>NC_064928.1:135764812-136415848 GCF_023897955.1 Schistocerca gregaria
TCTCGCAGGCATACGTTCAGTCAGGTGCTGGAAGGTGTCTTGGGGAATGGCGGCCTATTCTTCACGCAGTGCTGCACTGAGGAGAAGTCGAGAGGGCTCGCAGGAAGTCGGCGTTCCAAAACATACCAATGGTGCTCTGTACAATGCAGGTCAGCACTCTGTGCAGGCCAGTTCTTTACATGGACGTTACTGTCGTGCGTTATGAATGCTCGATCGTGTTGAAAGATACAGTTGCCATCCCCGAAAGCTCTTCAACAGTGGGAAGCAAGAAGGGGTTTAAAACATCAACGTCGGCCTATGCTGTAATAGTGCCACACCAAACAACAAGGGTCGCAAGCTCCATCGATGAGAAACACGAACACACCACAACACCACCGCCTCTGCATTTTGCTGTTGGCTCACGCTCGCAGATGACGTTCACCGGGCATTCACCATACCCACACTCCGCCATCGGATCGCCTCATTGTGTACCGTGATTCGTCACTCCATGTAACGTTTTTCCAATATTCAATTGTACAATGTTTGCGCTCCTTACACCAAACGAGACATCGTTTGGCGTATACCGGCGTGATGTGTGGCTTATGAGCTGCCACTCGACCATGAAATCCAAATTTTCTCACCTCCAGCCTAATTTTCATAGTACTCGCAGTGGACCCTGATGCAGTTTGGAATTTCTGTGTGATGGTATGGATAGATGCCTGCCTATTACACATTGTGACAATCTTCAACTGTCGTCGGTCTCTGTCAGTCAACAGACTAGGTAGACCTGTACCCTTTTGTGCTGTACGTGGCACTTCAAGCTTCCACTTCACTACTACATCGGAAGAAGTGGACCTAGAGATCTTTAGAAGTGTGCAAATCCCGCATACAGACGTATGACACAAGCGGCACCCAATCACCTGACCACGTTCGATGTCCGTGAGTTCCGAGGAGCGCCTCATGCTTTCTCAAGATGTCTAATGAGTTGTGAGATCACTTATATGGGGTACCTGGCAGTATGTGGCAGCGCAATGAATCTAATATGAAGAACTGATATTTTTGCGGTGTCCGGATACTTTTGATCACATAGTATAGGAGGTACAATATGCTGGTTGTTTCTTCTGGGAAAATCAAGTCTCGGATGTTTAACAATAAACCACACCGCGATGCAGAATGCCCCTCTTTCAGTGTCTTCCACTGCAGTTGGGTGAATATCTCCATGACTATTTCGCACTTAAAGAATAAACCTATAAAAAAACGCTCTGCTCTTTTTTGGATATTTTCTACTTCCTCTAAGAAACCTACCTGGTAAGGATCCCATATTGACTATCAATGTTTGAACAATCGTCGATCGAGTTTGTCATAGGCTATTTCCTTTCATTCCTCAAGATTCTTCCTGTAAGTCTCAGTCTTGTATCTGCCTTACTCGTGAATATTTTTATGTAGTCGTTGCACTTCGAATTACTCTTATTTTTTATGGGAGTAGCTGATTCAAGTGATTCTTCTGCAATTTTTTAATCATATTATAAATAGTTTTCCTTGCATGTGTCAGTACGTTAAACTCAGGGTCAGTTGCCATCCCCTGCAATACGTTTCGTTCTTGTGCAGTTGTTCCCGCATTTCGTTACGACTTTCCACCATCGCGAGTTCCCTACATGCAACAGCATCACCCACGAAAAGACTCACAGAACTTCTCACGTTACTTTTCAGGTCATTTGTAGTGGGCACCCAGAACATTGTGACCACCGATCTACTATCGAAATAAACCAGACGATAGGTGACTGTTAGACACGCGCGCGGTTTGTGGAGTATCACTGAGCGTGCCGTCCATGTGTAGAATGGGGAACGCACGCGATCTGTCTAAGTTTGATCACTAGAGGTTGTGATGGCCCAGAGGCTCGGCAGGAGCGTTTCAGAAACTTCATGACTTCTCAGGAGTTCGGGGAGTGCTGTGGTGAGTGTCTTCAACACCTGGTGAAACCACGTTCAGACGACGTAAGGTGGTATTGCTACCCCTCGTTACAGATGTCGAACGTTTTAGACTGGAAAGACTGGTGACTAACATCAGATTTTAATCTTGAGCAGAGTACAAGTGTATCTGAACACACAGCGTACCGGTGCACTACTAACGATGGGTCTCCACAGCTAACGATGTATGCATGTACCAAAGTTAACATCAGTACGACTGAAATGGGCACGTGACCACGTTGTCTCAGTGGCAGAGCGCTGCACGATCTGATGAATCCCAATGGTATCTTCATGGTGTCAATGGGTGGGCGTGAATCTGTCGTCTTTCACGGAAACACCTTGACACCTGTACGGCGGGCCAGAAACAAGCTGGCGGCAGCTCCATTGTGCTCTGAGCAACACTGACATCGACATCCATGGATCCAATGGAGGCACCACGATGGCAAAGGAGTATTGTACACTGGTTGCAGACTACGTACAGCCCATGGGTATTCATGGCGATTATGTGCCATTTTTCAACAAGATAATGTGCCATAACCAAAAATGGCTCAGTCCCCTACACTTAGAACTACTTAAACTTAAGAACATCACACACATCCATGACGGGGCAGGATTCGAACCTACGACCGTAGCAGCAACGCGGTTCCGGTCTGAAGTGCCTAGAACCGCTCGGCCACAGAGGCCGGCGCCATGTCACAAGGCAATGAGTGTGATGGAGTGCTTCGAGGAACGGAGTGGCTAAATCCAATTGATGTGCTGGCGCCAACTCGCCAGGTCTGAACACGATAGAACACATATGGGATGTGATTAAACACAACGCAGAGCTCATCGCTCATCGTCCCCTTTCACGGAATTTCCGGGAAGTTGGTGGCTTTTGTGTGTAGATGTGTTGTCTTCCCTGCAGTGACCTACCACGGCCTCACTGCTTCCATTCCACGACATTAAGCCCATCAGCAGCAACAAAAACACGAAGGGCGCTCCATGAAGAGGGAACTGCTTGACGAACTGGAATTTCAGAACCACTCTTCAATGGATATGCCCATAACAAGAAAACATGGTGTAGAAGCCATAAAATCAGGACTACTGAGCAGTACAAGAAAGTCTGGTGATACTTATTTCACACTATTTCCAGGTTCTTGCCGATTTCATGTCCAAAGAATGGAACACGGTGGAGGTTCGGTGAAGATCTCAGCGGACGTATTAGGGCATTCCATATGCCCCATGGTTACTCTCCAAGGTCGCATTACTGCCAACGATTATGTGATCATTTTGGCCAAACAGTTTCATCCAATGGTACAATGTTTGTCCCTCAACGGTGATCTAAGACGAAAGGACCCCGGACCACACAGTTCGTATCGACCAGGACAAGTTTTATGGGGGTGAGGATGAACTGTCGTACCTCCTTGCTGCAGCAATCAGCAGATTTAGTGGTTTATTTTTGAAATAAAGACACCTGATCCTTAGGAACCTCCATTACTCTTAACTGAAGTTGTCACTACTTTGCAGATATAACGGTACCGCATTAACCTGAAGAGCGTGCAAAACGTCTGGAAGCTATTTTGAAAGCCAGTGGTTTACCAACATCGTATCAGTCACGGTAATGTGCTGTGGGTTTGGTATTTCCATATTTTTGAACACATCCTGTGGGCAGAAAGGTATGTAACTTGGTGTTAGCAGAAAATTACTTCTTTCAAATCATATCTTCAAATTTTAATAGGAGTTATTTGCATGCAAAATAGGAAGTGCATATTGATGTGTGATATAATCTTCGTATCATTTTCTTCGAGGGTATTCATTTACACTCCTGGAAATTGAAATAAGAACACCGTGAATTCATTGTCCCAGGAAGGGGAAACTTTATTGACACATTCCTGGGGTCAGATACATCACATGATCACACTGACAGAACCACAGGCACATAGACACAGGCAACAGAGCATGCACAATGTCGGCACTAGTACAGTGTATATCCACCTTTCGCAGCAATGCAGGCTGCTATTCTCCCATGGAGACGATCGTAGAGATGCTGGATGTAGTCCTGTGGAACGGCTTGCCATGCCATTTCCACCTGGCGCCTCAGTTGGACCAGCGTTCGTGCTGGACGTGCAGACCGCGTGAGACGACGCCTCATCCAGTCCCAAACATGCTTAATGGGGGACAGATCCGGAGATCTTGCTGGCCAGGGTAGTGGACTTACACCTTCTAGAGCACGTTGAGTGGCACGGGATACATGCGGACATGCATTGTCCTGTTGGAACAGCAAGTTCCCTTGCCGGTCTAGATATGGTAGAACGATGGGTTCGATGACGGTTTGGATGTACCGTGCACTATTCAGTGTCCCCTCGACGATCACCAGAGGTGTACGGCCAGTGTAGGAGATCGCTCCCCACACCATGATGCCGGGTGTTGGCCCTGTGTGCCTCGGTCGTATGAGTCCTGATTGTGGCGCTCACCTGCACGGCGCCAAAAACGCATACGAGTACGACCATCATTGGCACCAAGGCAGAAGCGACTCTCATCGCTGAAGACGACACGTCTCCATTCGTCCCTCCAATCACGCCTGTCACGACACCACTGGAGGCGGGCTGCACAATGTTGAGGCGTGAGCGGAAGACGGCCTAACGGTGTGCGGGATCGTAGCCCAGCTTCATGGAGACGGTTGCGAATGGTCCTCGCCGATACCCCAGGAGCAAACTGTGTCCCTCATTTGCTGGGAAGTGGCGGTGCGGTCCCCTACGGCACTGAGTAGGATCCTACGGTCTTGGCGTGCATCCCTGCGTCGCTGCGGTCCGGTCCCAGGTCGACGGGCACGTGCACCTTCCGCCGACCACTGGCGACAACATCGATGTAGTGTGGAGACCTCACGCCCCACGTGTTGAGCAATTCGGCGGTACGTCCACCCGGCCTCCCGTATGCCCACTATACGCCCTCACTCAAAGTCCGTCAACTGCACATACGGTTCACGTCCACGCTGTTGCGGCATGCTACCAGTGTTAAAGACTGCGATGGAGCTCCGTATGCCACAGCAAACTGGCTGACACTGACAGCGGCGGTGCACAAATGCTGCGCAGCTAGCGCCATTCGACGGCCAACACCGCGTTTCTTGGTGTGTCCGCTGTGCCGTGCGTGTGATCATTGCTTGTACAGCCCTCTCGCAGTGTCCGGAGCAAGTATGGTGGGTCTGACACACCGGTGTTTTTTCCATTTCCAGGAGTGTAGTTAAGATTGGGTGAGTATAGTGAGGAGAAGATAGGCCATTTCATGCAACTGGTTTATATAGCTAAGTACTGCATTAAAAGGTACTAATTTCATATAGTGACACTCGTACCAAAGACTTAGTTGTATATTGTGCAGGTTAGGTGATAATGTACACTATGTGCCAAAAGTATGCTCACAACCCCAGAAACGTTTCTGATATTAGATGAATTGCGCTGCCACCTACTGCCAGGTATTCCATATCAGCGGCCTCAGTAGTCATTAGACATCGTGAGAGAGCAAATTGGGCGCTCCGCGTAACTCACGAACTTGTCAGCTGACTGGGAGTCACATTTGTCATACATCTGTAAGCGAGATTTCCACACTCCTAAACATCAATAAGTCCACTGTTTCCGATGTGAGAGTGAAGTGGAAACTTGAAGGTACACGTACAGCACAAAAGCGTACAGGCCGACCTCGTCTGTTGACAGTGACCGACGACTGTTGAGGAGGGTCGTAATGTGTAAGAGGCAGATATCTATCCGGATCATCACACAGGAATTCCAAACTCCATCTGGATCCACTGCAAGTGCTATAACAGTTTAGTGGGAAGTGAGAAAACTAGGATTTCATAGTCGGGGAGCTGCTCATAAGCCACTCATTACGGCGGTAAATGCCAAACGACGCTTCGCGTGGCGTAAGGAGCATAAAGATTGGACGATTGAACAATGGAAAAACGTTGTGTGGAGTGACGAATCACAGTACACAATGTGGCGAACCGGTGGCACGGTGTGGGTATCGCGAACAGCTGGTGAACGTCATCTGCCAGCGTGTATAGAGCCAACAGTAAAATTCGGAGGCTGTGATGTTATAGTGTGGTCGTGTTTCTCACGGAGGGAGCTTCCACCCTTTGTTGTTTTGATTGGCACTATCACATTACAGGCCTACAAATATGTTTTAAGGACCTTCTTGCTTTCCACTGGCGAAGAGCAATTCGGGGATGGATATTTCATCTTTCAACATGATCGAGCACTTGTTAATAATGCACTGGCTGTGGCGGAGTGGTTTTACGACAATAACATCCCTGTAATGGACTGGCCTGCACAGAGGCCTGACGTGAATCCTATAGAACACCTTCGGGATGTTTTGGAACGCCGACTTCGTGCCAGGCCTCACCAACCGACATCGATACCTCTCCTCAGTGCGGCACTCCGTGAAGAATGGGTTGCCATTCCACAAGAAACCTTCCAGCACCTGATTGAACGTATGCCTACAAGAGCGGAATTTGTCATGAAGGCTAAGGGTGCGCCAACAGCGTACTGAATTCCAGCATTACCGATGGAGGGCGCCACGAACTTTAAGTCATTTTCAGTCAGGTGTCCGGATACTTTTGATCACATAGTGTACATGATACCTGCGTCACAGTTTCATATGTGACCCATATTTCCAATTCAAGTACAAATTTAACCATTCGTTATTTCCAATTCATCCAAGTGGTTCAAATGGCTCTGTGCACTATGCGACTTAACTCCTGAGGTCATCAGTTGCGTATAACTTAGAACTAATGAAACCTAACTAACCTAAGGACATCACACACATCTATGTCCAAGGCAGGATTCGAACCTGCGACCGTAGCGGCCACTCGGTTCCAGACTGTAGCGCCTAGAACCGCACGGCCACTCCGGCCGGCTCCAAATCATACAAAGACGGGCTTTTTCTGGAAGTATTTCATCTCTGGTCTCCAATAGTTGTCAGTTACTCATATTGAAAAGTGCTAACTCTTTGGGCACGCCCTCTTTCGGCCCTTGTAACTTCCAAAGTCCATGCAGAGGTGTTACAGCCATCTCAAGTACACAGGGAGCCATCAAGACGAGTAATGTAGGTATAACTGGGAATTACGAAGTTTGCTTACTGTTACCAGTAATAGTTTTGGCAGTATATTTTTTCTGTGTTGGAGAGGACAGCAGGGAGAATTGGCTAGGGCAGCAGAAGTCAAAGGAACAGCCATAGGCTCTTGGAGGAAAGCATCGAGGCTTCTACAAAAGTGTGATTGTTTTGCTTGTGAGAGCAGGGCGTGGTGCCTCGTCATAAAGTCAATGCATGAAGGTGGGCTAGCGGGTCATTGGTCAGCGTCCTACATTCCAATGTGTATTTTCCACCTCAGATGTGCGAGTAACAGACGGACGCTGAGATTTATGACCGCTCTGGCATGGAGCGCATAGTCTGCCGAAAGCCCGGAATGCATGCACGTTTCTCTGGCGTCAAGTTTAACTTGGGAGAGCATAAGTTTTGGGGGCAAAATTTCTTATTTCTCTATGGCATGCCCAGGCGGGAGTGGTGTTGTAAGTATGCCATTTGCACAGGCAGGTAGGCCATTGGAGGGGACAATTTTTGGTGACTCCACGTGGATTTCGTGTAGAGGAGAGATTTTGGAGGCATTGTGTGGAAGTCCGCGATAGAGAAGGTCTGGGCAAGTCATCTGAGGTTCGGTGTATGCTCTGTAAACTGGTGGAGAGCCACTACAGTCTTGGATCTTTCGGCGCGAGGGTACGCCGGCTGCAGCCTTTACAGTTGCACACCTAAGGCCAGTCTCCACACATCGCTCATTACAATGGTGACAACATCGGCAGACCAGGCCTATTAGCAACTCTTTTCTTGGAATTAGTTTTCACTGCGGCGAGTCGATCAGACCTGGAGCCCTGTATTTCAGCCAACCCGGTATTTCAGCTGGAGTTCACAATCTCGGTTCAGTAACTTATACACAGTAAGAAAGCTTTGTTGCTATTACCTTGAGGGAGGCATCGCTTTAGCTTCATCCTGTTCCTCTTTAATAGCTTTGCCAGCAGTCGTCACTATGTATTTTGTTTGACTTTTATTTACTTACCTTTTTTTTAAAATTTGATCTGCATGATGAGTCTGTGAATTCATGTGTTGGCTTTGTAATAAGTAAAGTCTGATAAGATCGACATTGCATTTCAGTAAACTATTCATCCTTATCATTTGAATCATGAAGAAATCTGCCAAGGACAGTACTTCTACTTATGGCATGTATCGATTAGGAAAATGCACCGTTGATGATTTATATAAGTCGAAATCGATTCGCAACAAGATAAATAACTAATAGCTACACTCTTCATAATTTTATATTCTATGGTCGCTGAACGGAAAGGGAACCTTATGGAGATAAACATTCCAAAATTTCGAAAAGTGTACTGATGCTGACTTTTGGCCCCTTCCTATTCTTACCTTCTGAGTTGGAACATATTTCTACCAGAACAAGACTATGGGACAATGTCGAACCTTCTGGAGGGTTCTGTAATATTCTCGAACACTATACGACGTTTTCGAATCAGCCTTCTGACAGGTTTGGTGCGGCTCGCCACGGATTCCTTCCCCGCACCAACCTTTTCATCTCAGAACAGCACTTGCAACCTAAATCCTCAATTATTTGTTGGATGTCTTCCAACATCTGTCTACCTCTACAGTTTTTACCTTCAACAGTCCCCTCTTGAAACTTGGAAGTTATTTCCTGATGTCTTAGCAGCTTTACACAATTAATTCTTTGGTGCAGTGCCCCCTTTCGACACCCATATCTTCAAACCCAACACCTACAAATCCAAACGAACAGCATCTTCATGGATGCAGAATGGAGTGCTGCGATATTGTAAAAGCGCCATGGGTCTGCAGGAGTAGACTGTCGAGGTACAGTGGTGCGCGTAGGCAAACCATGCTTACCTTAATTATATAGTTTAAGGAACACAATTCTTAGCCTTGTGCCACTTTTGCCGCCTGTCCAAAATGTATGTCTTGTTTCTGTGATGTGAACGCAGTAACTGCGATGGCGGCTTGAACTAACAACTGTAAACAACAGGTGTGCAGTTCATCAGTCAGTTAAGACCGAGCAGTGAATTTTAAGCAGCGGAAGAGTGACTGTGGTGTGTCAGTGTTTTTTGTCGTAAATCCCAATCGAGAAACTTCTCCGAAATATCCTGAAGAAGAGAAAAGCTTGGGGGAAGTTCGTGCCACTCACCTTGGCGCCCAAAGGAAAACAAGTCATTTGGACGGCTGGCGTGACTTGATTGAAATAAAAAAGTGCTGACTATTTTTTCTCAAAAAAAATCAGGCATCAAAGACTTGGTATTATCATAACCAACTTAGCAGCAACCAACAAACTGTGGAAATGCACATGCAGGATCAACGCTCTGGGGCGTAACCGACCAAGTCAATGAACAATATGAGATAAGGACTTTTCCGATAGTTTCACGTAGCTGTTATCAACATTCTGTGTGTCGTACTGAAGAGAGAGGCTTGTGGATTATGAAGTACATCTGAAGCATTAAAGCCATCATCTTAACGAATTTAAAAGACCTTTGAAGGACTTAAGACGAAATAAGATAGAAGGAATAGATGACATTCCCTCAGAATTTCTAAATTCATTGGGGAATTGGGAACGAAACCACTATTCTGGCGACATACGATCTGACTTTCGGAAAGATATCATACACACAATTCCGAAGACTGCAGCAGCTGACAAGTTCGAGAATTGTCGCACAATCAGCTTAACAGCTCAAGTATCCAAGATACTCACAAGAATAATATACAGAAAATTGGGGAAAAAATGAGGTTGTGCTACACGACGATCAGTTTGGCATTAGGAAAGGTAAACGCATCGGAGAGGAAACTCTGTCGTTGTGGTTGATAATGAAAGCAAGACTAAAGAAAAAAAAGACACGTTCGTAGTATTTGTTAACCTCGAAAAAGCGTTCGACAATGTAAAATGCTGCAAGATGTTCGAAATTCTAATAAAATTAGGAGTAAGCTATAGGAACTGAGGGGAATATACACTCCTGGAAATGGAAAAAAGAACACATTGACACCGGTGTGTCAGACCAACCATACTTGCTCCGGACACTGCGAGAGGGCTGTACAAGCAATGATCACACGCACGGCACAGCGGACACACCAGGAACCGCGGTGTTGGCCGTCGAATGGCGCTAGCTACGCAGCATTTGTGCACCGCCGCCGTCAGTGTCAGCCAGTTTGCCGTGGGATACGGAGCTCCATCGCAGTCTTTAACACTGGTAGCATGCCGCGACAGCGTGGACGTGAACCGTATGTGCAGTTGACGGACTTTGAGCGAGGGCGTATAGTGGGCATGCGGGAGGCCGGGTGGACGTACCGCCGAATTGCTCAACACGTGGGGCGTGAGGTCTCCACAGTACATCGATGTTGTCGCCAGTGGTCGGCGGAAGGTGCACGTGCCCGTCGACCTGGGACCAGACCGCAGCGACGCACGGATGCACGCCAAGACCGTAGGATCCTACGCAGTGCCGTAGGGGACCGCACCGCCACTTCCCAGCAAATTAGGGACACTGTTGCTCCTGGGGTATCGGCGAGGACCATTCGCAACCGTCTCCATGAAGCTGGGCTACGGTCCCGCACACCGTTAGGCTGTCTTCCGCTCACACCCCAACATCGTGCAGCCCGCCTCCAGTGGTGTCGCGACAGGCGTGAATGGAGGGACGAATGGAGACGTGTCGTCTTCAGCGATGAGAGTCGCTTCTGCTTTGGTACCAATGATGGTCGTATGCGTGTTTGGCGCCGTGCAGGTGAGCGCCACAATCAGGACTGCATACGACCGAGGCACTCAGGGCCAACACCTAGCATCATGGTGTGGGGAGCGATCTCCTACACTGGCCGTACACCTCTGGTGATCGTCAAGGGGACACTGAATAGAGCACGGTACATCCAAACCGTCATCGAACCCATCGTTCTACCATTCCTAGACCGGCAAGGGAACTTGCTGTTCCAACAGGACAATGCACGTCCGCATGTATCCCGTGCCACCCAACGTGCTCTAGAAGGTGTAAGTCAACTACCCTGGCCAGCAAGATCTCCGGATCTGTCCCCCATTGAGCATGTTTGGGACTGGATGAAGCGTCGTCTCACGTGGTCTGCACGTCCAGCACGAACTCTGGTCCAACTGAGGCGCCAGGCGGAAATGTCATGGCAAGCCGTTCCACAGGACTACATCCAGCATCTCTACGATCGTCTCCACGGGAGAATAGCAGCCTGCATTGCTGCGAAAGATGGATATACACTGTACTAGTGCCGACATTGTGCATGCTCTGTTGCCTGTGTCTATGTGCCTGTGGTTCTGTCAGTGTGATCATGTGATGTATCTGACCCCAGGAATGTGTCAATAAAGTTTCCCCTTCCTGGGACAATGAATTCACGGTGTTCTTATTTCAATTTCCAGGAGTGTATAATATGTACAAGAGCCAAGAGCGAATAATAAGAACGAAGTGCTCGGATTTAAAACAGCCTAAGACAGGGATGGAATCGTTCGAGACGAAAGTAATGAGAAGTAGCAGAAAGAAGAACAGCGAGAAACTGGACATCGGGAATGATGGACACGAAGTAGATAAGCGTAAGGAATTCTGTTACCTAGGCAGTAAAATAACCAATGACGGCCGTGCAAGGAACACATCCAAAGCAGGCTAGCAATGGAAAAAAGGGCATGGTCTGTGGGAAAACCGCAACAGAAGAGAATCGAAGCGTTTGAGATACTGTGCTACAGGCGAATGTTGAAAATTAGGTGGACTGATAGGGGTAATTCTTGTTTTGGCTCTGAGCACTATGGGACTGAGGTCTTCAGTACCCTAGAACTTAAAACTACTTAAACCTAACTAACCTAAGGACATCACACACAACCATGCTCGAGGCAGGATCCGAACATGCGACCGTAGCGGTCGCGCGGTTCCAGACTGAAGCGCCTAGAACCGCTCGGCCTCACCGGGTGGCCTAATTCTTGTTTTGTCGATTTTATATATGGCAAGAGACGCTCGACCTCACCTAATCTAATGTACCATCATGTAATGTAACAAGGCCCACTCCTTCTGAAAAGTATGTTTTTTGAAGTCTCGAAACAGGGGTCAAGGGCTAATAAGCCTTTGTTTGCAACTGGTTAGCTGATTTGTTCAACCTATTAAGATTTAGACAATTGCTGTTTCGCAGCTACGTTGTAGATTTTGAAACTAAGGAATTCTACTAGCTAGTCAAGAAAATAACCAATGGCAGACAGATGAAGGAGAAGATCAAAAGCAAACTAGCACTGGCGAAAAGGGCATTCCTGGGCAAGAGAAGTATAAAATATAGCCCTTAATTTGAGGAAGAAATTTCTGAGACTATGCGTTTGGATCACAGCATTGCATGGTAGTGAAACATAGACTGTTGTGACCGGAGCAGAAGAGAATCGAAGCATTTGAGGTGTGGTGCTGTAACGTCCGCTTACAAAAATTAACGAATTACTGTGCTGATAAACATATTATTTGATTTTCAAACAGCTGAGCAAAACTGAACGTACTCAGACATTCTCTAAAGTGACACACAATATTTTTAGCGCAACGCAATCTGACTTTCAGTAATCCCTACAAACGAATGGCCCTGACTAACAATAACCTAGACGTTTCATGAATTCTTACCTCAAAAAAATCTTCGTTGCTCGAACTACCGCAATACAGCGAGCGCCAATACTGCCAGCTAAATAAAAGATTGAAACTACTGAAGGCACTAACTACTGATAGGCATAGTTAACAAATGAAAGCTTTTGACTTAGAACAAACAATGTATTTACCTTAATAGTGTTCAAAAGTCATAATATATATATCAGTTCAGTACATCCAGTCTTACAAATTTACTGTCTCTGCCCCACATCCACCACTGCTGGCGGCTCAACTCCAACTGCGCAACGCTACGCGCTGTTAACATCCTGCTGCCCAACACTACAATAGCAAACCAGCCACGGACTGCACACAGCCCAGCTCGTGATTTTCATACAGAGCGCTACGTGGCGTGAATAGCCATAGCGTCGTGGTTATGTGATCACGGTTTTGGCCTGCGAAGCGGAAGATCCGTGTTCAAATCTCTCTCGTGCCCCTTTCTTTCACAAAATTACGAACCGTTCGTCCGGTCACTGACGCGTCTCTTTGCTGTATTCAGATTTGTCTCTGTGTCGTGGTGTAACAGCCTACTCAAAGTGCTACAGACGAATGTTCAGAATTAGTTGGAGCGATGAGGTAAGGAATGCGGAGGTTTTGCACAGAATCGGAGACGAATGGAATATGTGGAAGACATAGATAAGGAGAAGGGACAGGACGATTGGAGATCTGTTAAGACATGACGGAATTTCCATGGTACTGGAGGGAACTGTAGAGGGCAAAAACTGTAGAGGAACACAGAGATTGGAATAAATCCAGAAAATTATTGAGGACGTAGGTTGTAAGTGGCAGTCTGAGATGAAGAGGTTGACACAGGAGAGGAATTCGTAGTGGGCTGCAACAAACCAGTCAGAAGACTTATAACCAAAAACAAAGCAAAAAAAAAAAAAAAAAACACAAACATAATCGATGACCGAAAAGTTTAG
Organism: Schistocerca gregaria; assembly: GCF_023897955.1. Taxonomy (NCBI): domain Eukaryota; kingdom Metazoa; phylum Arthropoda; class Insecta; order Orthoptera; family Acrididae; genus Schistocerca; species Schistocerca gregaria. Next base: position 135,778,380 of record NC_064928.1, read on the forward strand.
GACTCACGGGATGCGTACGGACCCTCACAATGGTTCAAAGTTCATCCTGTTGTGTTCTTGTTTTCATCTTGCCTACTCTTGGATCCTCACAAAGTCAAGTAACAGCCGAGTTACTATCTTAATAAACGCACAGTGGAATCCGCATACACTACAGACGGGCGGGTGATCCCGAAAGACAAACAGAGGCGCTGCGTACCTGTAGCTGGCGGGATTTCGCGGACCCCTCCTGTCTTTTGGAGGGTCCTGCTCCATTAACTCAGCCACAGTGTTACACACTCCCCTTACACACGTGTGTGAGCGGAGCTGGTTACACATCTCTCCCTCTCACAGCGGCGGGTGCGAACCGGGCCTAATGAGCAGTTTGTCGAGCACAAACAACCGACTCGGCGCAAGTCCGCCTTGCGAGTAAGCAAGATATGTGGCCGCCACAGTCCCATTAGTGCGTCAGCAAACGGAAGCGGTGCAGTCCCTCTGCAGTTGTAGTAAATTTGTGCAGACTCGTACTGCTATAAAGGAACGGGAGATTTAGGAATTTCTGTTGGTAGTCCTGGGCGATTGTTAACGCTGACAAGGGAAACTGCCCATCGCCAACCCCCCCCCCCCCCCCCAACCTCTCTCAGATTTAGTGGTAAGATGCCCAAGTGGATTGACAGTCAAAAACTGAATACAGATCAAGCATGAAAACTTTTAGAAGGTGTACTGTAATGAGAAAAAAGAAGGAAAATAGGAACTGTGAACGGTACAAGCTAAAAATGTGCAACATTGAGAAAATTAGAATAGCCATATCGTCGTGGTTTTGTGATCACCGTGTTGGTCTGCGAGATGGAAGATCCGGGTTCATATCTCTTTCGTGCCCCTTTTTTTGCACATAATTACGTTCATCCGGTCATTGACGCGGCTGATTGCTGTATTCAAATTTGTGTCTGTGTCGTGGTGTAACGTCCGTTCGCAACAGCAGCTCCTATTCCTTCTACACGAGCAAGTCTTGTTAAGACTCTTGCGCTCCGTTTCGCAAGTTTTGACTCTTGAATTCCTTTGTTGGAACATAGCTCACACACGTTTATTTGTTATTTTAGTTTTTTTGAGAGGTCTGTGCGGTATCTCACAGCTCTCAGTATTCATTACATTTACATGAGACGGTAATATACTCTTACAACATGACCCGTATTCTGTAACCAATGTGTAGTATGGCAACTGTCAAGACTGGAGAGGGAGAACCTGATGACTGAACGGAAAGTTCATAATTTAGCGAAAAAAATCGGGGCATGAGCAAGATTTGAACACGGGTTATCTGCTTTGCAGTTCAAACCATGACAACGCAATCCCCCCGTTTTAGTTATTGCACTTCCTTCGATGATGCACATCTTGAGCGTGGATCGTTCACTGTTTCTGTTGTTTTTTTTTTTTTCCTTCTTTCACAGTCCATCTACTTCCGGCTTTCATGCTTCTTCAACCGTGTAGCGTTTTTGACGAGCTGTCGCCGCGCGGGGTAACCGTGAGGTCTTAAGGGTCTTGCCAGCCGATGTGGCCGAGAGGTTCTAGGCGCTTCAGTGTGGAACCACACGACTTCTACGGTAGCAGGTTCGTATCCTGCCTCTGGCATTGATGTGTGTGATGTCCTTAGGTTAGTTAGGTTTAAGCAGTTCTAAGTTCTAGGGGACTGATGGCCTCGGATGTTAAGTCCCATAGTGCTCAGAGCCATTTGAACAGACAGGCAGAAAAATTGAATGCGTGTTCAACTGGAGTGCGCTCCAGTAGGCCTGTGAATCTAGACACTCCAGACAGAAACCTGCGAGCAACGCTATATATGTCGCTCTGGAAAATGCTGTCTAGGAGCAGATGAGTTGTTGGAGAAACCAGTGACATTATCCTGAAAGAAGAAACCTCGTAGCAACTATCATAAAGTGGAAATGAAGTATTCGGACATTAATTTATCAATATATTATTTATATATTGTTTTTATATATGCTGTACGTATATTTATAAAAAGCGCTGAATGTCTGTACACTCTGCATCTACTCATAAACCCCTCAATCTGTTTCAACATAATCTGGCACCTTGAAATGAGTATAGTGAGATCGAGAAGAAACTACCTCCCATAGGTGTGGAAGCCGCGAAAAGAAAAGATAACATGTAAAAATATTCGAAAATAGCTAGTTGGTATTTCTTTCCTGCATTTCGTTGATGTGGAATACTATGGAAGACTGAACCCCAATCTCTCTCTTACTCCATGAAATAAAAAAATTCAAATAAAAAAAAACAAAAAAACAGGAAAGATTTTCTCCATTTCGAAACCTGAAATGTGGCGCCATGAACCACAACTTTTTCCCTATATCCTACCCAGACAGAATTAGAAATTTTCTCATGATTCAGATCAAACTGCAGGGCGACGTTTGCTACAGATAAAGACGAAATACGTGTACAAACGTATGTGGAATATGATAAATGTCTATGAATTATATCTGAGCTAGAAATATATGTGACATAAACATACGAGGGCAACGCCACAAGCAAAAACATGCTGAATAACAAAAGTTTCCTTGAATGGGCTCCAACGTTCAGTTGGTTACGACTCAACAATGCTTACGCGGTGTCATGAAGGGACGAACGTTGCAGAGTTTACGAACATAGTATGTCATGAAAAAAATCCCTACAATCCTCCACAGTGAGGAAGACATACGTGGCTGAGTTAACCATACAGCTGATCTACGCTTTCACTCAGAGACCTCTGTCTTGATGCTAACCTGCAAATGAGATTTCCAACTTACGTTCAACACTTACTTCCAAGATACATGTATGAAGGTTTATTTATAGATAGAGGTTGCGGCGTTACTGTCACATATCGCTAAGCGATATTGTTTCATTTTCTGGCTCTGTTTGGAGGTAATTTTGTTGAGCGTACTGGAAGTGTTGGCCGGGGAAGAATGTTTACCCTTTCTTTGGACTGGGAAGCTGCAGTCCTGCTGTGCATTCACGACCCCGTAGCCGCCATGAGGCAGTCAGTGACTCTGGTTAGGAGCGGTGTGGCTCTCCACGAAGACGGGCAGTTCTCGCAGAAGTGAGGCTTTGGCCTGTTTCGTGCTTTTGTGACCTACCTCAGGGCAGCAGACAGATTTCCTGTAGACATCATGCAGGAAACTGAAAATCTGCAGGTATTAAAGAATAGTACTCCAACAGCAACTCTTACAAATTAACGGAATATTCGGATTGAAGCATGTAAATTCCTTGTTCTTCGAATCTGTGTATTAAACAGATTTTAACTTTGCCATTATATTGCCTGCAGACTCTGTTCTGGATTAATTATGCAGACTGTTATAAAGTTCTAAGTACCAACTCAAAAAACAGCGTGTGCTTAAACCAATTACTGGAAGATACTCTAACTTCATCAATGAACAGCAGCACTGTGTTGCAGCTGCGTTCGTAATGTGCTACAGTACCGTAGCATCTGGTTTCAGCATCTAGAATGACGAGAGACGTGTATTTGCTTTGTTGGGGGAAACCGCATTAGAAGGTCAAAAACATTCGTTTTTTAATTGCATAAATCGTTAACTTAACTATCCCAGAATACAGTGTCAAAACGTCAAAGCGAAATTTGCATGCGTAAAGATTTTATGAGCATTGAACCGAGTTAATATCGGGTACAGCACAGAAGAGAATGGGGAATCAACTCCGAAACATTCGAAAAACTAAAAAGGTTGTTGGAAAAGGCAAACTCATAGAGTCATTAGTGAAAAAGCTGAGCAGTTATTATGGTTGGAGATTCGAAGACATATAGATAGTGTGCTAGACATGGAAAAACCAATTATGGCAACATGCTATGAAATGATTTCCACGGATGAAAATCCTCGACACGAATATTGCCCAGAGAGAGAAGACACCTGGTGCCGTTGGCAGAAACGAACTGCTGTTGGAGTGGTACAAGAACCGCACCCTACTCCATTGCACCCCGACGTACAGAAGGAAATCCTTCCAATGTATGAAGATGTATCAAGGGATCAATTACTGGAGACATGTATATGAGGCCACACACAAAATGCTAATTAAAGTTTTAATGCCAAAATTTGGGGATTGGGTCCTAGACACTTGCAATACGGACTAAAAGTCGTTGATTCGGCATCGTATTTAGCAGCGGGAATATTCAATAAAGCAAGTTCATCCCTTCTGATGGTCATGAACGACGCAGGAATTGTAGTAGGCACGCAAAGCTTCAATTATGCCAAACAAATGGATAACCAGCGAGTGAGCCGGTAGAATCGACATACATTATGTGATCAAAAGCATCCCCACACTTGGCTTAAAAAGGACGTACAAGTTCGTGGCGACCACCATCGGTTATTCTGGAATTCAATATGGTGCTGGCCCTCATTTAGCACTGATGACAGCTTCCACTCTCGCAGGCATATATTCAGTCAGGCGCTGGAAGATTTCTTGGGGAATGTTAGCCCATTCTTCACGGAGAGCTGACTTGACGAGATGTATTGATGTCGGTCGGTAAGGCCTGGCAAGAAGTCGACGTTCCAAAACATCCCAAAGGTGTTCTATAGGATTCAGGTCAGGATTCTGTGCGGGCGTCCATTACAGGGATGTTATTGTCGTGTAACCATCACAGGCCGTGCATTATGAACAGGTGCTCGATCGTACTGAAAGATGCAATCTCCATCCCCGCATTGCCTTTCAATGGAGAGAAGCAAGACGCTGCTTAAACCATCAGTGTAGGCCAGTGCTGTGATAGTGGCACGCAAAACAACACGGGGTGCAAGCCCTTTCGACGAAAAATTTTACCGTAACATCACCGTCTCCGAATTTTACTGTTGGCACTACACACGCTGATAGGTGACGTTTACCGGGCATTCGCCATACCCATACCCTGCCATCGGATCGCCTCATTGTGTACCGTGATTCGTCACTTCACACAACGTTTTTCCACTGTTCAATCGTTCGGTGTTTACGCTCATTACACCAAGTGAGGCGTCGTTTGGCATTTACATGCGTGATGTGTGGTTAATGAGCAGCCGCTCGACCATGAAATGATTTCTCACCTCTGACTGTCACTGTACTTTCAGTGGATCCTGATGCAGTTTGGAATTCCGGTCTGATGGTGTGGATGCATTTGTGCCTATTACATTTTACGACCCTCTTCAACTTTCCGCGGACTATGTCAGTCAATAGACGAGGTCTGCCTGTACGCTTTCGTGCTGTCCCTTCACGTTTCCATTTCAGTATCACATTGGAAACAGTGGACCTAGGGATGTTTATGAATGTGGAAATATCGCGTAAAGACGTATGACACAAGTGACACCCAATCACCTGACCACGTTCGATGTCCGTGAGTTTCGCGGTGCGCCCCATTCTGCTCTCTCACGATGTCTACTGACTACTGAGGTCGCTGATATGGAGTACCTGGCAATATGTGGCAACACTATGCACCTAATATGGAAAAGAATGTTCTTGGGGGTGTGCAGATAGTTTTGATCACATAGTGTAGTTCACTGGAATCGAAGGAAGGTCGGGAAGCACTGCTGCAAGCGCAAAACGAAGCCTATAAGGAAGAAGGACTGCTATATGGTGCTGGAATCGCAGATTAATCGGTAAGCATTTTGCATTATTGCTAACTTCCTTGAATTTCTAGTTCCCGATAATTTATTTTTCAAACGCTTTTACCCCGAAATGACCTTTTTGACATTTGCGTGCAGTTTAACTCAAAAAGTATTGAAAATTGACAATATAGATCTTTATAAACTTACAAATTATATAAACCAACTTGTGATATGATATCATGATTTGAGCGTTTTTTGTTTGCATAACTAGAGAAAAAATCTTGAAAATTGAAGTAAATTGTTCCAACGCAAAATTTTTAAACTTCTTTATTTTCACCTGCATTGAGGTTCATATTCTTGGATAATAAGTTATCAATGTGAGATAAGAATCGTATTGATTTCAGATGAAAATCGGAATGGCTACACTGGACACAATGGGAGTAATTATACTTAAGCGGACATCACAGCGTAACTTTGCTATTTGTGGCTGCAATTATTAAAAAAGAAATCAGTAGTACTGTTTAAAATATAAATGGAATGATATCAAAATTTCATTAAATTCTAATTAATTCTTCCCACCCAAAAATGTCCCAAATTACCAGTGTCAAATAGCTTCCTAATACTATTTCCCCATTTAAGACAACCCCACGGAAACGCTTAGTAGAAAACAGTAGGTGACTACTTCATCATGATTCTTTCAATATAACAGTGTTTCTCGTATTATATGTATACATATGTAAAGTATTTAGCGGTAATTCCAATAATTATTTGATTGAATGGATATGTAGCAATCATTATTTCTTGTTAGTTCAGTTAGTTTACAGAAACGGTTTTCAGCGGGTGTATTGCATTTTAAATGTGAAACTAGACTCACTCTCCATCCCTAAAACCTCTCTATATGGAAATGAATAAATGTATTAATCAGTCACTCAAATTATCAAATCCATTACATTGGTGGGTTTGCTCTATCCCGCTAAATATCATTTGCATGATAAATCTCACAAAGTTAAAGGTTGTCGGTTCAGATAAATGCCTGTGGATTACAGTTTCAAAAAACTGAAATTGGAATCGAAATACAGGAGTACAAACTTAGACAGACAAGATCGCTAATTATAATTTTATTTATAATCGTCGATTTCCACCGAGCTAAGTTGCCACCGTCGGATTTTACGCAATTAAGACTTGCCGAAACCGGTCATCATAAATTAAATTATAAATAGCGATCTTGGCTGTTGAAGATTTTACTTCTTTATTTCATACTACTTTAGATCGCCCCGAGACTTCAGTGGCGTCAAGCATAAATGAAAGTGGAAAATAAACAAATTGTTGTGAGGAATGCGAATCAGAGACTGTGCTATATGGGCAGAACACTCAAAAATGGCAATAAATCTTCAGAAGACACTACCAGCTTTACGCTTGTCGGCATCTTCTGGAGCTTTGCTGCACAGTAAGGGATCGTTAACAGATAGGGCTGATGGGAAACATCGAAAAATATAGAGGAGGGCATCTCAGTTCGTATTATCGTGAAATAGGGAAGATAGTGTCATGGCCATGATAAGCGAGTCGGGGCGGCAACAACTGGAACTAAGGTGTTTTTCTTTTCGGCGACGTCATTGCATAAAATTCTAGTCAACAGTCTCTCCTCCGAATGCCAAATTATGGGACTTTTGCCACTAGTGGAACAGTAAAGAACTAGTCTAAGGGTGGTTGGATGAGCCCTAGACCACACACCAAAGTGCGAACTGTACAGTAGTTGTGTAGACGTAAATGTACTCCGACAGTCTAAAATGTTTCGAACCTGGATTAATAAAACATAAAGGAAACCTAAGACGATGGTTTTAATGTCCCAGATGTTCCATATAGTCTCCCCTCGCTTGACAAAATACATATAGTGTCCATACAACCTTGTGAACTTATCAGAAAAGTCGTTCTTTGGATGGTTATTCTACATGCACGTCACTTTCGTACATTCTTCGGCAATAGCGAACAATCAAAGACGTGTTTCACACCTTCTCATCCTGTGGTAGGTTTGTATTGATAACACCAGATTTCCCACCCGTAATAATAGTTTCCGCAAAAGAATTGTCCTCGTTTTTCATTTAAATCAAGTAGCAACAGGCATACATGTCTTTGTTTTTTTTTTCCAGAAGCCACGGTAAGTGGGTCAAACTTTGCACAAGCTTTTCTCTTCTTCAAAACATACCAGACTGTTGCTCCATTGCTTTTTGTGTCACAACAACGTTGGCACATGCCTACTCACAATTGACTTGTCGAATGCATATCTGTTGTTTATAGCTGTTTGTCCAAGCTGCCATCGTAATTACTGTGGTGATCTCACGTCTACGCCGGAAGTAAAATTAGTGTCGGAACGTCTTGGCCAGAGGGTTTCTGGCTTGAGTAAGTGGAGGAACCTTTCCCCACCATCTCGCCTGCGAGACAAAGACTTTGTCTCTGGCATGATGTGCACGTAACGTATGCAAATTTTTTTTCTGTGGCTCCTGTTACAATGTTATGTGCAGGAGAGCCTCTACCTGCAGGCATTTACTATTGAGCATTCATTCTGAAATGTTCTAATCGTAATCTGGCTGCTATCTAAAGCCATGGATTGGGATAATTCTTACTTTGTCAATTTTATATATGACTAGAGCCGCTCGGCTTCACCTAATCTAATGTAACATCACGTGATGTAACAAGGCCCATTCGTTCTGAAGAAGATATTTTTAGAAATGTAGAAACCTAGATCAAGGGCTAATAAACCTTTGTTTTGCAACTGGTTAACTGATTTTTCAACCTCTTCCTTAGTTTAATCTACCTCGTGACCATCAATCCTAAAGTTTCTCGCTGTCCTCATTTCTGCAACTTTTCATTACTTTCTCCTTTCTTCGATCTACTCTCAATCCATATTCTATGCTCATTGGACTATTCATTCCATTCAGCAGATCATGAAATTCTTCTTCACTTTCACTCATGATACTAATGTCATCAGCGAATCGTGATTGATATCGTTTCACCTTGAATTTTAATTCCATTCCTGAACCCTTCATTCATTTCCATCATTGTTACTTTGATGTACAGACCGAACAGTAGGGGTGAAAATATTCCATCCCTGTCTTATATCCTTTTTAATCCGAGCGTTTTATCTTGGTCGTCTACTCCTATTATTCCATCTTCGTTGTTGTACATATTGTACTAGCCATCTCTCCCTATAGCCTGCTCCTATTTTTCCTCGGAATTTCGGCCATTTTGCCCCATTATATATTGTCGAACGGTTTTCCAATCGACAAATCCTATGAACGTGTCTTGATTTTTCTTTACTCTTACTTCCAGTACCAACAGCAACGCCGGAATTGCCTCTCTAGTGCCTTTATCTTTCCTAAAGCCAAGCCGAACACAGGCTCATCCCCGCGGGCGCAAGACAGAGTAATTCAGCGCCCCGTCCGCGACCGTGTGTCGCTTGTGTCGGTATAGGAGCGAGAGAGAGGGGAGACAGAGAGAGACAGAGAGAGAGAGAGAGAGAGAGAGAGAGAGAGAGAGAGCTACAGGGCGAGTGAGACCGCACAGCACTGCTCTGCGCTGGGCTGTCCCGCGGTCAGATCTAACGTAAACAAAATATTTTGTTTTAGAATTAATTTTAAGTAAGGGATGTAGAGTCTTATTCTTACTGTTAGTAGTTACAAGTAAGAATTTTTTGTTATACTTCGTGCTACAGTTTTTTGTATCCCTTTTCAGAGTTTAGAAATCGGATTCTTAGTTTGCTGTTTTGTACGTAATAATTTTAACTGACCAAGTTTGAAAACTTAATAAAATATAATTAAGGTTATAAAGCTCTTTAATTCTTACAGTCAACATTGTTAAAGAAAACAATTAACATTTTACACGTTTTTCTTTTTCGAGGAAACGATTTTGTCTAGGCTTGGTACAATATTCCGTGAGACTGCTAACCTCAAAGAATTGGTCAAATTTTTATCGCCAAGGAATGAACGGTTCTTAGTTTTAGCAAGCTTTAAAAAGAGAGAAAAAGCGCTCACAAATATACGTGGAACCAAACATTAAGAGAACTATGGCCGCGTGCTTGTGCAAAAGAGGATATTTCTCTCGTGGAAGACAGCTGTAAAAGTCATCCAAAGTTTTACACATACGAAAGTGGTCCTTCAGGCGGGTATGGCACTGTAGGTCAATCAGCTGTAGTTGAAGCACTTGTGAAACGTCCTCTGCCCGAAAGGAAACGGATGAACAAGTATACCTGCCGGCTGGCGTCCGCACGGCCAGCTATGCGGCACGGCTCGGCTACTGGGACAACGTACGAATTCGCCCGGGGTGCTGGCCGGTGGTGGGGGAGGGGGGGGGGGGAGATCGCGGGCGCTAGCGCCCCAGGGCCACAGTGGACGAGTCTGACTCAGCACAACCTCCGTTATCTATAACACGCGGAAAAATAACATTTAATCATCGAATAGCTGCCTAAAAACCGAATGGAAAAATCTGCATAGTGGAGAGAACTCGTGAATCTCAAAACTGCGTTTTTTGTTTCTTTCATGCGGAAAGAAAATGTTATGCTTGCAAGGGAACCTCCCCATCGCACCCTCCTCAGTTTTAGCTATAAATTGGCACAGTTGACAGGCCTTGAAATACTGAACACAGATCAATCGAGAAAAGAGGAAGAAATTGTGTGTAACTATGAAAAAAATAAGCAAAATATACAAACTGAGTAGTCCATGCGGAAGATAGACTACATTAAGGACAATATGAGCCCAAGAGCGCCGTGGTCCCGTGGTTAGCGTGAGCAGCTCCGTAACTACAGGTCCTTGGCTCAAATCTTCCCTCGAGTGAAAAATTTTGATTTTTTATTTTCAGACAATTATTATCTGTCCGCTATATTTGCTGGATTCATATTGCCCCCGGAATACTGCTTATTTAATGCACTCTCGTCCAAAGTAGCGAACAGTTAGCTGCCAGTCAGGGAGCCTCGTTAGCATGAATACTCTCACTTCCGTGCGCTGTAGTCGACTGACGTCGTGTGTTTCGATGTTTGTTTAGGTGTAGCGTTCCCATACCACGGCGCAGTTACCTCGCATCGGACGGACGGACAGGTAATAATTGTCTGAAAATAAAAAATTAAAATTTTTCACTCGAGGGAATACTTGAATCCAGGACCTCTTATTCCGCCGCTGCTCACGCTAACCATGGGACCACGGCGCTCCTGAGCTCACACTGTCCTTTATGTTGCCTATCTTGCACATGGACTACTCAGTTGGTGTGTTTTGCTTATTTTTTTCACAATTGTACACAACTTCTTCCTGTTTCCTCGGTTGATCTGTGTTCAGTTTTTCAAGGCCTATCCACTGTGCCACCTTATAACTAAATCTGAGGAGAGTGCGATGGGGAGGTTCCTTGGTTAGAAACTAGCTACAGAGGGGGTGTTGCTTTGCCTTAGATATAGAAAAAAAAATTTCACGAATATAAGAAGACTTTTAACTTCACTCACCGTGTATCGAACGATACAAGTTGTGTGTAGCGACCAGCAGTTGTGCTTTTGCGGGTACCCAGAGGGAGCGGGAAGCATAAGCTCCTACGTCTACTTCTGTGCCCCGTGTCCGTATCAGACAGCCGCCGGCGCGCCCTCAGTTGTTGGCCGAAGACAAAGTGTGCGCCTGGCATCAACAAGTCCTCAGGGCTGCGCGAACACTTGTTGCTCGCCTCGTGACGTCAGAGGAAGGTCCCGCTGAAGCGGTGGGGGAGCAGCGGAAGCGATACTTCCATTAGCTGTTGCTGCCGAGTCTACCGCGTCCTGCATTATTAAGGAATAGGGGGGGAGTCGGAATTAGCTGGGACTCGATAAGAGCGCTCGCGCTGGAGGATGTGGGGCGTCTGGTGGAGGGCGAAGAAAGCGGAAGTGGGGAAGCTGCATCTTACCGGGTGGAGCCCACCTCCATCCACAAACTTCTGGAGGCTGTGTCGGAGAAGACTATGTCCTGATATTCACATCTGCATGACTAGTCTGAAATTCACGCTTAAGAGCCGTACAGATTTCATTGAACCACTTGCCCACTATTTCTCCTCAGTCGGATAGTACGTGCAAAAAACGGGCACCTAAATCGTTCCGTGCGAGCTCCGATGTGTCTATAATGGTAGTTATTTCTTCATGTATAAATGAAAGCAAAAACATGTATTGGCATTCGCAGCAGGAAGTTAATTTGGAGAGCAGATCTCACCTACCTCACATATCACATCCCTCACACTCCTTTCTCTACTTCCCGATTATACAGGACGAGCTGCCCTACTTTTTCGCTATCCTCAGTCAATTCTGTCTTCAAAGGAAAAAATATAGAAACGATAAAAACATATACTAGAGACCGGATTATATGCATCCCAAAAACCTTAAACTATGAATAAAAACATGCATGAAAAGTGTGGAAATACGCAAGATCAAATAATAAAAAGACAGGGTAGTTACTGCGCGCATTATATATCAAAGTCGAATCTGTGCATATCATTTACGAGGAACAGTGCCGGCCACGCGAAACATCGATACATTTAGAACGCTGATATCATTTTCGGAATACTTTCTAGTAGAGTAGGCAGTCTCTTTGGTAGGGGTACTGAATATTCTGAGAGTTCTAAAAAGTTCGGTTCGCCTGCTCTACAACGTTCTCTTTATGATTGTTTCAACTTTAGTGTGGTCTTGCGGTTCTAGGCGCTCAGTCCGGAACCGCGCCACTGCTACGGTTGCCGGTTCGAATCCATACAGTCCTTAGGTTAGTTAGGTTTAAGTAGTTCTAAGTTCTAGGAGACTGATGACCACAGATGTTAAGTCCCATAGGGCTCAGAGCCATTTGAACTATCAACTTAAGTGTACTTTATTTTGCGTTAGCAGAAGAGCCAACACCGTGGTACTTGCGGAAGCCGAAATGCACGCGTTTTAGCTCACGCAGGCTGGCGTGAGGAGGGAAGAACTATATTGTCGCGATGTCTGGAACATGCCAAGGAATGAGAATTCTGAACGCGGACGTAATTAGTTTTATACTTAACTTCAATCCATTAATTATGAACGTCGCTCTTGATGGTACATGATTCACAATATTATCTGTTCAGAATACATTGTTGAAGTAATTATAGTAACTGAATATGGCGCCTTGCTAGGGAGTACCAAATCACGTAGCTGAAGGCAATGCTAATCTGTCGTCTCTGCAATTGAGAGCGTCTGTAGACAATGAATCATCGTTAGCAAAGTCGGCTGTACAACTGGGGCGAGTGCTAGGGAGTCTCTCTAGACTAGACCTGCCGTGTGACGGCGCTCGGTCTGCAATCACTGATAGTGGCGACACGCGGGTCCGACGTATACTAACGGACCAAGGCCGATTTAAAGGCTACCACCTAGCAAGTGTGGTGTCTGGCGGTGACAACACACTTTACTACAGACACCATGTACGGGGGATGCACAAAAATATGGAAACACCAAAAACACATACTAGAGACCGCATTATATGATCCCTAAAAACCTTAAACTATGACTGAAAATATACAAGAAAAGTGTCGAAATATTCAGTAATAATAAAATAAGAAACAGGATAGTTACTGCGATCATCATAACTCAAGAGTCGCATCTGTGCACATCAGTTACGAGGAAGAGCGCCGGCCACGCGAAAAATCGGCACATTTAGAACGCGGATATCATTTTGTGAATACTTCGTAGTAGATGTCGAGGAGAGGGCCTTTCTGGAATTATTTTCCAAAAATTTCCAAAATGGGGACGCATACAGTGCTACAAGAATTGTTCGTTCATTGCTATTGACGACGTTAACAATGCGTTGCGAGTGACCCGCAAGGAAAGAATAGATGTCTAAGGACCAACTTCGATATATATTGTAAGCAGTGGGGCATGCTTAAAAACACTATAATCTTTTATTTAAAAAGCAACAAACAATCATGAATTTTTTTGGATATCATTAACTTTTATGTAATACTATTGGACCAAAGCATAATTTACATTTTTTTCTACATTTTTCTGCTATTGTAAACAAAAACAACCGAGTAATATTCCAAATGTTCGATAGGAAGATTGTGTCTTCGATCGCTCAATCGTTCTGAATCAACTGAGGTAACTGGGCTGTATTTGAATTTGTGTGCTATGTTGGCACTTATTGTTTCTGGTAAAAATTGACCTGTCCCATTAATAAAACTATACATTTTCACAAGGATTCAAAGCCTAGGCTAATGTTTAGAAGTTTTCAAATTTTTTTTATTTTTCTTGGGAATACCTCCGGCATTAAAGAGTTCACTAGAATAATTTTATTTATTAACCGAATAGATTAATTCAATGCCAAACCTTCTGTTTCAAGCTTTTTAATTCTTACAGTTATATGGCAAAAATGAGTGCTAATCACAGCAATGTCTTTTTCAATACCGCAATCATTAAAAGCTTCCTTGCATTGGCAAACTGCCAAAGATTCTGCACTATCGAACGTTTACTACTCATTTAATAGCCTCGAAATCTTTATTTTAAAACAATAGACCTTCGACCCACGTACTCCAACGAGTTGCCAACGAGTAGTTCGAAAAGTAAAGACACATTTGTTAGTTGTTATTTGTAGGCCTTGATGCTAACACAAGGCTTCGTTGTGGATGAAGTCAGTTTACTTACATTTACAAACGTATAGTGTAATTCATGATCAAGGATATGTACTTCATGAGCAAAGCACGTCACGTTAATCATATTGGGATAAAATACTCGGAGGGCTTTTCGTGCTGTGATCATATAGGGATCAGGATATAGGCTGGGACATTCAGATGTTTAGGACAGGTGGTAGGGACAGAGCATCGAGTGACATTATACTGAGTGTACTCTCCGAAAATTACCTCGAGCAATTAAACAGAGAACCGACTCATGGAGATAACATCTTGGACCTACTAATAACAAACGGACCCGAACTTTTCGACTCTGTAAGTGCAGAACAGGGAATCAGTGATCATAAGGCCGTTGCAGCATCCCTGAATATGGAAGTTAATAGGAATATAAAATAACGGAGGAAGGTTTATCTGTTTATCAAGAGTAATAGAAGGCAGATTTCAGACTACCTAACAGATCAAAACGAAAATTTCTGTTCCGACACTGACAATGTTGAGTGTTTCTGGAAAAAGTTTAAGGCAATTGCAAAATGCGCTTTAGACAAGTAAGTGCCGAGGAAAACTGTGAGGGACGGGAAAACCCCACCGTAGTTCAACAACAAAGTTAGGAAACTACTGCGAAAGCAAAGAGAGCTCACTCCAAGTTTAAACGCAGCCAAAACCTCTCAGACAGACAGAACCTAAACGATATCAAAGTTAGCGTAAGGAGGGCTATGCGTGAAGCGTTCAGTGAATTCGAAAGTAAAATTCTATGTACCGACTTGCAGAAAATCCTAGGAAGTTCTGGTCTTATGTTAAATCAGTAAGTGGCTCGAAACAGCATACTCAGACACTGCGGGATGATGAGGGCTTTGAAGCAGAGGATGACAAGCGTAAAACTGAAATACTAAACACCTTTTTCCAAAGCTGTTTCACAGAGGAAGACCGCACTGCAGTTCCTTCTCTAAATCCTCGCACAAACGATAAAATGGCTGACATCGAAATAAGTGTCCAAGGAATAGAAAAGCAACTGAAATCACTCAACAGAGGAACGTCCACTGGACCTGACGGAATACCAATTCTATTCTACACAGAGTACACGAAAGAACTTTCCCCTCTTCTAACAGCCGCGTACCGCAAGTCTCTAGAGGAACGGAAGGTTCCAAATGATTGGAAAAGGGCACAGGTAGTCCCAGTCGTCAAGAAGGGTGACGAGCAGATGCGCCAAACTATAGACCTATGTCTGTGACGTCGATCTGTTGTAGAATTTTAGAACATGTTTTTTGCTCGAGTATCATGTCGTTTTAGGAAACCCAGAATCTACTCTGTAGGGATCAACATGGATTCCGGGAACAGAGATCGTGTGAAATCCAACTCGCTTTATTTGTTCATGACAACCAGAAATTATTAGATACAGGCTCCCAGGTAGATGCTATTTTCCTAGACTTCCGGAAGGCGTTCGATACCGTTCCGCACTATCGCCTGATAAACAAAGTAAGAGCCTACGGAATACCAGACCAGCTGTGTGGCTGGATTGAAGAGTTTTTAGCAAGAGAGACGTCTACAGACGTTAAAGTAACCTCTGGCGTGCCACAGGGGAGTGTTATGGGACCATTGCTATTCACAATATGTATAAATGACCTAGTAGATAGTGTCGGAAGATCCATGCGGCTTTTCGCGGATGATGCTGTAGTATACAGAGAAGTTGCAGCATTAGAAAATTGCAGCGAAATGCAGGAAGATCTGCAGCGGATAGGGGCTTGGTGCAGGGAGCGGCAACTGACCCTTAACATAGACAAATGTATTGCGAATACATAGAAAGAAGGATAATTTATTGTATGATTTTATGGTAGCGGAACAAAAACTGGTAGCAGTTACTTTTGTTAAATGTCTGGGAGTATGCGTGCGGAACGATTTGAAATGGAATAACCATATAAAATTAATTGTTGGTAAGGCGGGTACCAGGTTGAGATACATTGGGAGAGTCCTTAGAAAATGTAGTCCATCAAAAAGGAGGTGGCTTACAAAACACTCGTTCGACCTATACTTGAGTATTGCTCATCAGTGTGGGATCCGTACCAGATCGGGTTGACGGAGGAGATAGAGAAGATCCAAAGAAGAGCGGCGCGTTTCGTCCCAGGGTTATTTGGTAACCGTGATAGCGTTAGGGAGATGTTTAGCAAACTCAAGTGGCAGACTCTGCAAAAGAGGCGCTCTGCATCGCGGTGTAGCTTGCTCGCCAGGTTTCGAGAGAGTGCGTTTCTGGATGAGTTATCGAATATACTGCTTCCCCCTACATATACCTCCCGTGGAGATCACGAATGTAAAATTAGAGAAATTCGAGCGCGCACAGAGGCTTTCAGACTGTCGTTCGTCCACGAACCACACGCGACAAACAGAAAAGGGAGGTAATGACAGTGGCGCGTGAAGTGCCCTCCGCCACACACCGTTGGGTGGCTTGCGGAGTATGGATGTAGATGTAGAGGATCTGAAATAAACAGAAACACCCTTTCATCTACAGCAAATTCTGGAAATATTTTTGTAATACGCTCTTTCACAAATCTGGCGATTGTAGAATGATTTACTTTTTCGAGCTCTTCGCAGGCCGCTAAATAGGAAAGCGAAGGCTTTACTTTTTAAAAACACTAGCAATTATATTTGAAATGTAACACCTAGAATTAAGTGCCATTTCGTCAACTGAAATCCAGATAATGCAGTCCTTGAGTTCATTGCGTACTTCTTACAGAACATTTACGTAAATCGTATGTACGTAATTTTTGCGCAATGTTGATTCATCTGGTGTATTTTGATTTAAGGAATATTTGCGCAGGAAGCCTTTGAGGATAGGGTTTGCAAGTTTGTGGAGATGAATATTGTTTGCAATGAATGCGTCCATATACCCATGTTAAACCGACTGTTTTGCTAACCTTTTGGGGAAATCCTACTAATGCAACTTGCTTTTGTCAGAAGCTGTTGCCGTGGTCGTCTCTTCTGCACTCCTACGATATGAAGACTTGTCTTGACATGTTTTTTTCTTTTTTGCACGAAACGTTTTTTCTCGCAAACTCGATAATATAAAGTAATTCCGTCATATGTACATGTTCCAGGGTGGTCAGGTATCTACGAAACAACGTTTCTTTTTTCGGTCGGCATGGCGCACGACATGTTACACACTACATTTCGTAAACACTTTCAGCCGTGTACTCGTAAATAGAAAGCTGAACGGGAACAATGAACGTGCGACTAAAAGCTTGCGTAGTTTAATGTAATTGTTGCCGAGGCGTAGTGTAGGACAGCAGAAGGGATTAACCGGGGCCGCGGGAGCACGAACATTGTTTGTTCCTGTTCCATTTGTGTAATGATTTCGCTAGACAGTGGCCTCTTAGTTAGCGATTGCATGCAGTTCTAGGTCGAGGTCAATCTATGAGACATCAATACTACATCGAGCTAGAGGCTACCAGTGTAAATTTGTAAAATATTTTAAACATAGAGCGTCACTAGTTTTTAGTTAAAATATGCAATAACGGGTGAAAAGCAGCAAAGTATGCAAATGCATATGCAACATGCAAATGCATATAATCCGGTCTCTACCCATTACCATGCATAATACAGTGTAGGAAACCCATTGGCTTTGAAAACAGATTCCACTATACTTGGAATGGATAAATATAGGTCCTGTCCGGTTCCCAACGGAGTGTTATGCCATTCCTCCTGCAAAGTATTGGTAAGTTCGTGCAACAATGATGGAGGTACTGAAGGTACCCTCCGCCACACACCGTCAGGTGGCTGGCGGAGTATGGATGTCGATGTAGATGTAAACGTAGAGGTCGATAGCGACCACTCACTCTTATCTTCAAAATAGACCACAAAGGCCTAACAATATTGAAATCTGGTTGATGTAGTGGCTATGGGACAAGTGACAATTCATCCGGGTGCTCATAACTGCTGGACACCCAAAGCTGCGTGGACAGGGCCCCGTGGTGTTGCAGGAAAAAGTCACCACTGCAAAACAAACACTGTACCATGGGATATGCCTGACCAACCGAACTGCTCACAATCCATGACAGTTGCAGAGTAACCATGGGCCCATCGAACATTCCGGCCATGCTTCACTTTTGTTACATAAACGCCGCTAGAAATTGGAAACAGTGCGAAACAAGTCGCACTCGAGCAAATGACTTTCTTCCGTTGCTCCACAGTAGGGTTTTGCCACGTCTTTCCGTTACGAACATGTGCATAACTAATGAGAGGGTTTGAATTCCAGCGCATCCTGTAATCCCCAGCTTAAGAACGTCCTTTCGATTTATTTTGTTGGTGATCAGATTTTGCGAGTGTACATTCAGTTCCGAAGTGACTTTTGCAGTTATCGTTCCTTCTTATTTTTCGTCAGAACACTCTTCAATGAATGTCTGTCATGATTACTCTGTACACACTTTCGTCCTTGTTGTGACTTGGCGGATAACGTCTCTTTAGCTTTTTCATGTGTGCAGAAGCAGTCTTCTACAGGCATCTGGCCGGCGGCGGTGGTCTCGAGGTTCTAGGCGCTCAGTCCGGAACCGCGCGACTGCTACGGTCGCAGGTTCGAATCCTGTCTCGGACATGGATGTGTGTGATGTCCTTAGGTTAGTTAGGTTTAAGTAATTCTAAGTTCTAGGGTACTGATGACCACAGATGTTAAGTCCCATAGTGCTCAGAGCCATTTGATCCATACAGGCATCTGTCTCTTGTAACACCAGACACTTCGGTTACCTTGGTTACGAAGGCACCTACCGTGGGAGCACCAACTATTTGCCCACTCTAAAGAAAAAAAAAATATTCAAATGGCTCTGAGCACTATGAGACTTAACATCTGAGGTCATCGGTCCCATAGATTTAACTACTTAAACCTAACTAACCTACGAACATCACACACATCCATGCCCGAGGCAGGATTCGAACCTTTGACTGTAGCAGCAGCGCGGTTCCGGACTGAATCGCCTAGAACCGCTCGGCCACAAATCCGGCTGCCCATTCTCAAACTCGCTTATGTCCGACATAAAGCACTCGAGGTTGCCCAGAACACGACATGAAATGCGTTCGCAGCTTCGAATATGGAAAACCGTCAGCTGTATAATGGGATCACAACAGTGAAAATTTGTGCCGAGTCGACACTCGAACGTGGACTTCGCGCCTATCGCAGGGTTCGTCTAACCATTTTCTTTTTTGCTGATCTCATTTTGTTCGCTCTATTAGTTCGGGACGGACGTCCCATGACGCTTGTTCAAGTTCACTGTCAATCAAGTAATACAATTTTCTTTGTACAATTTTGTCGTATGTTGACACGATGGAGACCGTGGCTGTTGTTCGAGGACAAATTTTGATGGTGTTGGGACCGTATCAAAACATGTGGCGCGTTGTAGAAATCTTATCAGTGACAAATCTACAGTGTTCAGTGGGAATGTATTCACATCTGCTGGACGAGTGTTATGAAAACAAACACTCGAAACTGACATTTCACGTAAGTCACATGCAACGAAAATTATGTATTATTTGTAATTTAGCACATCTAACAGGTAAAAAAAAAGAAAAAGAAAGCTTGTAAACCGTCTGAGGATGAATCACAACGATTCGAAACCGGTAACGGTACCCTTTGAATAAAGGAACTGAAAGTAAATTTGTGGCTGGTCGGTGTCCCAACACCATCAATTTTCTTCTATCACAGAGGCTGGCTCTCCCTCTGACCGAACACTCACAGCTACCGTGCAGGCGCATTAGGTTACCCGACCACGAGTCACGGCCAGAGCCAAACTTCCACAAGTCATGAGCTATGTCTACACAGTGTGCACGCATACATCCGTTGTGCAGAATCCCGTATAGTGAAGAGTTTTTAGTGGATAGTTGCTGGCTCAGTGTCGGCCGACAAATAAGATATTGCGCGTCTGTGTTGTTCTGAACTGCGATGCAAAGTTCCTTCGGGCAAGCATGCACTTCTGAACAGGACAGTCACTGCAACGTCGTACACAAAACGCTGTTCTGAGCCCAAAGAGCATTTCAGCGACTGAGGACTGTACTCAGATACTGTTCCTGGTCAATCACATCAGCGTCACCTGTAGGCACGGCTAGCATATGGAATTATTATTACACACGATTTGACGATTAGTAGCAGTATAAAATGTTTTTTTTCTTTTTTCAAATAATTCGTGAAACGGGTTCGATTCGCAGTCCGGCCCACATTTTCATATGTCATAATCGGGTAAAAGATGGTGGTGCAAATAAAAGCAGTCCGAAGGACAGAGTTCCGGGGCACAAAGAAACATAGGACTGCGAAAGAAGTACAGTACTAACATGACTTCAGCAAATGTTGAAGCTGACGATCATTTGTCTCTTGGCACTTTATGGTCCTGGGCAGCAAGCTGCTGAAGGCGGATCGCAGCTTGTAACACCAAATTCGATTATAAATAATTTTTACTGTGTAATTGTATATATGTAACTATGAAATGTTTGGTCTTTACTAATCAATGTCTTAGAATTACCATAGGGAAGTCGAAGTTTGTGACGGATATTTAAAAAAAAAAAAAAAAAACCTCGTACACAACTAGCATCTTCTCTCCCTGTCCCACTCCCAAACAGAACGAGACTGCCTTAAAAGACGTAGGGAACCACCTCCGCTAAGGAAGGGGCTTGGAGCGTGGGAAAAGGTGCATCTGGTCGTGAATCTGGTTGGCTAGAGAAAGAGCAGTCAGTGGCTGGACGTTGTACTGTTAACAACGCGGGTGCCAAGTGAGGCATTTGGTAGACAATTTCTACATCTACATCTATATCTGTACTCCGCATTCCACCATACGGTGTGCGGCGGAGGGTACCTCGTACACAACTAGCATCTTCTCTCTCTGTCCCACTCCCAAACAGAACGAGACTGCCTATATGCGTCTGTACGAGCCCTAATCTCTCTTACCTTATCTTCGTTGCCTTTCCGCGATGTGTAAGTTGGTGGCAGTAAAATTGTACTGCACTCAGCCTAAAATGCTGGTTCTCTAAATTTCCTCAGTAGCGATTCACGAAAAGAGCGCCTCCTTTCCTCTAGAGACTCCCACCCGAGTTCCTGAAGCATTTCCGTAACACTGGCGTGATGATAAAACCTACCAGTAACAAATCTAGCAGCCCGCCTCTGAATTGCTTCTATGTCCTCCCTCAATCCGACCTGACAGGGATCCCAAACTCTCGAGCAGTACTCAAGAATAGGTTGTATTATTGTTTTATAAGCGGTCTCCTTTACAGATGAACCACATCTACACAAAATTGTACCAATGAACCGAAAAAGACTATCCGCCTTCCCCACAACTGCCATTACATGCTTGTCCCACTTCATATCGGTCTGCAATGTTACGCCCAAATATTTAGTCGACGTGACTGTGTCAAGCGCTACGCTACTAATGGAGAATTCAAACATTACAGGATTCTTCTTCCTATTCATCTGCATTAATTTACATGTATCTATATTTAGAGTTAGCTGTCATTCTTTACACCAATCACAAATCCTGTCCAAGTCATCTTGTATCCTACAGTCACTCAACGACGACGACTTCCCGTACACCACAGCATCATTAGCAAACAGCCGCACATTGCTATCCACCCTACCCAAAAGATCATTTATGTAGATAGAAAAAAAATGGCTCAAATGGATTTGAGCACTATGGGACTTAACTGCTGTGGGCATCAGTCCCCTAGAACTTAGAACAACTTAAACCTAACTAACCTAAGGACATCACACACTTCCATACTCGAGGCAGGATTCGAAACTGCGACCGTAGGGGCAGCGCGTTTACGCCCTGAAGCCCCTAGAACCGCTCGGTCACAGTGTGTGGGTTCATTGTACTTTACAAAGCGAGAAAGAATGAAACCCCCATTTCCTAAATTAAATTTAAATTCTTTGTGATTAATCTTCCAAATTATTATGCCTAATTAGGCTGGCGACCGTTTGTTATTTCATTTGTATGCTTTTACTACGTTCTTTATCTTCAAAGTCTTTCTATGAATTCCAAAAATGGTTCAAATGGCTCTGAGCACTATGCGACTTTACTTTTGAGGTCATCAGTTGCCTAGAACTTAGAACTAATTAAACCTAACAAACCTAAGGACATCACACACATGCATGCCCGAGGCAGGATTCGAACCTGCGACCGTAGCGGTCGCCTTGTTCCAGACTGTAGCCCCTAGAACCGCATGGCCACTCCAGCCGCCTTCTATTAGTCGCCGTAGTAACTAAATTCATGTGTGATACCCTCTATCCATTACTTAAAACCATGAGAAGAACCGAAATTCCTCTTTGAGGGTAACACTTATTGTGTATTAGTGGCATACTTAGGCGCTGACGTACAGTACAGCTGTTATAAGCTGCACTGCTGGAACTGCTGCAGTCTCATCCGAAATGTTCTGCTACAGTTCTTCAAGACTAGGAGCGATGTTGCGATACACCGTCTACTTGAGGGCTCCCCACACAGAGTAGTCGCACACTGTCAGACTAGGCGATCTGAGTGGCCAGCTAGGGCAGCGACCAAAATGACTTGTGCTAACAATTCTGTTAGGATGAAGATTGTGTAAATGTGCTACAAGTTTCGGCCGGCTGTATGGGCAGCTGATCTACTCTGATGGAAGTAACTGCAGGTCTTTTCTTCCTCCGTTTATGATGCCACAAGTGGTATCCACTCACTTGTGCCATTTTTAGTAGCCCCATCCTGTACATCTATGCCCATTGCTGCTGAAGTCGTGAAATTCGCTTTCCTCGAATAACTTGAAATAATCTCCACTGATTTTCAAGCATGGTATTTCTCGTGGTTTTCCCGTACCTGAGTCCAGGCCCTCTAGTTGGTTGAATAGATAACCTTTAAATTTCTGTGATTTATCGTGAAGCCGAAATTTAAAGGATTCCTTTCGGTGGAGGACCTCACACACTTTATTGCTTAAGGTCAGCTGCAGCTCTACACACCATACTGACACCAGTATGTTGTCTAAACCATATTGAAATTAATTTTTATCTTCTGGTGACTTGACTAGGTGATGAACGATACCGTTTTAAGACGTCGTGGTCTCCTGACCTTCATTGCTTACATATTCCGCCCTCACAATCATATTCAGCACATGAAGACGCTTCATTCGAACCCAAACTCTATTAGATAAAGTCAGTGTTGTATGAATTCATGTAAACGATATGCAAATAACTAATAAATTGCAAGTGCACACAGTGGTTGAAATACTCGAGGCTGGCATACACACATAGATTCCAGACACGACCGTCACAGAAGCTTTTAGTTTGAGAGAGGCAACTGCATGCCAGGAGGCCGGTCCCAACCCATCTACGTCGGTCAGTGGCCACCTGTGGAGCAGACAGCGTTTGCCCGAGGGAAAGGAGGAACGACCCCGTGTTCGGCTTAAAAGCAAATTTCGCTACATTGCGTGGGAGCGCCCAACCTACGCATTCTTTACAACATAGCATGCAGTTTCAGATATTTTCACAGGGAGACAGCAAACACCAAACGCCGATACTACAGATTTCCAGATTGGTCGCCTTAAACGAAATGTCATTCACTCGTTTTAGAAGAGCAATGCCGATTGGCAGACGATATTTCTGGCGCCTTGAGCTGAAGGGGTAATGGAAAAGACCGAAAGATATACCCCTTCACGTCTGGTGTGGAGAGGCGCCGTTCCGTTGTCGCTCTTGGAGCGACGAACAAGTCTCTCCTCAGTACTTCACTGGGAGAGCACCTCTCTTGAGAGCGAATCGAAGTGCGACTCTATATTGAGTCCTTGCCATTAAGCGTTGTTCACTGTGTTGGACGACACACTTATTATGCGGTGTGAATGGACAGAGTTATAGTTAAACACCTGCGAGCGAGTTTTTGAGTGGCATTGCGGTGGACTGGTTATCTGACTGGTGAGCCACACCAATAGATTAGGGGGCGAATAGGAATCCTTGACTTCATCAAGGCGTAGGGAGAGTTTGATTGGCGAAGGTCAATCCAGATAGAGCGAGAGTTATTTTATTTGTCAGCAGCGAGCGGCGCAGACAGCAGTCATCGCAGCTTACAGCACTGTGCGCTACAGCTATTGCGAGCCCCATATTTCCTCCACAACAGTACACTTCACTGCATTTCACGCGCGACAGCCTCAACTGTACCTAACAACATTCTAAAGGATAGTTATTCAAGTTGAGTAGGCGCGCCTCTCAGCCATTCTGCCAAGTCAACAACAATGTTAAACTTTGTATAGAAATTTCATTAGCAAATCCTTTCTTTGAGAGGTAACTTCACATTCCAAAAAGAACCAGGATATAACTTGTTCAATTCATAACTCAAAGTGCCATTGCGATTTCTCAGAATTTTTGGAAAATAAATAATAACTTTCGTTAGTTTCATGTTTTTCTTACACTAACTAGCCCTACTCCAGTACCCACGTATCACACTAGTTACGTAAGAAATTTTGTGAATTTTTGTGTCATTTCCTTACAGCGGACGACTCCAGAAGATATTTATTGCTGAAAGTTTTTCAGGCATTCGTCTTTAGAACGTTAGGAGCGTCTGTCTGACTGCTGTAGTAGTGTGAGTGTGGAAATTGCATCTTGCAAGAGCGACAGGGTAAAGGGTACACCTCAGATTAATCTGTTGCACTGAATAACAGAATCTCAGATCAACCCCACGCTCACACCATCAGTTGCAATAAGCCAAAGGGCACTGCTCAAACTGACTCGTAAACCATTTATATAGATTAGGAATAGCAGAGGGTCTAAGCACTTCCTTGTGAAACCCATATATCACTTCTGTCACAGTCGATGATTTTCCGCCATTTACTACGAACCGTGGGTTTCCTGACAGGAGGTTGCAAACTCTGTCGCACAGCTATGCCGGTGCTGCATGGTCGCGAAATTTGATTAGGGACGGTGTCAGAGTCGTGCTGGAAAGCTGGAAACGTGGAATCAATTTCAGATTTCTTGAGGTAAGCACTGAATCCTTCAAGTGAGTAAAGAACTCATTCTGATTCACAAGAACGGTAATAGGTGCTGATTTTGTGTCAATGGATCGCGTCCTTCGAGATATATCAGAACGTTCCAGCATAGACTTCTGCAATAATCAGACAAAACGTAATATTTTTCTTTCTTTCTCTGCTTCGTCCACGACGTTTTTAAAGCCGGGGATAGGGTTACGAATAAATATCCTAAAATTTTGTAAGGATGCAATATTTCTCATTCTTTGATGTGCAACTGCAAGGGCATGGGATGTAAAAATATCTTTTGATTAGACTATGTAGTCGCTCTCTATTAATAATGTGATGAAACAAAGCAGGGGAGGAGTTAATAAAAACTGCCAGCAGGGAACAGCAGCGAAACAAGGCAAAATTAGTCCTGGAAGCGGAAATTTCGGTCTTACGCAGAGCAACAAAGAGCATGAGGCTTCTCATTAAGGAGTTATTGTTATTTTGTTGCAGAAAAAAAGTGTCGACATTTAAAAATATGAATTGACTATCAAAGCACTCACGTGGTACGAGAATGTAAAGTAAATTGGCGATGTGACGTGATGTAAATCACGAAAATTGCATTGAAGGTTTAGATCTTTAGCTACATGTGAAAAATTTAAAAGCCAAGGAGAAACGGAATGGAGTTTCACTGATTGAGAGAGTACTTGCTGTTATTTCAGTGATAATAAAATCGAGCTAAATTTATGAAGAACTTGGCAAAATGAGGCCTCTTGTCAGTATGATTTTGCACCTCTCCTGATTTGGATGAACGCGATGACACGGATGGCGAGAGTGTCACAGAGCCTCAGGCAAGGTGGAGCAACAGCTCCTGTGTCTGGTTCTTGATATCAAGGATATTGGCACAAGGATGGAGTTGACGAGTGAGCTGGTCATTCACACATTCTGTCAGGGACAGTACTGAGTATCCTGCAGACCAAAAGAGCGCCTCTACATGAAGCAGGCAGTTCACAGTGACACGTGTCAGGTATGTTGAACTATTGTCCTGCTGAAAGATGCCACCACCATAGTTTCGCATGAGAGATACCTGAAACGCCAGGTTAAATCCGCAAGACAGAAAAGGGGACAAAAATAAGCGGCTGACAGTTACACTTGATTACACTTGAACCCATATAACATTATTTAGTAGCGCAAACATTACAGCCCAAATTTCCGACCTTAACTATCGACTGGATGTGTCACACAATTTTATGGCTTAAGCGTACAACCTCTTTAATTTTAAAACGGCTGAAGGCCCATGATTTAAAAACAAAACTACAATAAATGTTCAAAGACAGGAGACCCAAAGCTTTACCCTTAAATGTTTTTGAAAAAAGGTGGCTAAAGGCCCAAATAATCGAAGACTTAATAATAACGAATTTTACTTTTGAGACTTAACAAGTAAGGAATTTTAATTTTAAGATGGCTGAAGGCCCATGATTGAAAATCACAACTACAATAAATTTTCAAAAGACAGAAGGCTCAAGACTTTATCCAAAAATATATTAAATGAGGCTGAAGGCCCAAAAAATGCACGACTTAACAAGTAAGGAACTTTTTATTTTCAAATGGATGAAGGCTGATTATTTAAAACCCAACTAAAAGCATACAAATTCAAACCATCGGCTATGAGCCATTAAAATACACAATCAAACACCAATAATAAAATGCAGTACAGCGAGCGGCGTTCCGAAGTTTCCAGGAGTCGGTCTGCACTTGAATATTAACGTTCGCTTAGGGGAGACAGGTAACCCAACCAAGAGAAAGTCCAACGGACCCACCGACAAGACGACTTGCTTTCCACCCGACCAGTACACAAGAAAGTTCAAATGTTAAAGTGTGTGTGAAATCTTATGAGACTTAACTGCTAAGGTCATCAGTCCCTAAGCCTACACACTACTTAACCTAAATTATCCTAAGGACCAACACACACACACACCCATGCCCGAGGGAGGACTCGAACCTCCGCCAGGATCAGCCTCACAGTCCATGAGTGCAGCACCCGTGACCGCTCGGCTAATCCCGCGCGGCGCACAAGAAAGTCCAAAGCCAAAACGTAAATGGCGTAGCCGCCCACAACCAAGTATGCATACAAGCTGTCACACGAGTTGGACGGCGATAACACAGTGAGGAAAGGACACTGCCTAAATTTTACGTCAGCGGCCAGGGCAGGTAACCGGAACGCTAACGGCCACAAGGCAGAAAATTCGGCTGGTGCACTAGGACTTCAAATAACCAAAATACAGTTAAACTCCACCAGATGATGGAAAAACTTTCGCTGTTGCTCATGAAAATACCCCCGACAGCCAACCATGAAAACTAACGGCACAATGTGAGCAGGTTAGCTTTGGTAATTAAATCACCACTGTACTTTGATGTCCTGGGTCGGTAAGCCACGAACCTAGTAGTAATCGGAACAGCTCCCACACACTACGACACAGCACAGAGACCGCCAGCGGGCCCGGACCAATGTGCAGCGCGGAGATTTCCTGGCTGACCCAAACCAACCTCAGAGCCAGTACGCCGACAACATTTAAAATAACTTGGCGGTCAAAATCACACAAACTACACACAGTTTCACGAACACTTGCACGAAGACCTAGACAATGCTAACGGCAGTGATTGTGCAGTAACAGGGACGAATCACGAGTCGGCACACACAGCCACCCCATAAGCTATCGCCAGCCAAATACACGTCGTCTGGCAAGACTACCAACCGACTACCAACCAAAGTAACCCACCCCCCACTCGAATCATGTGTGTCGCGAACGATCGGGCGAGTCATGGAGGTCCGGACCTCACTGCTGCCACACCCTGACTGAACTTGTGCCGCGTGCCAGCTCAGACACTGCCAGGTCCGAACTAACTGTTGGCACGTTCTAACTCACCAGTCGACACACGACGACCGGGTGGTAATAGAAGTCCAGCAAAGATAATACGGCACGGTTATATCGATAAGCGCTGCTGGTGGCGCTCACGGCAAACAAAGCAGCGACTGAGTGACGCAAGTAATTTTAAACTAACATAACGAGGCGGCAGTATGGCAAAAAGACGATGTTAAATTAGAGGTGGCACGAACACGAACCACGCACGGCTCTATATCAGATGAGGACGCAGGATGTCCACTACGTACCATTGTACTGTCAAAGTAACCTCACTCACGACAAGCCATACCTGAAGCCGTACCTAGTGACTTCTGGTGGGTACTGTATGACCTTCCGTACACACACCATCAGGTTATTTAACTTGTCGCTCTAACGAAGTAGGCGAGTGTCAGCAATATGTCTCATGGTCTTATGATGGCGTGTTTCGCTGACCAACAGAACTTGATTAATTTTTACACACATTTATTAAAATAATAACAAGCATAGATATTACTTAACTTGATTCTCGATGCTGTTTACAATTGACAATCTGAAATTCGTTTGGTTTAGGTATGTTAATCTTATGCTCACATATCTCTGATACTTGACAAAGTGTCTATTCATTTATCTTCATGGCTATGTACAGGAATATCATAATCTTCTTAGGCGCAGACTGAAACTTGACTACAGACTAATGCAAACTAATGCAGACTGACTAATCGGAGGTCTGTACACTCGTTATAATACCTCGCACATTCATGTATCACTGCGCGAGTGTGATCCGCGACGAGAAAATATTCTACGTTAGCAGCAATCTCATTGGCGGCGTTACATATTAATACGTGGATCGTCAGAAACCAGAATTTGGTCTGTCTCTATGGCAGCGCCATCTCGTAGTGCGGAGACGGACGAGCGCTGCGCCTGCGCTGTTGTGCTTAGTGGGGCGCGCTCTAGTGGGAAAGTTGTGTACGCGCTGACTACCCGGAACTATGTACACAACAAATTCCCTTGCCACGACGCCAGGAGTAACACTGCTGTGCGTCTCCCAAACGTTGGAGGAATGGAAACTCTACCCAGGTCGAAGCTATATACGTCGAAGATGGTCGTCGGGACAGTGTAGAACCGCGTTTCATCTCTGAACACAATGTGAAGCCATTAACCTGCAGTTCATGTTTGACGGTCATGCCACGAGTCAAAATAGTGTGGTGTCAACTGCAGCCAAAGCCTGGAATGGTAATGCCCTAGTCTGGCTACTGAGAACCTCCGACAAATGGGGTAGAATGACACAGAATGTTACTAAGAGCCCGTTACTGGTCCTTGGAAGACTGGAGCTTATGTGAATGGATCATTATATTCGTGGTGCAAAAGTTGCCAGAGGCGGACGACCAGAACCCTGACGACGTGTATGCCTGCCCTTACATTCTCACCCAGTCCAATGTCTGGCCACAATCACGTCTGTCTGCCCTACAATTCTGGACATAGCACGATTCGACGAGCCGGCCAAATGGAGACCCATAATAAGGCCCTTTTTAAATTTTGTCAGGTGCTGATAACGTTTTCTCACAGGCGTGTGTGGTATCTCTGAATTCCCCACAGTGATTGGCCGACACCCGACTCAGTTCATGGCACTCATAAGCGCTGCTAAGGCTTCTTGTTTCGTTGGTCAGTTGACTGATTTTGGGAGACGGGTCCAAACACCAAGGTCATCGCCCCATCAGATTAGGGAAAGATGGCGAAGGAAGTCGGCCATGCCCTTTCAAAGGAACAATCCCGCCCGAAGCGATTTAGGGAAATCATTTAATAACTAAATCAGTATATCCGAACGCGGGTTTGAACCGACGTCCTCAAGAATGCCAAGGCTGGTAACGACATTAAAACACGACCACACTAGTACTCTCTGATGGTAATTCCACTAATCAGAAACAAAAGCGAATGTAAATTTTCGCCTACCTATTTACGGTGTTTACGACGTACAACGATGATTTTGGCTACATCACTACTTTTTTTGTCAGGAAGTGTATACCTCTCAGTTAGTAATAATGTAACGAATTTGTAATAAATATGTAACGTAGCTAAGAGCCAGCATTGCCTATATTCGTCTGTGAAAATGGACTCGATAAGCAACCTGAACTATTAATAAACGGAATCTAACCTGCATAACACTGTGTGTGTGTGTGATGTATGAGTGTCAGTTTCACAATCATTTGCGCCCTCAACAGATCGTTACATTAAAAAACTAACATTTGGATAGGCTATCTGGCCATATTTGAATAAGAATTTAGAAGTGATACAGAATCTGGCTTGTGCAATGGAATTTACTGGATTAGAGTACATGACATGTTGGGGTGTGTCAGTGTTTCTGTTTTGGCTCTACGTTTTGCACTCACCCCTTTAGATGACTGCCTTTTTCCATGTGGTTTACAGCAATTCGCAGAAGCATGCAGAAGCAGCGACTAATTTTATTGTTACTAAGAATGAATTCAACAAAAATGAGTTTGTTTGGGTCCTGTTAACTACTAGATAACTTGTGAGGAGGGATTTCATGAATTAAGTCTATTTAAAACTTCAGAATCTTCATGACCAATAATAGACTATGACAATTACAGTGACATAGGTATCAATAATGACTGAGTGCAAGAGTAATAAATTATTTCAATTTCACAGTTACACCAACATCTTACAACCACAGCATTTATATATTTAGAAGTGGTGAGTAACTATTATTATTTGAAGGATATGGAGGTTACTTTATCTGACAAGCAAAACGTGTGATTATTGGAAACTTGGACTAACAATCGCGAGCCTAGCCCTGCAATTACTTTTGCGCTAGATTGCGAATTTTACCTTGAATTCCATCTTCAAGCGTAGTTAAGCCACCTAAATCTCTCCTGGCCATGTAAATGAAGTCAGGCCTTGAGTGTGGCAAGATCTGACATGGGCAAGGGCAGCATGACACGGCCTCTGTCTCCGAGCTCTTTACCAACTGATTCCACTCTCGCAGACAGACCTCGTCTCACAACAATGGTTAGAACCGCGCTCCCATGTTTTGCCCTCAGGTTGTTGCTATCGATATCTGAGTGCTTACACAATGCAAAGAATGGCATTCAGTTGCATATATTGTTTTATGTAATGGAGAGTCCTGACACTCTCCTTACATAGCCTCTCTGTCGCTTCTTTAAGAATTTGAACAGGACTTACGTACAAATAGGACAAAAACTGCCAAAAATTCTTAATTACGAAACATATGTATATATAAACATATAGGTTAGACAGTAAATATCGTTTTTACAAAGAATATAGTGAAGGATTTCTTGCTCACGGAAAAATTTTCAAATATTTAAACAAAATGCATAAAGATGTAGAAGTTCTATTAATGTTAGAAGGATTTTCAGAATTGGCTCAATTATGTTTTGACAGTTTTGAGAGCCCTTTAAAATAAGTGATTAGGCACATTTTAAGAAATGAAAAATTTCAACTTGTGAAGTCAAAAAATAACAAGAAAAACATGTAGATGGTTCTTGTCTGGTAAATCGAAAATGTTCTCTCAGAGGAAGTTTTGTATTCTTTTGCACTTTGCACACTTGCAGAGATACGAGAGGAGAAGCAACGTCGTAACACCTCAACGTACAAATGTAGAGTGCAGTAGAATCATGCAGCGGTGTGTACAGTATCTCACAGACAACTTACTTGGAGACACTGCATTTTTGGTTGCACAGCGGCTTTTATTGTAAGTGTCCTTTCAGTGAGACAGCACTGTGTAATTGTGGCTCTCGAAGACAAGCTCCTATGGAAGAAGTGTACCAGAACTCTCCATTACATAAAACGATATATCCTACTTAACGCTCTTCTTTGCACTGCACTTTGATAGTAACAAGCTGAGGGCGCAACTGGGAACGCGATTCTAAGCATTGTTGAGAGACAAGGTCTGTCTGCGAGAGTGAAAGAGTAGTATCAGTCGAGAGCTCGTAGACAGAAGACGTGTGACGCTACCCTCACGTCGGTGATGGGACGTCTTAGCACACTCAAGGCCTGACTTCATTTGTATAGCCAGGGGAGATTTATATGGCTTAACTACGCCTGAAGATGGAATTGAAGTTAAAATACGCTACCTTAGCGCAAAAGCAATTGGAGGGTTATGCTCGTGATTGTTAGTACGAGTTTGCAATAATCCCATGTTTTGCTTGTCAGTTAAAGAAGCCCCCATATCCTCCAAATAATAATAATTATTCACCACTTCTAAATATATAAATTCTGTGGTTGATGTGACTTTGAAATTTAAATCATTTGTTACTCTGGCACTCTGCCATTATTGACACCTAGTCATTGTAATTGTCATAGTGTATTATTGGTCATGATGATTCTGGAGTTTTAATTTATGAAATCCCTTGTTAAATTTATTTAGTAATTAACAGGACCCAAAGAAACTCCTTTTTATTAAATTAGTAACAATAAGCTTTAATCGCTGCTGATGCATGTTGCTGTGAATTGCTGTAAACCACATGGAAAAAAGCAGTCATCTAAAGAGGTGAGTGCAAAACGTAGGGCCAAAACAGAAACACTGACACATCCCAACATGTCATGTACTCTAATCCAGTAAATTCCATTGCACGAGTTAGATTCTGTATCATTTGTAGATTCTTGTTCAATTACGCAGTCAGATAGCCTACATAAATGTTGGTTTTAGGTTTTCCATGTAACGATTTGTTGAGGATTTAAATGACAGTGAAACTGACACTCATACAACACGCACACTGTGTTATGCATGTTAGATTCCGTTTACTAAGAGCTCAGGCTGCTTATCGCGTCCCTTTTCACAGACGAACATAGGCATTATTGGCCGTAGCTACGTTACATATTGGTTGCAGCTACGTTACAAGAACTTTTAACGATATGCCTTCATTTTTGTTTTAATGTGGGCAGACTAAGTAATTAATCTTTCAAGTCAACACATATCTTATAGCCTATTTTATATGAGGTGACTAAAGTCATGGGATACCTCCAAATATCGTGTCGGACCTCCTTTTGTCCGCCGTAGTGGAGCAACTCGACGTGGCATGGACTCAACAAGTCACTGAAAGTCCTTTTCAGAAATACTGAGCCATGCTGCCTTTATAGTCCTCCATAGTCGTGAAAGTCTTGGTGCTGCAAGATTTAGTGCACGAAGTTATATCTCCAGTATGTCCCATAAACGTTCGATGGGATTCATGTCCCGCAGTCTGGGTGGCCGAACCATTCGCTCAAACTGTCCAGACTGTTCTTCAAACCAGTCACGAACACTTGTGACCTGTAGTCATGAAGTAGTTGTTTGGGAACATGAAGTCCATCAATGGCTGCTGCAAATAGTCTCCAAGTATTCGAACATAATCATTTCCAATCAGTCATCGGTTCAGATGGACCAGAGGACACGGTCCATTCGCTGTAGACATAGACCCCACTATTATGAAGCCACCACCAGCTTGCGCTGTGTCGTGTTGGCAATCCTGCCATCAGCTCTTACCATGTGAAATCGCGACTCATCTAACCAAGCTACGGTTTTGCTGTCATCTAGGGCCCAGCCGGTATGCTCAGGAACCCAGAAGAGACGCTGCAGGCGGTGTCGTGCTGTTAGCAAAGGCACGAGCGTCGGTCGTATGCTATCACAGACCGTTAACATCAAATTGCTCAAATGGTTCATACGGCTCTGAGCACTATGTGACTTGACTTCTGAGGTAATCAGTCCCCTAGAACTACTTAAACCTAACATAAGGACATCACGCACATTCATGCCCGAGGCAGGATTCGAACCTGCGACCGTAGCGGTCGCGCGGTTCCCGACTGTGGCGCCTAGAACCGCTCGGCCACTCCGGCCGGCATCAAATTGCACAGCACTGTCTTGACTGAATACGTTCGTCGTACGTCCCACTTTGATTTCTGACGTTATTTCACGTGCTGTTGCCAGTATGTTAGCACTGACAATTCTACGCTGCTGTCGACCTTTAAGTGATGGCTGCAGGTCAGTGCGTTGTCAGTGGTGAGCTAATGGATGACATTTGGTATTCTCGGCACACAATTGACATTGTGCATCTCGGAATATTGATCCCCTAACGATTTCCGAAATGGAACTTCCCATGGGTCTAGCTCCACCTCCATTCAGCGTTCGAAGCCTGTAAATTACAGTCGTGCAGCGTTAATCACGTCAGAGCATGTGAATCACCTGAGTGAAAATGATAGCTCGCGAATGCACTGCCCTTTCGTACCTTGTGTTCGCGATATTATCGCCATCTCTATATGTACATACCACTATTCCATGATCTCTGTCACCTAAGTGAATAACGTGGGGGAACTTTCAAATAGTTTTAGTTCCAAGGCACTTTCAGTCGGGTGAAAAATGGTTAGAATGGTAAGTACCACAAAATGTATGGGAAGTACCACACGGTCACAGAACACCTGTGTTGTCGAAAATTCGAAGCAGGTTTTTCTTGTTCACCCATGATATCGTAGATCGCCTGGGCAAATAGCGACAGTGATTATTTGGAGT
This sequence comes from Schistocerca gregaria, assembly GCF_023897955.1. Lineage (NCBI taxonomy): Eukaryota > Metazoa > Arthropoda > Insecta > Orthoptera > Acrididae > Schistocerca > Schistocerca gregaria. The sequence continues at coordinate 135,812,882 of NC_064928.1, forward strand.
TCACGTCTGATTGCGAGAGTGTGAGGTCGAGCGGTAAGACTGTTGTCAAGTTATTTTTAACACAGCTAGAGAGGCTACAACCATATCACGATTTCGGTAGAGAGCCGAGGGCTGTTCCGGGTCATTGTGTGACTATTTCGATAAAAGGTACCTGTGATTACGTAATGTTTTTCCTTTCCTTCGAGGACAAACACGCTACATCCTGCAACATCATTGTCTCTCAGATGCCGGCCGATGTGGCCGTGCGGTTCTAGGCTATGCAGTCTGGAACCGCGACACCGCTACGGTCGCAGGTTCGAATCCTGCCTTGGGCATGGATGTGTGTGATGTCCTTAAGTTAGTTATGTTTAACTAGTTCTAAGTTCTAGGGGACTAATGACCTCAGAAGTTGGAGTCCCATTGTGTTCAGAGCCATTTGAACCATTTGTTTCTCAGATGCTCGGAAAATAAAAATGTTGGGACCCTCACGCGAGTGGTCGCCTTATTGGCTTCGGCTATCAGTGCACGAATAGCGACCAGGCCCCAAACTTCCGTATGTCGGCGTCCTTGTCTCGTAATTCTTTCTGTCGGAAACCATAAAAGGTGGTCAATTTTTTAAATCAGATTTCATATTAATTTCGATCTTTAGCACTATTCCAAATATGCGAAACACCTTCAACCATGTGGTAGGAGCTTGTTGAAGCTGTTGTGGTACCTATCAAGAGCACAAATTGCTTCTCTAGTCATAAATTCCAATGAGTGTAATGTACTTTGAAATCTGTTAGAGAGTACAATGTGATATGACCCTATGATTTATCTCCAGTGCACAAATGAATTTGAGTAAGTGACTAGAGGACGACTTGTCAGGTAATGCACTGATAATTTAGAGGAGACATTTCTCAAGCTGGACAGCTATTCTCATTACACAAGATGGATAGGAGTGGTGGAAATGACGTAGGCGAAAAAGTAATAAATCACACTCCATGAAGAAGGACATTTATTTACTTGAGGTATACCGTTCTCGAGTTTTAGCAGTCATTTAACAAAGCGAAAGATGTCTCAGTATTATTGTTCCTTAAGAGGGTGGATTTATTAATAGATTTAATGAACATAATTTTATCAGCGAAGTGCAGTGCCATCGGAAAGATAGGACACGGTTATTCTTTTTGAAAACATTAAAAACTCGCTGCGGCAGTGGGACGAAAACACTGGATGATACGAAATAGCAGTGCCTGTGTTGTTAAAAAGTACGATGCAATACACGCATCTCAAAAAGAACAGTCACTACAGTGTCTACAGCCGTAAAGAAATGCAGAAAATATATTCGTAGTTGCGAATATGAACCTCCTCCGACTATATATTAGAATAACGAAAGCTAAACTTTATACTAGACCGGGACTCGGACGCGGGGATTCCGCTTTCCGCGAGTGGTCACCTTAAAGGCTTCGGCTATCCGTGCACGAATAGCGACCAGGCCCCAAACTTCCGTATGTCGTCGTCGTTGTCTTCCGACTTGCAGTCTTACATTACGAATATCAACAATGTAGGAAAAGATAAATTGCTGCTTTTCGTATAGAAGAGACGTCAAATTGCAGACATGCATGATTAAAAGACACTCAAGTGTGTGTGTGTGTGTGTGTGTGTGTGTGTGTGTGTGTGTGTGTGTGTGTGAGAGAGAGAGAGAGAGAGAGAGAGAGAGAGTCTTCACTGACGAAGGCTGTGGCAGGATGCTACATGTGACTTGTCTTTTAATCGTACCTGTCTGGAACTTAACGGGTCTTCTTTACGATAAGCAGCAATACATCTTTTCCTACATTACTGAGATTCCTGCCTGGAGTTTTCATTGTTTGACTCCTACGTTACGTATATTCCAGTCCAGAAAGGACACAACATATTGAGAGTGGAGTGCCTCATATTGGCGAATAAATACAGAATAGCAGTGCCCGGGTCCGATTCCCAGCCTGGCATACATTTTCACTGTCGTCATTCTAACACACAATCGAAGGAGGTTCATATTCGCAACCAAGAAAACATTTTCTGTATTTCTTGACGGCTGCAGTCGCTGCAGTGCCTGTTTTATTCATGTCTGAAGTCACGGGCACTCCTATTTTGCATTTATTCGCCATTACCAGTCCTCAACTGTCATTAAATATGACCTTGGACTGCAATATACGTAACGTACGAGTGCAGGCTGAGACATAAGGACGAAGAATTATTTGAGTTTGGTCAAGATTCGTGCGCGGATTGCAGAAACACTTAACGTGACTGATCGCGCACAATGAGAAATCCGTTATCGAGTGCCCGTCGGACACAAATTTTCATTGTCGAAATTCTAACGTACAGCCAAAGGCAGTTCACATTCGAGACATCAGACGCATTTCCTGCACTGGAAGATAAACACATCAACATTTCTTGCGAACTGCAAATGATTGCCGCCGAATCTGTCTTGTGACCATTCTGTCTGCTGAAGAAAACCTGTGGAGCCCAATGGAGTAATCCTAACGGAGGTAGCTAATGAAAAACAACTTCGCTTTCCACAAACTAAGTTCAAAACGGTTGAAAGTTAGACACACAGCATTTGGGTACGTAAGTACCTTTATAACTGAACCTGATACGTCATGGAACATTAAAACCGAGTGTCGGATCGTCACTCAAATTTGGGATCTTCTAAATAACAGTGGAAAATGCGGGAATCAGTTCCGCATTGCAGTAACAACCCAATTCCGGAGTGGGGTAAGAAGTACACTGCAAAGAAAATTTGTCTGTATTTGAAAATTGCGAACAACGGATCTGTGTCACTCATTAAGGTCCGTACTGCGATACTACCAACGCGCTTGACATACACGAAGGCGATCAAAATGGTTCAAATGGCTCTGAGCACTATGGGACTCAACTGCTGTGGTCATCAGTCCCCTAGAACTTAGAACTGCTTGAACCTAACTAACCTAAGGACATCACACACATCCATGCCCGAGGCAGGATTCGAACCTGCGACCGTAGCAGTCGCACGGTTCCGGACTGCCCGCCTAGAACCGCGAGACCACCACGGCCGCCACGAAGGCGATCGATGGCTTTCTTAAGCAGTACAGATCACCGAATGTAATTGATTAGGAGCATCCCCACATCGACATGTGTGTCACATGGTGATCGGTTTGCGCTCCTTATCTTGCTACTGACGTGCTGCATGGTACTTCACGGTCAATAAGAAGCAAGTATGCCGGTTACTCCACAGAATTCACCTCGCAGACACCCCGTTGTATATCGCCTGTGGCGGTAGGCGTACGGTTTTTAGTGCGAGAGATGCTGGCCATAATTACCCGTACGACACCTCAATCAGATACCTCTCCATCTGTACTCTTACCGGACTCAGTACACTTACTTCAACGAAGACGAACTACGAGAATTCGATCTGTGAACACGCACATCACGACATGTCTGCTGATGGCGAGAGAATATACTTGATTTTTTCGCACTTCCTTAATGAGTGACACTGAGCTGTTGTTCGCAATTCCAAATACAGACAAATTTTCTCCAATTTTCTTTGCAGTGTACTTCTTACCCCACTCCGGAGTTGGACTGTTACCGCAATGGGAACCGATTCCGGCATTTTTCGCTGTCAGTACCGGTTGTCCTTCGCTCATTGGAATGTTCCACTCTGAGAAACAATGGATTGATAGTTCCACAGAGTGTGACTGCATGCTGCTCCTCCTTGCCGCGACGTCAATTTCCTACTGTATCGGTGAGATAAAATAAAAGCAGTAATAAAGAAATAGCAAAACAAAGAATAAATTAAAATCAATGATGTGATTTGTATCTCTACTCCACGTCCCCAACGCTTTACGTGGTTTCCCCGGGAAGGGACGGGAAACAGTGCCCAGATCTCCGGTTGCGACCTCTGCCCACTTTTCCCTCACTCCTCCTTTTGAGCGCAATGAAGGCTCCGAAAGAAATTTTGTAGAGCACGTGTCTGCAAAAGGCAATGCTACTGACTTCGAGTCTCAGTCGGGCACACAGTTTTAATATGCCAGGAAGTTTCATATCAGCGCTCACACCGCTGCAGAGTGAACATTCTGTTCTGACGATATTGGCTTCAAATGGCAGTAGGGTGTGGGACGGAAAGTATCCAATGGAGAGCACAGTGTGAAGCTAAGGAGCGTGGTAGAACCACTTAGTCGACGAGTCACTCATAACAGCCTATTGTGCTAGTGGTGTTGATACAAAGCAGAGCAATGGCAACGATATAGAAAGCAAACAATGTGTTATGTCTACAACATTGACATTTCGTCAGAAAAGAAGTGGCAACTGAAATATTAGCGTTTCTGCAAGATAACTCGACGGAACTTCTGCTATAGTATCCGCTTGACTACGCGGATAATATACACTCCTGGAAATGGAAAAAAGAACACATTGACACCGGTGTGTCAGACCCACCATACTTGCTCCGGACACTGCGAGAGGGCTGTACAAGCAATGATCACACGCACGGCACAGCGGACACACCAGGAACCGCGGTGTTGGCCGTCGAATGGCGCTAGCTGCGCAGCATTTGTGCACCGCCGCCGTCAGTGTCAGCCAGTTTGCCGTGGCATATGGAGCTCCATCGCAGTCTTTTAACACTGGTAGCATGCCGCGACAGCGTGGACGTGAACCGTATGTGCAGTTGACGGACTTTGAGCGAGGGCGTATAGCGGGCATGCGGGAGGTCGGTCGGACGTACCGCCGAATTGCTCAACACGTGGGGCGTGAGGTCTCCACAGTACATCGATGTTGTCACCAGTGTTCGGCGGAAGGTGCACGTGCCCGTCGACCTGGGACCGGACCGCAGCGACGCACGGATGCACGCCAAGACCGTAGGATCCTACGCAGTGCCGTATGGGACCGCACCGCCACTTCCCAGCAAATTAGGGACACTGTTGCTCCTGGGGTATCGGCGAGGACCATTCGCAACCGTCTCCATGAAGCTGGGCTACGGTCCCGCACGCCGTTAGGCCGTCTTCCGCTCACGCCCCAACATCGTGCACCCCGCCTCCAGTGGTGTCGCGACAGGCGTGAATGGAGGGACGAATGGAGACGTGTCGTCTTCAGCGATGAGAGTCGCTTCTGCCTTGGTGCCAATGATGGTCGTATGCGTGTTTGGCGCCGTGCAGGTGAGCGCCACAATCAGGACTGCATACGACCGAGGCACACAGGGCCAACACCCGGCATCATGGTGTGGGGAGCGATCTCCTACACTGGCCGTACACCTCTGGTGATCGTCGAGGGAACACTGAATTGTGCTCGGTACATCCAAACCGTCATCGAACCCATCGTTCTACCTTTCCTAGGCCGGCAAGGGAACTTGCTGTTCCAACAGGACAATGCACGTCAGCATGTATCCCGTGCCACCCAACGTGCTTTAGAAGGTGTAAGTCAACTACCCTGGCCAGCAAGATCTCCGGATCTGTCCCCCATTGAGCATGTTTGGGACTGGATGAAGCGTCGTCTCACGCGGTCTGCACGTCCAGCACGAACGCTGGTCGAACTGCCGCGCCAGGTGGAAATGGCATGGCAAGCCGTTCCACAGGACTACATCCAGCATCTCTACGATTGTCTCCATGGGAGAATAGCAGCCTGCATTGCTGCGAAAGGTGGATATACACTGTACTAGTGCCCACATTGTGCATGCTCTGTTGCCTGTGTCTATGTGCCTGTGGTTCTGTCAGTGTGATCATGTGATGTATCTGACCCCAGGAATGTGTCAATAAAGTTTCCCCTTCCTGGGACAATGAATTCACGGTGTTCTTATTTCAATTTCCAGGAGTGTACATGAGGAGTACAATGCAGTCGATACGTCCTTAAAAAGTGAAACTGCTACTGCAACAGCTGTCAAGCCATGTACCACATCATCCTTGTCGGATAGGGATGAACGGAATGAACAGTCTAATGAGTACACCGTATGGTTTGAGAGTAAATCGGAGAAAGGCGAAGGTAATGAGAAGTAGTAGAAATGAGAACAGCGAGAAACTTAACATCAGGATTGATGGTCACGAAGTCAATGAAGTTAAGGAATTCTGCTACCTAGGCAGTAAAATAACCAATGGCGGACGGAGCAAGGAGGACATCAAAAGCAGACTCGCTATGGCAAAAAAGGCATTTCTGGCCAAGAGAAGTCTACTAATATCAAATACCGGCCTTAATTTGAGGAAGAAATTTCTGAGGATGTACTCTGGAGTACAGCATTGTATGGTAGTGAAACATGGACTGTGGGAAAACCGGAACAGAAGAGAATAGAAGCATTTGAGATGTGGTGCTATAGACGAATGTTGAAAATTAGGTGGACTGATAAGGTAAGGAATGAGGAGGTTCTACGCAGAATCGGAGAGGAAAGGAATATGTGGGAAACACTGATAAGGAGAAGGGACAGGATGATAGGACATCTGCTAAGACATTGGGGAATGACTTCCATGGTACTAGAGTGAGCTGTAGAGGGCAAAAACTGTAAAGGAAGACAGAGATTGGAATACGTCAAGCAAATAATTGAGGACGTAGGTTGCAAGTGCTACTCTGAGATGAAGAGGTTAGCACAGGAAAGGAATTCGTGGAGGGCCGCATCAAACCAGTCAGTAGACTGAGGGGATAAAAAAAAAGGGGGGGGACACAAATCACGTTTTCAGTGAAAAGTAGTAAAGGACAAACGATGGGCAATGGATGGGTACTAAACAATATTACTTACATCTAAGATCATGCACAGCAAGGTAAAAATCAATTATGAACAGATTTCGAATGAGTCCGCAGTAACATGACGGTGTAGTGAATAAGAAAAACTATGGATTTTCATGGGAGGACAGGGAGCACTTGTTACAGAAATTAGTTTCTTAACGTTTCAAGAACGCTCGATACAGTTTATACACTATGTGATCAAAAGAATCCGGACACTTGGCTGTAAATGAGTTACAGGTTCGTTCCGCCCTCCTTCGGTAATGCTCTTATTCCATAAGAATTAATGCAGACGTTTGGTTCCAGTAGACACCTCTTGGCCAGGAATGCCCTTTTTGCTATTGCTAGTCTGCTTTTGATGTCCTCCTTCCTCCGTCCATCATTGGTTATTTTACTGCCTAGGTTGCACAATTCCTTAACTTCGTCTACTTTGTGACTATCAATACTGATGTTAAGTTTCTCGCTATTCTCATTTCTGCTACATTCGTCCTCCTCAGATTTACTCTCAGCCCATATTTGTACTCATTACACTGTTCATCCCGTTCCGCAGATCATGTAATTCTTCTTCACTTTCACTCAGTGTAGCAATGTCACCAACAAATCGAATTACTGATATCCTTTCACCTTGAAATTTAATCCCACTTCTGAACCTTTCTTTCATTTTCATAGTTGCTTCTTCGATGTAGTTTGAGCAGTAGGGCGAAAGACTACACCCTTATCTTACACATTTTTTAATCCGAGCGCTCCATTCCTTGTCGTCCACTCTTATTACTCTCTCCTGCCTCTTGTACATATTGTATATTACCTGTCTCTCCATATACCTTACCCCTATTTTTCTCAGAATTTCGAACACCTTGCGCCATTTTCCATTGTCGAACGTTTTTTCCAGGTCGACACAACCTATGAACGTCTGTTGACTTTCCTTTAGTCTTGCTTCGATTATCTTTCCTAAGGTGAAACTGATCATCTAGCGCACTCTCAATTTTCTTTTTCATTCTTCTATATATTATCCTTGTCAATAACTTGGATATATGAGCTGTCAAGCTTAAAAATGTCGTGTGACTAGGGCCTCCCGTCGGGTAGACCGTTCGCCGGGTGCAAGTCTTTCAATTTGACGCCACTCCGGCGACTTGCTCGTCGATGGGGATGACATGACGATGATTAGGACAACATAACACACAGTCCCTGAGCGGAGAAAATCTCCTGCCCAGCCGGGAATCGAACCCGTTCCCCCATGATTGACATTGTCACGCTGACAGCTACCGGGGGCAGACCGCTGTTAAGCTGATTGTGCAATAATTCTCGCACGTGTCTAAACAGTCCTAAACGGGCTGTGATTGGAGTGTAAATGGCCTGGTTACAGTTTTGATATTTCCAACATCCGTCCACGTACGAGCACATTGCAGCAGGTCTCTTGGCGGGAGCGGAAATTGACCAATGAGAACGCCTGCATTTCCGGGCGTGACGTGGATTGGCTAGGGAGTCTGAGCTTGCGAAATCCAGGAAGCGGCCGTCGGCGTTCGTAGGGGTCAGTGGAAAAGTCGTGGAGACTCTGCGGCGGAGTTTGTGTTCTAAACTGGCCACAAGTCTGCAGTGTGTGATCCTCGGTGATCAACAAGGCTAGTATTCCGTTATGCAGAGCCTAAAAATTGATTGAAAGTACATTCTTGTAAGTGGGCGTTAAATAATGCTGAGGTACTTCCCTATTTTCCTCAGCGAGTGTTGAGTGTTAGCGAAGCAGGCTTGTTCCGTGAAAAGAGACCATGGAGGAATTCGTAGAGCCATTAGAGGTGTTGCTGGGCAAACGTGGCGGACTTGGTTGGGGCTAATTCGCGCCATTAAATTTGATTTGTTTCTGTGCATATCTGAGGTTGATGCGTTTGTGTGACTCTTCTCCTATTGGCTTTCAACTGTACTCCCATTTTGATGCTGTAACAAATATTGGCGAGAGTTGCTAGTGGCCATTCTTGTGGGGGAGGGCAGTGGGGGATTAGGGGGGCGGATAGTGTAATGTATGAACTGTTAGTTGTTAACGTACTCCAGTCCAGCGGTCGAATGTTACAATGTATGAACTGTTAGTTGTTAACGTACTCCAGTCCAGCGGTCGAATGTTACAATGTATGAACTGTTAGTTGTTAACGTACTCCAGTCCAGCGGTCGAATGTTACAATGTATGAACTGTTAGTTGTTAACGTACTCCAGTCCAGCGGTCGAATGTTACAATGTATGAACTGTTAGTTGTTAACGTACTCCAGTCCAGCGGTCGAATGTTACAATGTATGAACTGTTAGTTGTTAACGTACTCCAGTCCAGCGGTCGAATGTTACAATGTATGAACTGTTAGTTGTTAACGTACTCCAGTCCAGCGGTCGAATGTTACAATGTATGTACTGTTAGTTGTTAATGTACTCCAGTCCAGCGGTAGAATGTTACAATGTATGAACTGTTAGTTGTTAACGTACTCCAGTCCAGCGGTCGAATGTTACAATGTATGAACTGTTAGTTGTTAACGTACTCCAGTCCAGCGGTCGAATGTTACAATGTATGAACTGTTAGTTGTTAACGTACTCCAGTCCAGCGGTCGAATGTTACAATGTATAAACTGTTAGTTGTTAACGTACTCCAGTCCAGCGGTCGAATGTTACAATGTATGAACTGTTAGTTGTTAACGTACTCCAGTCCAGCGGTCGAATGTTACAATGTTTCTGAAATTAGTTACGTAGCTACAGGGGTATTTAATTTATAACTTCGCAGATGTGAAAAGTTTAGCCCCGTCTCACAGGTCAAATCGAGGCTAGCGACCCTTATTTAGGGCGAGTGGTAGTAGGCTATATCAGAGCAGGGAATTAATCAAGGTCCACCAGAGTTCGTTTCAGATTAATCTGCAAAGCAGTACATCACGTCAAAAGCTGCACACTGTTCTTGCCTATCTCAATCTTCACTATTAGTTATTTCGCTTTGCGACAGGGACTTTCCATAGCCTCTTACAGCCAAGTGAGCACATACTGCACCGAGCATCCTTTGCCTGCATGTAAGTGGCCACTAGTCTAAGCACTCCGTCTTCAGGGCACATCCGACCGCCGTGTCATCCTCAGTTGAGGATGTGGATAGCAGACCGCTCTCCCGGTCGTTATGATAGTTTTCTGTAACCAGACTCGCTACTATTCGGTCGAGTAGCTCCTTAATTGGCATCACGAGGCTGAGTGCACCCCGAAAAATGGCAACAGCGCATGGCGGCCTGGATGTCCACCCATCCAAGTGCCGGTCACCCCTGACAGCGTTTAACGTCGGTGATCTCACGCGAACTGAGGTATCCACTGCGGTAAGGCCGTTGGTCAAGTCGTGTAAAGTCCCAGAAGTATTAAGTGGATCTAGCCCAGTTTCTCCCATAAAGAAAAATTCTCACCCAAAATACAAATACCGGACTTCAGATCGACGAATCAGGGACTGAATTTCATTGAATGTACCCTAGTAAGTTCCTCGTACAGGATATGTGAGGTTAGTGATCATGGGACAGAGGAGGGCGTGCTGGTATGTACATTGGTGAAACTTTTAACGAACTAAATTAATGAATAGAATACATTTATTGACGAAAGAAAGCGTACTCCTGAACTTAAACATGGAACACGTATGAAAAGTCTATCTCTGTGGTTACTTAACGACAAACAGTGTCCATTAGAAATATTCAGCAGATGTTAGACTGGGTCAGGAGCGCAATATGGACGCACATGCGCTCACACACAAGGTCTCAGACATTAACAGAAATATCGAAAATAATAGCATTGTTGAACCAAAGTTGAGACATGAAATACGGCATTTTCTTCCAGTGAAAAGGAAACTCAAAATTAATCAAGATCACGATGCATGAAGTGAATCATCTCAGGGAGAAGAACAAGTTCTGTCCCATCTGAATATACGGAAATGACGGCGGAATTACCACTCGCAAGGAACTCATAACGCTGTTTACAAATGACTTTCAAGCTACAGACGTTTCATAACTCGTAAAGCATGAGCTGCTTCGCATCCGAAATCCCCAGCACGGTGATCGTTCCGCTACTCCATTCGCAGTAGCTGCTGTTCTAGACCAGTCTTCCTCACCTCCGAGTTCAGAGACCGAAAAACTCGGAGAGGCGAACTGACCCATGAACGAGACGAATTTTTTCATGGTACATGGCATCGCCTCGAATCCAAGGAGAGGAGAGACAACACCCGTTTATGCATCCTCAAAATTTTCCTTTGGTTCAACATCAGACATTTGAACGCCCGTCTCCCTCGCGCATGGGTCTAAGAATCCATCGCGAGAGAACCCATTATGAAAACCTGCCCAGCTATCGTGCCGACACCTCACCCGAGTCATCCCTCAAACGAGCTTTGACATTTCAAGTGTTTTTCTAGGCCTCTGAAGCAAAACTGAAACAATAAAGGGCACCTGACTTTACCAATTTGCTTGCGTTTGAAATTACACTCACATTCATCCACTGTAGCGATCATTTATGTTCACAACAGGTATTTACAGCTATAGTGCTCCGAATATAAACTGTAGCAAAAATGAGAATAAAAGATACCCAATCTCGATACCCATCCTACAAACCTCGATAAATCCACAGTACTAATTTCAGCAGAAATTGGTTCATTTAGAACTTTAATTATATTCCTTTTAATTTATATTTTTTTAGTTTCTTCATGCGCTCTGGAAATGTTAGTTTAATTAATGAAAAGGCCACTCAGTTGCTCTGTAGAACATTACTTCATCCACTATCGGCTTAAGCGTTTCTTAAGCCGTTGTGAAGTGGATCTGAAAAGTGGATATGTAATGTCCAAGAAAAATCAAGAACAAATTTGGTACATTTAAAATGTTGCTTGTCTAATGATTTTGTGGGATGACCATACTCTCTCGATATCGTTAGACAAGCAATATTTTAAATCTACTTTTGGACTTTACTTCTCCACTTGAGAATGTCTTAACAAAAAAGGTCGAAACCAATATGGGACTAAGTAAAGTTCTACAGAGCAAAAGGACCAAACTTTCCAATAATTATGTTGATTATTTAACTATATTTTCAACATTAGGCATTACTTTTTCATTATACAGGCAAGGAACAATCTAAAATATATATCCAGAAGGAGTAAAGTTAGAATCTGTTGAAACTTCCTGACAGATTAAAACTGTGCGCCGGACCGTGTTCGAGTCTCACAGCGGCACACTCCGCTGCAGAGTGAAAATCTCATTCTAGAATCTGTTTCCCATTTCAAGTATCTAGGAAGCATGACCTCGAAAGGCCACGCCAGTAAGCAGGAAATACCCAACAGCACAAAGAAAGCATCAAATTTTTCTATTCAAATCAGAAATGTTCTCTGGAACGATAAAATACCACGAAAAGCATAGGCGACCATATACCATACCTATTTCGTTCCAATCCTAACATATGGCTCAGCAACAGGTATCCTACTTAATAAAGACCTCAGCAGATTTCAGGCAACAGAAATGAGATTCGTTGCAACTATGAACAAAGCAACCAGAAATAATAGAGTCAGGAATGAGGTGAATAGAAAAGTAGATGACATTGAAATTCCTGTTACCAGGGTCATAAAGGATCGCAGGCTTCGTTGTTATGGGCACATAATAAGAATGAATAATAGCAAGAAACCTGCCGAAAGGTATTTCAACCTAAATCTAGCAGGAAGAAGACCACGGAGAAGAGCAAGAAAAAGCTGGATACAGACTGTAAGATCAGATGTGAAATGGCACAAATGGGAAGTTATCCTGGAACAGAAGATGTATGAAGACAGAAGGAGCTGGCGAGCGTTTCTATACCACACCTGTTAATTGGACTTGCAGAATGATGATGTTGATTGTGATGATGATGATGATGATGATGATGGTGATGATGATATCTTAACTAGGAGACCTAGCAAAGCTTCGCAGTTGATAAACCTATATGGAATTTGATATGCATCTTAAACTCCTTCCCTCTTCTCTCTCCCATCTTCTTCTCCGCATCTTCTTATGTATCTCCTCCTACCCCGTCTCTTTCTGTGCATTACTTTCTCCCCCTGCCTCTGTATAGCTCCTCCTGTTCCCCGCTGTCTCTCCCTCTTCTGATCTTCCTCTCTTTGTCCATGTCCTCCTGCCCCTCTCTTACTTTCATTTCGTTCCCCTCTCCCATCATCTCCTCTTCTTCCTTCCACAGACTTAGAACCTTGTTTATTGTTATTGGCAACAAAACCTTGATTGGCAATTGAAGTCGTTTAAAATAAACGAGTAGGCGAATTCGTTTGGCAGCATTGGAATATGGGATACGAGAGAGGCCGCTCCAGATGTAGAATCTGTGAGGACAGTAGCTTCAGTGACAGTATTTTGCATAGTTTTAATCTGCGAATAGATAGGATTACAAAGTTTCAGACAATTCGGATTCCGTAATACTATTCTGATCATAAGATGATAAGCCATAATTACAACTATCCTGTTTTCTGTAAAACCAACGGCGACGAAGAAAACAAACAGCACATTATTTTTGTTTAAACTTATATGTAAGGAGAAAAAATGTATAGGGGAGAAACAATTCGTCTCTTGGTTTACATGCCTTGCTATAACATTAAAAATTAACCGAAAGGCATCGCCCACTTACCCAGCTCAATAGAAAGCAACATTATCTTTCTCTTTATTGGAGAACCTCTACCTTGTCGTTTAAAGAAATTTAGAGCCTATATCCGTATGTACGTTTTGTACATATACCGCGTAAAGATCTTAAGTAAACCGGTTAAGAACTTTTTGAGACTTTTGATAACATGGTAACAGTCTATTTTCATCGGAATGACTATTACAGCGTCGTGTAAAAGTTTGAAGTGAGACAAGTAGCCTTCGAGATTTACCTAAAAAATATTAAAAAACATTTCCCCAATAACATTTTCAGAGCAGATTGTCATCTACTGTGAACAGTTAACGAATTTCTGATGTAATAAGAAGGATGCAATTTTTCATAATGTACAGAAAGAAGCAAAGGAGAGATGTACCCTAAAAAGACAGAAAAAATACAAAGCTATGAAACATTTTTCTGAACCTGTTTCTAGAACGAGACGAGTGGCATATAAGCTTTTTGCACAAACGCCAAACGTCTCTCGTGGTGTTTCGTAAGCACAATTAGCCGACATCTGATGTTTCTGGCTCGTGCAAAATATAAAAGGATTTAATCTTGAAACACAATGTGGTATCTAATTGTACAGCTTTTCGAAAGTAATTGCACCTATTGTACTGCTGTACCACCTGGTTCCTTGAAGGCAATGGAAGGAAGGTGTGTTTACGTAATAGGACTGTACAGGTTCTAGTTGCGTATTCTTTACGTGCTCCAATTAAACAGAGAAATTAGCTGTCGCTTCAAAGCAGTTCGTAGCATTATACGGATCCAACAGAACGCAATTTCATGTTGCGAACCACTTGAGAATTGGCTGCTAGAAGCCAGTGATGACAATTCCTCATTTTCCTGTAAGGCAGTAAATTGCATGCCATTGAAACTCAGTCGTATTTTAACCAACACCTCTGAAACTGTGAGAGGTAATAGAAAAGGGGAAAAAACACATGTCACATGATACAGCGTCTCACACAAAGTGCACATTTATTGAGATAAGGATGATATTTATAATTTCAGAAAAGATCTTTAGCGACAGGATCCTTTATCGATTGTGCAATGTACAACCCTATATTACCACTTCAAAATCATAACATTTACAACCTATTAATATTATAAAAGATGAAAATTGAAACAACAATTTCGCACAGCACCCGGGCAGGAGGAATCCTACATAATTTTTGGGCAAAATAGCCACTCATTTTCCAAAACATTTCGATACATCAACGTGAAACATGCACTATTCCTTGATGCTTGGAGATATGTCCTGTCAACCGAGTCATGCTCTTAGTCAATCTGTATCATGAATTTCTTTTCTCCACACTGAGAATTAGCAGTTACTCATTGATAATTCTACTCATCTAATCTTCTGCGTACCTCTGTAGCACCACGTTTGTCTTTTAATGCAGCTGTTTACCTTCCCTTTTCCGCTTCAGTACAAGCCTACACTGTGAAGAAATGTCTTCGGAACACACTTTCTCACGATTAAATTTACATTCAATTTTAAGAAATTTGTGTCAGTCAGAATTTCTTTCCTTCATGTTGCCAACATGCAATTTATACATTGTCTACATCGACCGTGCTTATTTTATTGCTGCAATACTAAAATTCGTCTGTTGCCACCTTCAGTGTATCGGCTTCATCCTAGTACTTTCAACACAGTTTGATTTAATTCATTACAGTCCTGCAACGAATTACACAGTGAAACAAATCATTAGGTGTCCGTGCCTCAATCTACAATAACGGGCTTTATAGGATCACTTTGTTGTCCGTTGTTTGTCTGCCTGTCACTGTTAAGAATTCTTTTTCTCAGGAGCGCGTATACATATCAAGTTCAAATTCATACCACAAATTTACATATAGTCTCGCGGAGATGTAAAACTTTTAAACTTCTAAGCCACTCCTGTCTAAAGATACGGCCATTTGTGTCACATATTTTGATACGCGAAAACTCACCCATAAAAAACAGTACGGTGCTCCCGCTGCTCTAGAATCATGAAATTTAGCAACAGGTAAGGTTTCGGAATACACCTAGAGAAGTGAATCCAAAAAGTGTTTATTTGTAATTTCTTAATTTATTTCACGAAAAAATATTATGTTTGTAATTTTTTATGTCTCCACATATCTGTCTTTCTGTCTCTTAATACCCACGTTTCTCCTGGAACAGATTGGTAGATCAAGTCCATATTAATGTCACATACTGAAGTCTATGGCCCCTTGGAGATTTTAGAAATTTAAGGTTCTAAGTCAATGCAGTCAAAAGATTCGGTCATTTACGTCTCGTAATTTGATACTAGCAAGCTCACTCATGGAAACCGCAGTGAAAATCAAAACTGTTCTATTTGCAACAGTTACCTACAACTTCCAGCTACGTATCTCCATTGTCTCCGATCCGACTTAGATATCTGTCGTAGTGTTGTACCAACTTTCCAATACTCTCGTTATAGAAGGCAGCCGCCAATGCTTTCGGCCAATTCTCTGCGCTGAATTTCAGCTCGTTGGGAGACAATTACGGGCTGTATAATGGGTAATCAAACATTTCCAAATGAAAACGATGCATCGGGATCTTCATTGCACCTGCAGAATGCGGCGGAGAATATTGTCTTGAACAAGAAAATGCACGACAGTTAAGTAATGTTGGCTACATAGCTTCAGGCGAAATTTCTCGCCAGATCCTCGTACTTAGCGGAAGAGACTATTGTTCTAGGTATCTTTATGTGTTTACTGTGTACTCAGAACTAAAAAGAACGACCTAATATGATCGACAGGCATACTAGATATACTGCCCAACATACCTGTGCAAAACGTCATCCGATTTGCACTGTGGTTTCCATTTCTCGGTCGATCGTTTCTTACTTTCTGAATAACCCTTGTTTATGGCTCTTCTTGTGAGCCTGAAATTTCTTTCTTGTATTCAGCTGATCAGGAAAGCTCTGAAGGGCAATTTTTCTATTATTTGTGCTGTCTAGTGTATCAACCAGGTCACAAGAATAAGAGAATATTTTTGTCAACGTGTTTAGGAACAAAAGACCTTGCCCCAAGGCTGAATACCACAGGTACATTTAACATCGTCTCTGGTGTCGTATGGTGTAAAAGAGGAGAGATGAAGAACATACAGGGTGTTTCACAATGTCACAAACTAGCAGAGGTTGTAGAAGGGACATGATAGATCAAGTTTTACATAGGAACCCGTGTTCGGAAACGTCAGCCAACGAAGCGACAGAGCATCAAATTTATAGGTTCTGGTGCCTGTAAGTGTATGTTTATACAGGGTGATTCCGGTATGATGTTACAAACTTTCAAGGATGATGGAGGAGGATAAATGTGTCAATTTGAGGTAAGTATTCCTGCACTGGAAACGGACGAGTCGAAAATTATAAGCGAAAACCAGTCGATACCTCTGACAGTGGAATACATGTATCGGTGCTGTTGTTGCTAAGATTATAAGACAGGAAACTTTTAGAGCTGGTAGTATGGACCAAAAGATCTATATTGTCACCTCTCAAAGTCGCCTACCCTACAGTATTAGCGACAAAACCCCGATATGCGTATTCCACTGCCAGAGGTATTTAACGGGTTTTGCTTATAATTTTCGACTCGTCCGTTTCCAGTACAAGGAAGCTTACTTCAAATTGATACACTTATCCTTCTCCATCATCCTTGAACGTTTGTAACATTATTATAAATATAGGGGATAGGCAAAGTAATGTGAACAGTTGTAGTGAAGGGATGGTTCTGTTTGACGGTCAACAACGCAGGTAGGCAGCTGTCGCGTTGGACTGTGCGTGTTCAGTACGGACTGGGCATCAGTGCAGGTTGTTTGCAAGTAGTGCACACTTCGCATTCACAGACCGACATCGACTTGCAATGAAAGACCTAACAGAGTTCCAAAGAGGGCAAGTTGTGGTGGCCCGATTAGCTGGAGCATCAGTAACCAAGACAGCCAACTTATTAAATGTTCCAAGAGCAACTGTTTCAACAGTCTTGACAGCCTACATAAAACATGGTGAGACATTATTCTGTAAACGTAAGAGTGGTCGCAAATCAAAACTAAATGACAGAGATCGTCGTATTCTAACACCAACTGTGTTAGAACACAAAACTACGGTGGCCAAAGTGACTGCATGGCTCAATATCCATCTTCGAGACGCCATATTTATCGACACAGCACGCCGAGGACTCCATGAAGCGAACATTCGTGGACGAGCTGCTATACAGAAACCATTAGTGACATCAACCAACCCACAGAAAAAAAAAAAAAAAAAAAAAAAAACGTTGTCAGGAGCGTAATTCCTGTACGGATAATCAGTGGAAACACGTCATATGGTCCGAAGAATCAACGTTTTCGGTGTTTCCAGCATCAGACAGGGCCTACGTCTGGAGGACGCCAAAAGAAGCCTACAATCCTTATTGCTTGATACCAACGGTCAAGCGTGGAGGTGGAAGCGTGAGTGTGTGGGCAGCCATATTATGGTACTCTGCTGGTCCTATCATTACCCTCAAAGGCCGTATTACAGCCAACGACTATGTGAACATTTTTGGTGATCATGTGCACCCCTTGATTCAAATGTTGTTCGCCAAGAGTGATGCCATATTTGACGAAGATAATGCATCCATTCACACAGACAGGACAGTACAATCGTAGTATTAGGAGCATGGGACTGAATTGCATTGCCTTGCCTGGTGAGCACGTTTCCCGAACGTGAATATTATCGAACTCTTGTGGGCGGTATTATAGCGCAGACTCCGGGGCACATTTCTGCCTCCCTCATCACTACAGTAGTTAGAAGAGGTTCGATCAAACAGTGGCATAACATTCTCTTGTAGAATATACAGTCATTATTTGCCACTATTCGAAGAATAACCACAGCATTATTACGGGCAAACGGGAGCCCCACCCCTTATAAATAAACCATCACAAGCAAGTACAGGTGTTCACACTATTTTGCCTATTCCCTGTACATTTACAGCGCTAGAACCTATAAATTTGATGCTCTGTAGCGTCACTGGATAACGTTCCCGAGCATGGGTTCCTAGGTAAGGCTTGATCTATTAAGTACGCCCTGCAAATTTCAGAAGAGTGTAAGAAGAATTTAGAAAAAACCCTGAGTCTTTGCAATATACTTGAAATGCGCGTATTGTTGGAAGCTCTTAGTAGAAGGCTAGTTTAGCTAGAAACATCCGGTAACTGTGTGTAGGACAGACACATGGAGCGTTGCGCAAAAACTTATATATGTAGATAGTTGACCCAGCCAGGGAAATGAGAATTTCGCCGATTTTTGCCTGTTGTTGATATCGACGCTGGCAATGTATCAAGATATATGACATAAATTGCGGTATCTTTTGATTGAAGAGGCGGAGAGGCTTAAACGCCTTACATCGAAACCGAAAGGGGCCGTGGACATCGGTATGTAATATCCATTAGTTTCAACCTCAAACGTCTACCCATTCCTGAGCGTTGCATACTGGAGCACAGCAAATGAAAGACAGACCACTACAAACCCGGAGAAGAAGGAGACGAAGGAACTGAAATGTGCTGCTGCCGAAGAATGTTAGGAATTGTACGGACATAAAAAGTATAACGTTTAAAAGAATTAAAAGGAACAAAATCTGTGGATGACCCTCGCCAAGAGAAGGCATCGACTAGGGCGACCTAGAATCGCGCACTACAAAAACTATGGTTTGATAGTTTCTGGTACACTGCATAAATGACGTATCAGATGCTAAGATTACCGGTAATATTGGTGGAACTGATATGGAAGTAAACATAAATGAATGTGTGAGAGAGAAATTAGGAACCGACATCTCTTTTTTGTCTGTTCAGTTGTTTGATTTTGCATATCATTAGAACCGCACATCATTCAGAGTTAGTTCATTTTATATCCTTGCGGAATATGAATTGCGTTTTATAAGTAATATATATTAGTTGCGTAACTTCTGTGCTTTTATGTAATCAAAGCAATTAGTTTTGATGCGAGTAGAGTTTACAAGCACAAACATAAAAATGTATAATTATTGTTATTTTGTACTGAATGTAAAATTCTTCATTGTAATCAAAAGCAAGAGTTATTGCTGATGAATGTGAAAGTTCTTTATCAGTTTTGTATTGAAACGATGTTCGATATGTTTTTTATTTGCGTTATTTTAACTTTATACTTATGATTGAGTAAATTGCGTTTTGATGTGCTATACGATAAATCTGTATTGTTTTATTTATTTTTGTATAACTATCCTCCGTGGCACGTTAAATATGAATAGACTAATTTTCGAATAAAGCCGGAATTGAACATTGACAGTTATAGTTTTCCCGAATATACTGTTTGTTCTTTAGTAACGGGCAGGAGGAAAACTATGCAGTACAAAAAAGTACCATAGGTTCCTCCGTAACTCACCCAGCTCCTAGACGGTTCACCAATTCCGGTATTTAGGGAAATTTAGTAAGACTCTTCTGGCATATGTATGTGATCATTACGAGGTAACTTCCCATAAGTATGTAACACATCCAACGTACAGTTAAAATGGGTGGAACATTAACTGCCCAAAGCTACTAGGAAAATACCGTAGTCTGTGCTTAACTAAGATAGTCTAAGATGGCCTACCGTACTTTTACAAGTATAGTGCGACGTCTGCAATGTCGTCCAGGAATAATTAAATTGGCGCCGCACCGAACAGCACTGGAGTAAAACAGTAGGGGATCAAAGACTAGAATATCAGAAACAGATTACAGAAGATGCTGCGTATAGTAGTTGCGCATGGTTGAAAAATCAGCAAGAAACGGAGAAAGTCGCAGCGTAGCAGCGTATCGAGGGAAAGACTTGATAAACGGTTCTGTTACAGTTAGATCCTGCGATAAGCGTGGAACGAAAATTAGAAGTTCAGTTTCTGTAGATAAGTTTAAAACACGGAAAAACTAATAGAAATAAGAAGATCGAGTTTTTACAGCCATTTTGCGATGTACACCCAGTTTTATCTATCAGTGGTGTGGTAAATCCGACCACTGCCCGCGGCTTAAACGCCGTAATTCCTCACAAAGAGTAGTCCTTCTGTCTTTTGAACTGACTTACCCAACCACTCGTAGGGAGGAGTAAAGTTTAACGTGGACTATGAACCAAATGTGCAACTTAAATCTTTTCTCATACGTAAATCACCACCAGAGGAAGAAGACGAAGCAAAATTACCGTAAAAAGATCTGCAAGTTTATAAATATTGATGATTTGTTTCACACAATATGCACATAGGCATTCAATTGGTATAAAAATGAAGCATATAAGAAAAGAACAGAATTTCGCAAAGAAAATGTCAATTGCAGATGATCTGAATGTTTCAAAGTATGAAAAAAAAGAAAAAATTAACAAAGAAATTCATCCCACATTACAACTAAATAGACTCTGGTTTTTGGATATCAGTGCCCTGCACTCAAGCACTTCTCAACTACAGTATAATATTACTACAAAGACATAAACCCACTTCGAATATACGAACTGAACTGACCGTTCCATACTAATCTCAAGAACTCTGCGAATGGTTCTAGCGAATGATGACAAGAGAAAAATTTATGAGTTTTATACATATAATGTTATCCTATTTGATCCAAATCATGATTGCATTTGTTTGTTTATTCGTTATTTCGTCCATATATTTAATAAACACTTCTGTGGTTTTGAACTTCCATTACTTTGTGTCACGAATTCGATAGGAATGAGAAACCTGTCAAGGTAGACCCAGAGAAGAAACCTGTAGAAAGATCAAGCTTACGGTGTTGTAAACTCAAAGCCTATGCTCCTATAATATGCGACTAGTTAAAAATTACATTATGACTCGTTTTAATGATGACCTACAAAACCATACATAGTTAACATCTTTTTTACATCTATGGGAAACCCTTTGAAACAACCCTAAATTTTTCCAAAGATTCTTTATGCTTAAATGGCATAATGACTATGTATGATGTTCACCGCCACATAATGACATCTCTGCACCATGAAAGTACTATGCAAGTATCTAAACTTACAGTTATAATTTTTATTCGTTCTTCAATATATTTAGTGACAATTCTTCTAATGCATAGACACAATTCGTTGTGTCACTACTACAGTGATATTTTAAAATAATAATATCTCTTTCAAGGTTTTTTATTTTGTTTTTTGATTTGTACTTATCAGTGAAAAACTAATTGGTGAAATATGATATCGTACTCTGAGCAATTTCCAGAATATATTTATTAACTAGTTATAAAGACTGAAAGGCTTTTATTTTGTTTCTCGATTTGTGCTTGTCAACAGAAAAATAATTGGTGAAACATGATATTGTACTCTGAGCAATTTGCAGCACACAGCTATAAATCAGTCAAAACTCATCTATTAATAAGGGATTACTGTCAAATTCTCAATTATGTTAAATATAAACCACTGTAATACTGACATGTAATTGCAGATAATTGTATGCCAGATATAAATAAATATAATTTTTGGTTCATGTGAGTTAAAATGTAGGCTAATTGAAATAACTGCGGTACATTCTGAGAATGTATGTTTGGAGTGGAAAACTGAATGCATGCGAATTTTGCACAGTGGAAAAAGAAGAAAAGCTGACAGTAGAAGTGATTCTGATCCAGCATAATGGGATATTGAAAGTCAGATGGACTGGTAAAATAAAGAATCTGGGGTTCTCTCCAGAATCGATAAGCAAAGAAATTTGTGAAGAACACTTATAAGAAGAGAGGAATCATAGAATATGTGTTAATAAATACATGACAGTAGAGGTAACTGCAGATGGTAAAAACTCTACAGAAAGACAGGAATTGGAGTACAACCAATAAATAATTGAGAAATATGGGTGAATGTGCCACTTTGGGATGGAGAGGTTGGCAGCCGCCCGAACCCCTCTCCCCCTTCCAAAAAAAGAAAAAAAAGATAACTTTAAACTAGGAAAGCATGTTAAACCCATATGTGTATACTGAGTGAATTAGAAAGTGTGCAAATTAGGTCAGCATCATGTGAGAAGGTTTAGCTCGTGTCAGGATTGCCAGCCTGTACTCACATGTCGCAGCAATGTTGCCGGCCCTGGCGCTGGTTTCCCGCGACGTTGCGGTGTTTCCCCGGAGGGGCCTTCTAACGGTTTCGCGGTTCCGCGCACCCGATTCGACTGCCGGCCGTCGTGGTTCGCTCCCTTCGCGCCACGCCCCGTGTTGCCACCTGGCGGCGCGGACCTGAACTACGAGCTCCCCGCACCGAGCCGGGGGCTACCTGCGCTGACGTCACGCCTGTGCGCGCTCCCAGGGACGGTTCGGCGAACTACGTCCAGGGCTCGCCGGGCCGCGCGCAGGCTTTTGTCAGTGCAGTGGGCATTGACCGAACTGACGTGAGATTTGGCGCGCACACGCAACAAGTTGAAGACTCAAACAGCTGGGGTGGCTCCACTCAGAGCTGCACGGCAGCCGACTTACCTGTTCCGTGCTTTCTCTCACGTGTCCAGGAACTTTCACGTCTACATCTAGTTTGCTACACTGCACATTGCTGCGACTTGTATGGCACAGGGTACTTAACAATCTCACCCCTATTACCTTTTGTTCCAGTAGCAAAAGAAAAGAAGGCTTTTGTGGAAAAATTAGCAGTAACTCTCAACTTTTTCTGTCTACCTGAAACCCAAAAGATCAAAAAGTATATTCTGTTATCAATAATATACTTTCATAACCAAAAAATTGTTACACTGACCAATTTTGAGAAACGGTGCCTGGAACACATGGGTTCACGAACGGAACTACGTCCTCGTTTTCATGTCAACCTAAAATCCAGAAGTTAAATTTTTATTTTTAGTGTGATTTTATCAAGATGTCAAATATGTAGAGTAGTGGTATGCCTAGAGGATAGTGTAGCTAGGAACATAATTATGACGTTATTTGGTTGGTACTTGAGTCTAGTCACAGATACGAGTCACATGAAGGAGTTAGCGATGGAGACCGCCATAAGCGGTTTCCACCACTTTATATATTTTCTGTTGTTGTTATGTATGAAGTTGTGTTGTGCAGCACTCATAAATATGTGGACTATTCGTAAAGTAAGGAACGATAGGTCGCGAAATGGAGACCACAGTGAAAATCAAAATTGTTTTATTTACAACGGTTACCTGCATCTTCCAGCTACTTCTCTACATAATCGCCGCTCAGACTTAGACAAGTGTAAGTCTGATGTACCAACATTTTAATTCCCTCGTTATAGAAAACAACCGCCAATGCTTTTCGACAATTTTCTACTCTGGACTGCAGCTCGTTGCCTGTTTCAAAATATTGTCTTCATAGTCAGCATTTCATCTGAGGAGAGATGAACATAAGGGGTAACCAATTATGGGCTGAATTGTTGGTGATCAAACACTTCCCATCGAAAACGCTGCAGGAACACTTAATTGCCCCTGCAGGGCGCGGCCGAGAATTGTCGTGTGGAACGATCTGCATGACACTTATGTTATGTGGGTTGCATAGCTTCAGGCGAAATCCTTCGCCCGGCCCTCATACTTGGCGGTAGACGCTAATTTGTAGCCATCTTTACGTTATGATCTCAGAACTGAAACGAGCGACATGATGCGATCAACAGGCATACTGGACTCAGTGCCCAATCCATCTGTGCAAAGCGTCATCAGATTTTCACTGTTTTTTCCATTTCACTATCGATCATTCATTGCTTTCCGAATAACCCTCATATTTCATGTTATATGCATTTATGTGCTGTAGAGTATAATGTTAATTGCTGGCCATGGTGTCTGAGCGGTTTTAGGCGCTTCAGTCAGGAACTTCGCGACTGCTACAGTCCCAGGTTCGAAGCCTGCCTCAGGCATGGATGTGTGTGATGTCCTTACGCTAGTTAGGTTTAAGTAGTTCTATGTTCTAGGAGACTGATGGCCTCAGATGTGAAGTCCCATAGTGCTCAGAGGCATTTGAATGTTAATTCATCAGTTACAGAATTGTATTGCAAATAAAACTATAACATTTTAAAAGGTAGTTTTATAATGTGTGGATGGCAGTGCTATTCTTTGTGTGTTGTACATCATCTTGTACATTCAAACAGAAGAACGACCTTTACTGCAAAACATGGGATTCCTGGAAATAAATTGATTTTCGTTAATTTGTTATCTGTTTCATCTATCCTGAAAATGGAAAATGGAATTTATTTAACTTGTAAGTGGTTTTTGAAAATACTTTTACTGATTTTGATTTCACTTACTGACAATTGGTGTGTGGTAGAATCATAATGTAAAATGCAGAAAACTAGATACTGTTATGGCAAATTTTCTTGAGTGCAGCGCTTTTAAATTGCAACAGCGGATTTGTTGCTAGGTAAAACTCCATGTTGTAGCTTCGAACATGTTTTTACATGTGGAAAAACCTTAATTTTCGGGAGTGGTTTTTATAATTTGAGAAAAAGACTCAGCACATACAAAGCGTGTGAAAGCCTGACGACTGTTCTTTCGGACATGTGTCCGGATGGCTCAGTCATCTATGTCAGCCAGAGGATGTTGTTGAAGGTAAAATACGAGACTTTAACTCTGCCACACCATTCCGGAGGACTTAATCTCACGAATGTGCAGAAAAAGGCTCTAGCTCTATACCTGTGAGTGACGCTACGGACGTGGAACTAACGGCAACACACGATCACGTCGGCGATCATGGAAGTGCTTCTTCCCCCGTCCTTTGAACCACCGGAGGCGGTAGGTACATTATTGCCTTCTTTTTCTCACGTCGCGCGATTCTTTGTTGATATTAGTTCAGATACAGTCACCTACTAATAGAATCCTCAGTACCCGTGAGATATGTCGATACTTGAGACGTCATCATGGCAGTCAGATACGAATTTCTCACTTATCGTGAGCAGTCGCCTTAACAAGTTCTGCTAGCCGTGCACGCTTCCCAGACTGACCCGTATTTCTATATGTCACACTGTCTACGTCCTTATACCGAAATCCACTAAAACAATCGCGCAATGCCCGCAACACTACTTCGATTGCATCAACAAGTGCCAGTCCAGCACAAATTTTTATACACTGAGGTGACTAAAGTCATGAGACAGAAATATGCGCATCTACAGATGACGGTACTACGGCCTACCTAAGGTATAATAGGTCAGTGCATTGGCGGAGCTGTCATTTGCACTCAACTGATTCACGTT
This sequence comes from Schistocerca gregaria, assembly GCF_023897955.1. Lineage (NCBI taxonomy): Eukaryota > Metazoa > Arthropoda > Insecta > Orthoptera > Acrididae > Schistocerca > Schistocerca gregaria. The sequence goes on from NC_064928.1 coordinate 135,838,341, forward strand.
AAAAGGTTTCCTGCTTGGTTATGGCAGAATAATGGGAATTAACAGACTTTGAACGCAGAATTTTCGGAATCGTTAGGGAATTCACAATGTGAAGTGTGTGTCGAGAATACCAAATTTCGGGCACTACCATTCACCGCAGAGAAGAAAGTGGCCAGTGTCCAATTACCGGGAGCAAAGGAGATTGTGTACAATTGTCAGTGCTTACAGACAAGCAACACTGCGTGAAATAACAGCAAAAATCAATGTGGGGAGTACGACGAACGTATCAGTTAGGGCAGTGCTGAGGGCCGCGGTCGACCGACGCGAGAGTTTTCACTAACAGGACCACAACGCCTGCATTGTCCGACCCGATAACTGGATAGTCAGCGTGACTGACAGCCGTCCTAAGGGGCTCGGGTTCGATTCTTGCTGGGTCGAGCATTTTCTCCACTCAGGGACTGAGTGTTGTCTTGATCATTATTTCGTCTCCAGCAGGGGCGCATGTCGCCCAATGTGGCATCGAATGTAATGAGACCTGCACCAAGTCGACCTGCCCTGTAAGAGACCTCCCGGCCAATGACTCCAAACGCTCATTTCCATTTTACCGCTTGCAGCGCCTCTCCTGTGCACATGCCCATAGTGCTTGGACCCTACAAGACTAAAAAGCCGTGGAATGGTCAGATGAGTCCAGATTTCAATTGGTAAGAGCTGATAGCAGGGTTCGAGTGTCTCGCAGACCTCTAGAAACTATGGAAATTTTTCAACAAGGCAATGTGGAAAATGGCTCCATAATAGTATGGGCTGTGTTTACATGGGTGTTCTGGTCCAACTGAACCGATCATTGGATGGTTATGTTCGGCTACTTAGAGACAATTTGCAGACAAGCCATCTGTAGACTTTGTCTTACCAAACAATGATGGAACCAGGCCACAGTTGTCCGTGATTGGTTTCAAAAGCATTCTGGGCAGTTAGAGAGAATTATTTTGTGACTCAGATCGCCCGACATAAATCCCATCGGTCATTTATGGGAGATTGAGGAGAGATCAGTTCGTACACATCAATCTGCAGCGGCAACACTGTCGTAATTACGGACGGTTGTAGAGGCAGCATGGCTCAATGTTTCTGCATGGGAATTCTGATGACTTCTTGAGCGCATATCACGTAAAGCTGCCGCACTACGCCGGTAAAATGAGGTCCAACATGATGATATGAGGTATCCCGTGACTTTCCTCACATCATTGTTTGTCAGTATTGGGCAATAGATCTATGCCTAATACAGTTGATGTCAAGGAATTTGCAATCAGCGAATAAATTTGTACAAAGAACGTTCAAAAAGTTTTCCACAGTTGTCAGTATTTTTTCTTTAATTTTTTTATTTTTATTTATTTTTATTTTTTTATTTTTTATTTTTTTCAGTAGTAGAATGAAATATTTTGCGAACGAACTTGGAGCATTTAGCTATATGTTGGTGTATGTTTTGTTTACAGGTGAAGCATAGTGGACCATGAAGTGGATGTCAGGTTGCGACAACGCTCAGTGATAGAGCTTCTCTTCAAGACCGGCGATAACTCTGCCTCGTCGATTCACGGGAAGTTGCTCCCTGTTTATGGGGAGAATACAGTGGAATGCAGCAGTATCCAGAGGTGGTTCCGGAGGTTTAAAGAAGGTGATTTCTCTATCTGCTGGACAATCTACGATGCAATAGACCATCGAGAGCAGTGAGTGATGTGAGTAAGGAGACCATTGATCAAATCATCCAAAATGACAGATGTGTGACGGTAGGACAGCTTGCTGAAATGACTCGTTTGGCATTTGGTAGTGTGGTATTACTGGTACAGTTACCAGGGTACAGAAAAATCTATGAACGTTTGATGCCTAGATTATTGACAAGAGAAATGGAAACGATGAGGAAGAATGTGTGCGAGGGTCCCATGAAGACCTCTACTAGAGTGGAAACAGTGTTTTGACGACGCCATTACCCAGGATGAAACATGGTTGTTTTTGTGCGAACCTGAGAGCAAAACCCAATCCATGGAGTGGCGTCATCTGGGTTCCCCTCTGTTGTGTGCGTACTGTAAGACCTTCGGTACACACACCATCAGATTATTTGACTTGTCGCTCTAACGAAGTAGGCGAGTGTCAGCATATGTCTCGTGGTCTTATCGTGGCGTGTGTATCTTCTGCCGTTAGATCAGACGATGGAAATGCCACTTGCACGCTTAGAGTAGCAGATCGACGGTGACCCACTTTATACAGAACTTTATTAATTTTCACACACATGTATTAAAATAATAACCAGCATAAAAATTACTTAACTTGGTTCTGGATGCCATTTACAATTGAAAATCTGAAGTTCCTTTTGTCTTGGTACCTTAATCTTATTCTTAAATATCTTTGATACTTGACAAAGTGTCTATATATTTCTCTTCATGGCTATGTTCAGGAATATGATAATTTTACTAGGCGCAAACTGAAACTTGACTAAAGACTAATGCAGACTGACTAATCGGAGGTCTGTACACTCGTTATAATACATCTCACATCTAGGTGTCACTGTGCGAGTGTGATCCGCGAGGAGAAAAGGTTCTATGTTAGCTTCAATCTCATTGGCTGCATTAAATATTAATACGCGGATCAGCGGAAGCAGAATTTGGTCCGTCTCTAAGGCAGCGCCATCTCGTTGTGCGGAGACGGACGAGCGCTGCGCCTGCGCTGTTGTGCTTAGCGGGGCGCGCTCTATTGGGAAAGTTGTGTACATGGTGACTACGAGGAACTATGTACACAACACCCTAGCATGAAGAAACCAGGACTTTCACAAACAGCAGACCGAAGGGTGATGGGCTTCTTCTTGTGGGGTTACAGTGCTGCCATTTTCATTGACTTTTTGGAATCTGGCTCCACAATTCACTGCAACAAGCTGCGACGTGTCATCAAGACCCACAGACCACAGCATCAGGGTCAGCTCATCAGGCTACACCATGGCAAGGCCAAACATCATACTGCCATTATGACGCAGGAGAAAATCATAAAAATGTGTTGGAAAATCGTTCCTCAGCATCCCTGCAGTCCGGACTTGCCTGAGTCTGTTTTTACCTCGTTGGTCATTTGGAGGCCCACCTGAGTGGTAAAACATTTGATAGTGAGAAAAACCTCGTTTCCTGTGTCAAGCGATGGTGTAAAAGTCAGCCTCCAGAATTTTACCAAAGTGAATTTACATCATGGAATGATCGTTGGGGCAGATGCGTCAAAGCTGATGGGGGATACATTGAGTATGCTCAGTGCATAACTAAATGTTTCAAGTATGTTCACAAAAAATTACATTCTTCTCCTGCAAAAAAAAAAAAAAAAAAGAATTGGAGAGTACTGTGCAAATTTTTTGAACTCCCTTTGTAACAACAGTGTCTGTAGACATGCATGTAAGGTACGACGTAAGGGTTTCTCCACCGTAGGTCAGTCAGAATAGGAAGAAACATTACACGCTGACAGGTATAGAGAGTTTTTATCCCTCATTTAGTACACGGATTGACAACTGAGGAAACCGTCCTTCAGAACCCACATGTTTAGAAACCAAGCAAGCCACCCCCCCCCCCTTCCCCCCACCCGGTGTGTATTGTAGACAGTAGAGTATACTGGGGCATAGGCCTCGTCTTTTCCGCGGTTCGCATCGCATTCCGAAGCACGCTGCATCGCCATCGTTCGATAGCGATTTCCGTTGGACAGCGTTTGATTTCCCCGTAGACGCCCTGCCCTGGTTTCCAGCTCAACAGCGCCGCCAACGATTTAATCTTCGCTGTCCCCACATTACCTAAGACCAATAATTTGTTTCCACGCGACAGGCAATCTTTCTCATCTAAAACTGCTCCCTCGCTGACTTGAACTTAACTGAGGAAAACCGGCACGAATCTCTGTGGTCACACTCATCGGATGAATTCTGCATGTTTTAGCAGCTCGCAATGAATTTTCAAACTACATCTGCAGAAGAAGGTCCCAGGGGTCTCGCTCTGACTGTCGTTTGTCGATGAAACATGGAAAACGTAACCACTAATTGCCTACTATTTTGTAGGAACTCAAGTCTTCTGCTTGAATTGATGCGAACCGCCACGAATTCCTTTTATCACTTGCAGCCGTCGTTGTCGATATCGCCACGAATTCCTTTCACTTGCAGCCGTCGTTGTCGATATTTCTTCTTCTTCTTCCCAGGCTGAAGCCTGCTCAGTAGTGCATAGACTTCGCTGAGGCTGTTATTCAATCTTTTACCTGGACGACCTATATTTCTTTTACCAGCTGGTTATTTATTTCTTACGATTTTCGCCATCTTATGTTCATACATCCTGCCTATAAATTCGTCCAATTCATGCTTTCTCGTATGTACCCACTCTTTTGTGGAGTCAACCTTGCCTTTCGTAACACTTCCACTTCTCTCTCAATCTCTCTCTCGCTATGTGTATTCCCTGAGGATTTCTTTTTGCTGATGTGAGATACTGTCCTAGAACGCGTCCCTCAAACGATGTGGAAAATGATGCCATCACTGAAATAGGTTGGTAGTTACTGTCAGTAACTATCCACCTATTTCAGTGATGACATCATTTTCGAAATCGTTTGAGGGTTGCATTCTAGGACAGTACCTCACATTAGCAACAAATATATCTTCAGAAAATCTCAGTTTCGGTTTCAGAAGTATTGCTCTACTGAGAATACCATTTACATCTTCACTCACTAGATCTTACAAGCATTAAATAACAGAACAGCGCCGGTTGGTATTTTCTGCGACCTATCTGAGGCATTTGACTATGTGCATCACAAACAAAAAAATGTTGGTACTCCTAAAACAACTTAGGTAGGCCAAATTTGGAATTAGAATCGTTGCATATCCTGGGAACAGACAAATCAGCAATATTTTACGTATTTTCATTCAATAATGTCATATGGAATAATGTTCGGCGGTAACGCATCATTGAGAAAGAAACTCTTCGTTGCGCAAAAAAACGTACTGTAAGCATAATATGTGGTGCTCAAAAGCGATCCTCTTGTAGACATCTATTTAACAGGTTGAGCAATGTGACTAACGCTTCACAGTATATTTATTCCATCATGAAGTTTAATGTAAATAAGCCCCTACAGCTCAAGAGAAACAATGATGTACATAATTACAATGCCAGAACAAAAAAATTACATTTAGTGCTCCACACTAAGGGTGCCTTTCACAGAAAAAGAGGTCCATAATGACGTAAGAAAAGTTCATCTCATACCAGTGATACAAAATGTCTGACAGTCAGCAAAGTACATCTGAAAAAAAGAAAACTGAGAAAGTCTCTCCTCGGCGATTCCTTCTATTCTGCAGAAGAATTTGTATTACTGTAACGTGTGAAAGGTGGAGCGTAGGAACTACTAACCCACCTCTGTAAATCTTTTTTATTTTTTGGAAAAAAGAAATATTTAGAATACACAAATTAGTTTAATTTCTGATTTGAATGTAAAATAACTAGTGTAACATCATTATGACCTATCTTGAAATATAATTCATGAAACATGCAATTAATTAACCAACCAACTAACTAACCAAACTCTGCAGAATTTTCTTTCCCATGATTTCCAAAAGTCTTCCAGTTTTTGATGTTTCAGGTATTGTCTCAGCTGTGCATGTCATAACTGGTCTCATATTGTTTTGCATAGTCTTGCATCTGCATATATATATATATATATATATATATATATATATATATATATATATATATATATATATATATATATGTGTGTTTTTCGCGTGGTCTCAGGCGCCTTGTCACGGTTCGCGCAGCTCCCCCCTTCGGAAGTTCGAGTCCTCCCTCGGGCATGGGTGTGGGTGTTATCCTTAGCTTACGTTAGTTTAAGTCTGATTAATTAGTGTGTAAGCTTAGGGACCGATGACCTCAGCAGTTTGGTCCCATAGAACTTACCACAAATTTCCAATTTTTTTTCTATATGTTTGTTTTTCCAAATTGTATCATTTAAAAACCCTACCATTTTGTTTGCTTCTGCAGCTCGTTCTCATTTTACACATTTCTTCTGCTGGACAATTTGATACCAAGGTATTAAATTGCCATAACCTGTTGAATAAATTTTCCATCTACTTACAGTTTGCATCTGAATGGTTCCACAGAAATCGTCATATATTTGTTTTTTTTGGGTGTATCTGACCATATCTATGTTCCTGGCTGTAAATTTAAATATATTTAAACGTTTCTGTAGGTTATCTTCACTGTATGGTAGCAGTACTCAATACAGCTATTCCTCTGTAATTGGACGGTTCCTTCTGATCTCCTTTTTGTACATCAGAGTAGTAATAACAGTTCTGCATTCGTCTGAAATTCTATTATGAGTTTTATAAGATCGTAAACTGGCTTGTTTAACTGTCCATTTATTCGCTGTGAATCTTATCCTTCTCTGGAGCCTTCCTATTCAACTAATTGTTGGTTATAATCCAATCTCTGTCTTCCCGTACAATTTTCATCCTTTACTGCTGCCTTTAGTAGCACAAAAGATATTCTCTGACGTCCTAACACACGCCCTATCATCTTAAAATTTCCACGGTTCCCCAATTTTTCGCATACTCCTTTCCCGTAGATTTCGCTGAGAAACGTCACGGTTCTTAATCTTCTCAATCTACTTAATTATCACCATGTTATTGTGAAACCAATCCTCACCCCTTAAACTTATTATTTTCTTAATCTATTCGGCTAAGAATCTCATTTCATATCAGTACACCTTAGTTTAGGCATCCCTCTGTAGCTTCACACCTCAAACACCTCGATTCTCTCCTTTCCCGGCTTCCAGACTGTCCACAAGTTTATTTTCAGGCATTTATTTCTTACACGTAGTCCGATGTTTGATCTCAGCATATCTCTCTCATCGAGAACTGCCCTCTTACTGTGTGGTAATCTGTCTCTTATGTCATCCATTTTTCGTCCAACACACAATATTTGACTTCGAAGGTAGGAGAGTTCCTCCACCTCATCTGCTACATAACAGCACATTCACTATGGACCCAATGTCTGTTTCGTTGCTCCTCAACATTTCCGTCTTTGGTTTTCTCTCAACCCCTGCTTCGTGCGTAACACAATGTTCATCCCAGTCAAGTGGTCCTGTAATATTCCCTCTCTATCAATAGTGTAAACAACTAAGTTTCGAAGATTATAATTTATCATTGACGAGATATTTTGTGTCCTTTTGAAGATGGCCCAAATGCGTCAGAAAATTAACGAAATATTTACGGTCAGGACACACATACAGATGAGTTGTACAAGAGCAGCTGTGATGACTGCTCCTCGTTTTGCATTCATGCAGCGTATTTACAATTTCGAAATAAGTGATCTGTGGTCGCAAATCGAGATTCAGACAGTCTTGACTGGGCACTGACTGTGAGGCACGTATGACTTGTTTGTAGACTGCTAATCTCTAAGAACAAACAACTGGTTGCCATAACGACTGCGCTGGTGTTGCCCTGTGGACGCGTGGGGTATGAGCATGGTAACACACCCCTCACTGACACGTGTAAATACTGACCGCTCAACCGGAAAGAGACATCGCATGAGAGACTGCTGCCTAGCAGGGCTAGAGCTCTATGTCGTCCAAGGGAGCATCGTCGCTCTACCGCCGTCCGCTTCAGGGATGGCGATTATCGATAAAACAAGCCATTCTTTTGTATTCCTGTTATTTTCTGAACTAGACGTAGAATAGAATAGAAAAATTCTCCCACGCCCCCGTTACAGCCTCACGGATGTCTACCGGCCGCCGTGTCATCCTTGCAGGATTAAGCGGATACGGTTTAGGGACCGTATTGCGGACTTTGCAGACAGAGAAGACGCTCCTCATAATTCTATCAGTTCACAGAAATAATTGTAACTGGCACTGGTAGCCCGTACCACTCCTTCGACCAAGGAAAAATCATTGGCAGTACAGGGAATCGAATGTGGGTCCTCTACACGCAATCCATCTGCGCTGACCGCTAAATCGGGGCTGGTATATGGTAGGTTACACAATGTCTACGTGTATAGGAGTGAATATACGGAAATTCAAGACGTGTCACTCTTATTAACATTGTGTTAGGGTATTTCTTCATCACATTCTTGTTGCATTAGAGTAATAGCATTCGACAGAAATGTATCGTATCAGAGTACAAGCATTTATGCGGAGATGCTGACTATTCGGAGGAAGAGCGAGAAATAATGCGGTAAGATTAGCAGAGGGGAGGATGGAGTAAAAGAGAAACAGAAGTGGGTGAGAGACGCATTGACAGTTTGCAGTGTGTGAGAGACAAAGGCACTGGACGCTGGGACAGAAAGGAAAGAGCTGGGATATGCAGAGAAGGAAGTTACGGCGCTAACAAATGGTCTCCTCTAGAACTCAGTGTGGTTTCAGCTGAGGCGCAGGGTACTGGTTAATTTGTTGTAGGGTCATATGACAGAAACTGGGAATGAGATGAAGACACATTTAATGCTATGCGAACATACAATCTACATGGTGGACGTATATGATACGGTATTGCAACTATGGAGTGACGATAAGTGTCTGGTATGAGGTACGGGCGACACCCTAACGCTATGAAGTAGACAAAGCGCGTGGAAATCGTCACCCACCTGGTCGCATCTAACGTAACGGAGCAGACAAGGAAATGATGAGATCAAACAAATGTATCTTATTTATGATTTACAACTTCCACTACAGTGTAATGAGTTTTTATTTACGAAAAAACAGGAAAGAACAACGAGGTCTCTTCCCATTTTCATGTGCATCTGAGAAATCAAAACTAAATTGTGATGACTACACAAACTGAAACTTACTGACAGATTAAAACTGTGTGCTCGACCGAGACTCGAACTCGGTAGCAGACTAGATACTGGCAGAAGTAAAGCTTTGAGGACCGGGCGTCAGTCGTGCTTCGGTAGCTCAGATGGTAGAGCACTTGCGCGCGAAAGGCAAAGGTCCAGATTTCGAGTCTCGGTCGGGCACACAGTTTTAACTTGCCAGGAAGTTTCATATCAGCGTACACTCCGCTGCAGAGCAAAAATTTCATTCTGGACTATACAAACTGTCAGACTCTAGTAAATCCGACAGGATTTGTCGTAATATTTTAAAGTAGACGCCACACGTACGTGAATTATGTCCGTACCAGTCGTATATTCTGAAAGTGCTTGTCGTATCTACCTTAAAATATTACAATAAGTTTTTCGGTTTTGCATAGTCTGATAATCAGTATGGTTGTCACAATTTAGTAGCAGTTTTTCAGATCCACCTGTAAATGAGACTCTCGCTCTAAAATCTGATTGCGCTTTTCTTTTTTGGAAAATAAAAATTTATTATTACTGTAGAGGATGTTATCGATCTTTTTCCAGCAGTTAGGGACATCCTATCAATAGAAATATGTGTAAAATGAATGTTATACACGCATCTTACACAAACATTCGTAGGTACATCCACGCGTCCGGAGTTTTCGATATTTGTGCGGAGTCGAATTACCTTACAGCAGTAAACATTTCACAGGACTTAGGACAGAGTGACTTTTTTCTAAATCTGCGATGAAATTCTTATTTTGTAACTTCTTGAATTGGGTGTATGCAAGAGAGAATTTTTCAACATGTTCCATGCATTACTGCCTTCATGCCTGCAGACTCATGTCCTGTGATCATTAGCCATGGACAAATTCTGTACTCATCGGTCGAGGGAACCCGAAGTCATTGATCCAACTTTTATTCTATCTGTGGCTGCATTCAGATTTGGTGACGTTTCTATGAGTCGTCGTTCTCACTTGGCTCTGGCAATAACGATTTCACCAGCTATTGCCACTGGGAAAACCAAGATTCAAACATTTTTCATAATAACTTTCAATTTATTTTGTAAAATCAAAATGCAGAAAAGTAGAAATTACATGGTTTAAAATATATTTTTAATATATACCATTTTCTTGAATCAAAAAGGCTACAGTGGTCCAGTTTTGGGCACACCCCTGATCCTCGGAGCCAAAAGTTACAGGTAACGACCATCAGCTAGAATTATCGAAAGGCGCAGTTTTTTAATACTTTGTGTCTCAGGACAGCGGATCAATGTTCTGATGACGCCGTTGTGGTGTACATCAATTTGGAGGGGTAGCCTGACGTACTGACATTCCTCCTTCCAATGTAGCAACATTAAATGACTCTTTGATGCATGTTGAGAGGCTGCCACAGTGGGGCAGACATACTGCCCCCCCCCCTCCCCCCCATACATTCTTCATTCTGCCACGAACATCCATCGGGTTTTGACCTTCAGCATCAACAAAAGAGTAACAGCCCGTTGGTCACGCTTGATAATAATGTCACCGTTGCTCACATTTTCGCATTTACGGCACGCACGTTGGAAAGCCACGAATAGCGCGCTAATCCTAATTTTGGTAGCTATATGGCGGAATCGGAGACGCTACGTTGCACACACATTGGAACAAAGCCCCCAAATGAAAAATTTACATTATCCGGATCAGATTCATTTTGCCCACACTTCATCTATCTGATTCATAAGGCGACACACGCTTTTTACAATCTGAGAAAAGGTCAGAGACAACTTACTAATGTTTATAGCTAATAACTGCGTTTAAAAATTTGGAAAATAAAGCGAACTTCTATGCTTCTGTACCGAAAGCAGTTAGTTTCTTCGTCCATTAATCCAGTTCGTTCGTAGAGATTCTTTTCCTTTGTCGCCGCCACCATCAGACAACTGACAACCAGCACGTGTTCTGTTGGACTTGCTCCAGTAAGATCGCTGTGTCTTCTCTTAGGCTTCCACTCCTGTTTTAAGTTTCTCCAGACGAAGTAACGTCAATACTCGGGTGTTAATTTACCGTTCTTAGAGAACTGTGTTATTAAGATTCCAAGAATTTTTCCTTTCCTCTCCTTCCGGGACGTAATTAAAATTTTCGTAATAAACTCTACACTGAGAACTAGTCACACAAAGAGAGTGACGATAGCTTGTTAGTGAGAAACGTTACCGCTTCTTTGTGCTTCCGAAAAGGATTTCCATGTCCCCACTTACCGTTGGTCTTCACTTAGGTAGTCCACTACCTCTAGTTACATCTACAACTGTCTACACACTCTAGCGGCCACAGTGTGGTGCTTTGCAATGGTTACTTTATGCCACAACTAATCGTTTCTTTTCCCGATCAACTACCAAATACGACGACTGTCTATATGCCTCTGTACTAGCCTAATTTCGAACCTTATCTTCATGGTCCTCAGACAAAATGTATGTTTGTTGCAGTAGACTCGTTCTGCACTCAGCTTCAAATGTCGATTCTCTGAATTTTCTCAATAGCATTTTACATTCCTCGGAGCCTACAGCGAATCAGACATCTTAGAAAAAATTATGTATACTATACCAGGACGCTAATGTTTTTGAAAAGTTTATTTAAGGGTCGTACACTTAGGTGACAAGCTTATTTCGGCTGCATTGCCATTTTGAAACGATTTCCATATCTCATCGTTGATGTTGTAACTGTCAAACACTTCTGCCTCTTCTATTTGTAGCCCAGATTGGATTCTTTTCGTTATATATGTTTTCTTAGCATCATATGTTGTTGTTCAGTAATTTGTGCTGAAATTTTCATTTTCCGTGAAGTAAAGCTGTCAATTCTGCAGAAAAGGAAAATTTCAACAATACTTACTCAACTAAATCTACTGCTGAGAAAAAATTTATCAATTAAAAATATATAAACAAAAACTACACAGCCTGCGCTACAAATACAATACGCTGAAGTATTTGACCGCTACAACGTCAATGAAAAAATACGGAAATCGCTTGAAAATGGCAATTCAGCCCAAACAAGCTTATCTCCTAACTGTACAACACTCGAATAAAGCTTTAAAAACAGCAGCATCCTGGTATAATGTGCATAAAATTTCTGAGTAGTCTTCTGCGAATTGAACGTCTTCTTCCCTCCATGGATTCCTATTTGAATTCACGAAGTATATCTGTAACACTTGCATGTTGATAGAAGCTACCGGTAACAAATCTAGACGCTCGCCACTGAATAGCTTCGACAACTTCTTTAATCCGACGTGGTGGGGATCCCAAACACTCTAGCAGAACTGAAGAACGGGTTGCCCTTTTGTGCAACAGGAGAAGCACTCTCTCCTAAAATTATTCTAATAGGGATTACACTTACGAATAATTTTAACTGGAACGATCACATAGATAATATCGTGACGAAAGCAAACCAAAGACTGCGATTTATTGGCAGAACACTTCGAAGGTGCAACAAGTCTACTAAAGAAACTGCTTGCAGCACGTTTGTCCATCCTATTGTGGAATACAGATGTGTGGTGTGGGTTCCGCAAGAAATGGGCTGGAAGACGTCATCGAAAAATTTCGAAGAAGCAGGTTTTGGCCCTCAAAATAATTTAATTTTTGTTCTGAAGAAGATACCATTATTGGCATCGAAACCTGGGTAAACTAAAAAAAAATTACCTTGCAACTGAAGGCTGAATTTCTCACTCTCTGAACAATTCACGGTTCCTGAAGCGCTGCTTTATGTTAAAGATTTACAAATTCGTTTTGTATTATCGCGAAATAGAGGAGTAGCGGATATGATACGCGAAGCGGGGTGTAACCATTAAAACAATTGCATGTTGATAGAAGCTACCGGTAACAAATCTAGAGGCTCGCCACTGAATAGCTTCTACGAAATCCTTTAATCCGACGTGGTGGAGATTCCAAACACTCTAGCAGAACTGAATCTCTTCGTTAAATTTGAATCACTAGCTTTCTCCTCCAGTAGCGAAAATATTTTTTTGGCACCCACCTACAGAAGGAGAAATGATCACCAAACTAAAATAAGAGAATGTATGCAGACTGACTCAACGAATGAAAATCTGTGCCAAAGCTTGGATATGAATTGGGGTCTCCTGCTCACTACGGAGACTTAACGACCACTATGCTGGCGTGGATTTGCACAACTGCACGGACTTCCTCAATCCAAATTCCCATTCACACCCCAGTCAAAACAGCATTGCAGAGGCTCTCCAGATGTATTGTAATAACACCTCAACTTCGAACAAATTGGGGAACCGTGCTTGAAACCAAGCCATAGGTGAGTGAATGAGCAGGAAACCCGTCTTCGAATCCCAACATTGGTACAAATTTCCACTCGTCGTTTCAGTCTGCATACATACAAAACAGATGTTCGAGGTTTGAAAATGTCTCTGGAAACGTAGTTTTATTTTAAATGAGCGACATCAAACGCTCACACAGAAAGTTTTAAGTACTCGTTTTCCTTGCGCGCCACTCCAAAGTGGGACAGTAGAGAAATAGCTTCAAGGTGGTTGGATAAACCCTCAGGCACTTAATTGTGAATTACCGAGTAATTCAGTACACATAGATGGCGATGTGATTACAATCAGCAAGAGAAAACTGGAGATATTTTGTAGAATTGAACCACCTATCGCCTTTTGAGGAAAACAGCAAACAGTGGACGGACAAACTTTTCTTTCGTTTGCCTATTTAATTTAATATTTGGATTCCATGTGTGGGCTCTTGGCCACTAGTCGCTTATAGGGTGCCTAAAGGATGGGGCTTTCTCGGGTAGCTAAACAACATTTCTAGCAAATCACGTTAATAGCTCTTTTTAACAATAAAGAAGATTGAAAATAACTAACTTTGTATTAGAAGAACGTGTTGCAAACGATGGGCGGCACGCAGACAGTCAGTGTTTTTCTCTAAGTACTATGCCCACACAAGCAATGGATGTGAGTCATTAATAATTGTTATTGTACTACTCTCGTAGTGCCGGTGTAGTACTGTGCGGCAGAGGCTGGCAGAAGCGCCGCTAATTTTCTCCTCTTGTAGATTCCGCTCTGATGAGGTCTCACAGCCTTCTCTGCAACTGAAGTCACTCAACAGAGGAAAGTCCACTGGACCTGACGGGATACCAATTCGATTGCACACAGAGTGCCCGAAAGAACTTTCCCCCCTTATAACAGCGTTGTACCGCAAATCTCTAGAGGAACGGAAAGTTCCAAATCATTGGGAAAGAGCACAGGTAGTCCCAGTTTTCAGATGCGCAAAACTATAGGCCTATATCTCTGACATCGATCTGTTGTAGAACTTTAGAACATGTTTTTTCCTTGCGTATCTTGTTATTTCTGGAAACCCAGAATCTTCTCTGTAGGAATCAGCATGGATTCCGGAAACAGCGTTGGTGTGAGACCAACTCGCTTTATTTGTTCATGAGACCCAGAAAATATTAGATACAGGCTCCCAGGTAGATGCCATTTTCCTTGACTTCCTTGACTTCGATGCAGTTCCGCACTGTCACCTGATAAACAAAGTAAGAGCCTACGGAATATCAGACCAGCTGTGTGGTTTGATTGAAGAGTTTTTAGAAAACAGAACACACCATGTTGTTATCAATGGAGAGACGTCTACAGACGTTAAAGTATCCTCTGGCGAGCCACAGGGGAGTGTTATGGGACCATTGCTTTTCACAATATATATATAAATGACCTAGTTGATAGTGTCGGAAGTTCCATGCGGCTTTTCGCGGATGATGCTGTAGTATACAGAGAAGTTGCAGCATTAGAAAATTGTTGTGAAATGCAGGAAGATGTGCAGCGGATGGGCACTTGGTGCAGGGAGTGGCAGCTGACCCTTAACATAGACAAATGTAATGTATTGCGAATACATAGAAAGAAAGATCCTTTATTGTATGATTATACGATAGCGGAACAAACACTGGTAGCAGTTACTTCTGTAAAATATCTGGGAGTATGCGTGCGGAACGATTTGAAATGGAATGATCATGTAAATTAATTGTTGGTAAGGCGGGTACCAGGTTGAGATTCATTGGGAGAGTCCTTAGAAAATGTAGTCCATCGATAAAGGAGGTGGCTTACAAAACACTCGTTCGACCTATACTTGAGTATTGCTCATCAGTGTGGGTTCCATAGCAGATCGGGTTGACGGAGGAGATAGAGAAGATCCAAAGAATAGCGGCGCGTTTCGTCACAGGGTTATTTGGTAACCGTGATAGCGTTACGGAGATGTTTAACAAACTCAAGTGGCAGACTCTGCAAAAGAGGCGCTCTGCATCGCGGTGTAGCTTGCTCGCCAGGTTTCGAGAGGGTGCGTTTCTGGATGAGGTATCGAATATACTGCTTCCCCCTACTTATACCTCCCGTGGAGATCACGAATGTAAAATTAGAGAGATTCGAGCGCGCACGGAGGCTTTCAGACAGTCGTTCTTCCCGCGAACCATACGCGACTGGAACAGGAAAGGGAGGTAATGACAGTGGCACGTAAAGTGCCCTCCGCCACACACCGTTGGGTGGCCTGCGGAGTATAAATGTAGATGTAGATGTAGACTAAGAGGTGGTGGCCGGATTCAAAGCAGACTGAATGGTTCTATTGGTATTCGATACCACGACCATTCGATGTCCTGGCAGGCATTCTAGACCATCTACATTTACTATATCTACATGACTACTCTGCAATTCACATTTAAGTGCTTGGCAGAGGGTTCATCGAACCACAATCATACTATCTCTCTACTATTCCACTCCCGAACAGCGAGCGGGAAAAACGAACACCTAAACCTTTCTGTTCGAGCTCTGATTTCTCTTATTTTATTTTGATGATCATTCCTACCTATGTAGGTTGGTCTCAACAAAATATTTTCGCATTCGGAAGAGAAAGTTGGTGACTGAAATTTCGTAAAAAGGTCTCGCCGCGACGAAAAACGTCTATGCTGTAATGACTTCCATCCCAACTCGTGTATTATATCTGCCACACTCTCTCCTCTATAACGCGATAATACAAAACGAGCTGCCCTTCTTTGCACGCTCTCGATGTCCTCCGTCAATTCCACCTGGTAAGGATCCCACACCGCGCAGCAATATTCTGACAGAGGACGAACGAGTGTAGTGTAAGCAGTCTCTTTAGTGGACTTGTTGCATCTTCTAAGTGTCCTGCCAATGAAACGCAACCTTTGGTTCGCCTTCCCGACAATATTATCTATGTGGTCCTTCCAACTGAAGTTGTTCGTAATTTTAACACCCAGGTACTTAGTTGAATTGACAGCCTTGAGTATTGTACTATTTATCGAGTAATGGAATTCCAACGGATTTCCTTTGGAACTCATGTGGATCATCTCACACTTTTCGTTATTTAGCGTCAACTGCCACCTGACTCACCATACAGCAATCTTTTCTAAATCGCTTTGCAGCTGATACTGGTCTTCGGATGACCTTACTAGACGGTAAATTACAGTATCATCTGCGAACAGTCTGATAGCTATAAGTCAGACTCTGTTAGTCTCTTCCGCGATTTCTTTGGGAAGCTTATACCTGATGCGCTGTTGGATCAGTGAAGGGCTTTAGAATTGCGTTTTGCGAATGTTGCCAGTTGTCTGCTTTAACGTTAATTTCACTATAAAAGCCTTATTATGCGTCACAATATGACATTTAAGTCACAAATTATACACAATAACATAATAAGAAGGTGTATCACCGAAGAGAAAACCGTGGGTCGTTACAGACACAAATTTGTGTCACTGAATAAAAATACAGAACAAAAACAAAGAGAGTCCAGAGATATTGCAGGTGTAAAAACACAGTGCCTCGTAAGTTAATGATTATTATCGGCTTACGTTGAGTGTTACAGATATAAAAAAAAAAAGGTTGAAATGGCTGTGAGCACTATGGGGGACTTAACAGCTGTGGTCATCAGTCCCAATATATATATATATATATATATATATATATATATATATATATATATATATATATATAAAGTAATCCGACATCACTACGCAACGCGGAATTGATCACTAGAAGTCACGAAAGAGGAAACGCCAGTATTAGAAAAAGGCGCGGAGTGGTGGTGGTGGTGGTGTTGGTGGTGGTGGTTAGTGTTTAACGTCCCTTCGACAACGAGGTCATTAGAGACGGAGCAGAAGCTCGGGTTAGAGAAGGATTGGGAAGTATATCGGCCGTGCCCTTTCAAAGGAACCATCCGGGCATTTGCCTGAAACGATTTAGGGAAATCACGGAAAACCTAAATCAGGATGGCCGGAGACGGGATTGAACCGTCGTCTTCCCGAATGCGAGTCCAGTGTGCTAACCACTGCGCCATCTCGCTCGGTGGCGCGGAGTATTGTGTTGTTAGTAGAAAAGTATTGTTACTGAGTAATAAGTGACTAGTCAGTGAAAGTGGATGAGTTACTGGGTGTCACATGTATATATCGAAAAGGGCATTTCAACCACTCAAAAGCCGCCCAAATCGACTATCGGTGATGTGAGTTGAAATGGAAACCCGAAGAAACAGTCACAGTTAATCCAAGTCCAGGTACAAAGACCAAGCCGGTCCTTATAGGCCATACAAAGAGCACTTGGTGAATGCCTAGGGAAAGTTACCTGCCAGCAGAGAGGTGTGCAGGGGCTGCTGCTACGGTGTGGCGATGACTTTCGTGGTTAAGTTGTGGTCCCGTTACTGTGCTTAAGAAGCCACAAGTCTCTTATCGTCTCGAAAGACGAATCGTAGTTGAAATGTTGTCTAAAGCGATTGGCAAAAGATCTGTGAATCCTGTTCCAATACTATTAAGTCCTGCAATAGCCATAAAATGTGAGAGACGTCCTTTTGAAATGAGGAAGGGTTAAGTTGTGGTCCCGTTACTGTGCTTAAGAAGCCACAAGTCTCTTATCGTCTCGAAAGACGAATCGTAGTTGAAATGTTGTCTAAAGCGATTGGCAAAAGATCTGTGAATCCTGTTCCAATACTATTAAGTCCTGCAATAGCCATAAAATGTGAGAGACGTCCTTTTGAAATGAGGAAGGGTTAAGTTGTGGTCCCGTTACTGTGCTTAAGAAGCCACAAGTCTCTTATCGTCTCGAAAGACGAATCGTAGTTGAAATGTTGTCTAAAGCGATTGGCAAAAGATCTGTGAATCCTGTTCCAATACTATTAAGTCCTGCAATAGCCATAAAATGTGAGAGACGTCCTTTTGAAATGAGGAAGGGTTAAGTTGTGGTCCCGTTACTGTGCTTAAGAAGCCACAAGTCTCTTATCGTCTCGAAAGACGAATCGTAGTTGAAATGTTGTCTAAAGCGATTGGCAAAAGATCTGTGAATCCTGTTCCAATACTATTAAGTCCTGCAATAGCCATAAAATGTGAGAGACGTCCTTTTGAAATGAGGAAGGGTTAAGTTGTGGTCCCGTTACTGTGCTTAAGAAGCCACAAGTCTCTTATCGTCTCGAAAGACGAATCGTAGTTGAAATGTTGTCTAAAGCGATTGGCAAAAGATCTGTGAATCCTGTTCCAATACTATTAAGTCCTGCAATAGCCATAAAATGTGAGAGACGTCCTTTTGAAATGAGGAAGGGTTAAGTTGTGGTCCCGTTACTGTGCTTAAGAAGCCACAAGTCTCTTATCGTCTCGAAAGACGAATCGTAGTTGAAATGTTGTCTAAACCGATTGGCAAAAGATCTGTGAATCCTGTTCCAATACTATTAAGTCCTGCAATAGCCATAAAATGTGAGAGACGTCCTTTTGAAATGAGGAAGGGACAGGCTCCAATAAATTATACTTTTGTGGAAAGTGACGTTTTAATTTTAAAATTACAAAGATGCATTTTTATGTAGCTTTCTGGCGCACACAGACAGTTTATAAATAGACGAAAAGCTCACCGAAAGCACTCAGATGCGTATTCAATAGTTCAGAAGTCCAATATGCTAGATCATTTACAAATTTCTACAAATCGCAGAGCAGCTGTTAAGCGTAAGAACAATATCTCATAAACTGCACGACACACTGGTATTATGTAAATTTTAAATCAGGGATGCCACATCGCTAGATGTATACTGATATTCGAAATTATAGAATATCGCCGAACCACATTTCGATAACGATGGTTAATTCAAAGAAAAACGTCGATATTTCGACGTATCAATGCCAAAACTTTAGTTTTAAAATACAGATTATGACTCAGTATTACACGTGCTACTGGAACAGTGAGGAGTGAGTTTTATAGATTAATTAAACAAATACGGAAAACTAAATTTAATTATATTTCATTCTATTTTACAATGGCAAATCCAGGATGGAATAAACACGGGATTATGAAAAGGATAGATTGCAATGTACAATGTAGAGGAGATGTTGTACAACAAACAGGCACAACAAGGATAGGTTTCGGCCGAAAGGTCTTCTTTTTAAAGTTGACGTTACACATACATTCAAGCAAGCACTGCTCGCACATACATGATCACTGTCTCTGGCCACCGAGGCCAGAGAGAGTGGTTAAGTGAGTGTCAGTTAAATTACCAAAACTTGTGTAAGACTGATGAAACCTTCTTTCTTTACAATATAAAACGGTGTAACATGTTTGCAAATATGGAGCATAATTTAAGGCCTGTTCACACTGACCGTCTCGCACAGCACCATGATGTCACTGTTAATTCAAAATGTCCACCACACCATGTCCAGTCTGTTATTCTCGCACAGTTTTCAAGTTTGTGGCGTTACCAGAGATTCAGAGTACCTTCCCGGAATAATTACATTTTTACTGTCTTTTGATTTAAAGTGCCTCTACATATCAATTTCCTTTTTTTATCTTCACACTACAAGAAACACCAAAGGTCGACTAACAACACAAACAGAATAGGTTGTGAGAATTTCAATTGAAGCGTTTCTACCAAATTTGCTTTCGAACGAGAGCAGATCACGAAAATAGAACTCCAAAGTAAGAAAGTGTAAGTACTGTTCTTATGATGTAAATATTTCAATAATAAAGAAGAAACTTTAATTGAGTTCCCTCTGTACTAATTAGATGATGATAATAATAATAATAATAATAATATGCAATAATATCACCACAAAATGTCGATTTTACTGATACTTCGGCTGGACAAATATCGATTGAAGACATCGAGTAAGTGATTTCGGTATTTCGATACATCGCTATGGATATCGCAACCTTACTTTACTTTACAAGTTCCCATTGCTAAGGATACATACGAATTTTGTACGTGTGTTGTAAATGGAGTTTTGTCGCCGAAGTAAAAATACGTATCGGGAGAATATTGGGAAGGAAGAAAAATAACATTTTAAAAAATACTGCTACCATTATTTGGTTTCAGTGTCTCTCACAAGAGAAAGTAGAGTTCACGTTAGTTGAAATATATAACGTTGTCGGAAAAAGTTGACCAGTTCATTTGAATGTCACGAGATGCTGGAGGTGGAGAAGAGAAACTCTCCCGCAGACAGGACTAGACATGTCGTCCCCCGGGACACTGTACGGTGTGACGTCAGAGCTCCCTCCCCACCCCACGTCGTCTTGCCACCGGGTCTCTCGTCTGTTTGGATAGACGCTCCGCACAGACGTACGGACGCTCGCCGATCCTGTTACGACCAACAGGTGCGCTGTGATTTCGCAGCCCTAATGACGTCACGCGCAATTGCGTGCTCCCTGACGTCAGCAACACGCACCGCGGTGAGTTCCGCGGTCACCGCGTGGCGGCGCCACCGTCGACCGTGACTTCTGCTTTCGCCCCTCCTGTCGTCACTCTCCCATTCGCATTGTTCAGCGGAACATTTTCTCGTCCCCTTCCACTGCCTTTGCAACAGGTTTGCGTCACTGTCAGCCTGACGTCATTTGCGCTACCTTTGATGCTGGTCGTCTGTGAAGACTGTTGTTTCTTTACTTACATAAAATGGAATGAACATACAAGGCCTGCCATTGCTGTTACCTTTTCTCATCCCTAACTATATTCTTAGTACCATCAACGACACATCCAACTCCGCTAACCACTCCGTATTCCCACCACTCATTCCAACACCTACAGTCGTGGAAAAAAGTGTTCATACACCGTAGTTAGTGTAGAATAACAGTATTTATTAGACCGAGTGGGATAATCCAGTGGTTAGCACACTGAGTTCGCATTCTGGAGGATGACGAGCATCCACATTTACTTTTTACGTGATTTCCCCAAATCACTCCAGGCAAATTTCGGGATAGTTCCTAGGAAAAGGCAAAGCCGATTACTTTATGTCGGCGGGACGTTAAACCTACTCTTCCTTCATTTTTCCTTGTATTTGTTAGAACTAAAGATCATAACCAGAGATACTATTTGGTATACTAATAATATGGGGAGATATCCCTGATATGCACATGTAAAGGATTGACTAAATTACCCATTTGCAGAATGTAATTAAATTTTCCGTGACGCCTGGTGTCACACATTATTCATACATACAAGGAAAATTACAATATATATAAATAAACAGTGAAGAGCCAAAGAAACTGATTGTAGGGCCCCCACGAGCAGACAGAAGTGCCGCAACACGATGTGGCGTGGACTCGACTATTGTCTGAAGTAATGCTGAAGCGGATTGCCACCATGAAACCTGCCGGGGTGTCCATAAACCCGTAAGAGTACGAGGGGTGGAGGTCACTTCTGAACAGCACGTTGAAACGTATCCCGAATGGTTCAAATAGCTCTGAGCACTATGAGACTTAAGTGCTGAGGTCATCACTCTCCTAGAACTTAGAACTACTTAAATCTAACTAAGGGCATCACACACATCCATGCCGAGACAGGATTCGAACCTGCGACCATAGCGGTCTCACGGTTCCAACTATAGCGCCTAGGATCGCTCAGCCACACCGGCCGGCAAAGGTATCCCAGATGTGCACAATAATGTTCAGGTCTGGGGAGTTTTGTGGGCAACGGATGTGTTTAAACTCAGACGAGATTTCCTGGAGGCACTCTGTAGCAATTATGGACGTATGGGTTGACGCATTGTGATGCTGGAATTGCCCAAGCTCGTCGGAATGCACAATGGACACGAATGGATGCAGGTGCTCAGACAAGATGCTTACGTATGTGTCACCTTTCAGAGTCGTTATCTAGACGTATCAGGGTTCCCATATCATTCCAACTGTCCCACGCCATTACAGAGCCTCCACTAGGTTGAACAGCTCCTGATGACATGCAAGGTCCATGGAATCATTTTATGTTTTACCGGATTGCTGATATTCACGATACACTCGTGAAATGGTCCTGTGGGGTAATCCCCACTTTATCGCTACTTCGCAGATGGTGTGTCCCATTGCTCATGCGCCGACTATAACACTACGTTCAAACTCACTGAAATCTTGATAACATGCCATTGCAGCAGCAGACACTTGTTGTCTTATATAGAGATTGCCGCCCACCGCGCCGTATTCTGCCTCTTTAGATATCTCTGTATTTGAATACGCATGCCTATTCGAGATTCTTTAGCGTCTCAGTGTAATTGTACATAAATATACTTATAGTCATTCCTCTACTACGTATCACTTCTGTTAATCTCGTTGGTGTGGACTGGACCTGTTTAGGTTATCTGTGAGGTAATGTTTGTGCACTGATGATTCACACATCATTTCACGTTTTCTGAACATCGTTTCAACTGTACTCCAAAGATGATCACTTGGACTGAGGTCTGCAAACTGTCCTGGAAACGTGGAGGTATTTGGAAAGTGTGGTACAAAATCGCTGACGAACAATGTCCGCTGTCTGCATAGGGTCGGCGTCTCATAGGAAGTAGTAATATGTGAGTAAATCCAAGCTAGCAACAGTTCTTTTTTGCCTTCATGAGATTTAAACACTGACCCCTATCCCTTTTACCTCCAACAAAAAGAAACTGGCCCACAACAGACATTGTCATATAGCCCCACACCGTAGCTACTCCACCGTGAGTTCGTTTGTGAGGTCCTGCTCCTTACTTGGTCGTCTCCACAGGACAAGTCAGCCATCATTTGCTGATACTCCCCATGTTGCCACGTTTTCAGTACAGACCGCAGAACCTGGTCCAAGTGAAGATCTGTCCGTTCGAAAATATGTGCAGAAAACATGAAATACGAAGAAAGACTGCTCTGTACTGATGTCTACACCCTCAGTGGGAAACTATTACCTCAGAGACCGCCAAAATAGGTTCAGGCCATGCAAAAAACTTTTGCAGAAGTGATCCGTAGGAGAGGAATGACTATAAAGTACAAACATTGGCTTTGTATTTACGTACATTGTAGTTTTCTTTCTGTGCCTGAAGACTTTTTTCCCACTGTGCGTCGACAGCCAGTACAGAAAATGTATTTACCTTTTGCATAATTTAGTCACTCGTTTAATATGCACATATAAGAAAGAAATCACATAATGTTAGTTTACCAAATAACCGGTCTCTTGTGAACTTAAGCTCTAATGAATACAATTACTGTACTTGGAAAACAGTCCACGAATACCTTCTTCTATGACTGTATATCCTTCTTGCCATGGACAGTCGGGTCTTTTAGCCTAGCGGTATAGAGCGTGCCTGGAACCGAAAGGTCTCGTAACCAATTACCGATCGGTTCACGTAATAGTTTTGGTCTGTCTTTTAATTTAGTCTTCACCTCTCAACGATATGTAGCGTTGCCATATACAACTCGTGCTTTTAGTTTAGTCTTCACCTCTCAACGATATGTACCGTTGCCATAAACAACATGTGCTTTCACGTGTCACGCAAAACAGTACGTGACGGACATCTTGCATCCTTTACTTCAAAAATGGCTCTGAGCACTATGGGACTTAACATCTGAGGTCATCAGTCCCCTAGACTTAGAACTACTTAAACCTAACTAACCTAAGGACATCACACACATCCATGCCCGAGGCACGATTCGAACCTGTTACCGTAGCGGTCGCGCGGTACTAGACTGAAGCGCCTAGAACTGCTCGGCCACACCGGCCGGCCCATCCTTTAGTATTACCTATCATCTGACAGTACCGTGGTGCCAATTCCCACAGAATGATACTGGTCCCCAATTTTTCAACAGGATAATGCTGGTCCCCAATTTTTCAACAGGATAATGCTAGTCCTCACATGTGAAATGGGTCTCAATGAACTGTCTGCGTGACTTTAAAGTCTTCCAATGGCCAATGAGACACCATTACTGTCCCATTAGAAGATTTGGAACCGACTCAGACGCAGGAATGGTTACAACAGTTGCCTGCTCGCCTGAAACAGGCTAGGATGGAACTAATTTATAACACTCATCCCGACCCAATCAGTGCAAGTATGCAGGTAAGAGAGAGAGCTGCAACGTAATGGTTCAAATGGCTATGAGCACTATGGGACTCAACTGCTGTGGTCATCAGTGCCCTAGAACTTAAAACTACTTAAACATAACTAACCTAAGGACATCACACACATACATGCCCGAGGCAGGATTCGAACCTGCGACCGTAGCAGTAGCACAGACTGCGTGCCTAGAACCGCGAGACCACCGCGGTCGGCACTGCTGCAACGTAATACTGAGCAGTTCAGTCATACCGCCGAACTCTTAATACATTAGGCTCGATATTGTAATCACTGCAGTAACATCACATACTCCCTCAATCTGTAAGATTTCGTTTCGTTTCCTCCTCTCCTCCTGCGTGCTTCAGATTTTTTGTCAGGCTGAGTAGCTTACTTACTCCCGATCAAGTGAGAGATGGGTAAACGAACTTTAGCCACACCTTCCTTACCGACTCGCCGTTCACCTTCTCTGTTAGTGCCATGCCGAATCGGACTTAAGGAAGTCAAATTTTCGTTTGAAAATAACTAGTAGTTTCCGAATATGAAGTTGCCGAACCCGTCGAAATGGCACATAGATATAACACGCCACGTTCCAGGTATAGGAACGACGTTTTGAGCAAGCGATGACAGGCAGTGGCCGGGGGAGGTCCAGGAGGGCGGGGGGGGGGGGGGGGGGGGTTAGGGGGCAAGGAGAGGCTCGCAAGGGCGAAGGGTCGTAATTGTGTTGTGTGTAACTTACATTTCTGTCGAGGAACTGAAACAAGTAATTTTTTTGTGTAACGATATCTAACGACAATCCAAAGGCCTTAAAAAACTAGTACAATGATATAACACTTGTTTGTTTCCTTTTGTTTTAAGGGGCAAAAACAACCATGGCCATATGCGGCCAAGTTACAAACGACTACAAGTTAAGCCCAATCGACGGAAGGGAAGATAGCAAAAAACGGGGACGTGGAGAGAAGGCCCTCTATGGCGTATTTTATAATACACCATAGAGAAACGGAGGTCCTGAACTAAAGATAAAATGGCCTTTCCCATATTGCTACGAGGGATAAAAACTAAAACGCGGTCGAAAGGCCGTGCGTAGTTTGCTAAAACGGCATGTAACTCAGACGGTAACCAGACATGAGAGTCTAAGTGGTTAAAAACAGGCATTCCATCAGGAAATGTCGAACCGTCAGAAGTTGAGGACAATGAGGAGAAAGTGGTGGGGGAGCACCACTCAACAAATGCTGATGGCTAAGATGACAGTGCCCGATACGCAACCTAGTTAAAATGATCTCAAGGCGAGAGGGTCGAGAGGCAGTCGTCCAAGCTGCTGCAAGAAGATTAATTCAGAAATTTGGGCTAAGGTTCTACGGGACCAAACTGCTGAGATCAACGGTCGTTGACTTATACACTACCTCATCTAACATAAACTAACTAACTAAGGACAAAACACACAACCATGCCCGAGGGAGAACTTGAACCTCCGGTAGAGAGAGCCACGCGGACCTTAAAAAAATTACTCCTGACCGCGCGGCAATCCCAAGGGGGCGGAGACTTAATAACCCGGAGCTTGTTCCCATGAAGGGAGGCCCAGTGACGTCACCTGTTGACAGACAGCAACAAATGGTTCAAATGGCTCTGAGCACTATGGGACTTAACTTCTGAGGCCATCAGTCCCCTAGAACTTAGAACTACTTAAACCTAACTAACCTAAGGACATCACACACATCCATGCCCGAGGCAGGATTCGAACCTGCGACCGCAGCGGTATCGCGGTTCCAGGCTGTAGCGCCTAGAACCGCTCGGCAACCCCGGCCGGCCAGACGGCAACACAGAGATCTTCCGAGGGAATGTAAGACTATCGGGCGGAGGTGTGAGGACTGCAGAGTTGCCTCTCTTCCTGTCAGACCGACGTGACCAGCAACGCACATAAACATCACAGCGGCTCCATCAAGAGTGAGCAAGTGGCAGCTTTCCTGGATCCGCCGCACTAAGCGATGGACGGTGTACAGCACACAGAAGCTTTCAAGGACACAGAGTCCGAGCAGAAGACGCAATTGCAAAACCTGTGTCGCCGAATGTGCTGTGTGGCCTGATACAAGGCGAAGAGCTCTGCTACAAATTCTGAGCAGCGTTCTGGAATCCGATACCGAAAAATGCCGGTTCCAATGACGAAGGCACACCCGACACCACGGTCAGTCCGAGAGCCGTCAGTGTAGAAAAAGATAATACCGCGAAGTTCCATGTGAAGGTCCTGAAAAAGAAGGTAATACAGGAATGCTAGAGTAGTACCCTTAGGAAGCGAATGAAGGCCAAGGTAAACGCGGGCTAGCCGTCAGATGTGGCCGAGCAGTTCTAGGTGCTTCAGTCTGGAACCGCGCGACTACTGCGGTCGCAGGTTCGAATCCTGCTTCTGGCATGGATGTGTGTAATATCCTTAGGTTAGTTAGGTTTATGTAGTTCTACGTTCTAGGGAACTGATGACCTCAGGTGTTAAGTCCCATAGTGCTCAGAGCCATTTGAATCACTTTTTGAACACGGGCTACCGCGAAAAGTCGAGGTGGTGAAGGGTTCACGCCCACCCGGAAAGTGGCAGGTAGCTTAAAGTTAAGACCTATTTATGTCAGAGTTTAAACTTTTCGCAAAACAATGCAAGACATGTGCTAAAATTTAAATCAAATATTGCGGTGCTAACACATATTTCTGATTTCATCATAAGTTCGGGGAAGACAACTGTTTATGCTCACGATCTGCCACTTGATAATGTTATTTCTCGCACACATTTTATTTCGCACTGGATCCACACATCGTAGAATTAATACCGTCCTCCTTCCGCTTAAGGTTGCTGGGGTACTTAGTAATCTCTATGGACTCTCTGTACAGCCTTCCACAATTTCGGGTTATGGCTCCCAGTACAATGGTCTTATCAAATCGAATGCTGCGGTCTCCTTGGTGTAAAACATGTTCTGCAAAAGGTAATCTGTCCACATCCCAGTTTTTCACAGCAGACCGACAGCAACACCGGACGAAGCAGTCAGGAACGGCCAACTGCGGTCTCGTTCTCAAAACAAGTGACGTCATCCCTCTGCACGAAAGCATGCCACAACGGAATGTTTGCTCAGTAAGTAGCGAGCCAGGGTGCGCATCGGTCCTTCGACCATATTTGAAGATGTCCTCCGCACATGGGCACGAAACAGCGTTTCAACGAGAAATTCATACTACCACGGCGTAATAAAAGAAAGAGAAACTTCCCCGTCTTCTGCCTTACTGCAGGTCTTCTTATGGGAGAAGACTGGTCAGAGAGGCCCACCGCATGAGCTTCTAGGGAAGTTATTCCAGTGCTGGTTTCCCGTTGCCTCCCACTGATGATGATGAAATCATAAAATCATAATGAGGACAACAACCAGTCCCTGAGCGGAGAAAATCTCCGACCGAGCCGGGAAACGAAGCTGGGCCCGTTGGCGTGACAGAACGCTGCCCTGAGCACTCTGCTGTAGGGGCGGACTCAGCGTAATAACCCGGAATATTTTATGTGTGACATTTCCGACCATGAATGTTTGCATTTTCCAATTTGCATCTGTAGAGGGTTTATACACTGAGGCGACAAATGTCATGGGTTATTAATATCGTGTCGGACCTCATTTCACCTTGCGTAGTACAACTCGACGCGACATGGACTGAACAGTAGCTGGAATTATCCTGCAGAAATACTGATCCATGCTGTCGCTATAGCCGTCCGAAACTGTGAAAGTGTTCCGGTGCAGCATTTTATGCGCAAGCTTACTTCTCGACTATGTCTCATAAATGTTCTACGCGTTTTATGTCCGACTATCCGAGTGGCCGAATTATTCAATCGGACTGTCACGAATGTCCTTCAAACCCACCGCGAGCAAATGCCGCCCGGAGACCTGTCGCATTGTCATCCACAAACATTCGTTTGTTGTTTGGGAAGACAAAGTACACGAATGGCTGCAGATGGTGTCCAAGTAGCTGAATTCAACCATTTCTAGCCAATGATCGGTTCGGTTGAACCAGAGGACTCAGTCCATTCCAAGTAAAGGCAGTCCACACCATTAATTACTCACCACCAACTCGCACTCTGCTGACACCTTTGGTGTACGGATACGTGGGGTCCGCGCCACACTCGAACCCTACCATCAGCTTTTACCGACCAAAATTTGACCAGGTCACGGTTTTCCAGTCGTCTAGGGTCGAACTGTTATCAGCTCGAACTCAGGAGAGACGATGCAGTCGATGTTGTGTTGTTAGCAATGGCAGTAGCATCGGTCGCCTGCCGCCATAGCCTATTAACGCCAAATTTCGCCGCACAGTCCTATCAAATACGTCTGTCGTAAATCCCACATTGATCTTTGTTGTTCACGCAGTGCTGCTTGTCTATTAGCACTGACAACTCTACGCATACGCCGCTACGCTCAGTCGTCATGTGAAAGCCGTCGGCCACTGCGTTTTCTGTGGTGATAGGTAATGTCTGAAATGTGATATGATCGTTATACTCTTGACACTATAGATCTAGGACTGCTGAATTCACCAACGACTTCAGAAACTGAATGGATCATGCGTCTAGGTCTAACTACAGTTCCGCGTTCAAGTGGTTCAAATGGCTGTGAACACTATGGGACTTAACATCGGAGGTCATCAGTCACCTAGCCTTAGAACTACTTACACCTAACTAACCTAAGGACATTACACACATCCATTCCCGAGTCAGGATTCGAACCTACGACCGTAGCAGCAGCACGGTTCCGGTCTGAAGCGCCTAGAACCGCTCTGCCAAAGCGGCTGGCTCCACTTTGGAGATCAGTTAATAACAGCTGTACGGCCATAATCACATCGGAAACCATGAATCAATCGAGTGCAATTGACAGCTCCGCCAATGCGCTGCCCTTTTGTACGTTGTGTACGTGATACAAAGGCGATCTGTATATGTGCATATGGTTGTCCTATGACAATGACATCTCAGTGTGGTCTAATTCGTAGCGAAATAAGAAGAATTTAAAGAGTATTGCAGTTACTTTCATAACAGTAAAAAGTATAATTCTGCGTTCTCACCATGATGGGCCAGTTGGCACCGACCGACCGTCAAGTCATCCTCGGGACTCCAATGGTCGGAACAAAAATGGAACAATGATGTCTAAGCCAAAAGGTAAAAGCTGTTTACTGAAGACTATCGCACTGCCACCGCCACGAACTGTGGAGACTTCTTGTGAAGCAGCAGCTACCATTTCATTTCTGTCGCACTCGCTTTTCACTTGCATGGCTTCAACTGAACATTCTTTTAGTAGCATCGGCGTGGTAAGTGAGGAATCTGACTGTTGCGTCGGACTCCGCGACGCTCTCGGACGCGTTCTGCGTTAAACAGCGGCACGGCCAGACTCGCCGGTTTGCATCGCAATTTTCTTCTCGCACCTGTTTCTCATTGCGTGGCGCGACCGCCGGCGTAATGAGAATTCCGCATTCTGCAGCCGGCGTCGCTGTTGTCGTTTCAGTAATTGTAATTAGAAAGCGCCGCACTCACGCACACGCACACACCGCCCTAATTGTTCGCCAGAGGTCGGAAACCCCAGGGGTGGCACCGCTCTAGCTTGTTACGTCTACCTGCCCCTCTTTCTGGGGAGATCGGCGTCGACCAGGTGAAACATGTTGCGTCCCATCTGTATTTACTCGCGTATCCGTTTCAGTCGAGCAGCCGAGAAGCCGTTCTGAGGTTGCGATTCATAATGGAAGCGACTCTTAACCCTTAACTACTATCGACCGTCTCTCAGACAGCTACTAATTTTGGTGTCGAGATATTTCTCACACCCCTGCAAAGCCAAATGAACTCTTACATCTACCTTCCCATTGGCTGTCAAGCTACACGTGCCAGCATTCTTGCATTGTTGCTGCTCTTTGTTTCGTAATTATTAGCCTTGAGAGGTCTCACAGACGTACCATAGTGTTTGCGTGCCGGTTTTTTATTGCATCGTACTGTTTCTTCATGGTTGGGAAAGCTGGGCTTTCTGTGCAACGTGTGTTATGTAAGACAGATGTCTTCACTTGCAAGATGAGCCTCAGACACTGAAGAATAATCCGAAAAACGAAAAACGTGCGCCTTATGCCCTCCTCGTTTGAAGAGGAAAACAAGGTATCCACGTCAACAGCGTGGTTCAAAATGGTTCAAATGGCTCTGAGTATTATGGGACTTAACTTCTGAGGTCATGAGTCCCCTAGAACTTAGAACTACTTAAACCTAACTAACCTAAGGACATCACACACATCGATGCCTGAGGCAGGATTCGAACCTGCGACCGTAGGACAGCGTGGTGTTCCGATTTGTTTGGAGTGTTCCAGGAAGGTTTGCGTGAAGTGTTCACAGGTGGACATTGACTAAAATATGATTCGGTGGCACATGAGAACAAGTATTCAGTTTTTACTTGTAATTTAAGAAGTAAAATGGTGGCAAAATTTCTCCATTCATAGACTTATGGACTGAAATATTCGCTCTACATTGCAAAGTGAGTCGTAAAGTGAAAGCTGAATTCGCACACAATTTATCATAAGTCATGTCGGATTTTTCCACCTAGTTATATTGCCAGTTTGTAATATAATCCCTCTGCTGAAAATCTGTGTGTGAGTAGAGAGCTGTTATTTTCGTAACTCATAAAACAAAATTACAGTCTAGATTTCGCTTTGTTTTAATTGTCGAATTGTTTAAAATACCGCAGTGTAAAAAAAATCAAATTTCTACAAAAGCCACCTCTAAGAAGTGTAATGAATGACTGAAAGTCAAACTATATATATTCAGCAAAATTCTGGTTTAATATATAAAATAGAAAAATGCGGTCTGAGAGACCCCTCGATAGTAATTGTGTTCCTGTGAATGACCATAGTAGTTAAGGGTTAAGGAAAATTAGGACTCGTTCACACATTTTGTCGATATGGAAAACCCATTAGGCTGTGTAAAATAAAGCAAGGAGTTTGAAATTTTGAGAAAAAAAATGTAGGGCAGGGGTGTCCAAACTTCTTACTCCGCGGGCCACATTGACTCCTCCACGAAGTCATGAGGGCCAAGATCTACCAAGTGGGATTAAAGCACGCTAGCACACCATGATCAACTGTAATGAGATGTGATGCACGAGTTGGGATGGAAGTTATTAAAACAAAGACGTTTTTCGTCGCGGCGAGATCTATTTACGAAATTTCAGTCACCAACTCTCTTTTCCGAAAGCGAAAATATTTTGATGAGCACAACCTACATAGGTAGAAATGATCATCAAAATAAAATAAGAAAAATCAGAACTCGAACAGAAAGGTTTAGGAGGAGGAGGAGATTATTGTTTAACGTCCCGTCGACAACGAGGTCATTAGAGACGGAGCGCAAGCTCGGGTGAGGGAAGGACGGGGAAGGAAATCGGCCGTGTCCTTTCAAAGGAACCATCCCGGCATTTTCCTGAAGCGATTTAGGGAAATCACGGAAAACATAAATCAGGATGGCCGGAGACGGGATTGAACCGCCGTCCTCCCGGATGCGAGTCCAGTATGCTAACCACTGCGCCACCTCGCTCGATGAGAAAGGTTTAGGTGTTCGTTTTTCCCGCGCGCTGTTCGGGAGTGGAATGGTAGGGAGATAGTATGATTGTGCCAGAATGAGATTTTCACTCTGCAGCGGAGTGTGCGCTGATATGAAAGTTCCTGTCACATTAAAACTGTGTACCCGACCGAAACTCGAACTCGGGAGCTTTGCTTTTTGTGGACAAGTGCTCTACCAGCTATTTTTTTTATTTTTGAATCTCTTTTAGTTCGCTTTTGTTCGTTGCATTGGCTCGGCGCGGACGCCGTAAAACATCCGTTTCAGTTCGTTGTTGATCGGTGAACTCAGTTATTTTATTACAGAGGGCAGCTAACCCTCTTTTTTTTTCGGACCGGGATTCGAACCCGGGATCTCTGCTCACTTTTTTTTTCTTTTAAATTTCTAATAAGACGCTACCCCCTTTTTTTTATCTGGACAGGAAAGGAAAAACTACAAAAAAAAATGTCTATTTGCCACCGCCACTTGTATTCTAACAAAAAAATAAAATTAAATGCACCTCTTCAGGCGTTGGCACCTATCTACACCTATTCCAAAACAACTAACCTATTACTGCAAAGGTGTAGGAAAGGAAGAAAGTAGGGGGAAGAAACATAGAGAGTAGCGATAAAAAAATGAAATTTGTTGTGAACAGGAACTTTTTTGTTTTTTTTTTTAGTTTATTGTATTGCATTTTTGTTTTCTTTATTTTTCTTTGTTTTTTTTTGTATGTATGTTTTTATTTATTCATTTTTTTGTATTATGGCAGTCGTTGCACCAGACTTCTAGGAGTCGCTTGCGCCGTCTGATTGGCGGAACATCCAAACGTGTCTTCTCGAAATTTTAGTGGGGATTCCGTGTGTAGTACGTTCAGAACATCATATCGGCAAAAAAGCATCAGCATCTCATGGCTTGGACGTTCCAGCTGGAAGGCGGGTCATGAAAGGCGCTCCGTAGAAAATTGGAAAAGAACTGCTTGTATCTGGGGTTGCGAACAAGTGCACAATGTCGATCGTTAAGGTACGTCCAATAACCTAGTTCTGATTTCTCATCGGGCCCAAAAAGGTAGCGGACTGTATGACCGCGTATCCAATTCACGGCATTAGTTTTTGTTGTGTGGTAATGAATCACATCCGGGAATAGAAGCGTCAGGAAAATAATCTGAGCAGGCGGCTGTCGGGTGAGGAAAGCCAGGATACGCTGCGCGAGCCTCCAGACGTCAGCAGACGGACCACATGAGAACCGATGAGCGTCCGTGTCCTCTACACCACAGTGAACACAGAGTGGTGTGTCAGCAAGGCGGATGCGGTGCAAACGAGACTGGTTGACCTGTTTGCCATTGACGGTGATATACCAGGTGGACTGAACGCTGGTGTCGAGGTAACCAGCATGCACTGCTTTCCACACACGGCGCCATATGATCTGGGGAAACTTGTGTTCAATGGGGTTGGGGGTTTGACACATTTGTAAGGTGTCGTATACAGTCTTTGTCTGGAGTATACGGAGAAGGGGTAAGGAGTGCAGAATGTAACTGATTTCAAAGAAGAAGTACCGAAAGTGATAAAAGGGGGGTGGAATGTCGGATAACATGACCGGGGCTGAAATGGAGACTGGTGCGTATTCACGCAAAAGCAGTCCGGTCAGGCTCGTCGGGCAGCGACGCCAGACTTTCAGTTGGGAGCTAACAAAAAGTGCGGTAACTCTGTCTGGCACATGGAATAAGCCCACTCCACCACGCTCCCGCGGGAGGGCAAGGGAGGAATATTGAACTTTAAATAACATCCCGGCACAGACAAAGGATCCCATCGCCATCAACATACGACGTGCGAGGGTAATCGGAACCGGGAACACTTGTGCCACATGGGGGATGCGTGAGGCGTGATAAACATTCACGTATTGCGCGCGCTGTATAATGTCGAGGGATCGAAGCCGGTGGTCCACAAGGCCAGCCCTGATCGTTTGTAGGAGACGTCGACCGTTGGTTGCCGCTGAGCGACGGAGGTCATTCATAAAATCAATGCCCAAACAGCGGACACTGGTGGCCACACTTAGAGGAGCGACAGATCTTTCTGGTAGACCCTCACCAATGAGCAGAACCTTCGATTTGGAAATGTTAAGAGAACTGCCCGATGCCTCCCCATAAGTCGTCACCCAAGTCAGAGCAGCGCGAACATCGTCTTCATTGCGGAGGTAGAGGACTAGATCGTCAGCATAGGCTGTACAACAGA
Organism: Schistocerca gregaria; assembly: GCF_023897955.1. NCBI lineage: Eukaryota > Metazoa > Arthropoda > Insecta > Orthoptera > Acrididae > Schistocerca > Schistocerca gregaria. The sequence goes on from NC_064928.1 coordinate 135,872,188, forward strand.
AGCGGTGCCCATGCAATGTCAGGCCCACCAGGCGTTGGCGAAGCCCCTGTAGGAGGGGCTCTAATGCCAAAGCATACAGTATCGTGGAAAGTGGGCATCCCTGTCGGACAGAGCGCTCGATCGCTAGAGGCGCGGTGAGGCGACCATTACAGAGTATTCTTGAAGTTGCGCCGCTCAAGAGCCGCATTACCACGGTGATTGTACGAACCGGAAAACCCATGTGTTGGAGGACCGATTTCAGAAAAGTATGGTCGACACGGTCGAAAGCTTGACGGAAGTCAAGCGATGCCAATGCGCCAGGTAAATGTCGCGAGCGCGCGAGCGCAATCATGTCCCTATAACGGCAAAGGGCCGTATGGATGTTGTTGTCACCGCCCAACGAAGTCTGATCAAGGGAGGTGACGGATCTTGCTGCCTTCTTGAGGCGTGAGGCCAACAAACGGGTGAAAATTTTCATGTCACTGTTGAGTAGAGTGATGGGCCGGTAATCACAGATCCGTGATCGCCCATGTGGCTTAGGGACCAGGATGATGACCCCATCAAGGAAGGTGGCTGGGATCATCGTTGTGGGTGACATCAATTCACGACAGATGGACGTCCAAGCAGGTAACAAAAGGTAGCTAAAATACTTGTAAAAGTCGAGGGGGAGGCCGTCAGGTCCAGGGGACTTGTTGGCAGCCCCCACCTTGATTGCATCTAGGACTTCATCAGAGGTCACTTGTTCCTGAAGTTCTTGAGCCACATCCTCTGGCATGGTGTTGACAGTCATTGCTGCCACCTCCTCAATTAAGGTCGGGGGATGAGGGACGGCAGCGAACAGTTGACGGAAATGAGAATAGAAAGCGTGACCAATGTCGCATTGCGTAGTGTGTCGTCGTCCTTCCGCATCTGTGAGATCGTGGATGAGGGTTCGACGACGACGTCGGCGTTCCCTGAGAAGGTGGTACATCGATGGCGTTTCATGAGGCATATGGTCACGGGTGCAGGATCTGACAAGAGTCCCTTCTAAGCGCCGTCGCGTGAGGGAAGTGATCTGCGCTTTAGCACGATGCACCATCATCTGACGATCAGGAGAGAAGGCCATCGAAGTGCAGTCACGAAGGACTGCATAATAAAAGTCCATGGTGCTCGCTTGCCGGGCTTTGAAGTCTTTGCCATATCCTATCAGCGCCCTGCGCAGAGCTGGTTTCGCGCATGATACCCACCACGATAAGGTGGATGCGTAGGCGGGGCGACGACGATGACAGAGGGCCCACGCATCCTCAACGATTCGTCGGCAGTCAGGGACAGTCAGGTGGGAAACGTTGAATTTCCACAAGCCGCGGCTGTGCCACACTTGTTGGCGGGCGAGGACGACATCGCAGATGTAGGCGTCATGGTCAGAGAAAGCCAGAGGCCATACTTCGGCATGTCGAGTGTCGGCAGCAAGGGAACGTGTGAGGTATATACGATCGAGACGACTAGATGAATGCGCCGTATAATATGTGAAACCTGCACGGGTGCCATGCACCTTTGTCCATGTGTCAACAAGCTGGAGTCTGTCGATGATGACGGAGAGGGCCGCACAAGGGGAATGATGCGGTAATTGATCTTCAGGCCTTTGCGTGGAGTTGAAATCGCCACCGAGGACCATATCATCTAGGGGACCATCAAACAGCGGCGTTACCTCGTCAGCAAAGAAAGTGTGTCGATCACGACGTCGACTGGAGCCGGACGGCGCATATACATTGAGGATACGGACGCCGAACAGCGTGAGAGCCATACCCCTAGCATTAGCAAGGTACACTACATCTTCAGCAGGGAGTCCAGAACGGAGGAGGATGGCAACTCCACTACCGTTGTCAGAAGCATGGGAGATGTGTGCCACGTAGCCAGTGGGGGCATGGAAATCGGCGACAAACACTTCTTGGAGGAGGGCAATGTCGACATCAGCAGCATAAATGGTCTCACGGAACATTGCCAGTTTATGGGGGGCCCGAATGGTGGCCAGATTCATCGTCGCTATGCGGTAATGTTGGGGGCGTGCTCCCACCATTGGCACAGATGTTCCGGCAGAGATGTCTGGCTGGCGTGTAACATCTGACGTAGTCACCGTTGTCGTAATCACTGGCTGGAAGGTGGGTCAGGCACCTCCATGGGGCACTGCCTGATGGGAGGACCACCATCTCGAACTGCTCCTTCGTCGATATCATCAGCCCAGGAGACTGGAACAGACGGTGAGCGACTGTCACACTCCTCGGGGGCGAGTTGTAGCGACGCTGCTGTAGTGGGGTCCAGGGAGGCACCCTCCTTGGAATCCGTCATATTCGTGTGAGATCGTTCTTCAGATGGGACATCAGGAGCAGCCTCTCCTGTCGTCAGAACGCTCGAAGGGAGATCACTGTCGTGTATCAGCTCCACTGCCTGTGATGCCACATGAAGAAGTGTGTCGTCAGATGGCGTTTGACTCCTCTTCTTCCGTTTTCTGGGCGACCGTTGCTTTCGGAGGTGCTGTTCTGAATCAGAATGTGGATGTTCGATGTCCGAGGTCGCGCCAGTCTGAAGAAAGGCAGAGGTAGGCACCGCATTCGCGTCGATGTCCATCGAGCTCTGGAGAGTTGGTGGTGTCGTAGCCGTCAGAGGAGATGGTGCCGGTGAGGCCATGGCAGCACCGTCATTTCCAGTGGGGAGTGCCGGGTGGAGAAGAGGTGCTTCCTGAAGTGACGCATCGGGGCTGCGTACGGCTGTGGCGTAGCTATCTGGTAAAGAAGCGGCCGTCACTTTGGGAGCTGAGTCACTGGTCGGGACCTGGAGCAAACGTCGGCGGAGACATTCTGACCGAACATGGCCCTCCTTTCCGCAACCGGCACACGTCCGCGGCTGGCCATCATACATAACGATGGCTCGCACGCCACCTATCAGCAGATAGGATGGTACATGTTTGGAGAGTTCGATTTTGATTTGGCGGACACCATTCAACACGTTGTATGTCGTGAATGTCTGCCATTTCTCCGCGATGTGCCCCACAACATTGCCATAGGGTCGGAAAGCTTCGACGACCACATCTTGCGGCACTTCGAAAGGGAGCTCAAAAACCCGGATTGTTCGAAGTCCGAAACCAGCGTGATCGACCGTCACCTCTCCAATATGCCCGTCAGAATGTTTGAACTTGAGTCCGCGTGCGTGTTGTCGAACTACGTTAGCACACGCTTCCTCCGTCGTCATCTTAATATAGACGATGCTGCTAGTGATAGAGAAATGAATACCTATCACTTCCTGAGGGTCCAGACGTAGCTCTTCGCGAATGAATTGCTCAATTTCAAAAGCGCGTGGTCTAGCATGTTCGGCTTGGAATGTTACTTTAACTGTCGCTCGGCGGTAACAGTGCGCCATGAGGTGCAATAGAAATGGACGCTACACAACACGAAATACCGCGACGCGGAAGTAAACAAACTACGGTGCGCTGTCCGGCGCGCGGAGCCGGTCCGCACGCGACCACGGCCGAAAGCCGACTGACCCTCTGACCGAACACGCTGAGCTACCGTGCCGGCTGGCATCTGAGCTACGGTCCTCACAGCATTACTTCTGCCAGTATCTCGTCTCCCACCTTCCAAACTTTACAGAAGCTCTCCTGCGAACCTGCAGAACTAGCACAACTGAAAGAAAGGATACTGCGGAGACATGGCTTAGCCACAGCCTGGGGGAGAGCTTCTGTGGAGTTTGGGAGGTAGGAGACGAGATACTGGCAGAAGTAAAGCTGTGAGGACAGGGCGTGAGTCGTGCTTCGTTAGCTCAGATGGTTAGCCGACACGGTAGCTCAGCGTGTCCGGTCAGAGGGTTAGCTGCCCTCTGTAATAAAAAAAACTGAGTGAATGGATCAATAACGAACTTCAATGGGCGTCAGGTGACGTCCGCCACGAACAATTGAAACGAACAATAACGAACAAAATGAGATTACAAAAAAAAAAAAAAAAAAAAAGAAAAAAGATGGTAGAGCACTTGCCCGCGAAGGCAAAAGTCCTGAGTTCGAGTCTCGGTCGGGCACACAGTTTTAATCTTCCAGGAAGTTTAGTATGACTGTGTTTCGATGAACCAAGCACTTAAATGTGAATTGCAGAGTAATGATGTAGATGTAGAATGTAAGGCTCAAGGAAAGATGAAATCGCAAAAATCTAAGATTGTGGGGATAGCTAGCACTGAAACGAACTACGATTTTTATAATTACGTAATTTCGATTGGTGGACGTACCTGACCGAAATTCTGGCGTATTTTATTGTGGCGAATTTCACCGACAAATAAGTATGTCACTACATATTCTGTATGTATTTTACAACGTAATTAAAAGAAAGTGAAACCTCGCTTAAGAAGCATCTTCCATAATGATTGATCACTAAGGCTAGTCGCCGAAGTGGCGTCTATTTGAAAGACTAGCACAAGACTCGTGAGTAGAATAAAATGCAAAGATTTTTTTTTACTTAAAATGTTTTCGCCAAACTAGTCTGTTAACCGTTCTTTTCTTTTTCACTATCGCACAGAGAATGGCCTGTCTGTTTATTGTGGATAGCCACAAGTTTAACCATGACCTTCCGCTTTGTAAAGACAGAGCTCCGACAATGTCGCGGTGTATTGGTCGCTATAGGCCCAGATTCTCAATTGTTGCCAGTATAGGTACCACCTCAAATATTTGGAGAGCCGGATTCGGGGATGTTTGGCCAGCTAACGCGGGCCGGTATGCCGGCCTTTGCGGTACGGTTTCGGCCCACGGACCGTAGTTTGGAGACCCCTGATGTATGGTATTATAGGTGATATACACTACATCCAAGAATGAATCTGCCACTGTAAGAATGAAAGACTAAGAAAGAAGTGCTCCGATTAAAATTGTGTTACCTAGGAATGAAAATAACATGCGACAAACGAAGCAACGAGAACATCCAAAACCGGAGTAGTACCGGTAAGTCACAGAAGAACGTCGAAGATTTGGTAGGCAGATAACGAATGAGGGTATTCACCACAGTATCGATGAAGTAAGCACTGATAAAGAGCAAGGACAGGGTGCAGGACATGCGTTAAGATATATGGGAATATTTTCCACTGTACTAATCTTCCATGGTTATAGGTGGAGCTATAGACGGTAGGGTCAGGGAGGCGACAGAGATTAGAACACATTTAATAAAAAATTAAGGTGCCCGCCGGTGTGGCCGAGCGGTTCTAGGCGTTTCAGTCTGGAAACGCGCGGCGGCTACGGTCACAGGTTCGAATCCTGTCCTGGGCATGGATGAGTGTGATGTCATTAGTCTAGTAGTAGGCTAGTAGTTCTAAGTTATAGGGACTGATGACCTCAAAAGTTAAATCCCATAGTGCTCAGAGCCAAATTAAGGTCGAGGGGTGTAAACTCTACTCTGACATAAAGAGGTTGGAACAAAAGAGAAGTAATCGTGACGGGTAGCATAGATCACACACACACACACACACACACACACACACACACACACACACACACACACACACACACACACACACACACACACAAGCGTTCGATGAACTGCCATCAGTAGAGTATGAGATCTAAATCTCCCTTGGATTTGATGACTTAATTTTACAGATAAATCGGGGCTGGTATTGCACTGGTATAGTAGGTGCCTGGATATCGATAGGTCCCGAAATCGAATCCTGTCGATAACGTCAAGTTTCGCTAGAAACAACACGTGGATCGAATTAAATTGTAGACCGTGAATTGCATACCGTAGCTGTAAACAGCGGTAAGAGGCAAGTTGGTCGTTACGATAAACTGCAAAGTAAAGTAGTAAAGTTTGAATAAAATATCATAAAGAAGATACTTCAAATTCAACCTCTGGGTTTCTTTTCTATTCATTTAAGTCAGTTTTTTGAAATATTTGTAGAGAAGCGACGTATTTTTAAAATCTTATACTTTATTCCTAAAATAGACCAATGAGTACTTCTTATTGTTTACGTGCAGACTGAGTGCTCTTAACGTGGGTTACCGTTGAAGCTTCACAAGTATACAAATTTAAAAGGTCAGAATTATTTAAGCGTATGTTACTAAGATTTGCGTCACCAATATTTGCGGTTATAAAGGGAAACTACCTGAAAAATTTACCAATGATTTTGCGCAGTGTAGTATAATTTTTTATCGCATTAATTACAGTACGTAAACAATGTAAAAAATGATACTAAGAATTTCTGCCATGAGACTGTCACTTACGTCCACGTCTACTACGGTAAGAAACACAATAAATTAATAATAATTATTTTCAGGTACATGATTAGCAAGAACATAAGCATATTTGTGATCAGAAACTCTTTCAAGATATTCATGTTATTCAGAGTTATCCACCTCATCTTCAGGTTTGAACAAATGGTCCCTGAAAAGTATTTTCCTGGGACGAACAACGCAGGAGGTACTAGTACTGCCAGCCAAGTTTTCGGTCTTATCACTGTTAACACCCGAACATTCTGACAAAGATGACATTAGTGAGAACCAGAAATTTGAGAGAGAGCTGCCATTTCTCGGTACATCGTCGAACTATCAACTAATATTGACAAAGCACGTCACGTATCACGTTTTATATGCGATAACTCTGTTTCACCTCCACTATTCCTTGACACTGTTTATAGTCGAGGTTTCAGTTATGGGTCACCTCGCCCCAGTTGGAAGTGGCGTCCAGCGGAAAACGCACCAGCTTCCTGAGCAGTCCAAAGTTGTTATTACACAGGTATCTGTCAGTAGGACAGAGAAACAAGTGAAAGCTTTCTACAAAAGAAAGGCGAGTTGTCCTGCTGCTACACAATGTGATAAAAAGTATTCGGACACCCCCAAAAACATAACGTTTTTCGTATTAGATGCATTGTGCAGCCACCTACTTCCATGTACTCTATATCAGCGACCTCCGTTGTCATTACACATCGTGAGAGAGCAGAAAGGGGCGCTCCGCGGAACTCACGGACTTCGAATGTGGTCAGGAGATTGGGTGTCACTTGTGTCATACGTCTGTACGCGAGATTTCCACACTCCTAAACCCCTAGGTCCACTTCCATTTTTCCATGTGATAGTGAAGTGGAAACGTGAAGAGGCGAGTACAGCATAAAAGCGTACAGGGCGACCTCGTCTGTTGACTGTCAGAGACCGCCGACAGTTGAAGAGGGTCGTAATGTGTAAGAGACATATATCTATCCATACCACCACATAGGAATTCCAAACGGCATCAGCATCCACTGCAAATACTATGACAGTTGGGTGGGAGGTGAGAAAACTTGGATTTCGTGGTCGAGCGGCTGCTCATTACCCAAACATCACGCCAGTTAATGTCAAACGACGCCTCACTTCGTGTAAAGAGTGTTAAATTGGACGATTGAACAGTGGAAAAACGTTATGTGGAATGACGAATCACGGTATGGCGATCCGATGGCCGGGTGTGGGTATGGTGAATACCTGGTGAACTTCATCTGCCAGCGTGTGCAGTGCCAACAGTAAAATTCCGAGGTGGTGGTGTAATGGTGTGGTCGTGTTCTTCATGGAGCGTGCTTGCACCCGTTGTTGTTTTGCGTGGCACTATCCCAGCACAGGCCTACATTGATGTTTTAAGCACCATCTTTCTTCCCAATGTTGAAGAGCAATTCGGGGATGGCGATTGCATCTTTCAACACGATCGAACACCTGTTCATAATGCACGGCCTGTGGCGGAGTGGTCGAACGACAGTTACTTCCCTGTAAATGAATGGCCTGATCTGAGTCCTATAGAACATCTTTGGGATGTTTCTGAACGGCGTCTTGGTGACAGGCCTCACCGACCGACATCGATCCCTTTCCTCAGTGCCACACACTGTGACGAATGGGCAGCCATTACCCATGAGGCTTTCTAGCACCTGATTGAACGTATGCCTGCGATAGTGGGAGCTGTCATCAAACCTAAGGGTGGGCCAACACCATACCGAATTCCATTAATATCGATGGAGTGCGCCACGACTTTGTAAGTCATTTTCAACCAGATGTCCGGATACTTTTGATCACATAGTGTACATCTATTCGACTCTAGAGAGAACACGAGAAGGAAATATTTACCCTTTTTGGCAGCAGTGGGAGCAGAAGACAAGCGTCCACAGTGAATGGAAAAAGGCGATACATATTTCCGATCTCAAGAAGGATCTTCGAACACATGCAGACATGGTAAGGCCTCCATCGCTGACTTCGATCTGTTCTAGAATTTCATATAATATTTTACGATCTCGTATTGTGACCATTCGGGAGACCGAAAACCTCCTCTGCAGCAATCAATTTGGATTTCACGAATGAATGCTTGGAACCCAGAGCACTCCGTTCGCCAACTAGCGAACCGATAGAATACAGGCGCGGCCAGGTCGAAGGCATTCCATACAGCTCAGCACTGTCTAATGAATAAAATTCATACATACGGAATATCAGACTAGCTGTGTAACTGGACTGAAGAGATCCTAGAAAATAGAACAAAACACGTCCTTTTTCAGTCTGGCTTGTTTGATGCGGCCCACCACAAATTCTTGTCCTGAGCCAGCCTCTCCATCTCACTGTAGCTCTTGGAAACCAGCACTGTCTAATGAATAAAATTCAAACATACGGAATATCAGACTAGCTGTGTAACTGGACTGAAGAGATACTAGAAAATAGAACAAAACACGTCCTTTTTCAGTCTGGCTTGTTTGATGTGGCCCACCACAAATTCTTGTCCTGAGCCAGCCTCTCCATCTCACTGTAGCACTTGGAAACCACGCCCACGATTATACGCTGGATATATTCCAATCTCAATCTTCCTGTGAAGATTTTGCCCTGTACAGCTTCCTCTAGTACCATGAAAGTTATTCCCTGATATGTTAACAGATGTCCTATGATCCTATCGCTCCACCTTGTCAATGTTTGAACAAAAATTTCTTTCCTCACCAATTCTGGCCATAACCACCTCGTCCCTTTCCTTATCCGTCTGCCGTGGTGGTCGAGCGGTTCTAGGTGCTACAGTCTGGAACCGCGCGCCCGCTACGGTTGCAGGTTCGAATCTTGCCTCGAGCATGGATGTGTTTGATGTCCTTAGGTTGGTTAGGTTTAAGGAGTTGTAGGTTCTAGGAGAATGATGACGTCAGCAATTAAGTCCCATAGTCCTCAGAGCCATTTGAACCATTTTTAACCTTATCTCCACATTATTTTCACCGTTCGTCTACAGCACCACACCTCAAACGGTTCGATTCTCTTCTGCTCCGTTTTCCCACACTCCAAACGTACCTTTCAGAAGTTTCCTCCACCATTTAAGGCCAATATTTGATACTAGTAGAGTTTTCATAAGCACAGAATTTGAAACACGAACATCTGCTAGCATGAGTTTCTTAGAAGTAGATACCTTAGGGGTTGCGAAGCAACTCAAATCGCTTGATACGGGCAAGTCTTCAGGTCCAGATTGTATACCGATTAGGTTCCTTTCAGATTACGCTGATACTATAGCCCCCTACTTAGCACTCATATACAACCGCTCGCTCACCGATAGATCTGTACCTACAGATTGGAAAATTGCGCAGGTCGCACCAGTGTTCAAGAAGGGTAGTAGGAGTAATCCATTTAACTACAGACCTATATCATTGACATCGGTTTCCAGTAGGGTTTTGGAGCATATACTGTATTCAAACATTATGAATCACCTCGAAGGGAACGATCTATTGACACGTAATCAGCATGGCTTCAGAAAACATCGCTCTTGTGCAACGCAGCTAGCTCTTAATTCGCACGAAGTAATGGCCGCTATCGACAGGGGATCTCAAGTTGATTCCGTATTTCTAGATTTCCGGAAAGCTTTTGACACCGTTCCTCATAAGCGACTTCTAATCAAACTGTGGAGCTATGGGGTATCGTCTCAGTTGTGCGACTGGATTCGTGATTTCCTGTCAGGAAGGTCGCAGTTCGTAGTAATAGACGGCAAATCATCGAGTAAAACTGAAGTGATATCAGGTGTTCCCCAGGGAAGCGTCCTGGGACCTCTACTGTTCCTGATGTATATAAATGACCTGGGTGACAATCTGAGCAGTTCTCTTAGACTGTTCGCAGATGATGCTGTAATTTACCGTCTAGTAAGGTCATCCGAAGACCAATATCAGTTGCAAAGCGATTTAGAAAAGATTGCTGTATGGTGTGTCAGGTGGCAGTTGACGCTAAATAACGAAAAGTGTGAGATGATCCAAATGAGTTCCAAAAGAAATCCGTTGGAATTCGATTACTCGATAAATAGTACAATGCTCAAGGCTGTCAATTCAACTAAGTACCTGGGTGTTAAAATTACGAACAACTTCAGTTGGAAGGACCACATAGATAATATTGTCGGGAAGGCGTGCCAAAGGTTGCGTTTCATTGGCAGGACACTTAGAAGATGCAACAAGTCCACTAAAGAGACAGCTTACACTACACTCGTTCGTCCTCTGTTAGAATATTGCTGCGCAGTGTGGAATCCTTACGAGGTGGGATTGACGGAGGACATCGAAAGGGTGCAAAAAAGGGCAGCTCGTTTTGTATTATCACGTTATAGGGGATAGAGTGTGGCAGATATGATACACGAGTTGGGATGGAAGTCATTAAAGCATAGACGTTTTTCGTCACGGCGAGACCTTTTTACGAAATTTCAGTCACCAACTTTCTCTTCCGAATGCGAAAATATTTTGTTGAGGCCAACCTACATAGGTAGGAATGATCATCAAAATAAAATAAGAGAAATCAGAGCTCGAACAGAAAGGTTTAGGTGTTCGTTTTTCCCGCTCGCCGTTCGGGAGTGGAATAGTAGAGAGATAGTATGATTGTGGTTCGATGAACCCTCTGCCAAGCACTTAAATGTGAATTGCAGAGTAGTCATGTAGATGTAGATGTAGTGTCGCGAACTCCATGGTTAATAGAGACGCGTGCAACACAGATTCGCGAAGATTTAGGATGCTTCACTACCTGTGACCCAATTAAAACGTTATTTGTTTTGTTATATTCACTTTATGGTGTTTTATAGATGCTTACAAGGGCTTAAATACAAGGCCGAAATACTAAATGTCTTCTTGCAAAGCTGTTTCACAGAGGAAGACTGCACTGTGCTTCCTTCTCTAGATTGTCGCACAGTTGACGAAATGGTAGATATCAAAACAGACGACAGAGGGATAGAGAAACAAAATCGCTCAAAAGAGGAATGGCCGCTGGTCCTGATGGGATACCAGTTCGATTTTACACAGAGTACGCGAAGGAACTTGCCCTCCTTCTTGCAGCGGTGTACCGTAGGTCTCTAGAAGAGCGAAGCGTTCCAAAGGATTGGAAAAGGGCTCAGGTCATCCCCGTTTTCAAGAAGGGACGTCGAACAGATTTGCAGAACTATAGACCTATATCTCTAACGTCGATCAGTTGTAGAATTTTGGAACCCGTATTATGTTCGAGTATAATGTCATTTCTGGAGACTAGAAATCTACTCTGTAGGAATCAGCATGGGTTTCGAAAAAGACGGTCGTGTGAAACCCAGCTCGCGCTGTTCGTCCACGAGACTCAGAGGGCCATAGACACTGGTTCACAGGTAGATGCCGTGTTTCTTGACTTCCGCAAGGCGTTTGACACAGTTCCCCACAGTCGTTTAATGAACAAAGTAAGAGCATACGGACTATCAGATCAATTGTGTGATTGGATTGAGGAGTTCCTAGATAACAGAAAGCAGCATGTCATTCTCAATGGAGAGAAGTCTTCCGAAGTAAGAGTGATTTCAGGTGTGCCGCAGGGGAGTGTCATAGGACCGTTGATATTCACAATATACATAAAAGACCTGGTGGATGACATCGGAAGTTCACTGAGGCTTTTTGCAGATGATGCTGTGGTGTATCGAGAGGTTGCAACAATGGAAAATTGTACTGAAATTCAGGAGGATCTGCAGCGAATTGACGCATGGTGCACTGAATGGCAATTGAATCTCAATGTAGACAAGTGTAATGCGATGCGAATACATAGAAAGATAGGTCCCATATCATTTAGCTACAAAATAGCAGGTCAGCAACTGGAAGCAGTTAATTCCATAAGTTATCTGGGAGTACTCATTAGGAGTGATTTAAAATGGAATGATCATATAAAGTTGATCGTCGGTAAAGCAGATGCCAGAATGAGATTCATTGGAAGCATCCTAAGAAAATGCAATCCGACAACAAAAGAAGTAGGTTACAGTACGCTTGTTCGCCCACTGCTTGAATACTGCTCAGCAGTGTGGGATCCGCACCAGATAGGGTTGATAGAAGAGATAGAGAAGATCCAACGGAGAGCAGCGCGCTTCGTTACAGGATCATATAGTAATCGCGAAAGCGTTACGGAGATGATAGGTAAACTCCAGTGGAAGACTCTGCAGGAGAGACGCTCAGTAGCTCGTACGGGCTTTTGTTAAAGTTTCGAGAACATACCTTCATCGAAGAGTCAAGCAGTATATTGCTCCCTGCTACGTATATCTCGCGAAGAGACCATGAGGATAAAATCAGAGAGATTAGAGCCCACACAGAAGCATACCGACAATCCTTCTTTCCAACTACAATAGGAGACTGGAATAGAAGGGAGAACCGGTAGAGGTACTCAGGGTACCCTCCGCCACACACCGTCAGGTGGCTTGCGGAGTATGGATGTAGATGTAGTACATGTAGATAGATATATATGGAAAAGGATCTGATGATGGCGTTGATAAGGCAATACAGGGTGTCCCAGCAGGAACGCCCAATATTGAGGTGTATGACAGGAGCGATCATTCGAAACAAAACAGTCAAGTAAACGAATCTATTCTACTAAAAACTCTTCGCTTTACATTTTTTGCGACGATGGACCAAAGCAAGAAAAACTTCCTAGTGAACATAAACTATAAGTTGCTTATCTCAAGAGCTATGAGCATGTGTTGATCTTCGATGCTGTGTACCACATCTCAAGCTCTTCTGCGAACCTTGCACAACTACCACTCCTTTCTTTCAGGAGTGCTAGTTCTGCAAGGTTCGCAGGTGAGCTTCTGTAAGGTTTGGAAGGTATGATGTGAGCTACTTGCAGAAGTAAAGCTGTAAGGACGGGGCGTGAGTCGTGCTTGGGTAGGTCAGTTGGTAGAGCACGTGCAAGCGAAAGGAAAAGGTCCCGAGTTCGGCACACAATTTTAATCTGCCAGAAAAATTCCATTTACAAACAGTCAGTATAGTGCACACATCGGAACTTCTTCGATTTCAAATGGGGTGGCGGTGTGCAGGTCAAGCTAGTGCCACAATAGAGAGGAGTAATGCAGGGGAAGCATGTTTTGTAACACTGTGGATAGTTAGCATTCTTATGTTAGAAGGAATCGTGGGTAACACTTGCGATGCACCACGAATTCCTTCGTCATTCGTTCTGACACACACACACACACACACACACACACACACACACACACACACACACACACACACACGCGCACGCACACACACTAAATATCATTCATCTTTCATCATTTTAAAATATAAGTGTTCCAATAAAACTCTTTCATTCTACAGTTCAGTTAGGTGCAAAATTTGGTGATCATGTGGAGGGGTGGGCAGTGTACTAGCTAATGTCTAATCATACTCAGGGGTAATGGTTACCACATCAGTAGACACGTGCACGCATTTTTGGAACTCGATGCTTATGGCAACTTACGCTACGCAATAAAAGGAGGCGGAACAGCAGCCGCGATTCATCATAAAAAGTACACAATACAACATAACATTGCTGCCAAGCTTCATCACGAATCTGTGACCTATTTCCTTCAGTGATTGGTGTGTATTCTGTAAGCAGATATTTCGGAATAGAGCGAGCAAGGATACCTCGCAAATTAACTGGGCCCGCTGTAATTATCCATTCCAGCGTCTAACCTACCAATGACGAGGAGAGAAGAAAAAGTGCGCAGCTTCAGTAATTTTACTGAACTTAATCCCCCGCAGCGGGGGGCGGAATAAATTGCTGATTTGACATTTATTACAAGTTATTCCGTGTAATGCACTTTCTTCCAGTTTCTCCCTGGGTTCCGCTATTTTAACTCTAATCCCCGGTCTTATTAACTCCGGATCCTGCTACGGCAAAACCTCCTTCCTAATATAATTTTTCTCGCTAACTTTTCCTCCGCGAAATGAGACTTTGTAGAACGTTTTGAAGAGACGAGGTTGCAATTGTCAAGCCCGTCAGTGAATATTAAAAGGCTATCTAATAGGACACGATGAGAGAGCTATGTTTTATTTCCCTTTCATATTCTTCACTTAAGGCTCAAATTTCGTTCTTCTCTTTCAACTATCGTCCGTTCTCGCCATTGACGAAGGGTATTGTGAAGAGAACTGGTATCACTTGATAATCAATACGCAACTAGCTACTGCTGTAGACGTAATTGATCTCTTTTCGTTATAAACGTTTGTCTCAGGATATCTGCAGGAATATTGAGAGTTTACCGTATTGAAACCTGGAGTCTGAAACGTATCATGCAGTGGTAGAAGGTACTAATTAATCTACTAGTTTTTTACTTGTTGATGTCAGTTAACTGCAATTGGATGCTACACTATAAAATTTTCTCTTATTCTGCGTGGTGCTGGGAAATTTGCTGTTCATGTTAAGTGTCATTTACGTGGCTTACTGTGTAAGTAAAAGCCACAAACTTTTCACAAACGATGCAGTTATCTATAAAAAATTAGCGTCGTTACCAGCGTGGCATTTATATAATTAGAATTTGTTTTACCATTGCTATTTTAATCTGTGCAGTAACCGAATATTTTGGTAATAACTGTAACTGCTCACTGATCACTGGCGGCATCTGGTGGACACTTTTGTTTACTTCTACCGGAATGGTTCTCAGAGCTGTCAGTTTCTGATTGACGCTGTACGTTGTACATTTGGCTCCAATCTGTAAACGTTTACGTTGAAAGCAGTAGAAGACTATTGTCTGTGTGGTGGCCAGTACTAAGTAGGGGTGGTGATGTGTTTCTATTGTACTTATTACTAATAACCAAAATTATGTGTTGTATAATAACACAGTTTTGCAGTACATTCAGTCGTATACAGGGTAGAGCGAAATTCGCGCTCTCGGGCTTCGCAGCTCAACTCCTTACAGGGCAGCGATATATATATATATATATATATATATATATATATATATATATATATATATATATATCACAAAATTTCGTTCGGCGAGTACATCCGGCAAAGAAGGACGTTAAAGAGTGGCAATCTGGCAACACTGTAACCACAAGTATCGTAACTATCTCTGTCAGCACATAAGACTCGTGCTGTATCGTCGGTGCAGTGGATAGTTTGGGTTTAGCATGCAGCAAGTCGATGTTTCGATCCTGGGTTGTGGGTTATGTTTTTTATTTGGTAAATGTAGTGCAGGTGATACGGTATCTGGTATCGTAATCGTCAACAGCGATTGCAGTGGGTCCTCTAGAAAACACTTTCACTTACATGCTACAATCATAGGTTTGAATGAAGCCCTTTTCATGTCATGGAATTTCACAATTACCTCATCCAGTAGATGCGAAGCCTGTTTTCTTTGTATCCTCGTCCAATGGTCCGAGAGGTTAGTAGCAATTATTATTCTTACCTCGCTCAGGTCCATACATTTCGTTGGGGCCTTACGTTACCAAGAGGACTACCAATGTGCTTTGCGAATAATGTCCAGACTCGGTTACTATTTGTGTGCGTTATCACCATGTTCCCAAACCTTTCAACACCGAGTCTCGTAACCGCATGCTGTTTAGTACGTATTTCAATGCATTATGTTTATTTTTATTATTATTGTTATTCTATCGATGAGATTCTGAAAACATCACGTCTATTACAGTTAGGGACACTACGTAATTCGAAACAGGAACATTATACAATTGGCGATGTCGGTATGAAGCATGCAGAGCAATATCCATCAAAGGGGTAATGAGCAGTACATGGAACAGACGCATCATTATCATCTCGAAACTGATACTGATTTTGTAGTTATTCTGTCCAATGACAGGTCATTTGCTTCAAGTGTCTATTTCTTATTTTTCTAACTTCATATTTGTTACGTTCAGAGTTACAAAATATTGTAAATTTAGAACACATGTGACGTAAGAAACGGCGTATATTACAGTATTAAATGTCTGAATGAAATTGGCATACAAAAAAAAGGCCCCAACGAAGGATCGAACCCACAACCTCCTGCATGCTAACACAAAACTCTGTCCTCTGTACCAACTGTGCAGCACAAGTAACAACTGATGATAAAGCAATTTACCGTACATGTGGTTACATTGTTGCCAGATTGCTACATTTTAACGTCCTTTTTCTGCCGGATGCACTAGCCGGACGAAATTTTCCGAGATACATTTTTTTTTTAATCACTGGCATGTGAGGAGTCGCCCTGCGTAGCCCGAGTGCGCGAATTTTGCTTCTACATCTACATCTACATCTACATTCATACTCCGCAAGCCACCCAACGGTGTGTGGCGGAGGGCACTTTACGTGCCACTGTCATTACCTCCCTTTTCTGTTCCAGTCGCGTATGGTTCGCGGGAAGAACGACTGTCTGAAAGCCTCCGTGAACGCTCGAATCTCTCTAATTTTACATTCGTGATCTCCACGGGAGATATAAGTAGGGGGAAGCAGTATATTCGATACCTCATCCAGAAACTCACTCTCTCGAAACCTGGCGAGCAAGCTACACCTCGATGCAGAGCGCCTCTCTTGCAGAGTCTGCCACTTGAGTTTGCTAAACATCTCCGTAACGCTACCACGGTTACCAAATAACCCTGTGACGAAACGCGCCGCTATTCTTTGGATCTTCTCTATCTCCTCCGTCAACCCGATCTGGTACGGATCCCACAATGATGAGCAATACTCAAGTATACGTCGAACGAGTGTTTTGTAAGCCACCTCCTTTGTTGATGGACTACATTTTCTAAGGACTCTCCCAATGAATCTCGACTTGGTACCCGCCTTACCAACAATTAATTTTATATGATCATTCCATTTCAAATCGTTCCGCACGCATACTCCCAGATATTTTACAGAAGTAACTGCTGCCAGTGTTTGTTCTGCTATCATATAATCATACAAAAAAGGATCCATCTTTCTATGTATTTGCAATACATTACATTTGTCTATGTTAAGGGTCAGTTGCCACTCCCTACACCAAGTGCCTATCCGCTGCACATCTTCCTGCATTTCGCTACAATTTTCTAATGCTGCAACTTCTCTGTATACTACAGCATCATCCGTGAAAAGCCGCATGGAACTTCCGACACTATCTACTAGGTCATTTATATATATTGTGAACAGCAATGGTCCCATAACACTCCCCTGTGGCACGCTACAGGTTACTTTAACGTCTGTAGACGTCTCTCCAGTGATAACAACATGCTGTGTTCTGTTTGCTAAAAAACTCTTCAATCAAGCCACACAGCTGGTCTGATATGCCGTAGGCTTTTTACTTTGTTTATCAGGTGACAGTGCGGAACTGTATCGAACGCCTTCCGGAAGTGTAGGAAAATAGCATCTACCTGGGAGCCTGTATCTAATAATTTCTGGGTCTCATGAACAAATAAAGCGAGATGGGTTTCACACGATCGCTGTTTCCGGAATCCATGTTGATTCCTACAAAGTAGATTCTGGGTTTCCAAAAACGACATGATACTCGAGCAAAAAACATGTTCTAAAATTCTACAACAGATCAACGTCAGAGATACAGATCTATAGTTATGCGCATCTGCTCGACGACCCTTTTTGAAGACTGGGACTGCCTGTGCTCTTTTCCAATGATCTGGAACCTTCCGTTCCTCTAGAGACTTGCGTACACGGCTGTTAGAACGTACTCTGTGTAGAATCGAATTGGTATTCCGTCAGGTCCAGTGGACTTTCCTCTGCTGAGTGATTTCAGTTGCTTTTCTATTCCTTGGACACTTATTTGGATGTCGATTCACCCTGGATATGTATGCTGTCCGCTGAAGGCTGAAAGAAACAGGTACACCTCCGTAGTATCGGTTAGGGCCCCCGCGAGCACGCAGAAGTACAGCAACACGAGGTGCCATGGGCTCGATTAATGTCTGAAGTAGTGCTGGAGGGAACTGACACCATGAATCCTGCAAGGCTGCCCATGAATCCATAAGAGTAGAAGGTGTGGAGATCTCTTCTGAACAGCACGTTGCAAGGCGTCCCAGATCGGCTAAATAATGTTCATGTCTGAAGAGTATGGTGGCCAACGGAAGAGTTTAAACTCATAAGAGTGTCCCTGAAGCCACTCTGTAGCAATTGTGAATGTCTAGGGTGTATTACTGTCCTGCTGGAACTGTGCGTTGGAATGAACAACGGACATAAATGGATGCAAGTCATCAGACAGGATACTTACGTACGTGTCATGTGTCAGAATCGTATCTATACGTAGCAGGGGTCCTGTATCCCTCCAACTTCATACGCCCAACACCCGTACAGAGCCTCCATTAGCTTGAACAGTAGCATGCCTTCATGGAGGGCCCATGGATTCATGACATCGTCTCTATACCCGTACACGTCCATCCAGTCGATACTTACTTGAAATATGGCGCATCCGACCAGGCAACATGTTTCCTGTCACCAATGTCGGTACTGACGGGCCCAGGAGAGGCGTAAAGGGCCACGCGGGATGGCCGCGCGGTTCCAGGCGTTATGGCACGGCTGCTCCAGCCTGAGGTTCGAGTCCTTCCTCTGGCATGGGTGTATAAGTTACTTTAAGTAGTGTGTAAGTCTAGGGGCCCACGACCTAAGCAGTTTGGTCCCTCAGAAATTCACACACATTCGACCACTTTTTTATTTTTATTTTTTTATTTGAGGCGTAAAGCTTTGTGTCATGCAGTCATCATGGGTACACGAGTGGTCCCTCGGCTTCGAAAGCCCATATCGGTGTTGTTTCGTTGAATGATTCGCACGCTGGCACTTGTCGATGGGTCAGCGCGGAAATCTGCAGCAATTTGCGGAAGGATTGCACTTTTATCACACTGAGCTATTCTCTTCAGTCGTCGTTGGTCCCGTTCTTGCAACATGTTTTTCCGGCGGCAGCGATGCCGGAGATTTGATGTTTTACCGGCTTCCTGATATTTACGGTACTCTCGTGAAATATTCGTACTGGAAAACCCCGAATTTATCGCCACCTCGGTGATTCTTTGTGCCATCGCTCGTAAGCTGACTATAACACCACGTTCAACCTAACTTAAATCTGATAACCTGCCATTCTAGCAACAGTAACAGATCTAACGACTGCGCCAACAACTTGTTGGTGACCGCAGCGTCGTGTTCTGCCTGTTTACATATCTCTGTATTTGAATACGCAGGCCTATACCAGTTACTTTGGTGCTTCAGTGGAATATGCAGCACTTAAATATGGACAAGTAATAATATTTATATACACAGCACGAACCACAACCATATACCTGACAACAAGAAAAATAGTAAGAAATGACGGTACCTATAGAGAAATCCTTTATGTTATAGTAAAATCGGTCACTACATTTGCTGCAAAATTAAGGGTAAGCGATAGAGAGAGAGAGACGGGTAATACGCAATACGTACAAGGGCCAAGAGGGAGTAATAACTGGGGACGATCAAGAACGAAGTGCTCGGATTAGAAAGGGTGTAAGACAGGGAAGTAGTCATTCGACGCTGTATTCTCAATCGGTACATCGAAGAACCAATGATGGAAATAAAATAAAGGTTCTGAAGTGGAATTAAAATTCTAGGTAAAGGATATCAACCACTCCATTCGCTGATGACATCGCTGTCCAAGCTGAAAGTGAAGAAGAATACTGAATGGAATGATGAGTAGAATGACTACAGAATACTGATTGAGAGTAAATCCAACAAAGACGAAAATAACCGGAAGTAGCACAAATCAGAATAGCGAGAAACTTAACATTGGGATTGATGGTCAGGAATGGATGAAGTTAAGAAACTGTAGTACGAAGACAGAATAATAACCAACAAGTGACGGAGCAAGAAGGAGTTCAAAAGAAAACTAGCAATGGCTAAAAGGACATTCCGGGCCAAGAGATGTCTACTAGTATCAAACATAGGCCTCGATTTAAGGAAGAAATTTTGGCAATGTACGTTTGGAGTACAAAATTGTGTAAGACCCGAACAGAAGAGAATCGAAGCATTTGAGGTGTGGTGCTACGGAAGAATGTTGATAACTAGGTGGACTAATAAGGTAAGGAATGAGGAGATTCTGTGCTGAATAGGAGAGGAAAGGAATATGTGGAAACATTGAGGATGATGTGGCATCTGTTAAGACGTCAGGAAATGACTTCTAGAGGGAGCTGTAGAGGGCAAAAACTGGAGAGGAATGCATCCAGCAGATAACTAAGGACGTAAGTTGCAAGTGCTAGTCTGAGATGAAGAGGTTGATACAGGAGAGGAATTTGTGGCAGGCTGTATCAAACCAGCCAGAAGACTTAGGACTCAAGTTTTACTGCATGGGTAGGGAAAACGACCAACTTTTTGCCTT
The DNA here is from genome assembly GCF_023897955.1 of Schistocerca gregaria. Classification (NCBI taxonomy): domain Eukaryota; kingdom Metazoa; phylum Arthropoda; class Insecta; order Orthoptera; family Acrididae; genus Schistocerca; species Schistocerca gregaria. Next base: position 135,892,674 of record NC_064928.1, read on the forward strand.
TGTTATTCTCAGGGAGCGTCAGTGAGACAAAGTGTCAAAATGGTTTCAGCTTATGTGTTAATCTAGTGGAAAGTCATTAAGTGCTGTCGTTGTCAAATACTGCGTAAATATAACTGGAAAATTTGCACACAGTGAGATACTTTGCTCAGGACTTTGTAAACAATCTGTATCTTTAATATCTGACTTTTGTTAGCCTTTTGCAGTAAGATTATACCTGTTAATCAGCTGACTGTGCATTTTAAATGTAGTCAACAATATAAGAGGTTCTAGGCGCTTCAGTCCGGAACCGCGCTGCTGCTACGGTCGCAAGTTCGAATCCTGCCTCGGACATGGATGTGTGTGATGTCCTCAGGTTAGTTAGGTTTAAGTAGTTCTAAATCTAGAGGACTGATGACAGATGTTATGTCCCATAGTGCTCAGAACCGTTTTAATTTTTTTTCTTTTCCAACAATAGGGGAAACATTTAAAATTACAATCAAATTATTCTTGCCCGTGGATATTTTTAGGCTGGGACTGTCTACCGCGCAGCCTTTTATCCGTTTCCTGATGTAGACGGATGCCACAGCACTGCCGATACTTCGCGGTGCTCTCATCGATCAATAAGCCTTATTGGCGACCACTGGCGCTCTCGCATCGCGCGAGTGGCAGTGAGATGTGGAGGGGAACAAATGAATTCCGGCCGGCAGTGGCCTCGTTAATGAGCGAGGGATCGCTACGCGAGCTGTTCATTAGAAGCGTATTAGTGGCGACTAGGATCCCCGTGGCGGACCAGATAGGCCTGGGCGCGAGAGCCCACCGTCGCAACTGCCTGCGGCTACGAGAGGACTCGCAGTTGAATGTAGCCTCTGTGCAACAACGGCAACGAGGATTCCTTGGGGAGCCTTCATAAGGAGATGGGACCCAGGAACACTGTCCAAGGTGATCGTTTTGGTGGTCCAGGTGGTACGGTGTAGAGGGGAATAATGTTCCAATGTGTTTGTGACACTGTATTGTTTCGCCATGTGCGTCTTTTGAGGGACGCATTCTGTCCGGACTTCATTTTTACAGGCACCAGTGGGACACTACTTCGCACAGTGTAAGCAGAGGAGCTATCGAAATGGGAGGATATTCTGTCAATGTACTGGCCTTTCCGTTCCCTGTCTTAAATCCAGTCGAGGACGTGTGAAATAAATAGGGGAGAAGGAAGTGTGCGATTCATAGGGGAGGCGTATTTCAACATGTCCACATGTACCAGCGACCATCGAAAAGTTGTCAACCACAATAGTGGAGAAATGGAGGGCACTACCACAACAACTCCTTACCAGTACTGTGGCCAGCATGGGAACACTTCTGTCCGCGGTAATCACACACCACACTAAGAACCGTGACCTGCCTTTTGTAATGTCCTGGGGGCCACATACACTGAATCGGCAAAGAAACTGGTATAGGCATGCGTATTCAAGTACAGAGGTATGGCGGGCTGGAGTGGCCGAGCGGTTCTAGACGCTACAGTCTGGAACCACTCGACCGCTACGGTCGCAGTTTCGAATCCTGCCTCGGGCATGGATATGTGTAGGGTTAAGTACTTCTAAGTTCTATGGGACTGATGACCTCAGCAGTTAAGTCCCATAGCGCTCAGAGCCATTTGAACCATGTGAATAGAGGTATATACACTCCTGGAAATTGAAATAAGAACACCGTGAATTCATTGTCCCAGGAAGGGGAAACTTTATTGACACATTCCTGGGGTCAGATACATCACGTGATCACACTGACAGAACCAAAGGCACATAGACACAGGCAACAGAGCATGCACAATGCCGGCACTAGTACAGTGTATATCCACCTTTCGCAGCAATGCAGGCTGCTATTCTCCCATAGAGACGATCGTAGAGATGCTGGATGTAGTCCTGTGGAACGGCTTGCCATGCCACTTCCACCTGGCGCCTCAGTTGGACCAGCGTTCGTGCTGGATGTGCAGACCGCGTGAGACGACGCTTCATCCAGTCCCAAACATGCTCAATGGGGGACAGATCCGGAGATCTTGCTGGCCAGGGTAGTTGACTTACACCTTCTAGAGCACGTTGGGTGGCACGGGATACACGCGGACGTGCATTGTCCTGTTGGAACAGCAAGTTCCCGTGCATGTCTAGGAATGGTAGAACGATGGGTTTGATGACGGTTTGGATGTACCGTGCACTATTCAGTGTCCCCTCGACGATAACCAGAGGTGTACGGCCAGTGTAGGAGATCGCTCCCCACATCATGATGCCGGGTGTTGGCCCTGTGTGCCTCGGTCGTATGCAGTCCTGATTGTGGCGCTCACCTGCAAGGCGCCAAACACGCATACGACCATCATTGGCACCAAGGCAGAAGCGACTCTCATCGCTGAAGACGACACGTCTCCATTCGTCCCTCCATTCACGCCTGTCGCGACACCACTGGAGGCGGGCTGCACGATGTTGGGGCGTGAGCGGAAGACGGCCTAACGGTGTGCGGGACCGTAGCCCAGCTTCATGGAGACGGTTGCGAATGGTCCTCGCCGATACCCCAGGAGCAACAGTGTCCCTAATTTGCTGGGAAGTGGCGGTGCGGTCCCCTACGGCACTGCGTAGGATCCTACGGTCTTGGCGTGCATCCGTGCGTCGCTGCAGTCCGGTCCCAGGTCGACGGGCACGTGCACCTTCCGCCGACCACTGGCGACGACATCTATGTACTGTGGAGACCTCACGCCCCACGTGTTGAGCAATTCGGCGGTACGTCCACCCGGCCTCCCGGATGCCCACTATACGCCCTCGCTCAAAGTCCGTCAACTGAACATACGGTTCACGTCCACGCTGTTGCGGCATGCTACCAGTGTTTGCTCCCTCCTACGTATATCTCGTGAAGAGACCATGAGGATAAAATCAGAGAGATTGGAGCCCACACAGAGGCATACCGACAATCTCCCTTTCCTGCAACAATACGAGACTGGAATAGAAGGGAGAAGTGATAGGGGTACTCAAAGTACCCTCCGCCACACACTGTCAGGTGGCTTGCGGAGTATGGATGTAAGTATAGACGTAGATTGAGTTTACATAAAGCTTGATGTGTTTTTAGCTTTTATAAACAATTTATTTTATTCGTTATTACTTTTCTGTTGTGTTTTAATTTACCGACACGTTCCATGACAATGGAGATATGCTCCTAAATTTGGCCCTATGGAACTACACGTGCAAAATAAAATAATATAAAATAAAGTCATATAGCTGTTCTTTGCATGTACGGTCCAACTTTCATCGAGCTATGCTACTTGGCAGTGACATACCATTGGAGAGTTCCTATCGTCCTTAAGTTTTGTTCAGCAGTGAACTTACCACCACTGTATTTTCCATATACATGTTGTATTCAATATGTTCTTCGCTCCCAATATTGCCCATTAACCAAATCACTGCGTTATTTTTTTGCCTGAGGGTAGTAACTTTCCTCTGGTCTTCGCGCGTGCAGTTGGCAACGCAGCAATCTCCTGCGTCTGGGCGGGCGTGCACGAACCGCCAAGACAAAAGAACTGAACTATAGCAATCACAGTCCCTGACGCTTGCCTGCTTGACCTTTTGCTGTCGTATCTTCCTTTCTTCTTTTGTGCGGGTTCAGTGCCTTGCCTTATGCCCCCCTTATTCTCCGGCCACTCTGCCACACCTTCGACGCTACTAGAACGTGGACGGCGCTTTGATGCGGTATCCGTACATACGGCGGATGGCTATTCGGTGGCCGTCCTGTCCTCCGGAGAGTTAATCTGCCGGTTTCCGGCGGCGGCCGCTTCCTGCGCCGAGACGGTCGCTACACCTGTCGGTGGGCGGAGCGGAGGCGGGGGTGAGGCGGTGCGCCGTTATTAAATTCTGCGCGCTGCCCCGCCTTTGATCCGCCGGCCGGGGACGCAGCGTCACGGCGTTATCAGGCGGCGCCCGCGCGCTTTCTGCCCCGCGCTGTCAGCCGCAGACGCCTGTCTGCCGGGGAGGAAAAGGGGAGGATAAAAAAAAAAAAAAAGAGTCCAGGGAGATAGCCGGCCGGTGGCCCACGCGTGCAGCGGCTTAGACGCCACGCTGCGAACGGCTTTCATGGCACCGCGCACACACGCTAGGAATCAACATCACAACAGTCGTACGTAGCGCTGGATACCAGCGTATACTGGAAAACAGGGCAAAGTATAGTGCCCTGAGGAACAAGTGCGACGACCAACTTCTGACGAACTTGCGACGCGAGAACTACTTAAACCGGAGGAACAAAATTCGATAAAGACGAACGTGTGATACTAGCCGTCAGCGTGTACCAGCGATCGTGAAATCCTGCTCACTCGTGTCTTACAGCGTGCCTAGGAAGCTGTTTTGTCGGATAACTTAACAACATACAAGCAATTCATATTAATGCAGTTTCACACAATAACCTAATTGACAACATTTAACTATGTATTTACTCTCACGGTGCCGTCCGGTGTGGCCGTGCAGTTCTAGGCGCTTCAGTCTGGAACCGCGGTCGCATGTTCGAATCCTGCCTCGGGCATGGATGTGTGAGATGTACTTAGGTTAGTTAGGTTTAAGTAGTTCTAAGATCTAGGCGACTGTTGACCACAGATGTTAAGTCCCATAGTGCTCAGAGCCATTTGAACCATTTGAACTCTCGCGGGTATTATGGAGTGCGTAGCAGAATATTAAATTACTTTGCTGCACATTTAGCAACATTTGTAATTTTTCCTTCAGGAATGGCCAGTTTCAAGTGAGGTCATCAGTCCCCTAGAGCCTACAACTACTTAGACCTAACTATCCTAAGGACATCACACATATCCATGCCCGAGGCAGGATTCCAACATGCGACCGTAGCGGTCGCACGTTTAAAAGCCAGCTTTCTAAACGATTAAAGTACTCAGTAGTAATTCCGCTTTATAAAAATGGAGAAAGGATTAATGTGGACACTTTCAGATCTGTTCCTATGCCGTCAGTGTTTGGTAAAGTTATTGAAAAAGCTATGTATGTAAGGATAGTTGATCATTTATGTCACACAATTGGCTGTCAGATGCACAGTTCGGTTTTAGAAGTCGTTTAACAGCTGAAAATGCTATCTTCTCTTTTCCCTGTGAGGTACCGGATGGGTTAAACAAAAGGTTTCGAACGCTTGGCATGTTTCTTGATTTAACTAAGGCGTTTGATTTTGTTGATCACAAAATATGGCTCCAGAAGCTGGGCCATTACGGACTACGGTGATAAGCTCACAGTTGGTTCATCTCTTACTTTAGCAACAGACAGAAAAAGATCATTATTCACAGTGCTGGGAATGGCCATGATGTGCGGTCTGAGTGGGGTACAGTCAGGTGGGGGGTGCCCCAGGGATCAGTGTTGGGCCACTCCTATTCCTTATTTATATAAGTGAAATGCCTTCTAGTATTGCAGATAACTCAAAAAATTTTCTGTTCGCTTATGACACTAACTTGGTAGTAAAGGATGTTGTGTGCAACATTGGCTCGGTTTCAAATAGTGCAGTTCATGACAGAATTTCATGACTTGTAGAAAATAAATTGATGCTAAATCACAGTAACACTCAGTTTTTACAGTTTCTAACACACAATTCAACAAATCCAGATATATTAATTTCACACAATGGGCATATCATTAGTGATACTGAACAGTTCAAATTTCTAGGTGTTCAGATAGATAGTAACCTGTAGTGGAAATGCCACACTAAGGATTTTCTTCAAAGACTCAATGCTGCCATTGTTGCTATTCGAACGGTATGAAGTAAGTGAACGTTTGACACGAAAATTAGTCTACTTTGCTTATTTTCATTCGCTTATATCGTATGGTATTATATTTTGAGGTAACTCTTCCCATTCTAAAAGGATGTTTTTGGCTCAGAAACGGGCTGTTCGGGCAATTAGTGGTGTGAGTTCGCGAACCTATTGTCGACCTCTGTTCACTAATATGGATGTTCTGACGTTGGCTTCTCAATATACACTCCTGGAAATGGAAAAAAGAACACATTGACACCGGTGTGTCAGACCCACCATACTTGCTCCGGACACTGCGAGAGGGCTGTACAAGCAATGATCACACGCACGACACAGCGGACACACCAGGAACCGCGGTGTTGGCCGTCGAATGGCGCTAGCTGCGCAGCATTTGTGCACCGCCGCCGTCAGTGTCAGCCAGTTTGCCGTGGCATACGGAGCTCCATCGCAGTCTTTAACGCTGGTAGCACGCCGCGACAGCGTGGACGTGAACCGTATGTGCAGTTGACGGACTTTGAGCGAGGGCGTATAGTGGGCATGCGGGAGGCAGGGTGGACGTACCGCCGAATTGCTCAACACGTGGGGCGTGAGGTCTCCACAGTACATCGATGTTGTCGCCAGTGGTCGGCGGAAGGTGCACGTGCCCGTTGACCTGGGACCGGACCGCAGTGACGCACGGATGCACGCCAAGACCGTACGATCCTACGCAGTGCCGTAGGGGACCGCACCGCCACTTCCCAGCAAATTAGGGACACTGTTGCTCCGGGGTATCGGCGAGGACCATTCGCAACCGTCTCCATGTAGCTGGGCTACGGTCCCGCACACCGTTAGGCCGTCTTACGCTCACGCCCCAACATCGTGCAGCCCGCCTCCAGTGGTGTCGCGACAGATGTGAATGGAGGGACGAATGGAGACGTGTCGTCTTCAGCGATGAGAGTCGCTTCTGCCTTGGTGCCAATGATGGTCGTATGCGTGTTTGGCGCCGTGCAGGTGAGCGCCACAATCAGGACTGCATACGACTGAGGCACACAGGGCCAACATCCGGCATCATGGTGTGGGGAGCCACCTCCTACACTGGCCGTACACCTCTGGTGATCGTCGAGGGGACACTGAATAGTGCACGGTACATACAAACCGTCATCGAACCCATCGTTCTACCATTCCTAGACATGCACTGGAACTTGCTGTTCCAACAGGACAATGCACGTCCGCATGTATCCCGTGCCACCCAACGTGCTCTAGAAGGTGTAAGTCAACTACCCTGGCCAGAAACATCTCCAGATCTGTCCCCCATTGAGCATGTTTGGGACTGGATGAAGCGTCGTCTCACGCGGTCTGCACATCCAGCACGAACGCTGGTCCAACTGAGGCGCCAGGTGGAAATGGCATGGCAAGCCGTTCCACAGGACTACATCCAGCATCTCTACGATCGTCTCCATGGGAGAATAGCAGCCTGCATTGCTGCGAAAGGTGGATATACACTGTACTAGTGCCGGCATTGTGCATGCTCTGTTGCCTGTGTCTATGTGCCTGTGTTTCTGTCAGTGTGATCATGTGATGTATCTAACCCCAGGAATGTGTCAATAAAGTTTCCCCTTCCTGGGACAATGAATTCACGGTGTTCTTTTTTCAATTTCCAGCAGTGTATATATGTATATATTACTGTCGTCTCTTGTTGAGAATATCAGTTTATTTCCAAGAATCAGCAGCTGTAACTCAGTTAATACTAGGCAGATATCCAATCAGCATTTCGATCGCACTTCTTGTCTCTTGTCCAGAAAGGTGTGCAATATATTGCTGCATCCATTTTCAGTAAGCTACCACAAGTATTCAAAAAGTTTAACAGTAATCCACGCGCTTCCAAATCGAAACTGATGAGTTTCGTCTTGGTCACTCCTCCTACCCTGTCGAGGACTTCCTTGAAAAATTAAGTTGATTCTAGTTGTATTTTTGGTTGCCTTTAGTTAAACATATGGTTTGACTTTATTCGTGTTCATAAAGATTTTATTTTATATGTTCTCACTCTTAAGTTGTAATTTCACTTACTGACACGTTTTTCATCATCGTCGTTCCAACAAACAGTCGACAGTGGTTGATATTCGCAATTATGTGTACACTACTTGTAAATTGGACAGTGTAAGAGTAATGTTACTCATTGGTTTCACAACTACAGCAAAGCTCGAAGATATATCACTACAAGGGAATATTTAACAACAGTGGCAAGTACATCTTCACGCTATAGCCTAGTTAGGCATTATGCAGGGTTGTCAGAAACAGTTTGAAGAGATATTAAGGATGTTGCAGAGAGTCTGTGCTATGACATAAAAGTTAAGAAAGAAAACTCGGTACGTTGTTCTGCTTCCGAGATGTTTGGCACTGGAGTTAGCCAGTCAGATAGCCGCACGCGAAGTTTCAAGCAGTGTGACAGAGCCGATGTCGCCAAATGTGTTCTTCCTTTGGTTTTCTCAAAACAAAGAAAACTAACTTTTGCTCACTTAGTTTAAATTTATCACTTCCTAAACAGACACATTTTAACTGGTAATCAGGATTTCAACAAGTGGTAACTTACGGACCATCAGATGTCTGGCATTACCAAACTTCAGCGCGTGCAGATGCTTGATTTTGCGGGCTCTGTGACCTTATTGGCTAACTTCAATTCTCAGTAACTCGGAAACGGCGCAAACTTAACTACTTTTTTTTCTTAACAATAATTTCCGAGCACAGCCCCACTTGCAACTCCCTTGCAAACTTTACAGTCTGTTTCTGACCACACTGCTTGATGGGCGATCTAAAAGTTTCTATTCGTAAGCCGTACAGTCCAGAGTCGGTAAGCCAATAGGGCAAAATCGCAGTGAGCATTCATGCTATCATCCTGCCTACGCACCACAAGGAGAGACCCGTTTTCGTAAAACACGTCTGCTGTTGCGTGAAGAAGTCCGTAACAGCTTTCTGCAAACCATCGCTCAACAAGAATCGTACGCGCTTCAGGGCCTTTTTTAAAAGACTACGGGCATGATAATCGCATGGGAAGGGATCAGGACTATAGTGTGAGTGCTCTACTGCCTCGCACTTGAGTTGGCGTAACTTGTGCGTTACGACGTCTTCGATATTGGGGCGTGCGCCATCGTGAACCATTCGACAAAGGTGGTTTTCGGCAGACAAGCTGCTCCACACACATTGTTCATGTTCCGATAGGTGTCCACCAGTGTTCATCCTTCGGAAGCCGAATAACGAGACGCAGCACGTTGGTCCCCTTTGGGTGTTTTTGATAGTAAAGTCTCCACAGTTCACGTTTCCGCATTTATAGCAAGCACGTCAGAAAGACACGAATGACACACTGGTTCCTTGCCTTCACGTCGGTGCCTATATACCCTCATTGGAGTCACGCTACGTTGGATATACGCTGCAGCTACGGTCTCAAACGCAGACTTTTTGAAACTGTTGCTAATCAGTGTTGCCATTCTTTTTAGCACCGTTCTTGGCGAACCCTATTGTCCCTATGACGAAGCCCTTCGCTTGCAGCATAGAGGAAACCACCTGATAACAGCTACGTTCGGTGACAGGTATTCTTGTCCTGGCAAATATATTTTTTTACACCAAGGGCATTTTGTGAATACACCCAGCTTCTTGAGTATGACAGATTCCAGAATGTTATACTGGTTGGTGAATATTCCAGAGGAATGAATGTAACGTTGGGTGTGACTCAGGGGAGCATCATATGACTTCTACTGAGTTCAGTGCATATCAACTATTTGTCAGACATTGTCAGCGTCACTAAGACTGCCTGCTCTCTGACGCAGCTGTTGTGTGCAGGATGAACGTAAGGAATTGCAGAAGGATTTGGTATAATAAATGGCAGCTCTCTTTGAATGAGGAGAAATATCAAATGGATACGACAGAGCTCTAGATAGACGTGAAAATTACCGAACTATCAGCTTAATAAATCACTGTTGCAAATACCAACACGAAGTTTTTATAGACGAATATAAAAACAATTAGAAGGTGATCTCGGGGGAAGATCAGTTCAGATTCCGTAGAAATGTTGGAACATGAAAGACAATACTGACCCAACGACTTATCTTAGAAGATACGTTAAGGAAAGACAAACCTACGTTTCTAGCATTGAAAATGTTGACTGAAATACTCTCTTTCAAATTCTGAAGGTGGCAGGGGTAAAATACAAGGAGCGAAAGGCTATTTACTATTTGCACAGAAACCATATGGCAGTTTTAAGAGCCGTGAGAGTAAAAAGGGAAGCAATTGTTGGGAAGGGGGAGAGCCAGGGTTGTAGCGTATCCCAGATGTTACTCAATGTGCATACTCAGCAAGCTGCAAAGGAAACAAAACAAAGAAATGGAGTAGGAATTAAAATTCATGCATGGCCATCTAAATAACCAAAAATGGATGTTTGGTTTGATGAAATAGGTCATGTGTGAATGTCAGGATGGCAGAGTCCAATGGGTACAATATTTCGGAAAACACCTACTTCTGCCAGGCCCTAGGCATTGGGTTCGTTAGCACACCTGACGGCAGCAAAGCCACCGTTCGCCGAAATTGTACCTCTTGGAAAACGACGGGCGACCATTGAACTGTGAACTGTTTCGTCATGGGAGGCGTTGAGGTATTTTGTTATAATTTTGTTATAATAAGTATCTAAGAATTCATAAGACATTGCAATATCGTGCAAAGCCCACTGTCTGCACAGAATGACAACATGGAGTCGAAATAACCTGGAGGTTACAGTGTGGCACTTTGTTAATGTGGCGTCGCCCACTTTAGGGGCCTTCTGTTAGATGAGCAGAGGTCCAGTACACATAAAATTAATTCTGTCCGAATAGGCCTCTGCAAGCCCAACGATATCGACCGACCTCCGTGTCATCCTCAGCCGACAGGTGTCCATGGATGTGGATATGGAGGGGCACATGGTTAGGACTCTACTCTCCCTGCTGTGACAGTTTTCGTGACCGGACCCACTGCTTCTCGATCAAGTAACTTCTCAACAGGTCTCACAAAGTCTGAACGCACTTCACCTGCCAACAGCGCTTAGCAGTCCCGAATAGTGAACAGTCCGATTGTTAGACAGGCCCGACAGTGCTAAGCTTTGGTGATCCGGTGGGAATCGGTGTTACCCCTGCGGTAAGGTCGTTGGTATACCGGGTGATCAAAAAGTCAGTATAAATTTGAAAACTTAATAAACCACGGAATAATGTAGATAGAGAGGTAAAAATTGACACACATGCTTGGAATGACATGGGGTTTTATTAGAACAAAAAAATAATAAAAAAATATTGCCTGACGCGTGAAAGGTCTCTTGCGCTCGTCATTTGGTGATGATCGTGTGCTCAGTCGGCACTTTCGTCATGCTTGGCCTCCCAGCTCCCTAGACCTCAGTCCGTGCGATTATTGGCTTTGGGGTTACCTGAAGTTGCAAGTGTATCGTGATCGACCGACATCCCTAGGGATGCTGAAAGATAACATCCGACGGCAGTGCCTCACCATAACTCCGGACATGCTTTACAGAACTGTTCAAAACATTATCCCTCGACTACAGCCATTGTTGAGGAATGATGGTGGACATATTGAGCATTTCCCGTAAAGAACATCATCTTTGCTTTGTCTTAAATTGTTGTGGTAATTATTTCTATTCTGATCAGATGAAGAGCCATCTGTCGTACATTTTTTTAACTTTTGTATTTTTTTTTTTTGTTCTAATAAAACCCCATGTCATTCCAAGCATGTGTGTCAATTTGTATCTCTCCATCTACATTATTCTGTGATTTATTCGGTTTTCAAATTTATACTGACTTTTTGATCACCCAGTATATAGTAATCGCAGAATTTCTTTGTCTGTAACTGCCTGAAACAAGAGACACAGAAGCTCTCCTGTTTCGTCCGGCACGTAGGTCGTGAGGGTACGAGGGAGCCTGATGATGGAGACAGTAGATGGTTGTGTAAGTGGTAGCTCTCGTCACTTGTTGAGAATTAGCCGCAAAATATTGACACTTCCTGGCAGATTAAAACTGTGTGCCCGAACGAGACTCGAACTTAGGACCTTTGCCTTTCACAGGAAAGTGCTCTATTGACTGAGCTACCCAAGCACAGCTTCACTTCTTCCAGTACCTCGTCTCCTACGTTCCAAATTTTCTGCGGAGAACGGGTCGTGAGTCGCGCTTGGGTAGCTCAGTCGGTGGAGCACTTACCCGCGAAAGACAAAGGTCCTGAATTAGAGTCTCAGTCCGGCACACAGTTTTGATCTTCCAGGATGTCTCATATAAGCGCGCATTCCGCTGCAGAGTGAAAATTTCATTCTGGAAGCAAAATATTGTTCACAGTTGACACATGCCGATTGGTCTATCTAATTGCAGTTTCTTACGTGCATTGGAATTTACGAAAGTGTATCCTGTCTACAACTGCAGATTTTTGTCGATAAAGAGAATCCTGTGCGACTTACTAAGTGTACAGTGAGCTGCGATGTGATGTGATTGAAACCACACCAATAAATGGCATCCCTTGAAAAATTCAACTGTACGTCTCTGGCACGCTTCCGTTCTTTCACTGGTGCCTTATCCCACGGATTCGCAGGGTCGGCATGGTTAGGAACGGATTTGGCAAGGTTAGTTTAAGGCTTTTCACAATGTTGACTATAATACTCTCTTTCAAATTCTAAAGGTGGCAGGGGTAAAATACAGGCAGCGAAAGGCTATTTACAAATTGTACAGAAACCAGATGGCAGTTATTAGAGTCAAGGGGCATGAAAGCGAAGCAGTGGTGGTGATGGGAGTGAGACAGGGTTGTAGCCTCTCCCAGATGTTATTCAATCTATATTTTGAGCAAGCAATAAGGGAAACAAAAGAAAAGTTCGGAGTAGGTGTTAAAATCCATGGAGAAGAAATAAAAACTTTGAGGTTCACCGATGACATTGTAGTTCTGTCAGAGAGAGCAGTTGAAAGGAATGAACAGTGTCGTGAAAGTAGGATATAAGATGAACATCAACAAAAGCAAAACGAGGATAATGGAATGTACTCGAATTAAGTCGGGTGATGCTGAGGGAATTAGATTAGGAAATGAGACATTAAAGTAGTAAAGGAGTTTTGCTATTCGGAGAGCAAAATAACTGATAATGGTCGAAGCATAGAGGATATAAAATGTAGAATGGCGTGGCAAGGAAAGCGTTTCTAAAGAAGAGGAATTTGTTAACATCGAGTCTAGGAAGTGATTTCTGAAAGTATTTCTATGGAGTGAAGCCATCCATGGAAGTAAAACATTTACGATGAATAGTTTGGACAAGAAGAGAATAGAAGGTATCGAAATGTGGTGGTACAGAAGCATGCTGAAGATTATATGGGTAGATCACGTAACTAATGAGGATATATTGAATAGAATAGGGGAGAAGAGGACTTTGTGGCACAACTTGACAAGAAGAAGGGACCGGTTGGTAGGATATGTTCTGAGGCATCAAGAGATCACAAATTTAGCGTTGGAGGGCAGCGTCGAGGGTAAAAATCGTAGAGGAAGACCAAGAGATGTATACACTAACCAGATTCAGAAGGATGTAGGTTGCAGTAAGTACTGGGACGTAAGTAGTGTACGCCAGCTGCCTGCGTCTTGTGTAATCCATGGAATAGTGCGAACGTGTTAAGAAGTCTGCGAATCGTGTAACAGGGGCGGGACGCTGGGACCAGACCGTTATTCACCTAGAAGGATGTGGAAAACTGCCTAAAAACCACATCCACGATTGCCGGTACACCGGCCGACGTCGGAAATCCGCCGGGCCTATTCGATCCGGCGCCAGCGCGCCTACCCTAGTCCAGGAAGCAGCGGGTAGTAAGCTCTTTAGCACACGCCAAATAGTTAAGGAGTGCCTCCAGCTATTGCCATTACAACGCCACATCCGACACATCTGTACCATCCCACGACCCAGACACCCACTACAGCCAAAGGGACACTCTTAAAATGTAAGGTTAGAGGTTTTCAGGATATCTGCAACGGCAACTTTGAGTGCGCGGTTACCCTGTTACAACCGCACGTGAGGGTACTTCCTCCCTCCCAACGCACGGAGAATGTAGCAGTACGAGAGCCCGAATGACCAGTGCGACGTCCGTCGCTGGATCCGGATTAAGGCAGGTGGAGACACGGACGACTGGCGATCAGCGCTGTCGGCAATTGGAGCCGAGCCGGCCAGATAGTGCCGGCCTAATCCCAGCGCGGGTCCAATGTTACTGCAGCGATAAGCGCCGTAAAGTGGCCGTGCGGTACGATGCGACGCGGTGTGGTGTGGCGGGGGACCAGCTAGGCGTGCGGGGCAGCGTCCCGCGGCGCCGTAAACCGAGTTACGACCCTCGTCGAGGGCGAGAGTGGCTCGGGTTCTCCAGCCACTGCCTGGACTACTGTGCGCGCAGGGCCCGCTGTCAGCTGAGACGTATATCTCTCCCGCAGTTTAGGAGTATGTACACAGACACGTAAGCCACACGATCTGTATCTCGGTAACTACTCACGCGAAAACTGTACCTACACATCAGAAGTTAATACGTCTTGTCGCAACTGCCACACACAGTTTTAACCTCCTCACACTGAAGGGCTAGCTATTTTTAAGACTCTGTTACTTTATGCGAAGAAGCGAGATTCATTGACGTCCGCAGCTCGTTGTCTACTGGTACCGGCACGGTAGCTCAGCGTATTCGGTCAGAGGGTAATGTGCCCTCTGTAATACACTCCTGGAAATTGAAATAAGAACACCGTGAATTCATTGTCCCAGGAAGGGGAAACTTTATTGACACATTCCTGGGGTCGGATACATCACATGATCACACTGACAGAACCACAGGCAAATAGACACAGGCAACAGAGCATGCACAATGTCGGCACTAGTACAGTGTATAACCACCATTCGCAGCAATGCAGGCTGCTATTCTCCCATGGAGACGATCGTAGAGATGCTGGATGTAGTCCTGTGGAACGGCTTGCCATGCCATTGCCACCATTCGCAGCAATGCAGGCTGCTATTCTCCCATGGAGACGATCGTAGAGATGCTGGATGTAGTCCTGTGGAACGGCTTGCCATGCCATTTCCACCTGGCGCCTCAGTTGGACCAGCGTTCGTGCTGGACGTGCAGACCGCGTGAGACGACGCTTCATCCAGTCCCAAACATGCTCAATGGGGGACAGATCCGGAGATCTTGCTGGCCAGGGTAGTTGACTTACACCTTCTAGAGCACGTTGGGTGGCACGGGATACATGCGAACGTGCATTGTCCTGTTGGAACAGCAAGTTCCCTTGCCGGTCTAGGAATGGTAGAACGATGTGTTCGATGACGGTTTGGATGTACCGTGCACTATTCAGTGTCCCCTCGACGATCACCAGAGGTGTACGGCCAATGTAGGAGATCGCTCCCCACACCATGATGCCGGGTGTTGGACCTGTGTGCCTCGGTCGTATGCAGTCCCGATTGTGGCGCTCACCTGCACGGCGCCAAACACGCATACGACCATCATTGGCACCAAGGCAGAAGCGACTCTCATCGCTGAAGACGACACGTCTCCATTCGTCCCTCCATTCACGCCTGTCGCGACACAACTGGAGGCGGGCTGCACGATGTTGGGGCGTGAGCGGAAGACGGCCTAACGGTGTGCGGGACCGTAGCCCAGCTTCATGGAGACGGTTGCGAATGGTCCTCGCCGATACCCCAGGAGCAACAGTGTCCCTAATTTGCTGGGAAGTGGCGGTGTGGTCCTCTACGGCACTGCGTAGGATCCTACGGGCTTGGCGTGCATCCGTGCGTCGTTGCGGTCCGGTACCAGGTCGACGGGCACGTGCACCTTCGGCCGATCACTGGCGACAACATCGATGTACTGTGGAGACCTCATGCCCCACGTGTTGAGCAATTCGGTGGTACGTCCACCCGACCTCCCGCATGCCCATTATACGCCCTCGCTCAAAGTCCGTCAACTGCACATACGGTTCACGTCCACGCTGTCGCGGCATGCTACCAGTGTTAAAGACTGCGATGGAGCTCCGTATGCCACGGCAAACTGGCTGACACTGACGGCGGCGGTGCACAAATGCTGCGCATCTAGCGCCATTCGACGGCCAACACCGCGGTTCCTGGTGTGTCCGCTGTGCCGTGCGTGTGATCATTGCTTGTACAGCCCTCTCGCAGTGTCCGGAGCAAGTATGGTGGGTCTGACACACCGGTGTCAATGTGTTCTTTTTTCCATTTCCAGGAGTGTAAAAATAATCTGAGTTAATAGATCAACAATGAACTTAAATGGCTGTCTTACGAAGGCCGCTCCGAGCGGATTCAACGAACAAAAGCGAAGAAAATGAGAATTAAAAAAAAGTGGTTAGCATTACTGCCTCTGGATCAAGGGGTCCCGGGTTCGATTCCAGGTCTGGTTGGGGATTTTCTCTGCCCAGCGACTAGTTGTTTTCTTGTCCTTACACATCATCATCATCATCATCATCTTCATTATCATCGTCATCATCACCATCACCATTCGCGGCAGTGGGTAGACTCGGCTGTGTAAAAAAATTAGACTGTGTAAACATTGAGATTATGTACGGGCGCTGATGACCGCGCAGTTCAGCACCTCACAGACCAATCGTCATCGTCATCAATCTTCACTGAAAATGGAGGCAACGAATATAATTTAATACACTTTTCAGTACAGCGTGAAAAGTTGGTTAACATTTATTTAGTAGGGTTAGATAGAGCATCAGTCAGTCGTAGAATTAAGTTACTTTAACATGACGTTTATAGTCACAACGCACATCAGATTTCGACCTGTGAGCACGAACAACTGCTTCAATTCCGCACTGCATTGATAATGACCTGACACAGGTCGAAATCTGATCTGCGTTGTGTCTATAAATGTCATATTAAAGCAACTTAATTCTACGACTGATTGCTGCTCTATCTAACCCAATATAACCACAGTCGCTGCGTGCAGCCATCCCATGGAGGGCAACCTGATTTACTTAGTATTTGTGCTAAGGGGTAAGATATAGGGAGAAGTGGGTAATATACAACATGAATAAGAACCGAGGGCAATGGTAAAAGTGGAAGGGCAAGAACGAAGTGCTCGAATTAAAAAGGGAGTAACACAGCGATGTAGTCTTTCTAAGCAGTAACGAGGGAAATTAAAGAAATGCTCCAGCGTAGGATTAAAGGTGAAAGTACTCGTATGTTAATGGTTGAACAACCGAGCGGGATTAGCCTAGTGGTCTAAGGCGTTGCAGTCATTGGCAGTGCGGCTGGTACCGGCGGAGGTTCGAGTGCTCCCTCGGTCATTGGTGTGTGTGTGTGTGTGTGTGTGTGTGTGTGTGTGTGTGTGTGTGTGTGTGTGTGTGTGTAAGTTTAGGGACTGATAACCTTAACAGTTAAGTCCCATAGAATTTCACACACATTTGAACTTTTTTTTTTTTTAACGAACAGTCTAATGAGTGCAGAATGTGGATTTATGGTAAATGATAGAGAGACGAAGGTAATCAGAAGCGACAGAAATGAGGACAGCGAGAAATCTGATGGTCATGACGTTGATGAAGTTAAGGAATTTTGCAACATAGGCAGCAATATAAACCGTGACGGACA
Organism: Schistocerca gregaria; assembly: GCF_023897955.1. NCBI lineage: Eukaryota > Metazoa > Arthropoda > Insecta > Orthoptera > Acrididae > Schistocerca > Schistocerca gregaria. The sequence goes on from NC_064928.1 coordinate 135,909,998, forward strand.
GTGCGTGGAGAACATAAAAAGCAGACTAGAAAGCACTGGCAAAAAGGGTATTTCTGGACATGAGAAGTCTACTAGTAGCAAACATAAGCCCTGACTTGAGGAAGAAATTGCTGAGTATGCAACTTTGAAGTACAGCACAGTATGGTAATGAGAGAGTGGTCGTACAGGAAAATGATGCACATTAGATGGACTGATAAGGTAAGAAATGAGTATGTCCAGTGCAGAATCGGAGAGCAAACGAAGATATGGAAAACGCTCCCTAAAAGAAGGGACTGTATGTCAGGATATGTGTTACGGCGTCAGGGAATAACTTCCGTGGTACTTGAGGGAGCTGTAGAGGGCAAAATCTGCAGAATCAGACAGAGATTGGGGTAAATACTCGACGAAGTAGGTTAAAAGAGCTACTCTGAAACGAAGAGACTGACAGAGGACAGGAACTCATGGCGGGCCGCGCCAAACCAGTCAGCAGGTAGGCTTAAAAAAAATAAAATAAAATAAAAAAAATAAAAAAAATAAAAAAATAAAAAAAATAGATCTCAAAGGCACCCCCTGCCTCTGCTTTTGTATCTGATCAGTGAGCAAATTTGTTAATGCACTTGTTAGCTGGCATGTGACCGATCAGCTTTCTACAATTTTTACGTAAATATCATGTAAGCTCTTGAAAACTGATCTCAAGGAGGCTTTAGTTTTATCTACAGAAATAAGTAACGACAGAACACGGTTAGCGTTCGGACGCTCGCCGTCCAACAATTCTTCACCAACCTCTATTATTTTAAGCCTGAAATAGAAATGTAAAAGCACAATGAGTATTATCTACAGGAGGAAAATTAGGATGGGTGATGGAACTGAAATGACAGACATGGGTATATGAGTATATTACATTAGATTTTATAATAATTACTCAGGTAATTTAGCTTATAAAATTTAACTTACATGTAGCCCACAGAACCACAGGAGCAAGAAGAAAAAAGGGGTAGACCTTGAATTTTAAAGACTGTAGGCATTTATAGAGCAGAGACATACACCAATGTAAGTGGATAAACTACTCTTCTCTCCATCAAGGAAGAAAAACTTTACAAAATTCCATCATTGAGTAATGAGTTGATATAAATCTCAACCTATTCCAATGGTAATGTTTTATCTTGTAGTGTAGGACATACCCTACATCCAACTCTTATTTTTTTCTAGCTTAGGCAATTAGCCAAACGTGCTTGATTACAGTGTCTAACCTACACTGTGTGCTTTCTGTGCTTCAGTATGTTTCATTTCTGCAAGCACGCAGTGCTTTTCAGCATCTGTTTATACATTATTCTCAACGTACCTCTGGATGGACACTTTGCAACGTCCTGTACTTTGTTCGAAGAGACAATTCAAGAAGAGACTGAAGAAAGAAGAGGGGGAATGTAATGACAAAGGTGAGGCAGTTCCAATGAGGGAACGCCGTAGAGTACTAAAACCTGTCTCATCGTCTGAGAAATCTCCTTTAAGATGTGGGTTGCCCGGATTTAAGGGTCACTAAATGTAAAATATACCTCTGTTTCATATAAAAAAAGGAACTGCTTTTAATAATTGTATAAAAAAACTGATAGAATTTTGAAAATGTTCTGACTACTTCCTGATATACATTTTGTGGCACCTATACAAATAAATAGCTACATTTCAATAGTCAGTTTATAAAGAAGTCCATCAAAGTAGTCTCTGAAAAACTTATATTACCTGAACAAAAACGTATTACAATCTGATATATGCCTTAATAGTTTATGAATGACTAATTTTCATAAACTCAGTATATTATTCTTGTTTTGTCCCACAATAACGCATTCATAACCAACATAAACTTTTAATTTAAAAAAATTTATGGTAGGCGCAAAGAATATTACGAATACACCATTTAATGCAGCCTTGTTGGCAAGAAAAGAAGAAACTTGTTTAGAATATTATCCTAAATTTATTGAGTAAATGCTTTGTTCCTGAGAATTACAGCTAATTAATATATGTGCCCCCAATACGAAAGTTAAGATGTTCTGGCATGACCGCCACATATCAGTTTTATATGGAGAAGATTTTGCACTTTCGTTCACAATTCAGAAAAAATAAATTACTGTGGAATGTAGCCTACATTTATTGAGTAAATACAGAGTTTGCAACAAGTAATACAGCTGTGTATGTATCCTCAATCCAGAAATTAACACATTGTTGCTCCTGCTAAACTGTGATATTATCTGCAAAAAACTGTTGCGTTTTCTTAGCTTGTAGAAAAAATGAAGCTACCACGGAATATTAGTCGAAATTAGTTGAGCAATGGTATTAACATAAAATATGTACATACAATCCACAAATTAACACTTCCAGTCACGGTTGTGAAATAATAGTATATTAAAGAATTGTGTGTCTTATTATTGTGTAGAGAAAACAGAACATTGTACTATGCTGGCATGAATTTGTTGAGTAAATGCAGTGTTTCTGAGAAATAACACATCAGATACTTGCCTATTGTGTATAAATTTGAAAGTCATTTCATGGTAACATAATGTCTACAGCGACATAAGTACTCCGACAGCCACTGTACAGTGCAACAGTACATGGCGGAGAATATTTTGTACGGTATTATTGTTTCTTTTCCCGCTCAACTTTCTATTGAGCGAGAGAAAATTGACTAACTGGCAATCCGGCACACAGTTTTAATCTGAGGGGAACTTTCAAATCAGCACCCACTGCTCAACAAAGTGAAGGCTCATTCTGGAAACAACCTTGTGTGCTCTGAATAAGCCATGCCCTTTCTTCCAGCAGTTGAGTTACTACAAGTTATGCAGAAACATCTGTGGAAGTCGGAAGGTAGGAGGCGAGGTACCGGCGGAAGCACAGATCAAAGAAGGTTCGCGGGTCATACCTGGATACCCAGTTGGTAAGAGCATTATGTGCAAGAGGCGAGGTAAATGGTTTGAGTGCTGGTCGGCAACACAATTTTAATCTGCCTGATGTTTCAGAAAACCACACACTCAACGACAGAGTGAAAATTCGTTTCGCAGTATACGTAACACTGGCATCATGTACAAAGGAAAATAAAACTGCTACGCTCAAACTGAAAAATCAATATGCAATTAAAGGAAAATCTGCAGTTCATGTACAGCTCGAGTTTGCTCGTTGTGTTTACACAACCCCTCTCTTTCTCTCTCTTTCTCTCTCTCTCTCTCTCTCTCTCTCTCTCTCTCTCTCTCTCTCATGTACACACCCAAATAACAGCAGCTGTGCCCGAAACATATTTTTTTTAAAGGAGCCTGTAACATAAGCAAAAAGTACACAAACGTTACGTGAGTTTTTCAGCCACGGGTAATTAATTCAGGGGAGTGAATCGGGTGCTGTCGTCGCTAATAAAATAAAGCAAAACAACCACAGAATCTGAACCGCGGCGTGATGGGAATAACGAAACGAGGAAGAGAGAAAAACTAGTGTACAGCAGTGATGTAAATGCAGTGGCGAGGGCTAATGTCCGTTTTTTACCGCACTGGGTTCTGGAGCTGAAATGCGTGAGGAGATTACCGTACGGGGGCGGAAAAAAGGTTCCGTTTACCCTGTTTTCCTGATGTTTGTACGAACGGGATTATTCTTCACCTTTTTGACATTTTCATTAATGACTTTGTGTACTGGTATGTGTACAGGAGGGTTTTGATTGGGGGGGGGGGGGGGTGCTGGAGGTTAGGTTGCCCATCAGCGAAGCTATTAGCTCCCTTGCAAAAATAATCGAGAATTATGGTAGTAAAACATACGAGTTGTAACAAGAAGGTGCGAACACATATGTAGAGGATAAGCTCACCGGTTAAAATATCGAGCAATCCCTTCATGAATAACATGAACAAAAAGCACGGAAGTGTTACGTTACCTTTGCAGCCAAGGGTGATTGATTCAGAGGAACTGAGTGGTTTCGGAGTGTATCGCACGACTCTCTCTGGGATTCTCGCCAGCTGTAATCGACAGTTTATGCAGAAGCGGTTTTACAAGTCGTTCTGTACCTTATGTGTTCGTCACGCGACTAAAAACACTGTCGTGGTCAATATATAAAACTTTTTCTCCTTCCTGGCGTTTCGTTTCCTACTGCGGGCAACATCTTCCGAGCTGAGTTTCAATCCAAAGATACAATTCATCATGGAGAAAGAGAGTAATGGACAACTAAATTTTTTGGATGGATTGGTTATTAAACGGTCAGGTGGGACTTTAGGGCACAAGGTATATAGGAGAGACGCACACACCGATCGTTAGCTACATAAGGATTCGAATCATCATCCAAGGCAGAAGAGAGGACTCGTAAAATCTTTACTGGTCAGGACTAATAACATATGCGAGCCAATTTATTAGCAAGATTTCTCTGCCTCGTGATGACTGGGTGTTGTGTGCTGTCCTTAGGTTAGTTAGGTTTAAGTAGTTCTGAGTTCTAGGGGACTGATGAGCATAGATGTCAAGTCCCATAGTGCTCAGAGCCATTTGAACCATTTATTAGTAAGATGAATTAAGCCAATTACGAACGGATTTCAAGAGAAATGGGTACACTGACAACGAGATAGATCGAGCACTCCACCCTAGAAGAAAAGTGTCCGAAACTACACAACAACTGTCGGCTGGAAAAGTTTTTCTTCCATTTATTCATAATACCACGGACCGTATTGGTAATGTTTTGGCCAAGTTTCATGTGGAGGCAATCTTTCGACCTACCAAGAAAATTAGTAAAAGTTTAAGATCGGTGAAAGACGCACGACACCCCTTAGCCACCCCAGGTGTGTATAAATTTCCGTGTAGCTGTTGGATGGTTTATGTTGGAACAACTAAAAGGAGTGTTAATACCCGCCTAACGGAACACAAAAGGAACTGTAGATTGGGACAAAATGAAAAATCTGCTGTAGCGGAACACGTTTTCAAAGAAGGTGATCACGGAATAAAATTTAGTGTGACAAACGTGATAGCTAGGGCCTCACATTATTATACTCGCATATATAGAGAAGCTATAGAGATCTACTAGCACGGAAATAATTTTAATAATAAAGAAGAAGGATAAAAGCTAGACAAGATATGGCGGTCGACTTTGCTGGAACGAAGTGACAATCCATTACCTGTAATCGAGAGAGATGGCACTAGCCAGAGATAGTTTTAAAGTCGAAAGCACTTGACGAGTGGTGGCGCCATCTAAGCGCTCGATATAAGCGGGACCGCCAGTGCCTAGCAGCCAGTCGCCGACTCACCTGAGAAGATGTTGCCCGCAGTAGGCAACGAAACGTCACGAAGGAGAAGCAGTTTTATATATGGATGACGGCAATTTAGCGGGGAAGTTTTAATTAATGAAGTCACCGGGCGTGAAAGCTTACATGTTATGGTAAAGACACTATGTTTGGACATACCATGGGGAGAATAAGTGACAGGTCTGAAGACGGACAGCGCTGTTAGATATTTGTTCAAAAGCTGTAACTAACGGTAGATCTTCTCTACTAACTGCGGCTATCATACATCGTCGAAGCATTTTTTTGTGATATTTCTATCGTAGTTTTTGTAACTTCGGGTTAATGGAATAGTTTTGGAGGGGAGTCTAATTTTATCAGATTGATATGTTCATTCAAATTAGAAATAAGCTAACGCTAATAAGTGATTACTGAAGGTAAGACGACAGAGAAGAAAGTGGCTACTCTAAAGAGAAAGTCATAGCTTTTTGGAACACTTTGCGTAGATGTTATTTGAGAGTGGAATTTCATTTTATTATTATTATGCACTATAGAGAAATTCTGTGCCGTCCATTGGAGGTTTATTGAATGGTACTGTTAACACTAATGCTAATTATTGATACTTTAACATCTCGAACAAAACGGTCGATTGGCACACTGTCAACAAGAATTTAGAAAACATCGTTCTTGTGAAGCACAACTGTCTCTTTACTCGCATGATGTTTTGAGTGGTACTGACAAGAGATTTGACATCGATTCCGTATTTATGGATTTCCGGAAGGCTTTTGACACTGTACCACGCCAGCAGCTTGTAGTGAAATTGCGTGCTTATGGAATATCGTCTCAGTTATGTGACTGGATTTGTCATTTCCTGTCAGAGAGGTAAGTCATCGAGTAAAACAGAAGCGATTTCTAGAGTTCCCCAAGGTAGTGTTACAGGACCTTTGCTGTTCCTTGTCTATATAAACGATTTACGAGACAATCAGAGCACACGTCTTAAGTTGTTTGAAAATGACATTGTCGTTTATAGACTAATAAAGTCATCAGAAGATCAAAACAAGTTGCAACCCCATTTAGAATAGAAATCTGAATGGTGTGACTCTTGGCAGTTGACCCTAAATAACGAAAAGAGTGAGGTAATCCACATGATTGCTTAAAGCAATCCGTTAAACTTCTGTTACACAATAAAACAGTCAAATCTTAAGGCCGTAAATTCAGCTAAATACCTAGGAATTACAGTCACGAACAACTCAAATTGGGAACCGCACATAGAAAATGGTGTGGGAAGGATAACCAAAGACTGCATTTTATTGGCAGGACACAGAAAATTTAACAGATTTTCTAAGGATACTGCCTACACTACGCTTGTCCATCTTCTTTTAGAACACTGCTGCACAGTGTGGGGTACTTACCAGACAGGATTGGCAGAGTACATAGAAAAGTTCAAAGAGAGGCAGCACGTTTTGTATTATTGCGAAATATGTGAGACAGATCACAGAAATGATGCAGTGTTTGGGCTGTACACCATTAAAACAAAGGCGTTTCTCGTTGCGACGGAATCTTCTCACGAAATTCCAGTCACCAACTTTCTCCTCAGAATGCGAAAATATTTTGTTGTCATCGACCTCCATAGGGAGAAACCATCACCGTATAAAATAAGGGAAACATACAGATAGCACGCTCGGATCCAGTGAAGGCAGCCATCCTTAACGCAACTGCCGCTAGCGGTCCTTATGGTGCTACTCGGAACTAGCAAACTACGCGAGAGAAAACTTGATGCATATTCCTAGTAAATTGACACTACAGTGACCTCTGTAGGCACTATGAATTAAATTATATGAATTTACAAACTTGGAAAGCTCTTTTTGAAACACCCTGTATACATCGCTTTTCAGAAATAGTGAAGCACCTGGACGGGGAGGGGAAAACTGAATGAAACTTCATGTAATTAGATGGTACGTGATGTTACAGCAGTAAATAGAAAACTGAGCCAAATTTATAAAGAACTGGCCTGAATGCACGCATTGAATCGTTTGGGAAGGGTGTCATAGAGCTCTAGTAGCCTTTCCTGAGGCCAGCTCGCCCACAGCTATTGAAACTGGTCCTTGATACTCTGGACATTCGCACTGACTTTGTGGCCCAGTTCGATCCACACACTTTCTGTCGAGGACAGGCCTGCGTATCTTGCTAGCCAATGGAGTACGACAACACCACCAGACAAAGACATTCCATAGAAACCGGTGCGATGTTAGAATGAGCATTGTCCTGTTGAAAAATGGCACATCCATACTCTCACATACGAGAAAGGACAAGAGGATACAGGAAGTCTGTAATGCACTGTTATGCCGTCCCAGTTACCTTAATCACAGATGTGACCTGAAGTCACGCCCATCAGCTCTGTACACAATGTCGCTAGGAGTACCACCGTAGTGGCTTCCAAAATATTGGAAGAATGGGATCTCTGTCCAGGTCACCGCCATACGTTGTCATCTGGGTTGGTGCAAAACCATGATTCGACAATGAACACAGTATGACTCGAGTCATCAGCTGTCCCTGCTCCCCAGTCACGGAATTACTCCAAAAGCAGCTGTTTGTGATGTAATGTAAACAGCAGGCTACGTACGGGACAGCACTACCCTTGTCCGGTTTCTGCTAGTCTCTGAGCAATGGTGTAGAATGATACAAAACGTTGCGGGTAGCCCATTAGCTGTTGTCGGATGGTAGGCGCAAATGTGAAATGGTTACCGTGTGCTTGGTGTACAATATGACGAGCCTCCCTTTGGGTGGTCAGACGTTGTTGGCTGGTATGTTGATGACGAGTATACATGTCCTTCTGTTTCCATGCAGTAAAATATAATGTCACTGTCACTTGTCAGTGACCCACAGATCCGGATAATACACTATTGGGTCAGCCACCATGAGACATCTGCCGAACTATGTCATGTGCTGACAACGCTGTCTCATACGAATAGTCGCCATCTCCATGTCCTTTCTCACTGATCACTCAACATCTGACGCTGTCCACCCTGTTTGTTTACCCTACCACACCTGCTAACAACATTAAACACGAACAACACTAATGCACTCTTGTGTTTGTTATATCTGTCACAGAGAACTGTACCTCTGCTGTGTCCCCTTGTGTTATGTCTTGTGTGACACCATCGTTGTGCCATATTTCAACAGGATAACGCTCATTCAGACATCGCACTTGTTTCTATGGACTCTGTCTCTCTGGTGATGCTGAGGTATTCCGTAGGCTAGCAAGATTTACTACCCACTGATGAATGTATGCGAGCATGAAGTTACTTTGACATCCAACAATGTCTTCCAGGTGCTACAAGTTTTTTCCCCATTAGTTTATTTTCTCTGTTCACGAAAACCGGGAGAGCGGAGTGCTGGCAACATAACCATCCATATCCGCATCCAGGGGCGACTGTTGGTTGAGAATGGCAGGCCTTCTGAGACCTGTTCAGGTAGATCTTAGTCTAGTTTTCTTCTGAGTATCTTCATTTTAGGGATTGCGTTGCCACACCAAAATTGGCAACATGAATTGATACCACAGACATCAGCGAAGCTCTACAAACGCCAACGACATATGGGAGGGTCTCCACGAGACCGCAAGAGCTCTGTCCCAGTTCGTGAACTCATCTAAAGGAGTCAGTATCATCCCCTAGAACCAGCAACAAATGAAAGTTTCAGATTAACTTTTAGTGTTGTTAATTTTGAGCATTGTACTGCAGGAGAACAGTTTGTAAATTAGTGCCTCAAGTGACAGTTTGCTAGTCAATGACCAGTACTCCTGTGGCAAAGAAGTGTGTGAAAGTTCAATAAATCCTTTATTCATTCATGTAACGAAGTTAACTTATATTTAATATGTTCTACTTTGATGAGCCCTCTGCCAGATCAATCAACAAACCCACAGCTGTGGCTAGACGAGAGTAGTTTCGCCTGGTCACATCAGTATTGTCGTAAATACGTAAGTGTACAATGCGCTGAGGTTCATATAATAAGTCGCAGGCTATTGTATTCACGCATCATTAAACAGAAAATCTGTTTATGAGACATATTTGCAGTGATCACATTGCTGCACTGAAGGTGTGCAGAAGTCAGATCTGACGTAACATTAGCGGTATTGGACATTATTAATAATATGTACATAAGTTTGTTGTACTATGAAATTCGTCAGTGAAACAGAAGGATGTGGACACCGATAAATCCTATAAGCACTTCTTAGGCAGTACATTGTTAGTAATTTACCTTTTTATGGGTGATGATAAGAGAACTGTTTGTTCTTGAATGATAGACTTGTTCATGGGTCTGGGTAGATAAACTATTATGGACCGAAGTAGGTGATTTTAAATTTTGTGAAAATTATTTCCGTTTCTAATACTGATTCCATGAACTGAATTGTTGAACTGAAAAAGAGGTATATTATTTATTCTTTCCATTAATGAACAAAGTTATTGCGAAGCATTAGTTAGAATGCACAGCTCCTTAGCAGGCCTCTGAATTACGTTCCCGAGTTGTCACCACTAATAATGTCTACTACACATTTTTACACTAGAGTTATTTTAGCTTGACTCGATGCATTATCCCAAAACATTATCCTGTGTGGCGTTATGGAATGACAGTAAGCGAAGTAATATAGCTGTTTTATATCAGCAGAGCAATATCTAATAACATTCACATTGCAAATGAAGCCTTCTTGAGTCGTTTCAGAAGTTTTGTGTTAAGGTGCCCACAGAATATGTTTCAGGTCTTAATCCCAAGAATTAAACACTGCCAAACATTTCTATCTGTCCATCGCCATATTCTAGATGTATACGTGGAGGAAACTTCTTACAAGTTCAGAATTCTGCGACGCGTGTCATTCCAAGGCTTGATGACAAATCATTGGCGGGGAATGATTTACGAAAAGTTCCTCAATCATTCTTACTAAAACTGTACCTGATTTGCTATTGACTGGAATGACTCATTACAAATTGAGTCTCAAGTCTAAATTGCTAATGCTTATTGAAATACTGGAGGTGAGATTTCCTCTGAATACATTTATGCAGGTTTCAGATCTCATTCGGTTTATGAGAGAATAGTTAGTGAATGCAGCGGAAGTTAGAGCATATAATGAACGAATCTAGATTGGCTACAGGGTTATGAGACGGTGGATTGCTCTTGACGTAACGGGAACGAACAGGTCTGCTTGCTTTATGTTGCGAAAGTGTGTCAATGTATTCATGCAGTGCGACACTATAGCGTTATTTGAAACGCGTGATCATTTTGTTTGTGGAGGCAGCTCGTTTGCCATTTGGCGGTGATGCAGAAAGCGAAAGAGGGCGGTGCCAATGAATATTCATGAGGTGGCGTCGCATCCCAGAGGCTAATTTTCAGTCGCCATTTGTGGAGTAAAGGAGATTGCAAACTAAACGATCGTTCCTCTCTGTGAATGGTGAGTGTGCCCGAGAATAAAGTCAAGATAGAAATAAAGTAACAGTAGAAACTTAAGTTAACCGATAATGAAGCGATGCGGTGAATAATTAACAGAATAATAAAGTAAATGAATTTTCCAGGTTTTATTTCGCAGTCCTTTCAAACTGAATGAAAGATGTCACTATTTACTCTTGGGCTGTAGATTTGCAGAGATTAGCGTTTTCTGAAGGCAGTACTGACGCATTAGGGGACTATTGCCATTTTCAGCTGGTCAAATCGATCAATATATGCCATTTGACATCAAAAAAATGTCTGTGTGTATCACACGAACTCCGAACATAAGTTCAGAAAAACTGTTACTCGTGCAGATTGTTTGAGAGCATGTGTAGAAATATATAGAGGGGAAGGTCCAAAATTCGTCTACAGTTTTCATTAGCACCTGTAGCTCACGTACAATTGGTTACAAGTTTATGAATCTACTGATAGACCTACAAGTATTTCTCAGTTCTATGAAGTTATATACAATGAACGCTGAAGACTCTGTTTCCTGAAAACTCTTTTTCAAAGGATGGCAAAACGGAAGGCTTCATTTCGGCAATGTGTTGAAAAGCGTTGAGAAACATAAAGAAAACAGATGTAAGTAATATCTTTCCTTCTAGTTCATGTCGCTTCTTAATATTAGCCTTAAATATTTAAACAATGAAACAAACTTTGGATGCTTCAAAATCTTCTAACCTAGTTCTATGGGGCTCTCTCTCTCTCTCTCTCTCTCTCTCTCTCTCTCTTTCTTAATATTATTTTCTTGTATTTGTCCAGATTGAGGAGATCTGACATTCAATACAACAAGTCGAAATAGTATCTCTGTAGTTCAGAAACGTTTAAAATACTCCATCGTTAATACTTTACTACAGAGAAAAATAGTATCAGCAAATAATCTCTGGAAATAATACCGCATAGATGCCGTCAATCTTTGAAGACAAAAAGGTCACAGCAATCTATTCCACACACTTTATTTACATTCTCAAATCTTTTTTATGGACCAGCTATTACTCCACATTAAATGGCTTCTTTTAGGGTGTCAAACACTAAGACTGAAGAGTTAATCTGTAAAATCTACCCAGTCTCTTACAGATTCTATCACATCTGACAACGGGCATGGATGTGTGTGATGTCCTTAGGTTAATTAATTTGAAGTAGTTCTAAGTTCAAGAGGACTGTTGACCCCAGCAGTTAAGTCGCATAGTGCTCAGAGCCATTTTAGCCATCTGCCAATTATTTATCTATAGGAGCATACACAAGAAATGTACAGTAGCTTTCTCCCTGTAACATCACTCTTGTACAGGTTTAACATACATTGCGCTCACATACTCTTTCCCACTCTGTCTCTCCATCTTCTTTTCCCTCCCCCGCCCCTCCCCGCCCCCATCTCTTGGTCCTGTGCTCCCACTCTCTGCCCAAATTTTACTCCTCCTTCCCTCTGTACACATCCCTCACTCTCTTTTTGTTCTTCGATTACTCTATTCCTTTTCACTTGCTCACTAGCAACTATACTTTCTAATTGCCTGCTGCATCTCCACTTCCTACATCCCTCCCAATCTCCTCCCCCCCTCTGTGTCCACATCCTCCACCTCTGTCCACCTCCATCCCCCATTCTCTCGGTCCATGTCTTACTACTCCCTCCCCCATCCATCTCCTACTGACTGATCTCAATGTCCACACTTCCTCCACACCTTTCCCTGTTCACCTCCTCCTGCCCCCCTTTTGCCTATTCATCTCCTGCTCCTCCTCCGTTATAAATCTCAGCCTTCCCACAGCAGTTACCACCCACACAAATAGCCCAAGGGAAACAGGTCGACGAAGGAGGCTGGTGTTACTCCAACACTGTAGGCCTGCTGTGCAGGAGAGCCTAATCGTTCGGGGCTCGAAAACAGTTTCTTGCATGTGACACATAGGCTGCCCTGCAGATGAGACAGACCTACGAGTACTTTTCCCATACAACACACTTACTGAGCATGGTATCCTGTACACAAGGGCTGAAAAATACGTTTCTTTGCCACCATCTCCACTGCTGTTTAAACTAGGAGTTGATTAACTCCACAGTGCTGAAACTCATGAAGTTTGCTGTTTGTTCGCCAATTTTTTTGAAATGGATGGAGTGGCTTGGGAGGAAATCTTGGTCATACATATGTGCTACTTATTAAGTATATATACAGTGTGATTATAATTAAAGTTTTAGTTTAAAACGCAGTAAAAAAAGAAGCACAGCACTGAATAACATCAAACTTGAACAGAGTATTATAAAAGAAGATCGGAAGTAATTTGACGAACATTTTACCACTACATGGCACTGTAATCGGTAGAATATACAAAATAAAAGAGCTTGGGTACACTGCTGTTCGTCCGTTAGCATATGAGATGCTCAGCATGACTGTCTCAATGTAGTATCGCAAGGTGACAGTAAGGCTCTTTACATTAACAGTGACTCTGTAAAAGCTGCTTTACAGAGGTTCTGCACACTCAACGGTACGAAGAAAGGCATTAGTCCGACGTCTGCCAAGGTCTGGGGAAAATAGCGAACATGGAAAAAAACAGAGAGAGGAGGGGTTGAGCAGTGATGTGCAAGCATCCAGTGCAGGGGGAATCGACAGAATTTTGGACATGCCTGTGAGCATGGTGCATAGAATTCTACAAGATATTTTGCATTCCTATTCATACAAAACTACCTGTGTTCATGCTCACCCACCAGTAAGATGAAGGTTTGTTCTAAACTTTCTTGTTTGCATAGATGTGGAAAATAAATGGCTATGCATCACAGACAAATCCCATTTACATATCCACTTACATATTGCAGAATATAGACGAATGAAAATCGGTACCATTCCATTTTGAAAAAGTAGTGTTTTGCGGGTTGACAGCATCATATAGAGTCTTTATTCTCTCTTATTTTTAAGAGAGAGTTCCTACGGGTTCTGTTACTGGTACCGTCACTGGTAGAAGATATCAGGTTATTTCGCGCGCCAACGTAATTCAAACCCCTCAACAGCATGGATGTACAGGCAGGACAATTTTTATGCACGATGGTGATCCTCCGGCAGATTGCATAGCCACTGAAGCAACTGCTTCAGAGGCATTATTGAAAATTTCCCCACAACCTGGCCATTCAGATCACCTCATAATAGTCCGTATGATTTCTGGTTGTGGGGTTATCTGTGCTGCCATAAGCTGTCACCAGCACAGCGGTCGGGAATGACGTAGCACAAAGATTGTTAGTAGTGTATTGAAGAAGCACGCCTATTACGAGAGAGCCCAGAGACACACTTGCAAGCAAGAGGCCGCCAATGCCGTCTCGACAGCAAGTATTTAGGCCACCGCCACTGACCAGAGGGCCTCAGACTGATTCACACTCTTCCAGTTGGTGCCTGTCAGTACAATCACAGAGTGGGCTCAGTACATGTGACTGGCTGTGACAGTACATAGCGACCAGATTAGTGTCTATAGCGAAACTGATGTTTGTAATAGCAAGATTACCGATATTGGCTGCAAGAGGTCTATAACTATGAGCTTGTGCCACAATACATGGACTCTATTCAAGATACGTAAATAAAGAACCATATTAATTCACGTGTGTATTTGTGTTGTAGGAAGAGAATACCAGCCACACATAACAATATTTCTACCCTTGGTTCCTCTACATTATCTAAATGATGCTGTGTTCACTGTTCCGATTACAAACGTAGCTGAATTGGAGGCATACACTGCGCAGCGCATTCTGAATGTGTTCCCTGATATTCCCCAACTGATGTGCAAAAAGCTATTTTTCGATTTCAGGTTATGGCAGAAGATGGTGGACAGTGTAATAATCACGGGACAGTTGAAAAACGATTTCGTAGTAGATTTTAATGCGGTCCTTGATCTCAGAGTAATTAAAAACAAATTTCCTTTAACTTTGTATGACACTTTTTAGTACTGCACAATTCAGAAACCGATTTTTCCCGTCGAATGTGGTACGACCTTGCCGTGAGGACGGGCCGCTATAACTAACAGTGCCATGAGTGTTGAATGCCAAACCTGTGTGGTCATACACATAGCACAGTGCAGCTGGTTTAAACACACACCATAGTCGTTATGTTACAATTCATGTGTCATTTGTAGCCGAATCCGTTTACGTTATGTAGAGAGCCTGTATAGGGAGAGAGTGGCCAACCGGAGGATACGGCGGCCATTTTTGTTCCAAACTGCGGGCGGGACTTTTGAATGGCCAGTAGTGGAGTACGCATTCACCGAATCAAAAGCATAAGACAATATGGCGAAATTATTCGTTAAATGCCTTTGTTTATAAAAATGTGTTATAATAATTTTCACTCAGCCAATTTACAGGTCTGTTTTCAAATTTAACTATGTATGTTGCAAGTTGTTTTATATGTAGTAAAAAGCAAAAACGAGTTACTTCGCATATATAAGAGTGCTTGGTTGGTTTCCACAAGGCTCTTGTTTGATTTATGTCAGCCCTGTTGACTGCGACTGCCCACTAACATGCGAAATCCGCCTTCGCCTCTATGGAACAACCAAATGCAGCACAACCTGGCATCGTTTACGAACGTCTGCAGAACGAATTACAGATGTCAAAAACAATACTCTACAATTACTAACGTGTTTACTTCAAATATGTAGGCCTACCGACTTCATCGCAAAACGCTTCATTATCTCAACTCGTATTTAAAATCGTAAACGCTAATTACGTACTAAAAACGATATACAAGTAAATCGAACATGCATGCACTACGCATAACAAGTTTCTCAATAATTCAAATACCTTTTAATCGTTTCCAAAAGTCGTCTCCAATTCAACTCAAAAGCACGGCGAACATAGGAAGCGTGAGAGACGTTTGGCAGAAAAATGGCGACAAAGCTAATCAACCAATCACGGGCAACTTCACCTATGGCTACTCTCTCCCTATACAGGCTCTCTAACGTTATGAAGCTTACAGTGCCATCTACAGGAAAAAATTTCGTTTTGCTTTCTATAACATTTCCTCTTTTCGCCGTAATATTAAGCTCAAATTTGAAGTAATTCCCCAAATACCACGTTCAAAATTTTCATATTTTCTTGCAGAGTACGCGGAAACTATTAGCCCTACAGAAAAAATGAACAGGACCTTCTTGTAATAAATATAATGTAGTTAAATTTTGTACTACCATGCGTTTTTGCTAGAGGCCGTAGTTTCCTAATTATCCAAGAAAAACGTACAAAAGTGAACTTCAAAAGCGTTTTTCTTAAATAACTCGAAAACCATAGCCCCCAGTGAAAACGTATCCCAATACAAAATGCAGTACATTAAATTTCTTACAAAAAGGTCGTCCCCATTTTGTTTGTGTTTGCAAACAGCTAGCAAGAGAATATGAAAATCTAGAACGTGTTGTGGATTGCATAAAACTCATCGGTAGAGGCAGCTGGATCATCCCATATACGTACTGTTCAGCTAAATTCAGTCTTTCAAGGTGTAGCCACTTTAATCTTAAAGTGACCAACACAGTTTCAGTCACTGTTTCCACCCCTCAGTGTCTCCTGCAGTCCTCTGGCAGCAGCTGAAGCCTGCGACGTTCCTCAAGCTCCTTATCCCAGCAGTCCGCTGGTCCATCATGGAGTTTCCGTCTTCGTCTGCCACTCCACTCTAATACTGCCTTTGACCACCTTCCGTCATTTTTCCGTACAAAGTGCCCTGCCACTTACTTTTTAGAACTTCACCCTTTCCACAGCCCCCTGAACTACTTCTACTGTTCTTATGTTTACAGTTCTTTCCTGACGTTTCTTAATGAAATATGGGAATCACCCATACCTCTATGACATGTGCGAGTTTTCTTTTGAACAGCTTGTTTAAAATCCAAGTGTGCTGGTGTGCGAAAATATATTAATCAAAAACGACTTTTTTGTATTAAACTTAAGAAAATTGCGTTTTTTCCATAGGCCTGCTTAGTTTTCTCTGGCGAAAAATGTAAGTCTCTTTGGATACTAATTAACTGCCTCAGATAAATGTATAGATTAACATTTTTAGAAACTTGTTGTTCAGTATTATTTGTGTTGTAGATACCCAGTTGAGCACAATATTAATTTTGATCAGATTTTAAGACGGCGGCTGTAAACATAGGCGAAGGAAGTCGAGGAGAAACGGAAATATTGCACACAAAATATCGTACACGATATGCTTTTTTTCATATTAGTTAATAGCTCGTTACGCAGAGAAATAACAGCTCTGTCTCTAAAAAAAAATGGCTCTGAGCACTATGGGACCCAACTGCTGTGGTCATTAGTCCCCTAGAACTTAGAACTACTTAAACCTAACTAACCTAGGGACATCACACACATCCATTCCCGAGGCAGGATTCGAACCTGCGACCGTAGCAGTCGCACGGTTCCGGACTGCGCTCCTAGAACCGCGACACCACCGCGGCCGGCAGCACTGTCTCTAATTTCAAATTATCGCTAATGACAGCTTTGTCCGGATGTTGCTCGTAAATACTGGTAAGTTCAAAAACATGTCTCATGTGTCAGTGCTAGGAAGATTTGTGCCATGGACGAATTGTACGAATCTGAGGATGATGTGGACAGCTAAAACTGAAAAAAAACTTTCTGAATATGTCCCTGTACCGAAATAGGCCCCAAAAGTTGTTGCTAGTCAGGGAAACGTACATACTTATTTAAGCAAGTAAACAATGTTAAGATTTTTACGTTACCATAGCTTCAGTGAATTGTCGTAGGAGGGTGTGGTAGAGACGTTAAGGGCCATTCTTAACAGTGTTTACGATCTGTAAAAAGGGCGGTAGTAGAATTAATTTTATATTATGCTGAATCATAGATACATTTTTGAAGCTCTTATACTTTATTATTGCAAAAACTGGTAACCCAAATCTTAGAACTTAAAGTGGAACAATTTGAATCTCTAAAATCGTAATTCGTTTCAGAGTAATATTTCGTTAACTCACCCAGGAAGTAAACACTGGTAAGCCAATGCTAACCCATGTTACTTGCACTCAGTCTGCAAGTAAACAATGTTACGTACTAACTGACTTATTTTTAAGAATAAAATTATGGACAGTATCTATGATTTTAAAAATACGTTGTTACTCATGAAATATTTGGAAACTATGAATAAAAAATTTTACAATTTGTGTCCTTCAACGATCTTAGCTATGAGATTTTATTTGCACCTCACTGCGTCATTTCACACAACAGTCAGCTTCTGCCTTACCATTGTCCACAGCCGAGGTCTTAATTTATCCTTACGCCCTCTATGCAGCTGTCTGATATATGCTACATAGAGGGTTGGAGTTCTATCATGCTGAGGATCTGTCATATGAAGCATGACTTGAAGTTAAAGGCATTAATCCTACGTTTGTATACAAAGTGTATGATACCGACAAACACGAACATCATCAGGCTTCCGTCCGCAGCTCGTGGTCGTGCGGTAGCGTTCTTGCATCCCACGCCCGGGTTCCCGGGTTCGATTCCCGGCGGGGTCAGGGATTTTCTCTGCCTCGTGATGACTGGGTGTTGTGTGCTGTCCTTAGGTTAGTTAGGTTTAAGTAGTTCTAAGTTCTAGGGGACTGATGACCATAGATGTTAAGTCTCATAGTGCTCAGAGCCATCTGAACCATTTTTTAGCCATCAGGCTTCTGGGTGAAGGCTCGACATCTTTATCGCAGTTCAAAAGCGACAAACAGTTATTTCTGGAGTAAAGAAAACCGACATTATTAATGAAGAACTTCAACACATCACAGCACAGTTCACGTCCTTGCCTGCAGTGTCTGCAACTCGCTTAGAAGGTCCGTATTTCACCACATTACTTCATCGGTGCAGGATCGGGTACCGCACGTTCGTTTACGGTTCCAGCAAGACGGAATACCAGCCCATTATGCTGCAGCCATTATAAAATATATCAATATATCGATAAGTGGATCGGATGTGGTTCTGTCGCCGGCCGCGGTGGCTGAGCGGTTCTAGGCCTTACAGTAGGGAACCACGTCGCTCCTACGTTCGCAGTTTCGAATCCTGCCTCGGGCATGGATGTGTGTGATGTCCTTAGGTTAGTCAGGTTTAAGTAGTTCTAAGTCTAGTGGACTGATGACCTCAGATGTTAAGTCCCGTAGTGCTCAGAGCCCTTTGAACCATTTGTGGTTCTGTCAAATTTGCCTGCCCTCTGGAGTAGCCAACCTGAAATCCTGATCTGTCATTTAGCGACAATGCATTATCTACATCTGCATCTACATAAATATTCCGAAAGCTGCTGCAGGGTGCGTGGAGGAGGGTAACCTGTACCACTACTATTCATTTCCATTCTTATTCCACTCGCAAACAGAGCAAGGAAAAAACTTCTGTCTGTATGCCACCTTATGAGCATAATTTATCGTATCTTATCTTCGAGGGCCTTCCGCGAAATGCGTGTTGGCGGTAACAGAATCGTACTGCAGTCATCTTAGAATTTGTTTTCTCTAAATTTTCTCAGTAAAGTTCCTTAAAAAGAATGTCGTCTTCCCTCCAGGTATTGCCGTTTGAGTTCCTGTAGCATCTCTGTAAAACTTGCGTGTTGTTCGAACCAGTCGGTAAGAAATCTAGCAGGCCGCCTCTGAACTGCTTCGACATCTTCCCTTAATCCCCAAACACTACAGCGGTATTCAAGAATAGTTCGGACCAGCGTTCCATACGTGGTCAATTTTACAGACGACCGACACTTTCCCAAAATTCACCCAATAAACTGAAGTCGAGAATTCGCCTTTGCGGCCACAATCGTCACATAATCGTTTCATTTCATATTTCTCTATAATAATGTGCCCAGATACTTAAACTAAATTATTAACTAACTTTGTGCTCTGCCTTACGGCAGGTCTTGCCATGGGGGAAGCCTCGTCAGAGAGGTCCACCGCATGAGCGTCTAGGGAAGTGATTCCAATAGTGGTTTCCCGTCGCCTTCCACTGGTGATGATGAAATGATAAGGAGGACAACACCCAGTCCCTGAGCTGAGAAAATCTCCGACCCTGCCGGGAATCGAACCCGGGCCTCTTGGCGTAACAGACGGCCGCGCTGACCACTCAGCTATGCTGGCGGACATAGTGTTAAGTAGCACACTACTAATGCTGTATTCGGACATTACACGTTCACTTTTCGCAATCCTCCGCATTAATCTTACATTTTTCTTCAGTTAGAGCCAGCAGACGTTCACTACACCAAGTAGAACTTTTGTCTAAGTCATCTAGTATCCTCCTGCAGTCACCCAACTTCAACACCTTACCGTACACCACATCGTCATCACCGAACAACTGCAGATTGCTGCCCACACTGTCCGTCATATCATTTATGTCTACAGAAAACGACAGTGATCCTGTCACACATCCCTGGGGCACTCCTGAAGATACCCTTTTCTCTGATGAACTCTGGCTGTCGAAGGCAACTGGGTTCTATGAGGTGCATTCAAGTTCTAAGGCCTCCGATTTTTTTTTCTACAGACTGGAAAGAGATAGAAACATGCGCATTGTTTTAAAATGAGGCCGCGTTCATTGTCAATACGTCCCAGAGGTGGCAGCACCATATGGCAGATGGAATTTTACCGCCAGCGGCGAGAATGAGAACTGTTTTTAATTCTTAAAATGGCGACGTTTCCTTACTTGAACAGCGTGCAATCATTCGTTTTCTGAATTTGCGTGGTGTGAAACCAATTGAAATTCATCGACAGTTGAAGGAGACATGTGGTGATGGAGTTATGGATGTGTCGAAAGTGCGTTCGTGGGTGCGACAGTTTAATGAAGGCAGAACATCGTGTGACAACAAACCGTAACAACCTCGGGCTCACAGAAGCCGGTCTGATATGATCGAGAAAGTGGAGAGAATTGTTTTGGGGGATCGCCGAATGACTGTTGAACAGATCGCCTCCAGGGTTGGCATTTCTGTGGGTTCTGTGCACACAATCCTGCATGACGATCTGAAAATGCGAAAAGTGTCATCCAGGTGGATGCCACGAATGCTGACGGACGACCACATGGCTACCCGTGTGGCATGTTGCCAAACAATGTTGACGCGCAACGACAGCATGAATGGGACTTTCTTTTCGTCGGTTGTGGCAATGGATGAGACGTGGATGCTATTTTTCAATCCAGAAACAAAGCGCCAGTCAGCTCAATGGAAGCACACAGATTCACCACCACCAAAAAAATTTCGGGTAACCGCCAGTGCTGAAAAAATTATGGTGTCCATGTTCTGGGACAGCGAGGGCGTAATCCTTACCCATTACGTTCCAAAGGGCACTACGGTAACAGGTGCATCCTACGAAAATGTTTTGAAGAGCAAATTCCTTCCTGCACTGCAACAAAACGTCCGGGAAGGGCTGCGCGTGTGCTGTTTCACCAAGTCAACGCACCCGCACATCGAGCTAACGGTACGCAACAGTTTCTTCGTGATAACAACTTTGAAGTGATTCCTCATGCTCCCTACTCACCTGACCTGGCTCCTAGTGACTTTTGGCTTTTTCCAACAATGAAAGACACTCTCCGTGGCCGCACATTCACCAGCCGTGCTGCTATTGCCTCAGCGATTTTCCAGTGGTCAAAACAGACTCCTAAAGAATCCTTCGCCGCTGCCATGAAATCATGGCGTCAGGGTTGTGAAAAATGAGTACGTCTTCAGGGCGATTACGTAGAGAAGTAACACCAGTTTCATCGATTTCGGGCGAGTAGTTAATTAGAAAAAAAATCTGAGGCCTTAGAACTTGAATGCACCTCGTATTACTAAAGAAGTCTTCGAGCCACTCACATACCAGGTAACCTATTGCGTATGCTCATACGTTCATTAACAGTCTGCAGTGGGGCATCGGTTCAAGTAATTTTCGGAAATCTAGAAATGTGGAATCTACATGTTGGCCTTCATCCATAGTTCGAAGTATATAATGTGACAAAAGGAGAAGTTGAGATTCGAAGGAGTAAAGCTTTCTAAAACCGTGCTGATTCGTGGACACGGTTTTCATTAAACAGGAGGTTACTGCCTTCATTAAGAGAGAGTTGACGAACTTAAGGATACTGTTCGGCGTGTATTTACTGCCATCAGGCCAGCGATTTTGAGGAGAATTTCACATCGTACTCTGCTATGAAAACAGTGGTGTACACAGAGACACTATGGAATAAATAATAAAGAATTTGTGCACTACCTGAATGTAGTC
This sequence comes from Schistocerca gregaria, assembly GCF_023897955.1. Taxonomy (NCBI): domain Eukaryota; kingdom Metazoa; phylum Arthropoda; class Insecta; order Orthoptera; family Acrididae; genus Schistocerca; species Schistocerca gregaria. The sequence continues at coordinate 135,931,828 of NC_064928.1, forward strand.
CTCTACCGTAATCTAAGACTAATACATTTATGAGTACGTCGATACACGTTAGTGATAATGGCAGCTTGTGATAACTCTGTAGTTTCTATCGAGAATACTAATGTCCTCTTTACTCTTCACCCTCGAGATTGTATGCAGTACTGTAATTGTATTTCCGATGGTGTCATTTGTACGTGAAAAGTGAATCACAACAGTATAGATATGTCTACTGATGAAGAGCTGGCCGAGTGCACATCGTGTATAGATTCACTGAATGCCATGTGAAAAAGTCTTAACAGCGTTATGCTGACCTGTTCTCACAGCCACATCTTGGATCTTTCTCATCTGACGTTATGTTCTTTTTTTATTTTTTTTTCTTTCTGACTGGTTTGATGCGGTCCTCCACGAATTCACGAATTCCTCCCCTGTGACGACCTCTTTATCTCAGAGTAGCACTTGCAATCGCTCTCTACAGATACCTCTAATACCATGGAAGTCATTCTCTAATGTCTTAACAGATGTCCTATTGTCCTGACCCTTCTCGGTGTAAATGTTTGGCACACTACAAGAATGTCGTAGCAAATAATAGGATTAACCGTAGCATTGGTGGCGTTGGTAGGGAAACTGGGAGCCAACGACTTCTCCTTGTTTATTTGTTAGTTTGGTTGTTTCTTTTGCACGTAATTATAACCGTACATAGTTCTCTCGTAGTCCATTGTGTTGGTTCAAATGGCTCTGAGCACTATGGGACTTAACATCTGAGGTCATCAGTCCCCTAGAACTTAGAAATACTTAAACCTAACTAACCTAAGGACATCACACACATCCATGTCCGAGGCAGGATTCGAACCTGCGACCGTAGCGGTCGCGCGGTTGCAGGCTGCAGCGCCTGGAACCGCTCGGCCACTCCAGCCGGCAGTCCATTGTGTATTTTATATCCTTAAAAAATATAAATTGCATTTTGCAAGTGAAAAAAAACATAGCTGATCACTTCTACGCTCACACGTAATCAAACCAAGTACATTTGATGCAAGTACAGTTTACATGCACAGCTATACAAAAATATGTAATATAATTATTGTCGTTATTTTGTACTAGATACAACGTTTTTCATCATAATCGAAGGCAAGAGTTTTCTGTTGTTACTGATAAATGTAAAAGTTACTTGTAATAACAGAAACATGTTTTATATAAGTTCGACAAAGTATTGAAGTGATGTTTGGTGTACTCGTTTCGCGCGTTTTTTTCGTTTGATCATTTTGTTGAGAAAATTGCCTTTTCTGGCGCCATATGATATATCAATATTGTTTTCTTTATTTTTATTGCAACATTCCTCAGTTTCATGGTACAAATTGACAATCTGCCAATAAAACATAAAATAAAGTTTAACTGTACAGTTTCGGTTTTGCTATAAATGCTGTTTACCCTAAGTAAGATACAATAGGGCAACTATGTAGGACAGTAATGTTCTATAGGTTACCCGGTCTCTTATATATAGTTTCTAAGAGCATTCAGGAGGATTACAGTTTAAACCCACATCAAGCCATCACGATTTAGGTTTTCAGTAATTTTCCTAAATCGTTTCATGCAATTGCTGGGATGGTTCCTTCGAAATGGCACAGCCGACTTTCTTCCCCATCCGTCTCCAATCTGATAAGACCAATGACCTCTCTGTTTGGTCCCCTACCCTGAATGAACCAATCAAGCAAAGAAAGTGATCGGTACGACGTAACATCTGTCAGCTATGCAACACACCTAAGTTACATGTAACACTGTTACATCTTTAAATGATGAAAGCTGCTAGGAGAACTACTCTTACTTATGATAATCTACAGTAAGTTGTAAGTTCTGCTTATTGCATATTACAGGCTTTTTCATTTTCGTGAAGGTATTTTCATGGAAACAAGGATGCTGTTATGTTACTGCAAATAAATAATAATTGCATTATTACTCTGTAACGACCTGCCGGAGACTGCGGGTCCTATACATGAAAATACTTAGAAGGTATACCTGGAAAACCTCATGAGTTGAATTGTGCTCCGCCCTTTCTTTACATATGAGAGAGACGGATTGGGCTGAGTTTCATGTTTCTGTTCAACAGATCTCATTTTCTCTGAAGTTTCCGTCTGCATTGTCTCCCATGCTATACATCCAGTGTCTTATACATTCTACTGCATACTTGTTCTCCGTGTTTTACTTATTTTGCGTGTATTTTATGCTCATATTTTAATCTTAACTACCTTTTCTTTCATCGAAGAGTATCGTGAGTGAAAAACATAAAGTTTTGTTTACTCGTTTTCCGCAGGTCCCAGAACCCAGAGAGCTGACCACAAAGCTGCGCCGACGGACGAAATACTCGAATTCAATTTTGTCTCCTCCTTTCATCTGGCACACTCATTCAGACCAGAATAAACAGCAGATGTATTAGTTCCGGGAAAAGCACCGCCGACTGACGAGAAACACACAGAGCGAAAGCTTACCGAAGCATAATTACATTTACCTCCCCCACAAAGTGTGTTAGTCTCCGTCAAATAAAAGTTTATTACTAAGGCTGTTCTGCAGTTTTACCACGAACGACTATGTAATCTGTTCGAGGGATATGAGGAGATTTTCTCCGCTTTTGTTTTCACGGTATTTGATCCAGAGGTGTAGGGCGTTCAGAGACGTTCATAATGAATAAGTATTACGGCGTAGTTATTGTATTTTTTCGATTAATTTAAAATACTTTTCAGAACATCCATTTCTCTTCTTGTCTACAATGTTTTTCTATACGTTTCACTTCCATACAAAGCAACAATTAGGGCAAATACTTCAGAAAGTAATTTGAAAAACATAAATCTTCTTTTCTATTCGTTAGAAACGTTTTTCTAACCATTGTCAGGTAGCATTTCATATCCTTTTCACATCGGGCATCGTCATCTATTTTGATGCCTAAATAGCAGAACTGGGTAACTACTTTACGTGTCTCATTTCCCAATCTAATTCGCTATTTATACCTGACGTAATTTGCCTACAGTACGTAACCATTCTTTACTGTTCTTGATATTCACATCACAACTTCTCTCCAAGACACTATCCTCTCCATTGAGCTAACCATGACTGCTAGATCCATTATCAGTAAGTCTGATCGGCATGATGAGATCGAATGGAATCCCTGGAGGGAACACGATATTTTTCTTTTTCGTGGAACACTACTGAGAAAACTTTGAGAAATAGCATTTGAAGCTGACTGCTGAACGATTCTGCTGCCGGAAACGTACATCTCTCGCAAGGACCATGAATAAAGATATCAGAAATTAGGGCTCATACGGAGGCATGTAGATGGTCGTTTATGCCTCACATCATTTGCGAGTGGCACGGGAAAGGAAATAAGTAGTAGCGGTATAAGGTATTTTCGGAGACGTACCATATGGTGGCTAGCAGGAAGTGTATTGGGATGTAGATGTAGATATCAGGAAGGTGATTAGGGATAAATATGATCATAGCGGTCTTGTAAAGTTACAGTAATTCACATGAAATTCACTACAAGAAACTGTTAGCAACAAGATATGTTTCCGTTATACTCAGTAGATTGAGCTCTTGCTGATGGTAACCGCAAATCACGGACTAGCAGGTTTGTTAAGGCGGTCGTTTAATAGATACGTAATTAGATTAGTAAGCACGGACTAGTAGTTTTGTAAAGGCGATCCTTTGATAGGTACATAAACGGATTAGTAAGCACGTAATTGTCAGTATTGCACAAAGGAAAGTTTTCGCTAACAGGCATATTGATTAACGAGGAAGGTTTGTGTGTATATTTTATAGTTACGTCCTACAAACAGGTTGAACTATGATGAATCTAAGTCGCCGCCGCGTTTTCCTGTCTGTATGTGAAGGCTACGCTCAGGAACCACTCAAGGTAGTGTGATATAGTTTTCATTAACAGACAGACTGATTCACGAGCAGGGTTTGTGTAAATAATTTATTACCACTGCGCCAGACAAGACAGGGCTGTAGATACTCAGTGTTACCCGTGCTATGCAGAGGAAGGTCGGTAGTCGACGCTAAAGACAACAGCAGTTACAGGTCGTGGTTTTATTAATGTGTGTTAATTAAAAAAACAATGAAAACTTCGACCTCTACTAACTGTACCCTCCCGTACTGCTGAGAACGCTACGGAATCCGCTTGCTCCATGTCGATTTATCTAAATCAGTAAAAACGGAACGCTTATAGTATCATTTTGCTGTTCGTTTGTCTGTCTGTCTGTACCTCCGACTGTTGAAAACACTTTTTCTCAGGAACGGGCATGCGTATAAAGTTTAAATATACTGTTACACACACTAAGGCCTACGGTTCCTCTGCAGTGTAAAAGATGCAAGTTTCTAAGTCAATGCAGTCACAAAATACTACCGTTTATGCAACACATATGCATCGAAACTTGTAGTGTAAAGCTTATTCCACTCCAAAATTGGCTGATGGTTACAGCAACCGATTTTCGTAGTTATATAAAGAGACAGTCTCGGGTGCAAAATTATTTTCACTATAAATAAATAACTTAGCAAACGAGAGTGTCTCCCTAAATAACTCATATGTATGACCAAGAGTCATGATATTTGACAAGAAACAAGGTTTCACACTACAAGTAAGGAAAATTTCCAAAATTGTTAATTTGCAAATATTAGTACCATTGTTTACATTTTATTTTATGGCTTCATTGGATCAATCTAGTCAGTTATACAAAGGTTTTTACCTTAATTCGTAATTATATTATACGAAAAAAATATATTTTCGTTATCTGTTGTCCGATTGTCTGTCTGTTTGTCCATCTGTGAGGATCCTTATTTCTCACGAAATAGTAGACGTATCGCGTTGAAGACTCTGCCACATACTAAAGTCTATGGTCCCCTGGTGTTGTAAAAAAGTTAAGCTTCTAATTCAATGCAATCAAAAGATACGGCCATTTATGTTACATATTTTGATATTCGCAAACTCATTGTTCAAAACCTGTAGGTTATGTCCTCTTGACCTTGAATCAAAGAATTTGTTAATTTGTAATTGTAGCACTTGGAAAAGCATATTTCTTTTGTCATTTGTTATCCAACTTCAAACATAAAATTATGACATTCTCGAAGGTCTTGATACTCCCGGCAGCGAAATCTTGTCAGTAACATGCAGAAACCATCGAGATCTCGGATTCCTGGGACTGATGAACTATCCACATACTTAATTAGGTTTGTACAGATCCCTCTGTGCAGAAGACATTAAGTAGATAGTTACTTGGTAGAAGTTACGGATAATTATTCTCTGTCTCCTCATTTCCATTTGAAGATAGTCTCAAGGCGACCACATGCTGTTCGAAATTGGTATTGGTATTTTGAAATGATGTAGAAAAACACAAAAAATAATTATTTAAATAAAAAGCTTTTTAATATAACATGATTTTCAAACGGCTAAAAAGTATGAAGTAATATCTCCTAGCTCCATACAGATTCATACCTCCATACAAATGTGTGCATCTCAGTTATTGATAGCTGTGACAGTAGCTGTAAAATTTAAAACAAAAACGTTGGGTGCATGCAACAGATACTTTATGCATGAATAGTTCACCTACGCCACTAAGGATTTTGTTGCACTGCAACTAAAATGAACTGTTCTGTGATTTTTCTCAGCGACAGCTACTCTCTATTGTCCTTGTTATTTATTTACTGCTGAATACGATTAGGTTATGGATGTTCATATTTAAAAAATAGCAGAATAAAATGACTAAAGTTCGTTCCCTATGCAGTTATTCTCTTGGGCATTAGTACGTGTTAGAAAAGTTGCATGAAAACAATCTGCTGAACCATATGAAGCAAAGATAATCATTACTAATAAAAATTTCATGAAAGTTGGCTGTATCAGACAGCTTTAAGTTTTACTCATATTTGGGGTCCTTTATTTCTTACTTTACATTCAACTTACATGCATCTCCATCTTCATATATATGTTTACCGCTCAGTTCACATTTACGTTCTTCGGAGAGTGTACATGGCAGTACTTTGAAGCCGTATTGCTACCTTCCCACTCTCGACTAAATCTTGGAAGTAACGAAGTTTATCCGTGCGGAATAACTTATCTAATTACGACAGTCTTTGGACCCTACGTAACTGACAGGCAATAAAATATTTTCCGATATCAATGGTTCATGGAAATGTGGCAGAGAATAATGCCTTTGATTAAATGATTGGCGTTCCAACTCATTTATAATACACCCGGCACTCTCCCCCCCTATTCCCTGAGGACAGTAAAAACCACTCTTCTTTGAATTTCTTCGATATCTTCTTTCAGCCCTATTAGCAACACGCAATGCGCCAAAGGGGACGGACAAATATAGTATCACAGTCTAAACAGCTTTTTTAGTGACATTATGACACCTACTAACTATTCAGCAAACAAGTGAAGTCTTCGACATTTTTTGTACGGTAGTTGTAGCTTAAGTTGCTCCTAAGTGTATTGCCTACACGCTACGCTGAATCGACTAGATTTAAAACTGCGTCATTTTTCATGCAAAAGAAATGGACGCCATGGTTACTCTACAAGGTCGCATTATGACCATTGACTATGTAACTAATCTGGTGATCAGTACCATCCCATGGTTCAATATTCTTTCTCAATTTCGGTGCTGTCTTCCAATAATACAGCGCCCCTGTTAACACGTCATGCATCGGTCAGCACTGGATTTGCGAGTACGAGGCTGAATTGTCGAATCTCCAGATAATGTAATTGAGCATTTGTGATCTGCTTTTTCTTCAACCACTATTTTGCAGGAACAATGGTGCAAAATTCCATTGAAAACCACACTGGACCTGTATTTATCCACTCCGCAACAACTAAAAGCTGGTTTGAACGTCATTTATGTTATGCTTTTGCTGCATCCATATTTTCGTTCAACCCCTATACACAATTTCTTCTTCCGCAAGCTCTTTGCTTTCCACATTTTGGTAGGAGGTAGTATGAACCAAACCAAGAAAAAAAGTTCAGTAAACATGGGCTCCAAAGTACATACTATAAGAGATATGAGTACTTCTCCAATAGGAGAGATGTTCGTCACAGTAGATTCAAATGGCTCTGAGCACTATGGGACAACTTATGAGATCATCAGTCCCCTAGAACTTAGAACTACTTAAACCTAACTAACCTAAGGACATAACACACAGCCCGAGGCAGGATTCGAACCTGCGACCGTCGCGGTAGTGCGGTTCCAGACTGTAGCGCCTAGAACCGCTCGGCCAACCGGATCGGCCGTCAAAGTAGGAAAGATTAACAAGTGTTCATAACTGTTATGATAGGCACTTAAGATCCCGTATTTACTGGATAATTCTTCTTGTTTTGGATTTTCAAACCATGGAAAGCAAAGAGTTTGCCGTGGGTAAGATTTGTTTGACAGTACTGAAGATCAAGAAACGTTCGTGTGTATGCGTTTTACAACCCTTGTTTGCTAGACTTTTTTGCTTCGAATTATTTTTCCTGTTACATCTATGAATACAAAGAACAGCAAACAGCTTACCAGGCTTTATACATATCCTTGAAGAACATGAGATGTATCACCAGTACCACGTGTTTCGTACAAGAAAAAAAATTCTGTCCACCCCTCCCCCTGTTGAACACGTGTGAGTATTGTTGAGAAGACGGTATTTCGTAGCGGAGGGTTGGTGGACGTGGTGCATGGGGCTGACAGCCAGAAAATACGGCCGACTCTAAATTAATTAAAGAAGGAGTCTGCTGCTACGGGAGGAAAACTCCAAGACCAGCGCTGCTCTTTTGTTATACAGTTCTTTCTTTCTTCTCCCTCCTCTTATTTCATCCGCCAGGGACTGTTCTCCTGGACCTGTGCACCACATCCTCAAACTGGAAACTAGGTGTTCATAACTTGGCAAGTAATTCACAAAATTTAAATAATTCAAAATGCTTTCCCCAGAACCTATATATATATATATATATATATATATATATATATATATATACAAGCACGTTAATTGTGTTGCCATCCGTCTGAACAGTGCTTTTCTGCAGCCCTCATGCTATTCTGTCCTCTGAAGGTCTCTTCATCACTGCATAATTACTGCATTCTACATTCATTTTAACTTGTTAATTGTATTTTACAGTTTCTACCCCTCACTGTTCCCTACATTATTAAATAAACTGCTCCTTGATGCCTCAGAATATGTTCTATCAACCAACACATTCTTTTTCTTCTGTTTCATTCGATTCACTATTACTGTATCTACTCCTCTAACCTTCTGTGTTCTTCACTAACACCAAATTGCAAAATATTCTCTTATCATCTTGCCCTTACAATTTATCGTCGAAGTTTTACTTCCGTTCAACACTACACAACGGACAAATATTTCCAGAAGAAATTTCTGTGATTAAAATTTGTACTAGATGTAATGAAATTCCTTTTTTCCAATAATGCTTTATCTTGCTATTGTCAGTCTCCATTCTAGATCCTCTCTACTTCGGATATAATCAGCATTATTCTTTTGAGTTGTCGAACCTCATTTCATCTACTAATCCGAGTTTACTTCTTTGATTTTGTTAAAGTTCATTTTATAACTTCTTTTCAAGACAATATCCATTGCATTCAACCGCTCCAAGTTCTTTGCTGTCTATGACGTAATTACAATACCATGGACAAATCTGAGAGATTTCATTTCTTTTTTTTTTTTTTGGGCTTTAAATTCCTTTCCGAAGTGGCTCGTTGGGTTCCTTTACTGCTTTTTCAGTGCATCGAGAATAGGCTACCAGTATACCTCTCTAACTTCTCCTTTACAGTCGGCATTTCATGCCCTTCGACTCTTATAAAGACAGTTCGATTTATCTACAAACTTCAGACATCACTCCCGTTCAATCAATAGAGTTCTTCTCTTGCAAGGCACCTTCCTCAGGGTGTTAGCAATACATTCTGAAGAAGGAGCTTTGCAACAGTCACGGAAACGTCAGAATTTTACAGATTACAGTGCGGCCTCAAACCCAGAAGAATTTTATTAACTGTGACAACGGCCGCGGAAGCCTGCGTTTACGTCATTCCAGTTCCTGTATTTTATCCTTGCTACTTTTAGAATTTTAAATTGCATAATCCAGTCAAGATTGTGGAAAGATTTATGTAGATCTACAAATACTATAAATGTAGGTTTTCCTTTCCTTAATGTATATCCTGACGTGGAAGACGTTGCCCGACGATCACCACGAACGTTCGACGAAGCGGCAAGTGGGCAAGGAATAAAACGAAAGCTGCAAACTACCGCGAGCCATGGAAAAGCCAGGGCCGCGAGGGCGTCCAGCTTCCTAGGTCGTTGTTGGACAACGTCACAGGAAGAGATATTCTGCTTTCTCTTTGTAAACAGATCGATCGAGTCTTAAAAGGTTCATGTAAAACGTGTAGGCGTGTGCACTTTGGGTGGGACCAGATGCCTGTAATACTTCCACAGTTATTGAAAAGATGGTAAACTGCAAAACCAATAGTTCATCACTTATACAGATGGTTCCAATGGTTCAAATGGCTCTGAGCACTATGGGACTTAACAGCTGTGGTCATCAGTACCCTAGAACTTAGAACTACTTAAACCTAACTAACCTAAGGACATCACTCACATCCATGCCCGAGGCAGGGTTCGAACCTGCGACCGTAGCAGTCGCACGGTTCCGACTGCGCGTCTAGAACCGCGAGACCACCACGGCCGGCATTTATACAGATAAAAACTAGTAGAGATATAGGAAATGAAGAGTTGCGGCGTCAGAACGGAAAGTGATATATCGCTCAGCAACGAAGGAGGACGTAAACTGCGGGAGTTACGTGATGAAAACAAATCAACTGATGAAGCAGTAAGTCTGTAATTAATCATAAAGCCACGTAACACTGCAGTTACTATTTCATTTTACGTATTATCTATCACTTTGTCAGTTGGACATCGTGAGTAGATCGGTGGACGCTAGAAAACAGAGTGCTAAGTAGATACATCGGAACATTTGCCACCTATTCTGCTGTTTGAGTGCAGTAGATGGATGACATCGGCGGAGGCAGCCAGAAACATTAGTGCTTCGTATGGAGATAACGTCATTGCACAGCGAATGGTGAGAAAATGGTTACCTCGTGTTAAGGAAGATCATATCAACTTTAGTGACTGTCCACATTCAGGAAGACCTTCGGGATTTGATGGAAATCAGGTAAACGCGTTAATCCAAATTGATCACTGTCAGTGTACTCGAGAACTGGAAAATGTGATGAACTGTGATGATCTCACCATCGTGAGACATTTACAAGCCACAATGGGGAAGGTTCAAAAATCGGGTGTAGGGGTACCGCGTGCTCTAGGCTAAGATCACAAGCGTCAGTGGGTGCCCACATGTGCATCTCGTCTTGCTCGTCATCAGTTCGCTCGTAAACAAAATCGTCCATTCCTATCCAGTATCGTTAGTGATGAGGGGAAATAATGTCTTTATTCCCACAAAAGAAGAAAGGAGTGACTGAGTACAAGCAAAGCAGCAACGTCCCGAACGAAGACCTGCGCGTATCCGCTAAACAAAATTTATTCATCTGGGGGAACAGCGAAGGTGAGGCATACTGTGAATTGCTTCCACTAGGTGTAACTGCTGACAGTTACCGTCAAAGACTGAGGCGTCTTGCAGACGCAATCCAAGAACAACGACCTGGAAGGCAGCGTGAAGTACTCCTATTCCACAATAATGGCCGTCCACATTCTGGAAGACTGACAGAAAACACTATTATACGGATTGGGTTGGAAGGTCATTCTGCTCCCACCTTATTCATCTGCTCTTGCACCCGCAGATTCTCGCCTTTTCCGCACTCTGTCGAACAACCTTCAAGGAACTTACTGGGTGAAAATGAGGCCCCAATATGATTCGACGAGTTCTTCGAGATTTCTACAGTCTTTGAATCGAAAGTTGCCCCAGCGTTGGCAGACTTGTGAATAGTGAGGGGGTTATATAATTGAAAACTAAAGACTCTGTTACGTCCATCTGTTGTGCTTATTAAACTTACGGAAAAATGCAAATAACTTAAGCACCACGAAAGTGTATATATATATAATGTCGGTTCTAGGCGCTTCAGTCCGAAACCGCGCGACTGCTACGGTCGCAGGTTCGAATCCTGCAACGGGCATGCATTTGTGTGATGTCCTTAGGTTAGTTAGGTTTAAGTAGTTCTAAGTTCTAGGGGACTGATGACCTCAGATGTTAAGTCCCATAGTGCTTAGAGCCCTTTGAACCATTTTGCACTCCTGGAAATTGAAATAAGAACACCGTGAATTCATTGTCCCAGGAAGGGGAAACTTTATTGACACATTCCTGGGGTCAGATACATCACGTAACCACGCTGACAGAACCACAGGCAACAGAGCATGCACAATGTCGGCACTAGTACAGTGTATATCCACCTTTCGCAGCAATGCAGGCTGCTATTCTCCCATGGAGACGATCGTAGAGATGCTGGATGTAGTCCTGTGGAACGGCTTGCCATGCCACTTCCACCTGGCGCCTCAGTTGGACCAGCGTTCATGCTGGACGTGCAGACCGCGTGAGACGACGCTTCATCCAGTCCCAAACATGCTCAATGGGGGACAGATCCGGAGATCTTGCTGGCCAGGGTAGTTGACTTACACCTTCTAGAGCACGTTGGGTGGCACGGGATACATGCGGACGTGCATTGTCCTGTTGGAACAGCAAGTTCCCTTGCCGGTCTAGGAATGGTAGAACGATGGGTTCGATGACGGTTTGGATGTACCGTGCACTATTCAGTGTCCCCTCGACGATCACCAGAGGTGTACGGCCAGTGTAGGAGTTCGCTCCCCACACCATGAAGCCGGGTGTTGGCCTCGTGTGCCTCGGTTGTATGCAGTCCTGATTGTGGCGCTCACCTGAACGGCGCCAAACACGCATACGACCATCATTGGCACCAAGGCAGAAGCGACTCTCATCGCTGAAGATGACACGTCTCCATTCGTCCCTCCATTCACGCCTGTCACCACTGGAGGCGGGCTGCACGATGTTGGGGCGTGAGCGGAAGACGGCCTAACGGTGTGCGGGACCGTAGCCCAGCTTCATGGAGACGGTTGCGAATGGTCCTCGCCGATACCCCAGGAGCAACTGTGTCCCTAATTTGCTGGGAAGTGGCGGTGCGGTCCCCTACGGCACTGCGTAGGATCCTACGGTCTTGGCGTGCATCCGTGCGTCGCTGCGGTCCGTCCCAGGTCGACGGGCACGTGCACCTTCCGCCGACCACTGGCGACAACATCGATGTACTGTGGAGACCTCACGCCCCACGTGTTGAGCAATTCGGCGGTACCTCCACCCGGCCTCCCGCATGCCCACCATACGCCCTCGCTCAAAGTCCGTCAACTGCACATACGGTTCACGTCCACGCTGTCGCGACATGCTACCAGTGTTAAAGACTGCGATGGAGCTCCGTATGCCACGGCAAACTGGCTGACACTGACGGCGGCGGTGCACAAATGCTGCGCAGCTAGCGCCATTCGACGGCCAACACCGCGGTTCCTGGTGTGTCCGCTGTGCCGTGCGTGTGATCATTGCTTGTACAGCCCTCTCACAGTGTCCGGAGCAAGTATGGTGGGTCTGACACACCGGTGTCAATGTGTTCTTTTTTCCATTTCCAGGAGTGTATATATAATGTGCTGTTAGACCCTGTTGCATCACGGAACCTGTTGGATAACGCAAAGTTTCTTGTTCCTTTCCCTTTTGCTTTACACACTGCTGTCATTTTATTTCCATGGGCGCTGTTTCTTTTCTCTTTTGTTGCTGCTGTCTTTGGAGCATCGTTCTGTGACCTAACTCCCCATATGTCAACTTTCTGTTTAAATACCTTTCTGTCCAAATCATTTGACCAATTTACCTTAGCTTTTTGTAAATACTTTTTTACCTCTTGCATCCAGGGTACAGTTTTAAGTCCTTCTATGTATTTAAGAATTTTGTGCCTAAGTCTTGTTTTGGAAAGCCTAGAGACGTGCCCTTAACAATTTAATCGCATTTTTATAGTGACTGCTGCAAGGTTGCACAATTTCTCAGTTGTTTGGCGAAACTGTAGCCTATAGTCCTCTTCTGTTCCCTTTGTCCCTAGCACCCACATGATGATTTTAAGTTCTTCCTCTATTAAGATACCTAGGACTATGGACTATGGAGTGTGGTCTATGGGCTTTGGACTATCTCGAGTAGCAAGATTTCACCGGAAAACAGGACTTCAGCCTTATAGTGCCCAATAATAGTGTTTTTTGGAGAAGCATTTTTACTGTACACCTTGAAGGTTCTGCCATAGGCTCGGTTTAGGTTTTGTATGCGAATGTGTTGTGCAGTATTCTCTCTCCCAGTATGTTCTAGGACTTCAGATAAGTATTTAAAATATGAGACACTATTGATATTACCGTACTTTTTAATCAAGTATATGAAACAAAGGTCTATGAAACGAATACACACACACTACAGGAAATGAAAGACAACATCAGCCATGAACGTATCGCCATCGATTTCCAAACTTTACGCTAGGTGTATCTGAAGACGCTTACAAGCGCACAGCTGAGTATTGGTGTCGCAGTGGGTCACTTTCAGCATCTTGTATAAATGCATTTTTCACTGTATTTTTCATTGTTAATAAATGGTAAGTCCATTTCAGCTCTTCGTTTCTGCAATTTCACAGCATTTCCTTTAGAGTTAGAGGGGCCACTTTTATTTGCCCCCCCCCTCCCCCCTGTATGTGTGCTTTTAATTTCATCCTGTCAAGCTGCCGAATTTCGAATGTATCAGAGGCCGACCTGCGGCGGCTTTCCAGAGACGAACGTCTGAGGCGGACGCAGCTACCGCCCGCTCTACACGTTCCCGGGGTGCTGACAACAATGGCAGCGTGACGATGATGGATCTGCGCCGGTGTTACACGCGGGCTGACAATAACGCACAATGGTCGCCGCTACGCATCGCATCACCCGCGCGTTTCCGCGCCCCATGTTCGCCGATATTGTTCCGATGTATCGAATTTCTCGATAGCCGGCGTCACCGTAGCCGCTGATTACCGGGTCCACGGGCACCTCTGCCACTACACGGGGAGCGGGGAAGGAGGTGGAATCGGGTTCCGCCAGGCTAATTACTGCCAGCGCAAATAATAATAATAATAAAAAAAGAAGCGGCCCGAATCTGACCTGGGGCTCTCCGGTTCGCTGCAATTATACCTGTCCGCTAGTTGCTCCGAATTCCGCGAATTAATTGTCGTGCAAATGCGGTGCGCTCCTGTTTCACGACTGTCCATTCCAGGCAGCAGACAGACGCGAGTTCCAAAACTGCGTCGCCTGCGCACACGTTTCTCGGCTTCGCAGTCTCTTTTTTAGACGAGGAATGCCGAGTGTTTCAAAAAGGTTAATACGATTACACTGTATCTTCTGCGTCTTTATCTCATAGATGATATTTCACAATTCATATTACACAGTTCTAGATATTGTAAAGTAGACCAAGTCTGACATAGGAACCAATCCCTTAAAACGACCCTATTTTAGTCATCAGTCTTCAGACTGGTTTGATGCGGCCCGCCATAAATTACTCTCCCGTGCCAACCTCTTCACCTCAGAGTAGCTCTTGCCACCTACGTCCTCAATTATTTACTGGATGTATTCCAATCTCCTCCTTCCTCTACAGTTTTTGTCCTCCATAGCTCCCTCTAGTACTATGGAAGTCATTCCCTCATGTCTTAACAGATATCCTATCATCCTGTCCCTTCTCCTTATCAGTGTTTTCCACATATTCCTTTCCTCTCCGATTCTGCACTGAACCTCCCTTACCCTATCAGTCCACCTAATTTTCAACATTCGTCTGTAGCACCACATCCCAAATGCTTCGATTCTCTTCTGTTCCGCTTTTCTCACAGTCCATATTTCACTCTCATACAATGCCGTACTCCAGACGTACATTCTGAGAACGTTTTTCCTCAAAATAAGGCCAATATTTGATATTAGTAGACTTCTCTTGTCCAGGAATTCCTTTTTTGCCACTGCTAGTCTGCTTCTCATTTCGTCGTTGCTCCGTCCGTCATTGGTTATTTACTGCCTAGGTAGCAGAATTCCTTAAATTCGTCTACATCATGGCGATGAATTCTGACATTAACTTTCTCGCTGTTCTCATTTCTACTCCTTCCCATAACCTTCGTCTTTCTTCGATTTAGACTGTTCATTCCGCTCAGGACATCATGTAATTCTTCTTCACTATCAGTCAGCTAATCGTGTCAATGCTATCCTATGACCTGGAATTTTAATTGCACTCCTGAACCTTTCTTTCATTTCCATCATGTACAGATTGAACAGTAGGGCAGAAAGGCTACATCCTTCTCTTACACCCTTTTTAATACGAGCACTTTGTTCTTGGTCGTCCACTCTTATTATTCGCTCTTGGCTGTTGTACATATTGTATATGACCCGTCTCTCCCTATAGATTACCCCTACTCTTTTTAGAATTTCGAACGTGTGGCACGATTTTACATTTTTCCAATTCGACAAATCCTATGGAAGTGTCTTGATTTTTCTTTGGATTCCATTATTAAGTGCTACGCCAGATTTGACTCTCTCGTGCCTTTACTTTTCCTGATCGTCATCAAGCGCAACATCAATTTTTTTTCCATTCTTCTGTATATTATGCTTGTAAGCAACTTTGATGCATAAGTTGTTAGGCTGATTCTGCGATAATTCTCGCACTTCTCAGCTCTTGCTGTCTTCGGAATTTTGTGGATGATGCTTTCCGAAAGTCAAATGGTATGTCGCCTGGCTCATACATTCTACACACCAACGTGAATAGTCGTTTAGTTGCCACTTCCCTCAATGATTTTAGAAGTTTTTATAGAATGTTATCTATCCCTTCTCCCTTATTTGACCTTAAGTCCTCGAAAGCTTTTTTAAATTCTAATACTGGATCCGCTATCTCTTCTAAATCGACTCCTGTTTCTTCTTCAATTTCATCAGACAAACCTCCCCCCTCTCTCCCCCATAGAGGCTTTCAATGTCTTCTTCCCACCTATCCGCTCTCTCCGCTGTACCTAACAGTGAAATTCCCGTTGCACTCTTAATTGTACCACCCTTGCTTTCAATGTCACCGAAGGCTGTTCTGACTTTCCTGTATGCTAAGTCTGTCCTTCCGACAGTCGTTTCTTTTTCGATGTCTTCACATTTTTCCTAAAGTCATTTCGTCTTAGCCTTCCTGCACTTCCTATTTATTTCATTCCTCAGCGACTTGTATTCCTGATTTTCCCGGAACATGTTTGTACTTCCTCCTTTCATTAATCAACTGAAGTATTTCTTCTGTTACCCATGGTTTCTTTGTAGCTACCTTTTTTGTACCTACGTTTTCCTTCCCAACTTCTGTGATGGCCCTTTCTAGAGATGTCCATTCCTCTTCAACTGTGCTGCCTACTGCGATATTCCTCATTGCTGTATCTAAACTCTTAGAGAAATGCAAACATATTTCATCATTCCTTAGTACTCCAGTATCCCACTTCTTTGCGTATTGATTCTTCCTGAGTAATGCCTTTAACTTCAGCCTACTCTTCATCACTACTACAATGTGATCTGAGTCTATATCTGCTCGTGGGTACGCCTTACAATCAAGGATCTGATTTCGGTATCTATGTCTGACCATGATGCAATCTAACTGAAATCTTCCCTTTCACCCGGCCTTTTCCATAGTATAACTTCTGCTCTTATGATTCTTGAACAGGATATTCGCTATTACTAGCTGAAACTTGTTACAGACCTCAATTAGTCTTTCTCCTCCCTCATTTTTTATCCCATATTCTCCTGTAACCTTTTCTTGTACTCCTTCCCCTACAACTGCATTCCAGTCTCCAATGACTATTAGATTTTCATCCCACTCTACATACCGTATTACCCTTTCAATATCCTCATACCATTTCTCTAACTCTTCATCTTCAACTTGCGACGTCGGCATGTATACCTGAACTATTGTTCTCAGTGTTGGTTTGTTGTCGATTCTGATCAGAACAACTGTGTCAATGAACTGTTCACAGTAACATACTCTCTGCCTTACCTTCCTATTCCTTAAGAATCCTTCTCCTGTTATACCATTTTCTGCTGCTGATGATATTATCCTATACTGATCTACCCTGAAATCCTTCTCTGCTTTGCAGTTCACTTCACTGACCCACACTATGTCTAGATTGAGCCTTTGCATTTCCCTTTACAGGTTTTCTAGTCCCCCTACAACGTTCAAGCATCTGACATTCCACGCCCCGATTCATAGAACGTTATCCTTCCGGTATTATTGTCTTTTTCTCATGGTAACCTCCCCCTTGGCTGTCCCCTCCCGGAGATCCGAATGGGGGACTATTCCGGAGTGTTTTGTCAATGGAGAGATCATCATCGCACTTCTTCAATTACAGGCCACGTGTCCTATGAATACACGTTACATGTCTTTAATGCAATGGTTCCCATTGCCTTCTGCATCCTCATGCCTTTGAAGATTGCTGATTCTTCCGCATTTAGGGGCAGCTTCCCACCCCAAGGACAAGAGAGTGCCTTGAACCTCTGTTCGCTCTTCCCCTCTTTGACAAGGCCGTTGGCAGAATGAGGGTGACTTCTTATACCGGAAGTCTTCGGCCGCCAATGCTGTTTATTAATCAAAAGTTAAGCAGCGGCGGGATTCAAACCCTGGACCGAAGACGTTTTTTATTATGAATTAAAGACGCTACCCTTAGACCAAGGATTTTCTTTAAAAAATAACCTTACAAACCGTCAAAATTATAGGTGCCGGCGCTTGTAAATATATTCCGTAATAATGTTACACTGTCTAAGGTGATGCAGAACGATAAATGTACCCATTTGAGGTGAGGGTAACTGTGCCCAAAACGAACAAGTCGGAAGCTGTAAGCGAAAACCGCTGTGATACATCTGACAGTGGAATAGAAGTTCTGATGCCGTTGTTGTTAAGAGTGTAGGGTAGGCAACTTGAAGAGTTGAAGAGGTCACAGTACAGACCAAAATGATGAAAATAGTCCAGTACCATGGACTCTAAAATGCATACCTGAGATGCTATGAGAATATCTACATCTTCGCTAGTGTGATACACATCTCTGCTATCGAACATACATTTCAGAGAATGTGTATTTTTTTTTTTTTTTTTTTTTTGTATCATCAATCTACTGACTGGTTTGATGCGGCCCGCCACGAATTCCTTTCCTGTGCTACCATCTTCATCTCAGAGTAGCACTTGCAACCTACGTCCTCAATTATTTGCTTGACGTATTCCAATTTCTGTCTTCCTCCACAGTTTTTGCCCTCAACAACTCCCTCTAGTACCATGGAAGTCATTCCCTCATGTCTTAGCAGATGTCCTATCATCCTGTCCCTTCTCCTTATCAGTGTTTTCCACATATTCCTTCGCTGTCCGATTTTGCGTACAACCTCCTCATTCCTTACCGTATCAGTCCACCTAATTTTCAACATTCGTCTATAACACCACATCTCAAATGCTTCGATTCTCTTCTGTTCCGGTTTTCCCACAGTCCATGTTTCACTACCATACAATGCTGTAATCCAGACGTACATCCTCAGAAATTTCTTCTTCAAATTAAGGCCGTTACTTGATATTAGTAGACTTCTCTTTGTCAGAAATGCCTTTTTTGTCATAGCGAGTCTGCTTTTGATGTCCTCCTTGCTCCGTCCGTCATTGGTTATTTTACTGCCTAGGTAGCAGAATTTCTTAACTTCACTGACTTCGTGACCATCAATCCTGATGTTAAGTTTCTCGCTTTTCTCATTTCTACTACTTCTCATTACCTTGGATTTTCTCCGATTTACTCTCAAACCATACTGTGTACTCATTAGATTGTTCATTCCGTTCAGCAGATCACTTAATTCTTCTTCACTTTCACTCAGGATAGCAATGTCATCAGCGAATTGTATCATTGATATCCTTTCACCTTGTATTTTAATTCCACTCGTGAACCTTTCTTTTATTTCCACCATTGCTTCCTCGATGTACAGATTGAAGAGTAGGGGCGAAAGGCTACAGCCTTGTCTTACACCCTTCTTAATACGAGCACTTCGTTCTTGATCGTCCACTCTTATTATTCTCTCTTGGTTGTTGTACATATTGTATATGACCCGTCTCTCCCTATAACTTACCCCTACTTTTTTCAGAATCTTGAACAGCTTGCACCATTTTATATTGTCGAACGCTTTTTCCAGGTCGACAAATCCTATGAACGTGTCTTGATTTTTCTTTAGCCTTGCTTCCATTATCAGCCGTAACGTCAGAATTGCCTCTCTCGTGCCTTTACTTTTCCTAAAGCCAAACTGATCGTCACCTAGCGCTTTCTCAATTTTCTTTTCCATTCTTCTGTATATTATTCTTGTAAGCAGCTTTGATGCATGAGCTGTTAAGCTGATTGTGCGATAATTCTCGCACTTGGCAGCTCTTGCCGTCTTCGGAATTGTGTGGATGATGCTTTTCCGAAAGTCAGGTGGTATGTCGCCAGACTCATATATTCTACACACCAACGTGAATAGTCGTTTTGTTGCCACTTCCCCTAATGATTTTAGAAATTCTGATGGAATGTTATCTATCCCTTCTGCCTTATTTGACCGTAAGTCCTCCAAAGCTCTTTTAAATTCCGATTCTAATACTGGATCCCCTATCTCTTCTAAATCGAGTCCTGTTTCTTCTTCTATCACATCAGACAAATCTTCTCCCTCATAGAGGCTTTCAATGCATTCTTTCCACCTATCTGCTCTCTCCTCTGCGTTTAACAGTGGAATTCCCATTGCACTCTTAATGTTACCATCGTTGCTTTTAATGTCACCAAAGGTTGTTTTGACTTTCCTGTATGCTGAGTCTGTCATTCCGACAATAGTATCTTTTTCGAATTCTTCACATTTTCCCTGCAGCCATTCCGTCTTAGCTTCCCTGCACTTCTATTTATTTCATTCCTCAGCGACTTGTATTTCTGTATTTCTGATTTTCCCGGAACATGTTTGTACTTCCTCCTTTCATCAATCAACTGAAGTATTTCCTCTGTTACCCATGGTTTCTTAGCAGCTACCTCCTTTCTACCTATGTTTTCCTTCCCACCTTCTGTGATGGCCCTTTTTAGAGACGTCCATTCCTCTTCAACTGTGTTGCCTACTGCACTATTCCTTATTGCTGTATCTATAGCGTTAGAAAACTTCAAACGTATCTCGTCATTCCTTATTACTTCCGTATCCCACTTCTTAGCGTATTGATTCTTCCTGACTAATGTCTTGAATTTCAGCCTACTCTTCATCACTACTATATTGTGATCTGGGTCTATGGTGTGGTTAGTAGACTTTTTTCTTATTATGGTCCATGCCACCATCTCCGACAGTTTCGTACTCAAAAGTCTTGGTATTGACAGTATTAGTTCATGTATTCCACCGCCAGAGGTGTCAGAACAGTTTTCGAAAAAAATTGTTCAAATGGCTCTTAGCACTACGGGACTTAACATCTGAGGTCATCAGTCCCCTAGATCTAGAACTACTTAAACCTAACTAAGCTAATGAAATCACACACATCCATGCCCGAGGCAGGATTCGAAACTGCGACCGTAGCGGTCACGCGGTTCCAGGCTGTAGCGCCTAGAACCGCACGGCCACACCAGAACGGTTTTCGCTTTAACTTTCGACTTGTTCGTTTCCGGTAGAAGAACCCTCGCATCAGATTGATACATTCATCCTTCACCATCATCCTTGAAAGTTTATAACATTATCACTGAATCACCCCTTATATATGTACATTTAGAGTCACCGGCAACTATAACAAATTAATTTAGATTTCGTATGGTTGATCCTCTGTATACTTGCATTTACACTGAAGGTATGAACGTGAGTATTCAGATACAGAGATACGTAAACACGTAGAAAATGGCGCTGTGGGCTGCAACGCCCATATAAGACAACTAGTATCTGTAGCAGTTGTTAGACCGGTTACTGTTGCTACAGTGGTAGGTGATCAAGATTTAAGTTAGTTTGAACGTGATGTTACAATCGGCGCACGAGAGGTGGGACACAGCAAAAAAATGGTTCAAATGGCTCTGAGCACTATGGGACTCAACTGCTGTGGTCATTAGTCTGCTAGAACTTAGAACTACTTAAACCTAACTAACCTAAGGACATCACACACATCCATGCAAGAGGCAGGATTCGAACCTACGACCGTAGCAGTCGCACGGTTCCGGACTGCGCGCCTAGAACCGCGAGACCACCGCGGCCGGCGGGACACAGCATCTCCAAAGTAGCGAATAAGGGGGAATTTTCCCCTACGACCATTTCACTAGTGTATCGTGAATATTAGTAATCCGGTAACACATCAAATCTCTGACATCGCTGCGGCTGGAAAAGGTCCTGCAAGACCAACGCCGACTGAAGAGAATCGTTCAATGTGACAGAAGTGCAACCCTTCCGCAGATTGCTGCAGATTTCAGTGCTAGGCCGTCAACAAGTTTCAGCGTGCTAATCTTTCAACAAAGCATCATCGATGTGGGCTTACGCACCCGAAGGTCCACTCGTATACCCTTGATGACTGCACGACACAAAGCTTTACTCCTCGCCTAGGCCCGTCAACACCGACAATGGACTGTTGACTGGAAGCATCTTGCCTGGTCGGATCAGTCTCGTCTGAAATTATATCGAGTGGATGGACGTGTACAGGTATGGAGAGAATCTCATGTCAGCATGGGAGGCTCTGTAATTGTGTGGGGCAGTTGGAATGAAATGGGACCCCTGATACATCTAGATACGACTCTGACAGGTGAAACTCACGTAAACATCCTCTCTGTACACCTGCATCTATTCATGTCCATTGAGCTTTCCAATGGACTTGGTCCATTCCAGTACGACAATGCGATACGCCAGATGTCCAAAATTGCTACAGAGCTGCTCCAGCAAAGCTTTCCTGATTTTGAACTCGCCTCCAAACTTTCCAGACATGAAAAAAAAAAAATGGTATAGTGGGTCTAAGCACTTCGGGATTTAACATCTGAGGTCATCAGTCCACTAGACTTAGAACTACTTAAACCTAACCAACCTAAGGACATCACACACATCCATGCCCGACGAAGGATTCGAACCTGAGACCGTAGCAGCGGCGCGGTTCCGGACTGAAGCGCCTAGAACCGCTCGGCCACAGCGGCCGTCGCTCCAGACATGAACATTACTGAGAATATCTGTGATGCCTTTGCAGCGTTCTCTTCACAAGATATCTCCACCCCATCGTACTCTTTAGGATTTACGGGCAACCCTACAGGATTCTTGGTATCAATTCCCTACAGTGGGGGCCAGGCAATGTCTCTTCGCTAAGAGAGGTGATGTCCAGGAAACCACTCTCTCAAAGTTTCCTGAGAACGCCTAGAGATGTGACCTGTGGCTCCACCTTTTTTGAAGCAGACTGCCGTTTCATGGTCCCCAACAAACTATTTTGACTTAGGTGGCTACTTTGACTTAGGTGTATCAGCTTGAATTAACCGCTGCCGTTACGCCATCTTTCTCGAAAAAATACGAACGCCACACAACATATTCAACAATGGTTCACCAAACTAACACACGTTGTTTATTTACTTGAAACGTGGACGTGGGCGTCATCAAAAGAAATCAAAACAGATCCACTGGGAATGTTTCGAAGAATTTCCTCACACACTGCTCTGCGCTTTCCAAAATCTCTCTCATTTAATGCTTAGACAACGGTCATTTTGTGTTTTCAATATGTGTGTGAAACCTTATGGGACTTAATTTCTAAGGCTATCAGTCCCAACGCTTACACACTAAACCTAAATTATCCTAAGGACAAACACACACACCAATCTCCGAAGGAGGACTCGAACCTCCGCCGGGACCAGCCGCACAGTCCATGACTGCAGCGTCTTACCGCTCGGCTAATCCCACGCGGCCATTTTGCGTGGGTTCATGAGAAGATCTTTGTGCAGTATTCTTCTTAGACTTCTATAATACAATACCAAGGCAGTGGTATGTTTAAGTGAGGAACGATTTTGAGGTTGCTGGACGGTAAGCCTCACACACGACACGTATTTGGGCGTTCTTATAATCCGAGGTCGGCCTGTACATTTTCTTTTCAGTACAAAACTTGATGCTGTGAAGTTTGATACTCAAAGTTGATTAGTGTTTCGATTAGAGACAGAATCGTGTCGCCCAAGTTGGAACAGAATGTGAAATGCTCGCTAAGCAGTAATCATAGAATTATCATTACGAATACACTACTCCTCCACAACAAACGCACGTTGCTCACTGTACCGGATGTTATGAGCCTCACTAATGCAACAAGCAAAATTACTTAAATTTTTCATATGTTATCTCACCCAGAAAACGTTAGACATAAAGAAATTAGATGAAAAATAATTTTAAAATATAACATTAAGAGTAATATTATTTAAAAGAGAAAGAATGCTGACGATATGATGTAAGCTCTAAGCTAGTAGCTTATAAGTAGTAACTTACTCGTGTTTGTACGCCTTCTGTAAATAACGTGTCTTTTAAGAATGCATTCTGTTTAAGTGAAAAATTTATCTGTTAATTAACTAATTAATCTTTTAATACAATAACCAGGGCTAGAATTTTAAACTGTAAATGGCAGCGATAGTGTGGGAACCCTTTCATTTTTTTTACGTTCAAAAAATTAACGTAATATTATTCGATCAGATGATTTAAAAAAAAATAGTTACACATGATTGACTGACAATTCATACTGAACAACAGGTGTTTACACTCCTGGAAATGGAAAAAAGAACACATTGACACCGGTGTGTAAGATCCACCATACTTGCTCCGGACACTGCGAGATGGCTGTAGAAGCAATGATCACACGCACGGCACAGCGGACACACCAGGAACCGCAGCGACGCACGGATGCACGCCAAGACCGTAGGATCCTACGCAGTGCCTTAGGGGACCGCACCGCCACTTCCCAGCAAATTAGGGACACTGTCACTGCTGGGGAATTGGCGAGGACCATTCGCAAGCGCCTCCATGAAGCTGGGCTGCGGTCCCGCACACCGTTAGGCCGTCTTCCGCTCACGCCCCAACATCGTGCAGCCCACCTCCAGTGGTGTCGCGACAGGCGTGAATGGAGGAACGAATGGAGACGTGTCCGTCTTCAGCGATGAGAGTCGCTTCTGCCTTGGTGCCAATGATGGTCGTATGCGTGTTTGGCGCCGTGCAGGGTGAGCGCCACAATCAGGACTGCATACGACCGAAGCACACAGGACCAACACCCGGCATCATGGTGTGGGGAGCGATCTCCTACACTGGCCGTGCACCTCTGGTGATCGTCGAGGGGACACTGAAGTGTGCACGGTACATCCAAACCGTCATCGAACCCATCGTTCTACCATTCCTAGACCGGCAAGGGAACTTGCTGTTCCAACAGGACAATGCACGTCCGCATGTATCCCGTTCCACCCAACGTGCTCTAGAAGGTGTAAGTCAACTACCCTGGCCAGCAAGATCTCCGGATCTGTCCCCCATTGAGCATGTTTGGGACTGGATGAAGCGTCGTCTCACGCGGTCTGCACGTCCATCACGAACGCTGGTCCAACTGAGGCGCCAGGTGGAAATGGCATGGCAAGCCGTTCCACAGGACTACATCCAGCATCTCTACGATCGTCTCCATGGGAGAATAGCAGCCTGCATTGCTGCGAAAGGAGGATATACACTGTACTAGTGCCGACATTGTGCATGCTGTGTTGCCTGTGTCTATGTGCCTGTGGTTCTGTCAGTGTGATCATGTGATGTATCTGACCCGAGGAATGTGTCAATAAAGTTTCCCCTTGCTGGGACAATGAATTCACGGTGTTCTTATTTCAATTTCCAGGAGTGTATAACCAAGTTTTAAAACCATTAAAATATTAAACTGAATGTTAAGTCTTAAAAGACGCTGTAGCTTAATTTAATTAAGTCGTTTACGTACCGACTTATTAGGTTTCGCAACTTTTAAGGTGCACGTTCTGTTTTATATCTGTATAAAAAATTTTAAATCGATGATTTGAACATGGCGATTTGAGTTTCCTGAGAAATTTCTATGTACTGAATTCTTAGACTCAAACATAGAAGAAAATGTTATGCATCGAAAGGGTGCAAAAAAGGGCAGCTCGTTTTGTATTATCACGTAATAGGGGAGAGAGTGTGGCAGATATGATACGCGAGTTGGGATGGAAGTCATTAAAGCAAAGACGTTTTTCGTCGCGGCGAGGTCTATGTACGAAATTTCAATCATCAACTTTCTCTTCCGAATGCGAAAATATTTTGTTGAGCCCAACCTACATAGGTAGGAATGTTCATCAAAATAAAATAAGAGAAATCAGAGCTCGAAGAGAAAGGTATAGGTCTGCGTTTTTCCCGCGCGCTGTACGCGAGTGGAATGGTAGAGAGATAGTATGATTGTGTTTCGATGAACCCTCTGCCAAGCACTTAAATGTGAATAGCAGAGTAGTCATATAGATGTAGATAGAAAACTAGATGAGGATCACATACGCCCCACGAACATATAAGTATTTGATAAGTAAGATTAATAATTTCATAGTAAAATCAAGTTAGTCTCAAACTCTATGTCACATGGTGTAGGGAGCAGTTACAGAACGCCAGCAAATTAACAGCTGGTGCCGCTAGGCGAAGTTTTCTAACCTCCTCGGTCGATAAAAACCATAATCAGAGTATCAGGTCTAAAAGCTGAAACAACTGAATTAATAACATGAAACTGATTGTCGGTTAAATAACAGTGAAGCAGCAACTAAAATCAAAGAGAGATGGGGACAATCCCCATGTAACATGGAACAACTGATAGAAATGTGGCTAAGTTGAGATAAAATCACGAACTGTCATCAAATAGTTCTAATGGCTCTGAGCACGATGGGTCTTAACTTCTGAGGTCATCAGTCCCCTAGAACTTAGAACTACTTAAACCTAACTTACCTGAGGACAACACACACATCCATTCCCGAGACAGGATTCCAACCTTTGACAGTAGCGGGCGCGCGGTTCCTGACTAAAGCGCCTAGAACCGCTCGACCACATAGATCGACAACTGCCATCACTTTACCGATTACAATATGTCCCCATCGACCAGTGTCAAGTAACATAGTAGCAATCAGAAAAGGTATGCAGTAAAGTATTAAGTCCTGGAGTGACTGAAGAATAAAATAAAGTTAATGTAGAAAACTAGCTATTTTAACACCAGTTTCAGTGTATGAATTGTCAGTCAATCATGTATTCGATCAGAGACTTCTACTCCAGCAGCCACAACAACACTACGCGTGTTCTTTGGCCTGGGTCACAGCAGCTTTAAATGTTATTTCTTAAGTTTAAAGGGGCTAATAAATTTACAAAGAGAACATCTGAATATAGGCGGCCTTCTTTTTTATGAGGTACCTCTGTATGTGGCACTATGTTTCATTAAGGAAAGATTTGGGCAACCATCTACACTAGAGCTCCTACATACTAGGCTGAATCGTCCACTATCTTTTCCCCAAGCCTGAGAATTTGGCTGTATTTACCTAGAGATCAGTTAACTTACTCACGAAACTTTTCACAATGTTTCTTATAAAATATTTGATAATGGAAGTGTGAAATTTACCAAACAGTAAGAATTGTGTGTGGAGATATTTAGAATGCCTTTTTCATATAATAAAACTAAACTTCGTCCGAACAAGCCATGAAGACCCAACGTTTCCGACCAGCCGCTGTGTCATCCTCACCCACAGGCGTCACTGGATGCGGATATGGAGGGGCGTGTGCTCTCCCGGCCTTATATCAGTTTCCGAGACCGGAGCCGCTACTTCTCAAACAAGTAGCTCCACAGTTTGCCTCACAGGGGCTGAGTGCACCCTGCTTGCCAACAGCGCTCGACAGACCGGATGGTCACCTATCCAAGTGCTAGCCCAGCCCAACAGCGCTTAACTTCAGTGATGTGACGGTAACCGGGGTTACCACTGAAGCAAGGCCGTTGGCCTTTTCATATAATAGAAAAATTGAACTGTACCTTGGAACTTGCGTGGTAGCTTGTGAATATTAAATATAATGAGTTAAGAGCTCGGTACCAATGTCTTCAGATATGCAAGCAACCTGTGAACATTTATTAGTGTATTCTCCTGTATAGGCAGTTGCAAAATTGGTGGATATTTTTTATCATAAAAAATTTGACAGCTTTTTGCCAGAGGGGAAACTGTACCATGCATGAACTGAACCCTAGAAGTAGTTCATTGAGGCCTGTTACGCAAAACTAACATTATATGATATTTTGTGTTCATTACGTGAAATTAGTTTTTGCCCAGCATGGAGGTCTGAGTGAACCCCCCACCCACTAGACACCAACTGTACACGTCCTGTATCTTAAATTCACGGTTTTAATACATCATTATTGATTAAATCATTAGTTATTAAGACAAAAAAGATGGAATATTTGTTGCTTGTTGCGTTGTGGTCGTCCTAACGTACCTGTATAAAAAATGGGACTATGTATTACTCAGTTTATGTATGTATGTTTATGATAACGACGTGTAAAAAATAACAATAAACATTTCTCTCCACTTTGCCACCTGTGAAAATATGTCAGGGATCGAAAACCTTTGAGACGAACTGCTTCAGTATAGCTGGCGCATAACTATTTATATTAATATATATTTGCAATACACAACTGAGTGGTAAGGCCTAGTAACCAGATGCCAGTGCGGCAATTTACGGCCTATCTTTTATTCGTTCAGGATGACGTGGAAATCTAAACATGCGAAAACCATTTTTTGCAATGGTTAGTGCAGTTTACAGCTAAGCAGCCACACGTATTTACGAAGAATTATTAAATACATTTGATTAGAAACATCCACTCGCATCACGACTCACAGATTAGCAAGAATGAATATCGAGTACTCTGGGGAAAAGATGGCGGGCAGTTGAGTTCAGGATATAGGAGTCTTAATCGAAGCCACATCGTAACAGTACTGAGTAAATACCACCAAATCACCTAGCCGAGCCATTGAACCAACTAAATAAATAAATGTCGTGTAACTAGGGCCTCTCGTCGTTAACCGAGCGCGGTGGCGCAGTGGTTAGCACACTGGACTCGCATTTGGGAGGACGACGGTTCAATCCCACGTCCGACCATCCTGATTTAGGTTTTCCTTGATTTCCCTACATCACTCCAGCCAAATGCCGGGATGGTTCCTTTGAAAGGGCACGGCCGACTTATTTCCCCGTCCTTTCCTAATCCGGTGAGACCGATGACCTCGCAGTTTGGTCTCTACCCCCAAACCACCCAACCCCTCCCGTCTGTTAGACCGTTCGCAAGGTGCAAGTCTTTCGATTTGACGCCACTTCGGCGCCTTGTGCTTCGATTGGGATGAAATGATAATGATGATTAGGACAACTCAACAACAAGACCTTGAGAGGAGAAACTCTCCGACCCAGCCGGGAATGGGACTAGGGCCCTTAGGATTGGCATTCTGTCGCGCAGACCACTCAGCTACTGGCGGCGGATATTGAGCCACCTGAAAATGGCACATACACCGCTATCGATCGATATCCCCTCTACGTCAGAACTCCCACCACAACGCACACTGTAGCCTCTCCCTATAAGGGCAGACTTTTTGCCGGACCCTGTACAGCAGTAAGGAAGGAAACTAGTAATAGGAGGTACGGACGACCCCTTGATTTTTGGTGTATGCAACCTTCAACACTGAACTCGTAGTCGGTCCGTTACTGGTGTGTAGCAGCTAGCCAAAGTGTTTTCAGGCGACGAGCTTGCGTGAAGGCGAGTGAACACCGAGCGAAGTGGCGGAGTGGTTAGCACACTCGGCTCGCATTCTGGAGGACGACCACCCTGATTTAGGTTTTCCGCGATTTCCCTAAATTGACCTTCCCCGTCCTTGCCTGATCCGATGAGACCGATGACCTCGCTGTTTGGTCTCTTCCCCCAAACAACCCAACCCTAGGCGAGTGATGCCGAGCCACATGGATAGCGAGTGTGATGGGTAACCACTGCCAGTCATTCTTCTTCGCCACGCAAACGCAGTGATCTAGTGCAGAGAGCAGCTCGGTAGCTGCGGATCCTTGCGCCTTGCTCTCACTCCACGCGCCTCGCTCCACGGTCAATCAAATCAGGGCGGCGCGGCGGACCTCCGGCCGCAGAGGCTCGGCTCGCCAGAACCCCTCCAGCCCACCAGCTGCCCTCCTTCCTCCCGTTAGCCGGCGGAGCGCAGCGCTATTACGGGTAATTGTGTGTTCCCTGCGGCCCCGTCTGCGGGGTGATTACCGCCCCCGCCACGGGCCAACTTGCCGGTGGCACGTCGCGTATCCCCGCGTAGGCGGCTGGGCGCTGGCCTGGCAGCAGCTGGTCCGGCCCGACCTCGCCGCTAATTCACTCCAGTGGGAGGCGCCGCTGCGCCGCCGGCTGTCGGCTCGATTCGTCACGAGCTCACCCTCACAACGACTCCGCTGCACCCTCTCCTGCTGAGCGACCGTCCGTAGAGCTCTGCAACTTCTTTCTCACAGCAGGTTCCGGCGCTAAGGGAGCGCTGTTTAGGCACTTCTTGTCAGGTAAAAAATGTACGGTGCTTCGGGGATCCAATCTGACATGAGATATGTCATTTCAGCAGGTATGACAGGTCACACCTACACTGATGAGCCAAAATATTATCCCTAAATCTTAAACACGGCTGTGAATCAGCAATTAAACTATGTGATCAAAGGTATCCGGACACCTGGCTGAAAATGACTTACAAGTTCGTGGCGTCCTCCGTCGTCAGTGCTGGAGTTCAGTATGGCGTTGGCCTGCCCTTAGTCTTGATGACAGCTTCCAGTCTCGCAGGCCTACTTTCAATCAGGTGCTGAAAGGTTTCTTGGGGAATGGCAGCTCATTCTTCACGGAGTGCTACACTGAGGAGAGGTATCGATGTCGTACGGTGAGGCCTGGCACAAAGTAGGCGTACCAAAACATGCCAAAGGTGTGCTATAGAATTCAGGTCCGGACTTTGTGCCGGCCAGTCCATTACAGGGAAGTTATTGTCGTGTAACCACTTCATCACAGACCGTGCACTATGAACAGGTGTTCTATTGTGTTGAAAGATGCAATCGCCATCACCGAATTGCTCTTCAACACTGGGAAACAGGAATGTGCTGTGATGGTGCCACCCAAATGAAGAAGGGATGCCAGCCCCCCTCCATGAAAAACACCACCACACTATAACACTACTGTTTCCGAATTTTACTGTTGGTACTATACACGCTGGCAGTTGACGTTCACCGGGCATCCACCATACCTACTCGCTGCCAACTGATCGCCAAATTGTGTACCGTGATTCGGCACTCCACGCAACGTTTTTCCACTGTCGTCCAACGTTTTACGCTCCTTACAGGTAGAGATCCTAAGAAACGTACACGAGGACTTGTATGTAAAATTATATACTTTTATTATTTTACAGTTGATGATTTACCCTTACCGGAGTCACAGTCACGAAAGAACTGAGGAAGCAGTAATTTTATCACCATCTTGCACACGTTATAAACGCGGATTTTTTACATCATGACTGTTTCAAAAATCCTATAGAAAAAGAAGCTTATTTTACATACACAAAATTATCTCTCTCGTCACACAGTGGCAAATCAAGCGTAAAGCATTATTTCGCTAAATATTGGCGAGAATATCTAGTGACGTAGAATGCAATGTATTTTGATGCGTTCCTCTCGGGATGTGATTTCTATCCCTCTCCCGATGAGACAAGAGCGGTATGGAAACTATTTACCTGACAATAAAAATAGACGGCGTAGGGTTGCATTAGCTACCGACACCTGTTCCTACATCCAAAGAAACTAACGGTGTACAAAACCCTGTACGCTTTAATTACAATCCATTCTTTTAAAATTAACGCAGAGTCACGTGGTTGTAAGTATACTCTTTTCCAGGAAATTCATTTACAATCCCAATTTCCCTTCGCATCTCCTTTCAATGCCTTTTATGAAAAGATTAATAAACACAATTATTTCGGTATATTTGCAGTCTAGGTAAGGAAAAAATTCAAAATTTAAAAAAAAAAATTTCCTCGTGGAACGACGACGCCACTGCTGCGTGTCCGGTTATAAATCCTCACCCCTCTAACAGGTCAGTGCACCTACCTTTCCAAGCCTCTTGTTGTCTGTTCCTTCCCTCTGCACTGATAGGTACTGGTTCAGCTGACAAAAACCGCGTTGAAGAAAAATCGACTAAATGCCTACCAAGCAAAGGCCGCATAACTCAAGCTTGGAGGCAGCACCTGAAAGTTTGTAAAAATATCCGACGTTCGGAATTCTGAATAGCTTGAGTGAAAAGTTGTAAAGTTCCACTAATTAGGCTGTACTGCCTTCAGAACATTTCGTACATGGCTATCAACTTATTATTGACTATTGGCGCTATTTTGATACTGTTTTAACTACCAAGTTTCACACGAAGGCAGCCAGAATATAGACAGTCCGATGATAATGTTTTTCAGGTCTTACACAATCACTGGCCCACAATCATTTGCGAATTACTGCATCAAGTCGTTCTGTGAACTTCCTACAGAGAAGCGCTCATCAAAATGTTTCGAGATGTTACGGAAACAGGACAAGCGGAGTTTAAATACGATCAGAAAGTTTACAACAAACAATTCCACGTGAAATTTCCAGAGTTGCACTACAATTTGCAGAACTAGATTCCCTTCACAGTTCCAGTTAAGAGAACCAGTAGACGGAATATTCCTTTCCTGTTAACAAAGATTCAAAAAATGGTCCAAATGGCTCTGAGCACTATGCGACTTAACTGCTGAGGTCATCAGACGCCTAGAACTTAGAACTAATTAAACCGAACTAACCTAATGACATCACATGCCCGAGGCAGGATTCGAACCTGGGACCGTAGCGGTCGCTCGGCTGCAGACTGTAGCTCGTAGAACCACACGGCCACTCCGGCCGGCGCATTAAGTCATCCAAAAGAATCACAAAACGCAAATTATAAAAGGAATTTTATATTTGTGGAAATAAATTTAATTTAAATAAAACAAATAGCATTTATCCTCAGAAATGAATTACTAATTGATTGAATACCTCTTTATCTCCTGGTTGATTTCATACAAAAGCATGCACTGCAGGATATACGTCAACAGATTCGTGATTGAGCAAGGATATTTCCACCCACATCTTTTACATAGTTTTCAATAAAATGAAATACCACACTGTACATAAGTCAACCATAGACTCGCTCAGTCTTTCCATAACTCTCAAATGACAACACAAAGTTAAATAATATTTCTGAAAGTATTTGATATTATGTCCGCAGCTATTGTGATGAAGGCAAAGGAAAGTCCAGAAAAAAAAGGTTATCTGTTACAGTTTCAGCTGCTGTTTAAAAGAACACATTATAGTCTCTAAGCCAGTTTTCTAACAGCAGAAAAATTATTGCCCTCTGAGGTAAAGTCTTTTATTGCGAATGGTTCTGAATAAACTGAACTGATAATTTTTACAGTAAGGTTTCATTATCAATACGAATTCTTGTATGGGATATGATAAAGATCGACAAAATTTTAATACTATTTCATTCCATTGGAAACGTCCCCTTAGAAAAATTATACATGACTGTGCTTAAACTGACACACAATATTTTTTAGAGCAACGCAATCTGACTTTCAATAATCCCTACAAGAGAATGGCCCTGACGAAATTAACCTATACGTTTCACAAATCACTTACCTCACAAAAATCTTCGTTACTCGAACTACTGCAATATAGCGAGCGCCACTACTGACAGCTAAATAAAAGATTCAAACTACTGAAGGCACTAACTACTGATAGGCATAGTTAGCAAATGAAAGATTTTGATAGAGAACAAACAATGTATTTACCTTAATAGTGTTCAAAAGTCGTAATATATGTACCAGTTCCTGACATCCAGTCTTACAAACTTACTACCTCTGATGGACACACGTCCAGATCATCCGCCCTCAAAACTCCGCCATGTCTCTCCCCACATCCACCACTGCTGGCGGCTCTCCTCCAACTGCGCAACGCTACTCGCTGTCAACAGCCAACTGCCCAAAACTACAATAGCGGTTATTGCAACAATGCCGACCAGCCTCAGACTGCTCACAGCACAGTCAGTGATTTTCATATAGAGCCCAACGTGGCGTTACCAATTAAAAAAAACTAAACAGCCTACTTACAGATTCACTGGAGGGACGCGTTAGGTTAACCGAGAGCGCTAACGCGCTGCTTCCTGGACTCAGGCAGGCGCTCTCTTCCCGGATCAACTACGCCCAGTGGATTAACGACGAGGGCCAGTGTGCCAGCCAGCCTGGATGAGGTTTTCGGCGGTTTTCCACATCCTGCTAGGTGAATACTGGTCTGCTCCCATTGTCCCGCCTCAGTTACATGACTCACAGACATTTGAAAACGCTTACGCAATTTCATGGCTTACACTAGACGCAGACAGCTGGGGTACACTACCTCCAGCGTGGGGGTTATGGGGTGCTGACAGGAAGGGCATCCAGCCATCCTCTAACATTGCCAAATCGATAATAACAAGGACGACACCACATTACAGTGGCACAAATGCAAAAGAAAATGATGATTCGATTCACTGGAGGGAGTGTATAACCAAATCGAACACACAGGAGTCAACTTATGTCCCTAGCACTCAGTGCGACAGCTGCATATACTTTAGAACAAAATACAAACTGCTCTCTCTCGGACTCAAAGGCAAGGTACTTTAAGATCACTTACTTCAGTAGAAATCCGGCCGGTGTGGCCGAGCGGTTCTAGGCACTTCAGTCTGGAACCGCGCAACCGCTACGTTCGCAGGTTCGAATCCTGCCTCGGGTATGGATGTGTGTGATGTCCTTCGGTTAGTTAGGTTTAAGTAGTTCTAAGTTCAATGGGACTGATGACCTCACATGTTAAGTCCCATAGTGCTCAGAGCCATTTGAACCATTTCCAGCGGAAGGCGTATTGACACAGAACAAGTTGCCATGTTACACCACGCTCTTGGATTACCATCCCGCACTCTTCCTTCCGCACGAAACAGGGCGCGGAAACTACCCTGATTGGGTCTACACCAGAAATGCCTTTTTTCCCTAAATGGTTGGACATCTGAAGCTCCCACTATTTAGTTTTTGGCCAAGTTCTTCATAAACAACAAATATATACGAAATGGGTGACAACGAATAGGTGCGGTTCCCTTTTGAGTCAGACTAAAACCAATATTACGAGGCCCATTCGGAGAGTAAGGTCCGAGCGATCGCTAAATGGAAACGACAGTGAAAATCAGATGAAATTTTGCACAGATGTGTTGGGCGCTGTCTCAAGAATGCCTGTCGATCGCTTAATGTCGCTCTTTTCAATTCTGAAAAATGCTTAGAAAAAGTGTCTCCCACCAAGTGTGAGTGTGAATGATTCCGCCTGAAGTTATTCAGCCCACATCACATGACTGTGATGCATTTCCGAACTCTATAGGGAAATGAAGACGCCCCTCCAATGTTTGCATTGGGAAGTGTTTGATTACCAACAATGCAGCCCGTAGCTGGTTCCTACTGAGTTTCGTTTCTACTAACATGAACCGCTGGCTATGAAGAAAACATTTTGGCACATACAGCGAGCTGTAGACCAATGTATAGATTTGGCGGAAAGCACACGCAGCTTCATTCTATGACGAGGGCTCGGAAAGTTGGTACAACGCTACGACAAATGTATAACTCGGAACGATGACTATGTGGCGGAGTAAAGTATAGCCAATTGTTTAAAAAAAAAACATTTATGAATTGCACAGTGACTTCCATTTCGCGACCGATCCGATCTTACTTTCCGAACAGCACTCGTAGTTCCTGATCTAGCAGTTGTGTGTGTTAAATTTTTGTTATACACTACTGGCCATTAAAATTGCTACAGCCAGAAGAAATGCAGATGATAAACGGGTATTCATTGGACAAATATATTATACTAGAACTGAAATGTGATTACATTTTCACGCAATTTGGGTGCATAGATCCTGAGAAATCAGTACCCAGAACAACCACCACTGGCCGTAATAACGGCCTTGATACGCCTTGGCATTGAGTCAAACAGAGCTTGGATGGCGTGTACAGGTACAGCTGCCCGTGCAGCTTCGATACCTCAGTTCATCAAGAGTAGTCACTGGCGTATTGTGACGAGTCAGTTGCTCGGCCACCATTGACCAGAAATTTCCAATTGGTGAGAGATCTGTAGAATGTGCCAGCCAGGGCGGCAGTCGAACATTTTCTGTATCCACAAAGGCCCGCACAGTACCTGCAGCATGCGGTTGTGCATTATCCTGCTGAAATGTAGGGTTTCGAAGGGATCGAATGAAGGGTAGAGCCACGGCTCGTAACATTTCTGAAATGTAACGTCCACTATTCAGAGTGCCGTCAATGCGAACAAGAGGTGACCAAGAAGTGTAACCAATGGTACCCCATACCATCACGCCGGGTGATACACCAGTATGGCGATGATGAATACACGCTTCCAATGTGCGTTCACCGCGATGTCGCCAAAAACGGATCGACCATCATGATGCTGTAAACAGAACCTGGATTCATCCGAAAAATGACGTTTTCCAATTCGTGCACCCAGGTTCGTCGTTGAGCACACCATCGCAGCCGCTCCTCTCTGTGATGCAGCGTCAAGGGTAACCGCAGCCATGGTCTCCGAGCTGATAGTCCATGCTGCTGCAAACGTCGTTGAATTGTTCGTGCAGATGGTTGTTGTCTTGCAAACATCCCCATCTGTTGACTCAGGGATCGAGACGTTGCTGCACGATCCGTAACAGCCATGCTGTTGAGATGCCTGTCATCTCGACTGCTAGTGATACGAGGCTGTTGGGATCCAGCACGGCGTTCCGTATTACCCTCCTAAACCCACCGATTCCATATTCTCCTAACAGCCATTGGATCTCGACCAAGACGAGCAGCAATGTCGCGATACGATAAACCGCAATCACGATAGGCTACAATCCGACGTTTATCAAAGTCTGAAACGTGATGGTACCCATTTCTCCTTCTTACACGAGGCATCACAACAACGTTTCACCAGGCAACGCCGGTCAACTGCTGTTTGTGTATTGCAAATCGGTTGGAAACTTTAGTCATGTCAGCATGTTGTAGGTGTCGCCACCGGCGCCATCCTTCTTGAATGCTCTGAAAAGCTAATCATTTGCTTATCACTGCATCTTCTTCCTTTCGGTTAAATTTCTCGTCTGTAGCACGTCATCTACGTGGCGTAGCAATTGTAATAGCCAGTACCTGGGGTTCGAATTTATCCATAAATTTAATCCTCTGTTCCCACTTCTGTACTGTATACGCACAATAGGTAAAATTACGATGCTTGCAAATTCTCCCGGTGTGTGACTTTTTCCATACAGACTTGGCGTCCCATGAAGCTCATGAACATTATTTGGTGTGACTAAATGTAAATTGTTCGAGAAATAAATTTATTGGTATCTCCAGAAACACAAGAAACAGTGCGCCTGGTGTAACACATGGTGTAACAAGATAAGAATGCTGCCGAAAATAGGAAACTTTTTTCGTATCTACTTTAAATCACACACTACCACTGATGGTATCGTTATCTCTGAACATGAAGCAGGTGTGATCTATATCAGTCTCTTCAAAGAGGGAATATGTGATCTGCAGCTCAGAGAGCTAGCGAAAACACGGCGGAACGTAACAGGCTTTACTGGCAGCAGACGTTATTGTGGCAGGCTTTCGGTTTTAGGTTACGGACCGCCGAAACACAGCGCGTATCGGAGCCACTCTGATGGAATGTTATCCGCCAGACCGCAGCGGCTCGAGATGCAAAACGAAGCGATCGAACGTACTCAGTCCGGATTGGCAATCACCCCAGAGGGGCGGTGGGGGAGCCGTAGGAAGCCAATTGCCGCAGGGCGTCGAGAAGCTGCGAGATACGGGTTTTGGGATGGGAGGGGGAGAGGAGGTGGTAAGGAAAGTAAAGCAGAAAAGCAAAGGAGAGGAAAGGCTATACAAGGCGGCAGCGGCGGCGGCAGCGGCGGCGTGTATGGTGCTGCTCGAGGTAGGGGTACAGTTGCACTTTGATTGCGTTAGACTCTGCTGGCTATACTGCAAAACTGAGTCCACAGGCCGAGACAGGAAAGACTTCTGTACATACAAAGGGGTCCAAAAAAAATATATCCACTGTTTTAGAGCCCGTAACTGGCAAAGTAATTGACGGAGTTGTTACATCTTTGGGCCAGACGGTGCGGCCGTGCGGTTCTAGGCGCTTCTGTCTGGAACCGCGTGACCGCTACGGTCGCAGGTTCGAATCGTGCCTCGGGCATGGATATGTGTGATGTCCTTAGGTTAGTTAGGTTTCAGTTGTTCTAAGTTCTAGGGGACTGATGACCATAGATGTTAAGTCCCATAGTGCTCAGAGCCATCTGAATTTGAACCACATCTTTGGTAGTCTAATTGTTTGTAGTTCCGGCAATCGCCACAAAAGCGTCGTATTGCGTTGTTTTGTTTGGTCCGATGACAGTCGCCAGATAGTGTTTTGTTCTTAGCTGCACCTAGTTACTCGAGTAAACATGGCTGGAACAATGCCTACATTCGATGAAAGGAAGTCAGTTTTCAAGTGGTATTTTAAGTACGAAAACATTATTGAGGTTCAACGTGTAATAGTTCTTTATTTACGTGACCATTACGGCTCTCCAACCCCTGTTCTAGATACCAGTAATAGCGCACTACTTTTCAGCGAAGTAACAGACATATTTTTGTGACAATATTCATATTTGGTTTTACTAATGTATAGGTACTCCGATGTATCGATATACGAGGGTCGGTCAAAAAGTAATGCCTCCCATTTTTTTTCTACTTAAAAAAATTAAGTTAAGTGAAAAATTTGAATTTGGCGCCATTCCTCAAACCTTCTTCTGCAATCCACTGCAGTAGTAACTTTCTGTGTCAACAGGTGGCAGCACAGCAGAAGTTTGTAAGATGGCCGACATCGATGTTCGTTTGAGACAGCGTTGTGTGATTGAATTCTTGAATGCAGAAGGTGAAACGCCCATACGCATTCATGAAAGACTGAAGAAGGTGTATGGTGTTGTGACAGTGGATGTCAGCACTGTTAGACGATGGGTTCGTCGTTGTAAGGAAGCTGAAGGGCAAACACCGTTGACTGACGAAAAGCGGAGCGGCAGGCCGGTGAGTGGAGTGACTCCACACAACATTCAGCAAGTTGATGACATCATTCGTGGTGACCGTCGGGTGACTGCAGATGAAGTGTGTCGCATTATTTCTCTTAGTAAAGGCAGTGTGATCACGATTATTAAACAATTGGGGTACTCAAAAGTTTGTGCACGGTGGGTTCCAAGAATGTTAACCGATCAGAATAAAGAGGCAAGGAAAACAATAGCCTCCCAACACTTGCAGCGCTTCCGTTTGGAGGGAGATGAGTTTCTGAAAAAAATTGTGACCGGGGACGAAACATGGGTGCATTTTTTTGAACCCGAATCAAAGAGGCAGTCAATGGAGTGGCGTCACACAAGCTCGCCGAGGAAGAAAAAATTCAAAACTGTGCGATCGGCAGGGAAAGTTATGGCAACAGTATTTGGGATACAGAGAGTGTGATTCTGGTTGATTTTTTGGAGCAGGGATGAACAATACGAGAAATTCTGTTCAATACGTCACAACCCTCAAAAAACGTAAAGCACGTCTTCAGCGAGTTCGCCCAACAAAATCAATGGCAGATGTTCTTCTTTTGCATGACAATGCAAGACCACACACCAGTCGTCACACCTCTGACGAGATTGTCAAAATTGGATGGGAAGTTTTGCCTCATCCCCCATACAGCCCTGACCTGGCACCATCAGACTTCCATCTGTTCGGGCCACTAAAAGAAGCTCATCGTGGGATTCATTTTGAAGATGAGGAGGCCGTCAAAACATCCGTGCGTCAATGGCTTAGGAAGCAGAGCTGTGATTTTTACCGTACTGGGATACATGCCCTTGTTCAAAGATGGACCAAAACTGTAGAGATGGGCGGAGATTACATTGAAAAATGACAAAATGATCCTCAATGTTGTGGTTTTCAACCTATGTAATTGCATTTAAATTTCCTGACAATTAAACGTAGAAAAAAAATAGGAGGCATTACTTTTTGACTGACCCTCGTATTACAGTGACATAGTTCTTGTGTGTATTCATTTCTATGAGACTGTCATAATCTTTGACTTACTTGTAACCGTTTTGGCGCGAATGCGTACAGAGCAGTCTTTGTTTCACTTTGCAAAAGTTAAGTTGTTATTTCGGTTAGTAAAAAGAAGTCATGTCTTTTGTTTGGTTAAAATGGAAATTAAATATATGAAGATAGATACAAAACTGTTTTCTTGATGATGTGGCAATTAAGAAGAAGTGTATGTTAATTTACAATATGTTTAATAAAAATGTGGATCGTGAACACCAAGTCAAAAATTATTTCTACCATACCATTGTTCCGATCTGGGATTGTTTGATCATTAAGAATTTCCTGAAAAACGCATTTGTTAGGTTTTCAAATATTGCTAAAATACAGATCTGGACCTTCTATCAGTCAAAGTGGAATCACCATAGAATCAACAAGATGAGCCATAACAACTTCGACAAAATCTACGTGGGAATCCATTCAAGATAAGTGCCAAAATTAATGAGTTTTTTACAGTGACTTCATTATTTATGACGATCCCAGTCAATAATTTTGTTGTTGCCCGATAAAGCTAACATATGCTGCGTGAGCAACGTTATTAATCTGATTTATAACCTTCTTTGCAAGTGATGGTATTATTAGAAACTGTAATGGCGGAATGAGCATCAAACAGAGCCCCCGACACGTTTAACGATTCGTCGCATTCGAGACAAATTTGAAGCCGAAGGCTGTGTTAAAGATGTACACAAACAACGACCTGGACGATCTGTAACAATAACAATTCCAGCTAACTCCTGTTGTGTGTTACAACAATTCACTCGCTCACCACAGAAGACTGTGAGACAGTGTGCCCGTGAAACTGGAGTGAGTCGCTCAAGTGTTCGGTGAATTTTGAAGAAGGCGAAGTGGAAGGGCTACATCCCACGGTTGCTCCACGAAATGAACGAGGACGACACAGATCGTAGAATGGAGTACTGCGAGTGGTTTACCAACATGGTGCGCAGCGATGAACAGCTTGCGGAAATGATTGTGTGGGCTGACGAGGCACAGTTCAAACTCAATGGTAAAGTAAGTCGCCACAATTGCATCTACTGGGCCGCCGAAAATTCGAAAGTCCTTGTAGACAAAGCCGTGAATTTGCCAGGAGTAAATGTGTGGTGTGGGTTGTCTTACCAGCACTTGATTGGGCCATTCTTCTTTGACGACACAGTTACCGGTGAGGTGTACCTTCAGAATCTTCAGACATCCATTTAACATGCCATCCGAGACTTGTATGGAGACGGAAGAGTTTACTTTCAACAATATGGTGCCCCAACCCACTACCAAAATCGTGTTAGGGCGTATCTCAACGAAAATCTTCCAGGAAGATGGATAGGCCGTAGAGGTGCTGTGGAGTATCCACCACTTTACCCAGACCTAACTCCTCTGGACTTTTACCTGTGGGGAACACTAATGGACGTCTTTTGCCGACAAAACCACGGACATTAGATGAACTTCGAGAATCCATCGTACATTCATGTGCAAATATCCAACTGAACACGTTGCTGTCAGTAGTTCGTGCTGCAGTTCGGCGGCATCGTTTGTGTGTGTATGTTAATGTTGACCATTTCGAACACCTACAGTGATGTCTTTAAGTTGGATTTTAAGCTACACTTTCACCAAAAATGAAAGAACTCCGTCACTTAGTTTGCAAGTTATGGACTCTTAAACGTTGGATAATTTTTTTTTTCCCTCTGTATAATCCTACAAAAACAGCACATAGATGTTTTGCAAATAGTAGATGCAGATGGAGAGGCGCTTTCCACATGTCTACACTGCGTTATTGGAGTACAGTCTCTGCTTTGTGACTATGGCAAGATGGAAAGCGTAAAACGCATATTTCTTGAAATCATCAACCTTTGGAAACTTACACTCAGTTTACTAAGGACGTTGTTAGTAACATACATTACGCCTCCTGTCAAAAACGTGAAGCATCCGGAAGTGGAGGAGGAAACGAAATGAAGCTTCACATGTTGAGAGGATACGCAGTGTCATTTCAGTGACTACAAAAGCGAGTCAAATTAGAAAGAATTTGGCAGTATGAACCCACTTATCGGTATGATGTTGTACTACACCTGGCATACATGTATGCACTGATTTGGTTGAGCCAAGCTGGCCCATAACTGTTGTAACAGTTTCTTGACATCAAGCACACAGGTGATGATGATGATGATGATGATGATGATGATGTTTGGTTTGTGGGGCGCTCAACTACGCTGTCTTCAGCGCCCATACAAAGTCCCAATTTCTACACAGTACAGCCTAGTCGCGGTCACGAATGATAATGACGATGATGAAATGATGAGGACAACACAAACACCCAATCCCCAGGCAGAGAAAATCCCCAACCTGGCCGGGAATAGAACCCGGGACCCCGTGATCTAGAGGCAGCTACGCTAGCTACTAGACCACGAGCTGCCGACAAGTATACAGGTACTGGGATGGAGTTGAGCTCAAAACTGGTCCTATACATGTTCTGTCGAGGACAGATCTGTGGATCTCACAGGTATAGGAGAATCACCATATCACACATATAGCTTGTAGAGACGTGTTCCACGAGTGGACGAGTATTGTCCTGTTGCAAAATGGCACAATGGTAGAGTCAGGAGAGAGGTAACACATGAGGATGCACGGTGTCTGTGATGTACAACCAGTGTCACCCACGTTTCGTCAGGAACAACCAGCCACAACCTGTAGTCATATCGGATGATTCCCTACATTCTTTCGTCAGGAGTAATACCACTGGGCCCCTTCTAGACTTTGGAAGAATGGTATCCCTCCCCATATCGCTGCCATGCTTGCTGATGAACGTTATCTGGTGTAGTGGAGAAACACGATTCATTGCTGAGCTCAACAAAACACCATTCGTTTGGAGTCCTTGCTTCCCAGCAATGCCACTAGTCTAAACGCAGTTGTTTGGGTTCTGGTGTTAATAGTATCACACAACTAGGACGGTAAAGGCAGTGGTTGGGTTGTAGTGTTAATTGAAGCCTCCAACAAGGACGGTACAGGAAGTTGTTAGGGTTGTGTTGTTAATGGTAGCCTCCAACTAGGACAGTAACACCACTAAACACAAACAACCCTAATGCTCTTTAGCAATGGCATCAAATTGTGCTCGATGGAGAATACAGTGGTGATCAGACGTAGTCGGCGTGAACGTTGATAACTAGTATACCGCCCTCTCGTTCCCAAGCAGTCCAATAGCAGACCCCTGTAACAGCTCTACATATCTGGATATAGCGCTATACATAATGAGGGCCCGTTTAGGTGCTGAAAACGCGGTCTCACTAGAGTAAGCACCGTCTCCGTGTCCTTTACAGAAAGCACTCAACATACGACGCTGTTCACGCCATATACATATCCTACCAAGCCTCATAACACCACTAAACACAAACAACCCTAATGCTCTTTAGCAGCCACTCCACCTCTCACAGATAATTGCTGATCATTTACATACCCTCCGCAGGTATGTACATGTATGAAGTTACACTGACAAGAGACCATGTGTGCTGGATGTTCCACATTTCTGGCAAGCAGTGTATACTGCTAGCAGTGAGAGAGACTCTTTTGTGTGGCGCAGATTGAATTCAAGAGATGATTTTGATTCGTACTCCCTCTATTAGCAGTCAATAGTTTTCTTATTAACAGTGAAGAGTTTCCAGAATGAGATTTTCACTCTGTAAGGGAGTGTACGCTGATATGAAACTTCCCGGCAGATTAAAACTGTGCGCCCGACCGAAACCCGAACTCGGGAACTTTATCTTTCTCAGGCAAGTGCTCTACCAACTGAGTTACCCAAGTACTGCTCACGACTCTTCTCCACAGCTTCAATCCCGCCAGTGCATCGTCTCCTACCTTCCAAACCTCACAGAAGCTCATCTGCGCACATTCTGCTGCAGAGTTAAAATATCATTCTGGGGACACCCCCCCCCCCCCCCCTCTCCCAGGGTGTGGCTAAGCCATGTCTCCACAGTATGCTTTCTTCCAGGAGTGCTACTTCTTCAAGATTCGCAGAAGATCTTCTGTCAGGTTCGGACGGTAGGAGACGAGATACTGGCGGCAGTAAAGCTGTGGGGGGGGGGATTCGTGAGTCGCGCGTGGGTAACTGAGATGGTAGAGCACTTGCCCGCGAAAGGCAAAGGTTCCGAATTCGAGTCTCAGTCCGGCACACAGTTTTCATCTTCCAGGAAGTTTCAGTCAATAGTTCTGAAAAAATAAATTTATGTCACTCAATCGAGTTAATGAAATTTGCAAAGAACTTTACTCCCTTAATCGAAAAGTGATCAATCATCTAACAGATCTATGTTGAATAATCTCGAGTGATTCCTGTTTGATACTGGAATTTGTTTTTTTTCTTTTTGTTGATATAATTGATCAATG
Organism: Schistocerca gregaria; assembly: GCF_023897955.1. Lineage (NCBI taxonomy): Eukaryota > Metazoa > Arthropoda > Insecta > Orthoptera > Acrididae > Schistocerca > Schistocerca gregaria. The sequence goes on from NC_064928.1 coordinate 135,975,429, forward strand.
TATCCCTTTTATTAAGCGGAGGGCACTTACACGACTTACTGGCATAGGTCAAAGACAACCTAATAATATTGTGTCTGTTCAATATATACACCAGTTGCATGGGTGTCTGTTTTACTTACTTAATCGGCAATACGCAGTTTCAACAAACAAGAACAAAAGAAGAAGTATATCGGGTCTGTCTAGACAACAAGAGAAATCATGGTAGGGTGCTCATGTAAACCAGTCAAAAGCCTAATGGCTTGTTTCTTCCTCTCCCACCCCCGACCCCATCCACGACTTCTACAAAAAGGCTTTCTCTTGGAGCGACTTGACTGTTATGTTATCCACTCAAGGCAATCAAGTGAAGAATGTAAAAGAGTAACAATTTTTTAAATTATGGTTCTGGGGCGGAAAACTGCTATGCTTGTAAGCGCCCATTCTGTGGTTTAGTGAAGGGTACAAAACCGAAATTTAAATCAGCAGCAATGGGAGCTAAATTAAAGAAGGAGGGAAACTAAAAACGGAAGGAGTTAAGGGGAGTTGCTCTCCATAAAAAGAGCTTCTAATGACCGAAGTCATCTCACTAATACTGATAAACTCGAGGACGCGATCGGCTGAGCGTGCGTCATCTGCTAAAAGGGAAGCTATATCAGGCGATAGCTGTGAACGGGTGTGTAGCGAAATAAAGCAGGGGCACTGAACTAAAAGCTGTCTCACCGTCCACGATTGAGAGCAGTGGGGACAAAGCGTGGAAGGAGCGCCAATTAAAAGATGTCGATGGCTAAAAAGACAGTGCCCTATCTGGAGTCTAGTTAAAATTACCTCCTCCCGACGACGAGGCCGTGAGGTAGAGATCCAGGCACAGGGAAGATGTTTAACGTCCCGTAATTTATTACTGGGAAGTACAGGCGAGTGTGTGTCCCATAAAAGAACAACACGACGGCATAATAAACTCTGTAGATCGGTAAAGGGAACCATGCGAACAACGGAACGAGGAAGAGAGATTTCAGCCTTTGCCGCTGTATCGGCTGCCCCGTTTCCGCGGATACCAACATGCTCTGTGATTCAGGGAATGCCATAGAGATGCCCTACCAAGTGGAGCGTATGATGGCTGTCCTGAATCCTGTAGACCAGAGGGTGGACGGGATAAGGAGCTTGGAAGTTGAGAAGAGAGGTGAGCGACTCCGAGCATATAATATTCTGTATCTGTTGATGGTGACGGATGGATTTGACAGCCTGGAGAACAGCGTAAAGCTCCGCAGTAAACACCAAACACCGGTCGGGAAGCCGAAATGTAATAGGGGTGTCGCCAACAATTTAGGCACTCCCAACACCAAATGTGATCTCGCATCCGTCAGTGTGAATAAATGTGGCATCCTCCAAGAGCGTTACTGTTCTTGGGAAGCTGACGAAGGTCGCGGAAAAGTCATGTCCCGGTGGTACTAGAGCGGAAGGGCGGCCTGCATACCCTAAATTCAAGGAGGCGCCGAAAAAAATAGCGTGGGTCGGATGAGCAGGCATGGAAGGCATTAGCGTAACGACTCCGAAGGACAGATCACCGATTGGACAACGGAGGTTCAGCAGTCTCAGCGTGAAGGTTCTAGACGGGGCTGGTGTAAAAATCTCCAGACGCTAAACGCAGCCCACGGAGGTGGACAGAGTCCAGACGCCGAAGAATTGGCCGTGCAGAGGAGTAAACTATGCTTCCATAGTCCAATTTCGAGCACATTAAGCCACGATACAGCCATAGTAGGACCACTCTGACAGCTCCCCAGGAGGTGCCACTCAGATCAGAGAGGGTGTTGAATGGTCGCAGACACCGAGCCGCGAGATATGAAACGGGGGAAGACCGGTACAGGTTTCTGTCAATCATGAGTCCCATTAATTTGGCGACGTCCGTGAACGGGGGTCAACAGGACCTAGATATAGGAAAGGCGGATGGAATTCCGTACGGCGCCAAAAATTTACACAGACGGTCTTACTGGGAGAGAATGGGAAGCCGGTTTCGATGGAGTGGAGGCGATCGAGACATTCCTGGAGACGTCGTTCAAGAACGCTGGTGCGTTGAGAGCTATAGCAGATTCCGAAATCATCGACAAAGGGAGCCAGAGACGTCTGGAAGGAAATAATCCATAATTGGATTTACGGCGATGGCGAACAGAACTATAACACTTAGCACGCAGCCCTGAGGTACCCCGTTTTCTTTGGAGAAGGTACGGGATAGAGTATTCAGCTGCATCTTCAATGTGCGCTCATAAATTCACGGATGAAAAGGGGTAGCCGACCTCGAAAGCCCCAAGAGAATGCTATGCGTGAGGTACGTTAAATATAATTTTTAGTAAAGAAATAGAGTCGGTATAAGATGTTAAGTGTTTGAGAAAAACTGGCTGATGAAAGAAGAGCACAGTCAGCTCGTGTCCACAAACAAGACAAAACAAAAGTCGAGGCGCACAGAGATACAAACCAAAGTCTGTGACACCCACCTGTTGCAGGATCCTAGAGTATTAAGTGGTTTACTGTCTGCAAAATTTTTTGAGAATATAGTTAGTAGAAACTGTAAAAGAAATTTAAGCGATAAGTAGAATGCGGCAACTCTGCTAGCACATCAGTGTTTGCGACGTCATATCTTCCGTACTATGATAGGCAGGAGGTTCTTACGCCAACAATGATTGTTGGGGCAAAGTACTTGGAATTTTGCATGAAATTAAAATTGCACTTGTGGAATTATGATTAAAAATTATGAAAATTATCATATTCGACCTATTCCAAAAACCTCACGGGAGTAGCTTACAAGATACAGAGAGATGAAACACGGAAATTTTTGTAGAAACATCTTTCTTTTCATTCTTTTGTAGAAAAAGGAACATACATTATGTTTTGAAAACTTAAAATTTCATTAAAAAAGAGTTTAAAATATATAATCACAGGATTTTATATGTAAATGTGTTACTTTCATGTAAATCTTAGTACAAAATTTCATTGCCATATTTACAAGACTGTGGATTTGGTGCATTTTTGAAATAGTGTGCGTTTTTCATCAACGTCCCTCTTTAAGTGGTATGTACGACTAGGGACCGATGACCTCAGCAGTTTGGTCCCATAGGTGCTATCACAAGTTTCCAAAATATTTCTATATAAAAACATGATTTATCGATCTTGGCAGTTGACAATTTATTCACATAGGCGCCACACTCATGACGTCAGAAATGTATAACTTATGCGAAGTTTATAAGCTAGGAGTCGTACCGGTGGAAGTAAAGCTTTGTGGGTCGAGACTACATAGCTCAGTGAAACGTAAAGATCCCAGATTTGAGGCGAGGTCGGCCACACAGTTTACATTGCCAGGAAATTTCAAACCAGCGTATACTCCACCGTAGAGTGAACATTAGATCAGGTGCCTTGCCTATGTGCGGACATACGATGTCATTCACCAACAAAAAATGTTCAACTGCTAAGGTCATCAGTCCCTCAGCTTACACACTACTTAACCTAAGTTATCCTAAGGACAAACACACACGCCCACGCCCGAGGGAGGACTCGAACCTCCACCGGGAATTTGAAACACGCACAGCTGCTAGCACGAGTTTCTTAGAAGTAGATACTTTAGGTGTTGCGAAGCAACTCAAATCGCTTGATACGGGCAAGTCTTCAGGTCCAGATTGTATACCGATTAGCTTCCTTTCAGATTACGCTGATACAATAGCTCCCTACTTAGCAATCATATACAACCGCTCTCTCACCGATAGATCTGTACCTACAGATTGGAAAATTGCGCATGTCGCACCAGTGTTTAAGAACTATAGACCTATATCACTGACGTCGATTTGCAGTAGGGTTTTGAAACATATACTGTATTCCAAAATTATGAATCACCTCGAAGGGAACGATCTATAGATACGTAATCAGCATGGTTTCAGAGAACATCGTTCTTGCGCAACGCAGCTAGCTCTTTATTCGCACGAAGTAATGACCGCTATCGACAGGGGATCTCAAGATGATTTCGTATTTCTAGACTTCCGGAAAGCTTTTGACACCGTTCCTCGCAAGCGACTTCTAATCAAGCTGCGGGCCTATGGGGTATCGTCTCAGTTGTGTGACTGGATTCGTGATTTCCTGCCAGGAAGGTCGCAGTTCGTAGTAATAGACAGCGAATTATCGAGTAAAAAAGTGATATCAGGTGTTCCCCAGGGAAGCGTCCTGGAACCTCTGCTGTTCCTGGTCTATATAAACGATCTGGGTGACAATCTGAGAAGTTGTCTTACGTTGTTCGCAGATGATGCTGTAATTTACCGTCGAGTAAGGTCATCCGAAGACCAGTATCAGTTGCAAAGCGATTTAGTAAAGATTTCTCTATGGTGTGGCAGGTTCAAAAAAATGGTTCAAATGGCTCTGAGCACTATGGGACTCAACTGCTGTGGTCATTAGTCCCCTAGAACTTAGAACTACTTAAACCTAACTAACCTAAGGACATCACACACATCCATGCCCGAGGCAGGATTCGAACCTGCGACCGTAGCAGTCGCACGGTTCCGGACTGCGCGCCTAGAACCGCGAGACCACCGCGGCCGGCGTGTGGCAGGTGGCAGTTGACGCTAAATAACGAAAAGTGTGAGGTGATCCACATGAGTCCCAAAAGAAATCCGTTGAAATTCGATTACTAGATAAATAGTGCAATTCTGAAGGATGTCAATTCAACTAAGTACCTGGGTGTTAAAATTACGATCAACTTCAGTTGGAAACACCACATACATAATATTGTGGGGAAGGCGAGCCAAAGGTTCCCTTTTCATTGGCAGGACGCTTAGAAGATGCAACAAGTCCACTAAAGAGACAGCTTACACTACACTCGTTCGTCTTCTGTTAGAATATTGCTGCGCGGTGTGGGATCCTTACCAGGTGGGATTGACGGAGGACATCGAAAGGGTGCAAAAAAGGGCAGCTCGTTTTGTATTATCACGTAATAGGGGAGAGAGTGTAGCAGATATGATACGCGAGTTGGGATGGAAGTCATTAAAGCAAAGACGTTTTTCGTCGCGGCGAGATCTATTTACGGAGTTTCAGTCACCAACTTTCTCTTCCGAATGCGAAAATAATTTGTTGAGCCCAACCTAGATATTTAGGAATGATCATCAAAATAAAATAAGAGAAATCAAAGCTCGAACAGAAAGATTTAGGTGTTCGTTTTTCCCGCTCGCTGTTCGGGAGTGGAATAGTAGAGAGATAGTATGATTGTGGTTCGATGAACCCTCTGCCAAGCACTTAAATGTGAATTGCACAGTAATCATGTAGTTGTTGCTGTAGATGTAGACCAGCCACAGAGTCCATGACTGCAGCGCCTTAGACCGCTCGGCTAATTCACCAACAAAATACGTAACATGTACAGAGGAAGATCTGCGACGCGTCAATCTGAACGGCGAGTACGGTCTGGATGAAAGCAGTGTTGTAAAGTTGCTCATTTCAACACTCTACTCTGAGCCGTATTTCACGTTGTTAAGCCGCTTTGCAGCTTAAAAAGTCAGATAAATGCAGTTCCATTTGCGAGTGAATACATTGCGCGCCGGAAATGTTTTACAATGGACTGGCTTATTACGGGGCTCGCGGATAGGGCACACAATTACCGCGCCGTAAAACTACCACAGTGGCCCGGGCCGATAGTGGAGCAAACACCGATCCGGCAGCCGCTACGCACTACACGCACGCCGCACACAACAACAAAAACTGTTCCCAGCCAAGCGGCACAAATAAATCACCCGGAGTACAGCAATGTTTCGAGCACTCGTCACTGCAAAACGTTGTGTGCTCTGACAATATTTGCCTGTGTCTCGTATTTCGAGAATTAATCGTCTAAATGTCACGTGTTTTTACCTGCATCACGCGCTGTGTTATGCGTCATAATTGCATCATTTCGTTTAGTAAGTGTAGTTTCCACGGATTCTGTGACATGTGGAGTCCCACTGTTTTCTGTCCAGTACCAACGAAACTGCTCTTCTATGAGTAACACATATGCTAAGCCCTCAGTTGTCATATTCCAATTTCTGTGTTCATTTGACGTTTTGCCCCCTACCTCTAGCTCTGGTGGGATGGAAGTTATTCACTGATGTGTTAACAAATATCCTACCAGATTTCATTTCCTTCATCTACTTACTGTTTTTCTGGAATTCTTTTACGTTCGTAATCTCCTTATTTACACTGACAAAAATCTAAAATGTTCAACATGAACAAATTCACAGAACGAAAAAAAATCATACTGCACTATTTTCATGTCTGTAGGTAGAACAGATAAAGATTTCAATCATATGTGAGCTTTTATCCAAAGACGGCCGGGGTGGCCGAGCGGTTCTTGGCGCTACAGTCCGCCACCGCGTGACTGCCACGGTCGCAGGTTCGAATCCTGCTTCGGGCATGGATGTGTGTGTCGTCCTTAGGTTAGTTAGGTTCAAGAAGTTCTAAGTTCTAGGGGACTAATGACCTCGGATGTTAAGTCCCATAGATCTCAGAGCCATTTTTGATTTGCAGCTCCTGTACTTTCTCCGTGTTTCCAGTTAAAATTATTCGATATAGGTTCCGCCCTCTATTCAGAACATTGTTTCTTTCTTGTTGCCCAAAATGGTTTCGGCACCTCTGTGCCATCATCACTGGGTTTTGTTTAGAGCAAAATCTATATTTTACATTATGTTGTTTTACAGGCCCATCTGTATGGTGTCATGCGCTGATAGCTTGTCATATTTTCTTGTGACTGAAGGATGAGGATCAACCGCAACAAAATAAGACAAACTACAGCATCTGTATGGTGTTCTTCACTGATAGCTTGTCATGTTTTTGTGACTGAGGAAGAAGGATCAATCACAATAAAATAAGACAAGCTATCAGTGCATAACCGTTGGTCTAGAACGGTTAACTGCATCATCACAATACACACATTCGCTAATACAAATCGTCAAAGATTACCAATTACAGTTACTGAAGAGCTGTAATGTCTGGCCGGCACGAGTGGCCAAGCGGTTTTAGGTGCTACAGTCTGGAACTGCGTGACCTCTACGGTCACAGGTTCGAATCCAGCCTCGGGCATGGATATGTGTGATGTCCTTAGGTTAGTTGGGTTTAAGTAGTTCTAAGTTCTAGGGGACTGATGACCTCAGAAATTAAATCCCATAGCGCTCAGAGCCATTTTTTTGTTCTGTCTGCATCTATAGCAATAGAGGAGAAAGTGACCTTTATTACCCATTGTTAAAATTATCAGTGGCTGAGAATTGAGTTAAGTATGTAGCAAAATTACCCAGTACTATAAACAGAACAAGCAAGTTTTAAATCTAACCTAAAATCGTTTCTCCTGGGCAACTTTTCTTGTACCATGGACGAATTTCTATTTAAAAATGGGAATCTATAAAAAATAAAAGACAGGTTGTTCATATGTGAAATTGCACAAGTTAGATTTAAGAATAGTATGTTCATTAATGTTAACAGTATCTACGTGTACACGTCCTGTAACTTACTCATTCCACATCACTTCTATAAAAGAATCGTTGAAATGATCTATGTAGCTAACAAACTAATTAGATTTTTTCAGGTGAATATCACAACACTGAATGCGCAGACGAGGTCAACGTAGAATATGCATATCCATTCACCCAAAAGTGAGACACTGAAACACACAAATCAAGCCTGAAATACTGTATGCAAGTCAGACGCTAACACTCCATTCGAAAAGTAACATGGAAAGCATACCGAAGAAAGAAAGGCAAATCGCAAGGAAATTTCTCGGCTCAGAGCTGACAGAAGAGGGATGCAGATTACACTCTAGGAATACTACTGAAAAGATGTCAAACATAGCAGCAGATGTCAGAAAAAGAAGATTGAAGTTGTATGGGCACATCATCAGCCTATCACCAAAACGACTAATCCAAATAATTGTAACATACCGGGTGATCAAAAAGTCAGTATAAATTTGAAAACTGAATAAATCACGGAATAATGTAGATAGAGAGGTAAAAATTGACACACATGCTTGGAATGACATGGGGTTTTACTAGAACCAAAAAGATTAAAACGTTCATTAAATGTCCGAGAGATGGCGCTTCATCTGATAAGAATAGCAATAATTAGCATAACAAAGTAAGAGAAAGCAAAAAGATGATGTTCTTTACAGGAAATGCTCAATATGTCCACCATCATTCCTCAACAATAGGTGTAGTCGAGGAATAATGTTGTGAACAGCACTGTAAAGTATATCCGGAGCTATGGCGAGGCATTGGCGTCGGATGTTTCTTTCGGCACCCCTGGAGATGTTGGTCGATCACGATACACTTGCGACTTCAGGTAATCCTAAAGCCATTAATTGCACGGACTAAGGCCTCGGGACCTGGGACGCCAAACATGACGAAAGTGACGGTTGAGCACACGATCACCATAAAACTACGCGCGCAAGTTATCTTTCACACGTCTAGCAGTATGGGGCGTTTTTTTTCATTTTATTAAAACCCCATGTCAGTCCAAGCATGTGTGTCAGTTTTTACCTCTCTATCTACATTATTCCGTGGTTTATTAAGTTTTCAAATTTTTACTGACCTTTTGATCACCCGGTACATACAAGGGGTGAAATTAACAGTACCATGGATCACTCAAGTCAAATTGGACCTAGAAGCAGCAAAAGTCGGTCCAATGGAAACTGAAGACAGAACTGTATACAGGGACGAGTTGGAGTCCCAAGAAAACCTAGGGCAAAGAGACACCATGGAGTAAAATATTAGAGAATCGTGGAAGATCAGAAAGAACGCTCAAATGAGGCAGAATGCTTTCAGAGATCCTACAGGCTCTCGACGTAAAAAATATAGTAAAATAATGTTATGAAAGTCAATAATTTGAAACAGTACAGCTTAGAATGATATCTCACGTATATCTCTGGTATCGAATTATTTTGTACAAGAAAAATGAACAAAAGAAAAGGGATATTTGTGTCAGGTGCTGTATTTACTGTCGACATTTAATGCTGCTTTCTAGAAACGGGCGGGCGTGAAATTTAAAACACTATGCACTAATCTGGCGTAGGTGACATATTTATCCCCTCATATTCACGTTTTTTTCCCATATGGTGCAATATTCTGGAAAAAGGACACCGCCACGAATAGCTAGTGGAAACGAGATTGCCCCAGAGAAAATGGTAATGAAGCTTCAGCTCTAAATTGGCTAGTCGGAAGTTGTCCAGAGCGCTCGAAAGCAATACCGGGCATCAGAAATTACGTTCTCGGCAGTTGCCCATTTTGGCTTCCGACGAGTGTGCCGGTGAATTGTTTCGCTGTCCACTTCAGCGTGTGGGTGATTACTGTTGCAGTCGGCGTTAGTGCGGCTGACAGCTTCATGTACCGTCGACAGCCGGATAACGAGGTAGCCGCCAGTACAGGCATTTGGCACAAGAGCTGCGCTGGACTGGTAATTAGCTGTAGAGTGGGACTTTAGCAGAAACGCTCGCCGACAGGTCCTGACACTCTCTGTGCTTCCCAGAACGGTAGAAATGCAATTTAACATACCCAAACATGGGATCATTACACTGAAAATAGACTGCTGGGTATCTATGCCCTAACAGCTACACAAAAATAGTAAAAAATGCAAAATTTTCCATCACAATAACACCCCCTTTTCCCTACAATTCTGTTTTCTTCACTACCTGTATCTGTTCCGATCCCAACTTTGCAAATAGGCCGTACTTAACTATCCTAACACTTTGCTACCTACTTTACCTATTTTACCTATCCTGGCAGGGTCGCCATCTTGTGTGATGAACGGGGTTGATCTGCTATTGTGTTATTCTGCGCAATGGATTAATCTGAGATGTACCTTTTACCCTGTGATCATGCCAACACAAGGAATAACGCCATATCTGCAAAGTGTTACATGTTTCTTAATAATTGCACAGCACAGAAGGAAGGAAAAAGCCCTAAACATAGGTCCATCCGAACAGGCCTTGAAGGCCCAACGGTACCGACCGACCGCCATGTCATCTTCAGCCCTGAGTCTCAACGTATGAGGATATGCAAGGGCTTGTGGCCAGCACACCGCTCTCCCGGACTTGTCAGTTTACGAGACCGGAGCCGCTACTTCTCAATCAATTAGCTCCTCAATTTGCCCCACAAGGGCTGAGTGCGCCTCGCTTGCCAAGAGCACTCGGTAGACTGGATGATCATCCTTCCAAGTACTAGCCAAGCTCGACAGCACTCAACTTCGTTGACCCGTTGGCATAGTAGGAAGAAGGCAGGCTTCATTGTATAGGTTGTACAGGACGTCTAATTTAGTTCATACGACCACATCTGGCACCAGCGTCTCTAACCTAGCGAGGAAATGAGGGTACATGCTAAATACAGATGCCTCATTCCATGCTGCTTCCGCTCTATGAGAGACTTTCCTCAGTCAGTCATTACCAGGAATTTTAATGGGTGACAGGTCATCAGAACATGGCAGCCAGGAGGGTCCCATGCCAGTGACCTCAGTGTTCCCCAGAGCCAGAAAGCGGTCCCAAAAGTCCTCCAGGACTTCATTCTCCTGCTTCAATACGTCCGAGCTCTGTGTTGCATGAACCACATCTTGCATAATGGGGATGAAATCATGTTCCAAAACCTTCATGTATCATTCGGTAGTCACCGTGCCCTCTAGGAATATCTCACCGACTATTCCAAGACTGGACATTGCACACCACACAGTCACCCCTTGAGGGTGAAGAGACTCCTTGATCGCGAAATGCGGATTCTCAGTCCCCCCCCCCCCCCAAAATGCGCCAATTTTGCTTATAGACGAACCCATCCAAATGAAAGTGGGGTTCTTTGCTTAACCAAACCATGCATGCGCATACTAATTCCCAGAATGCCCCAGAACCCTCAGTTTGAGCGTCCTAACGCTAACCGTTCAGAAGTTAGGACGATTTTAATTCATGCACACTATGTTATCCAACGTATCCGGGCATCCCCCAAAAACATACGTTTTTCATATTAGATACATTGTGCTGCCATCTGCTACATGGCACTCCGTTCCAGCGACCTCAGTAGTCATTAGACACCGTGAGAGAGCAGAATGGGGCGCTCCGCGAAACTCATAGGACTTCGAACGTGGTCAAGTAATTGAGTGTCGTGTCATACGTATGCGAGATTTCCACACTTAAAAATTCTTAGCTCCACGGTTTGCGGGGTGATAGTGAAGTGGAAACGTGAAGGGACACGTACAGCACAAAAGCCTACAGACCGACCTCGTCTGTTGACTGACAGAGACCGCCGACAGCTGAAGAGGGACGTAATGTGTAATAGGCAGATATCTATCAACACCATCACACAGGACTTCCAAACTGCATCAGGATCAACTACAGGTGCTATGGCAGTTAATGGGAAGAGGAGTGGTTGGCAGTTTCTGACAATAAGCTGCGTCTGGTGAAGGCCACTACGCGACCATGGCGTACGTCCTACCAGTCATACAGGCGGGATGAGGTTCTCCTCACTCGCCTCCGCATTGGACACAGTCCCTTCACGCATGGTTTTTTACTCCGGCGGGAGGACCCCCCAATCTGCAGTGCTTGTGGCGTCCAGATTACTGTCCGCCACATTTTACTTGACTGTCTTTTATTCTCTGACCAGAGGGCGGTGGTTTCCTTGCCACCGGATTCGCCCTCTATTTTGCAAGACGACGCAGCGACTGTGGTTAAGGTCTTACGGTTTTGTGTCCTGTCCAATCTGTTGCCTCGGATTTTAGGGAGAAGGTTTTAATGTGCTGCTGGGTGACTGGCTCACCCAGGTTTTAGGTAAGAGGTCCGCCAGTCACGATTACCTCCTTGTTTCCCTTCGGTATCTGTTCTCTTTTCCTTGTGTTTCCTTTCCTTTTTTAGTGTGTTTCTTCTCCTCTTGTTTTGCCTCTGTATGTGCGCATTTGGAACTGCGTCAGGCCTGTGTCTTTTAGCCGTTCTCCTTGTTCGGCGTCCGTCTTCGTCCCTTCACCGCTTGTGTTCCTGTTTCTATGCGTTTGGGCGCTGATGACCACGCTGTTTAGCGCCCGTAAACCTCAAACACACACACACACACACGCTATGACAGTTAGTCGGGAGGTGAGAAAACCTGGATTTAATTGTCGAGCGGCTGTTCATAAGCCACACATCACGCGGTAAATGGCAAATGACGACTTGCTTGGTGTAAGGAGCGTAAAAATTGGACGATTGAACAGTGGAAAAACGTTGTGTGGAGTGACGAATCACAGTACACACTGTGGCGATACGATGGCAGATTGTAGATACGGCGAATGCCCGGTGAACGTCAGTTGTCAGCATGTGTGCCAACAGTAAAATTCGGAGGCGGTGGTATTAATGGTTTGGTCGGGTTTTTCATGAAAATAGCTTGCACCCCTTGTTGTTTTACGTGACACTGTCACAGCATTGGCCTACACTGACGTTTACTTCTTGCTTCCCACTGTTGAAGAGCAATTCGGGGATGGCGATTGCATCTTTCAACGCGGTCGAGCACCTGTTCATAAAGCACGGCTATGGCGGAGTGGTTACAAGACAATAACATTCCTGTAATGGACAAGCCTGTACAGAGTCCTAAATCCTATAGAAGTCCTTTGGGATGTCTTGGAACGCCGACTTCGTGCCGGGCCTCACCGACCGACCTTGATCCCTCTCCTCAGTGTAGCACTCCGTGATGAATGGGCTGCCATTCCCCAGCAAACCTTCCAGCACCTGATTGAACGTATGCCTACGAAAGTGGAAGCTGTCAGCAAGGCTAATGGTGGACCAACATCATATCGACTTCCAGCATCGACGATGGAAGGCGCCACGAACTTGTAAGCCATTTTGTACCAGGTGTCTGGATACTTTTGATTACATACTGTATGTGTAAAGAGAGGCGAACACGCCCGTTTAAAATGCGTTGGGAGGTGTTATGAGGAGAGAAGCCATAATATCAGCATGGGCGGTCAGGAGAGATGAGTGATATCGAATTTTAACTAATTATTAGTCGTAACCGGAGTAACAGATAAATCAGTGACATTTCAACCCTTCTAAAGACGCCAAGTTGTCTGCTGGTTACTTGACTATATAGCGGAGATGGAAAGGAACAGTTACAGCTAAACGGAGACTGACGTGTACCGACCAGTGTAGAGATTGGTTGTAAGGAAATCACGAGAAATCAAGGGCAGGAATCACCCGTGAGTTCCAAAGAGCTCCCTGTAGTCCTGCCAACACAATGACTGAGCGCAAAGAGTTTAAAAGAACGGGATACAGTTATGTACAGATTCTCATAAGCTACACATTTGTGCAGTCGATGCTAAGTGACGTTCAACGACACCATTGCACGTTACACGACTTGAAATGAGTGATTTGAGGTGATGCGTTACGCTACGTCCAGTCGAAATCCGACAGACGGGATTGGTTTTAGCGAATGGTTCGAGAACGTTACACCTCATTATGCGTAGAGCTAACAGTGTAAGGGAGAAGTAATGGTACAGTACGGGGATATTTTCCAACGATACCGCGCTTAAGACAAAGCTAAGCGTTGCAGGATATGGACACACTTTGGAACAGTGCGTGCCGCCTACGGTAGAGGAACAGTTCGGAGAGAGTTCGCCCTGTCAAAAGGCGCCTTATGTGGGGGAATGATTAGTAGACAGTAACATTCGTGAATGAACTGGCCTGCCCAGAGTTAAATGATAACCCAACGGAACACCTCTGGGGTGAGTTGGAACGTCGATTTCACTCCATACTCCAGTGACCAACATCATTATCTTCTCTGGTTTCGGATCTTGTGGAGGAATGGGATGTCGTTCGTCCACAGACAATCAGTCACCTCACCAAGAGTGCCCCCAGCAGAGTTCAAAACGACATAAAGATGAAGCTTGGCACACTTCATATTAGATTCCACTTATACTGTAACGCAGCAAGTTATTACAGGATGACATTCGCTGCAGTAAGGCACGCAGCCGTTTTGTACCGTGGCGCCTGGACGGCTACTTTTTTTTCGCTTTGCTCACAGTGCATCTGACGCTGCCTGCCGTGAGAACTCCGTAGTGTAACATTCAGTCGGTACGAAAATTCAAACCATATACAAATCTAAATAATACATATTAGTTATAATTCGATTCTTTTTCAAATTTGGTACACAGCCTTTTGTTATTAACGGAATGATGCTGTCAAAATTTCAGATGTTTATGTATTATAGTGCCGGAGATAATGAAATTAACATAAAATTCCTAAAACCGACGCTTATATTTTAAGATCCAGTTAGGAACAATAACAAATTGACTTTCATTACCATTTGAAACCATTACAAGGTTATCAGTGTATAAAATAAATTAATTACAGTTTTCTTTTCAAAACTTTAGTTACTTTATGTTTCGTAATACAAAAATCGCCCAAAATTATTATTTGCTTATAATTTCGCTGTGTGAGTGCCTGAGAATGATTGACACAGTGTATGTGGGGCATACGTTAAAACTTAATATGTCATTTTAAGTAAGAGATTGTACAAATGAACCGTGAGAAATTTATGGGGTGAGCTTTCTTTTGTATAAAAGCAGCCAGAATGAAAGTTAGAGGCAGAATAATTTTATTTATCAACTTGCAGAATAAATCATACTTCACTTATTTTGATTAAACAATATACTTGAAATTGAAGTTTTAATGATGTTAATTACTATCAGATTATTAATTGGATAAGGCAAGTTTTTCAGAGAGAATGATCTGGATGGAACATTCTGATTGGTCTCTTAGATCAACAGCCAATCAGAATTAAGCTGTTCCCGCGCAAATACAGTGGAGTGGGCAGTGTGTAGAGTAGTGGGAGATAGTCGCTTGCTAACCGGCCTACGGATAACACCAAGTGAGACAGCTCTGTAAAAATAGTCTTTAAGATGGAGGACTAGTGAGTTCATTTCGGTTATAACGTGTGGTGACTGAAGCGACTTAATGGAAGTTTGGTGTTTCTAAATTAAATAGTTGGAGGCTTATGAGCGTCTGAACTTTCTGGTCGTAGTAAAAATTCCGCATGTCCTTTTTCATGCTCTGTACGAAATATCTTGGCGAGCACTTCCTTCTAAGGAGACCACTGAAACGGCCGAATGATTTACTCACGAAAAGTGGTGGGTCTGTTAGATAGTGAAAAATACTCGGGTCGGACTTGCAAATATTCTGTCTGCTTTTCGAGTGAAAATCTGTTGTACAGGCAGTTACTTTTGAAGGATAAACTTTACCATATTAAATACGGCCTTGATAGCCATCACATGTGTTTCCATAAGAATAAAAAGAAAATTCAACATAATTTTTAAATTGTTGCTTCAAGTAGACTGCATCCTCCGAACGCCCGATTTTTTTGAATATGAACTTTTAGGAACTGACTTTCAACTCGAGTTACGCAGCCTCTGTGTGGTAGGTATTCGGTAGTGGCTTCATCAACGACGCTTTACACTGCCTAGCAGGTATCTGCTACTACAGAATGAAGGAACGTGGAGGAAAGGGATATCGAGATAGGTGAACTCTAGGTAAGTGAGAAAGAGAGGTTGCGGGCGACCGACCCCGGCCCGCCGCATTATATTTCCGATCAGATAGTGCACGAATAAACGGAATGTACATTGTGGTTCCGCTGCAGACTTTAAGGCTTCCGCTAAGATTCCAATAGTTTGCGCATCCCAGCATTTGACGTTTGTTGCATGTCGGCTTACGGAGTTGCAATTTTATCTATGGGCAGTCTATATTAAATTTAATTTTGTAGCATATTTCAACTTTATCTGTTACTGACACAATTTCTAGTTTGGGTAAGCATTCTACTGATTAGTTTGATCCTGTGTTAAAAGATCATTTTCACTTGCGCTGAAAGTCCGTAGTCATTTGTTGGATATATATTGCTCATCAAAAGTCTGGAATACTGTCGTAAAATGGACTCTACAATACTAGAGGTCTCATTGGCATAAGCACTCCATCCATCACCCAGTTGGAGTTTATATTCTGGAGGGTTTTCGCTGCTGGCATGTTTAGTGGCAGTTTCCCAGTTATGTAAACATACCGCTGCCGTAGCGGCACTCTGCCAGCAGTTCTGTATCGACAACAACTTCATTCCGTTTGCATTCAGCACTGGAGTAACATGCCATGTAGAGGTATACAACAATTTGATAAAGAAAGGGTGATGGGTTTACTTTCAGCAGGTCATACACTGCAAAGTGTTGCCAGTTGGTTTACATGTCACTTGAGTGGTGTGTCAAAGATGTCGAGAAGATACAGAGAGACGGGAAATGTGAACGGTACACTTTGCACTGGTCGTCCTCATGTGACTGCACCAATGCAGGAAGGATCGTTTACTACAACTGTAGGCTCGCAGGCGCCCAACTTGGAAATGACTTCTACCAAACAACAGGGATCCGTAGCTCACACAAAACAGTACGTAGAAGATTGCATTGTTGTTCTTGTGGTCTTCAGTCCTGAGACTGTTTTGATGGAAGCCTCTTCATTTCCCAGAACCCACTGCAAGACACATCCTTCTGAATCTGCTTATGGTATTCATCTCTTGGTCTCCCTCTACGATTTTTACCCTCCACGCTGCCCTCCAGTACTAAATTGGTGATCCCTTGATGCCTGAGAACATGTCCTACCAACCGATCCCTTCTTCTAGTCAAGTTGTGCCACAAACTCCTCTTCTCCCCAATTCTATTCAATACCTCCTCATTAGTTATGTGATCTACCCATCTGATCTTCAGCATTCTTCTGTAGCACCACATTTCGTAAGCTTCTATTCTCTTCTTGTCCAAACTCTTTATCGTCCATGTTTCACTTCCATACATGGCTACATTCCATACAAATACTTTCAGAAACGACTTCCTGACACTTAAATCTATACTCGATGTTAACAAATTTCTCTTCTTCAGAAACGCGTTCCTTGCCATTGCCAGTCTACATTTTATATCCTCTCTACTTCGACGATCATCAGACATTTTGCTCCCCAAATTGCGAAACTGCTTTACTACTTTAAGTGTCTGATTTCCTAATCTACTTCCCGCAGCATCACTCGACTTAATTCGACTACATTCCATTATCCTCGTTTCGCTTTTGTTGATGTTCATCTTATACCCTCCTTTGAAGACACTGTCCATTCCCTTCAACTGCTCTTCCAAGCCCTTTGCTGTCTCTGAGAGAATTACAATGTCATCGGCGAACCTCAAAGTTTTTATTTCTTCTCCATGGATTGCATTATGGGGGCAGAATTCTAGCGAGATGTTTTGCACTGAACTAGTGGAATCGGCGCAATGGGAGGACCATTGCTGATGAGACCAGGATTGGTTTGCGACCGGATAACAGACGCGTTAGGGTTTTGAGAAGCGCTAAACGACACGCGAAACGCCGATACGTTCAGGAAGTCCATCCGTCTGCTGGTGGAAGTGTAATGTGGCTCTGGCTCTGAGCACTATGAGACTCAACTGCTGTGGTCATCAGTCCCCTAGAACTTAGAACTACTTAAACCTAACTAACCTAAGGACACTACACACATTCATGCCCGAGGCAGGATTCGAACTTGCGACCGTAGCAGTCGCACGGTTCCGGACTGCGAGCCTAGAACCGCGAGACCACCGCGGCCGGTGAAGTGTAATGTTCTGAGCGGCAATAATGATGGGACGGTGGACCTTTTCTAATACCCATCTACGGCAATTTGAGTGTACCCGATACTTCCCAGAGTTCGTACAAACGATTCTAACCCGCTGCAGACGTGAAGTCGGCGACAGCTTCATCCTAGTCGATGACAATTCAAGTCGGCACTGTACCCAAGCAGTTTCTCGATATCTTCAAAGATACAACTTCAACCGAATACCTTGACCAGCACAAGACCCGCAGGTTTTCGACTATTATTTGAAGTTCAGAACCCATTTAAGAAATCCAGGAAGGCGGAAATTATCCGCATTCAATGCTGCTGTAATGACGTAGACTTCATGGGTGGCGACAGTATAATCAAAATCTTTAATGGTGTACGCGTAGACTTATAAGACACATAAATGTTAAAACACTGAAATAATCGATGTGTAGGTAGTGCTACAGTGGTCTTCATCGGGACATACACATTATCATATATTCGCAGTGAAGTAAGCATCTTGTTAGGGACTAAATGCTTTTTCGACGTTTTAGATTTTGGTATCACATGTTTCCACAGCCACAAAAGTTTTCGGTAGTTATATATCAAAGATGTATTCCATATTTAGAGACCTGCCGTCTGGGCAAAAACAAGACCAAAGTATGTGGTAAAGACGAGACCTAGAATACTTTCTTTAAGGGCTATGACCATTTTTTCATCTTTATAAGGTCTTTGTTATTGGTATTGTCAATAACCTACAGAACGCTGTAACAAATAAGTAAATAAATCAGAATATGTTATTGTGTTACTCAGGAATAGTAGAGCGGATAATGTAAATAGCTGTTCCATACGACCTGCACTTGCCAAACATCGCTAAAGGAAGTGGTCAATACAATGTCCTTTCATAGTAAGCCACGCTTCTGTCCGATGTCTTAGGGAATCACGCACTCCCTGAAAAACTCCAGGTTGGTCAATGCTGGGCTGGGAAACATCGATGGCGCTTGACGCGTTTGTGTAGTGTCTGTACATCGTTCATACACCAAAGTTTTCAAATATCCCCACAAAAAAGTCCAAGCGATTATGCCCGGAGGAAAGAGCTGGATAACTTTCCCGAGCAGTCGAATACCCATTAAACGTCTGTGTGACGGGTTCTCAGAGATTAGGAGGAAATGGGGAGGTGTTCCAACATGCATGAACCACATCTGCAGCCGTCGTTTGAACGCAACCACTTCTAGAAGGACAGACAAGTCATTTGTTAGGAACAGACGACACCTTGCACCAGTCAGCCTGTTCAGTAGCCTCTAGAGTAGTATTTTGCCAAAGTCAGTGCTATTTTTGCTAAATTTCGTGTTTTTTCCAATTTCGGTGCTATCTTCTTGGTGACTTACGTTTGTTTTGCAATTTCGCTGACACTTTTTCACGAATTTCATTGTCATTTTCCTCCTTTTGTTCGTTTTTCCCAATGTGGGTTCTATTTTTTGCCAAATTTGGCGCCATTATTTGCCAAATTTGGCGCAATTTTCTGCCAGATTAGGTGGCATTCTTTTGTTAGTTTAGGTGCTGTTTTTCGACAAGTGCTCTGATATTGTATTATAATATTGTGTTGAAAATCAATTTATTTTCGAAGATTGCTACTTAACCCTAATTAATGGGCTACGAGTTTCGGCCGTATGTATTGCCATCATCAGATGCAGAAATCTGGTCAGTGGTTGCTACATCAAACATTGCTTACAGATCTGGGGATGGCAATACATATTGCTAACACTTGTCATTCTGCAATTGCGTTTACATAGCGATCTTGACACTCCTGCACTGAGTGATCATGTATCCTGTGCTATTTTTGTGCTAGTCTATGTGTATTTTTTGGCACGTTCGGTATTGTTTTTTACAAGATTCGGTGCTCTTTTCTGCTGGATTCGGTAATCTTTTTAGTAACTTTAGCTTCTTTGACGTCACATCATACTTCTGTATAGGGGAAATTGGCAAGATTAAACATTTGGTAAGTGAGAGTTACGAACTCTGGTAAACATATTTTGTACGAAAAAATGACGATGGTTCTTAAAAGTCACAGATTACCGGTTATTGCGCTAAAGACTTGAAATATCGACTTTTTTGTCACGTTATAGTTGCCGCGAAACTTTACTGTCCTTACCTGCTAGTGTACTGCCTGTAATTCCTGTCCATAAATGTAACTGCAAATCGGTGCTGCTGCCTTGCTTCTTCAACTACGTGTTTGCATCAGCATACACACGTTAGCTTTGGAAATTGCGCAACCCATTACCCGTAAAAACAGCCACGTCCTTGAACAATATCTTTGTTGTGAAAAGAGCATCCACCACATCTTCGCCAAAGCCATTGGCAGAACTTTATTCTGGCCAGTTGATCTTGTCGCCTAAAGTTTTGGACCCCCCCCCCCCCCCCCTTTCAAGATATGGGTACAGCAACTGTTCATGCATGATCATCCAGTATGACTGTCCCCAATAGATGCTGAAATTCTACCTACACAAGTTGCTGCGTCTTTTTCTAGTAGTCGCAGCACCTACTCCAACCACACTCCATTCGCCGTTGTTAGAAGCACAGATCCAATCACCGGAAAAATCTGAGTAATTGCGCAGATGCTATCTTTCGATCTGCATATTTTTCTCAGCATACAGGAGACGGGTTCGACTGTTGCTTCCATTTGCCAGACTATGACAGAAAATCATCTCTATTATTCCCCTTGTGTCCGCAGCTCGTGGTCTAGTGGCTAGCATTGTTGCCTCTGGATCACGGGGGTACCGGTTTCGAATCCCGGCCTGTTTAGGGATTTTCTTTGCCCGGCGACTGGCGTTTGTGTAACCTTCATTATTTTCTCTTCATCGTCGTTATCATTCGTGACAGTGGCTAGATTGGATTGCGTACAAAAATTGGACTGTGTAAGACTTGAGACCTTGTACTGGCGCTGATTATCGCGCAGCTGAGTGCCCCACAAACCGATCATCATCATCATCATCATCATCATTGTCATCGTTTCCCCTGTGGAAACCATTATGCTTGTGAGTGCAGAAATGAAAGTATAATGTTAATCCATTTCACAAAGAGCAACCTCTTTCCAGTAGAGCTAAGGTATGCACTGCATTTATTCAGAATTCTAATTACGGTTTAGAGCAACAACACTAGCAGATGTTTCAAAATGGTTAAATTGGCTCTACGCTCTATGGAACTTAACATCTGAGGTCATCAGTCCGCTAGCCTTAGAACTACTTAAACCTCACTAACCTAAGGATATCACACACATCCATGCTCGAGGTAGGATTCGAACCTGCTTCCGTTGCAGCAGCGTGGTTCCAGACTGAAGCTCCTAGAACCGCTCGGTCACAGCGGCCGGCAAAGCGACGAGGAACAAGTGCCGATAGCTTTTACGTTATGCACAATAGAGCCCATGTTTACTGGACATAAAATATTGAATACCATTTTTTAACTCCATGAATATGTTAATGGATCACAAACCAATCAATATCAGTGAAGTAATAGGTAACACTAGACCGTAACGGCATCCCTGTTGGCAATAACAGTTACCACGTGAAAACGTGATGCATACGGGGAAAAGCTTTCATAGAGGGCGTCAGCGGAGTTTCAAATGTCGGGACCGGTTTTCGGGCTGCGTGTCATGCCTCTTTTAATGACGCTATCATTCCAGTACTCTGTTAGTCCGTTATCGGCCTTTATACGATTAGGCCAAATCGAATAGTACGTGCGAGCGGGAACGGTTTTTCTAAATGGCGTTTCCGGAATTGTTATGAAATTGGCGCCCGGCTGCGCGGGCGAATATTCGGTTAGCGCCGCATCAGCAGGGTAAATACTCAGAAACAGCCGGCGTGTGCTTCCGGCACGAGGCGGTGGGTCCGCGGCGGCTTCGTTAGCCAGAACGGAGTATCGCCAGGGCTTAATCGAGGGGGGCAATTAAATTCCTCTGCACCGGCAACAGGACGCACCAGCTGCAAATTATGCATAGCGTTCTGAAGGCGTGCGCCCGACACGGAGAAAAGCCAACGGCTGTGTTCTGGTGGCCTATATTACTTGATCGCGTACTGGAGAAAACAATAGTAATAATGGACCATACTTTGATTTCTTTCGTATATGTTTTACGACAGATTCCGACGAGCGAAATGTCGCTGGCCATCTGCGAGTATTCAAAGTAGAAATCGTTACACTCTGCCTGATAGAAAGTTTTATGAATCCAGAAGGCGTGACCAGATGTCACTGTAGCTTCCCTCACGTAAACATCAGCGGGCTGTATGGAAATTGTTATATACGGTCAAGTCATATTAATGTGATCACCTACTATGTTCGAAGTTGAGAGATACACACAACACAACTAGTTTTCCATCACCCCGGATCCCAGAACTTCTGGACGTAGACGTATAGTGTGCATACTGTATCGCAGACACAGTCTCTTTGACTGTTCAGAGATGTCACTAAACCCGCCCAAAGATGTAAACAGCCATGCATGAGTAGCGGGTATTAGACGGAAGGAGCTCTGACAGCCGATCAGTTCCAGTCATTCCACCAGAAAGGAGGCACACGGCTCGTGTTGTCTGTAGTTCAACCATGCCTAGATGGTCAACACTGCGGTTCGATCATGTCCGCATTGTTACTTTGTGCCAGGAAGGGCTCTCATCAAGGAAAGTGTCCAGGGCTCTCGGGGTCGTTCGGACATGGAGATACTGGGAGATAAGATCTGTCGATGGCATGCCTCGCTCAGGCCGCCCAAGGGGTGCTACTGCAGCGGATGACCGATAGCTTCGGATTATGGCTGGGAAGAACCCTGAAAGCAACGCCACCATGTTGAATAATGCTTTTCGTGCGTAACTGGCTGCACGATGCGCAACTTCACTCCCGACTTCCATGGCGAGGTCCCTCCTTGCAACCACGTCACCGTGCAGCGCGGTACACATGCGCCCGACAACATGCCGAATGGATCGCTCAGGACTCACATCACGTTCTCCTCACCAATGAGTTTCGCATATGCCCTCAACCACACAATCGTCGCACACGTGTTGGGAGGCAACCCAGTCTGAACGGCTTAGACAAAGTGGACAGCGAGTCCTAGTTTGGGGTGGCATTATGTGGGGCCGACACACGCCGCTGGAGGTCATGGAAAGCTTAGTAGCGGCAACATATTGGCGAGACAGTCGTCTTGATGGACGACAATTCGCGCCCCCCATCGTGCCAATCTTGTGAATGTCTTCCTTCAGGACAACGATATCGCTCGACTGGAGTGGCCAGCATGTTCTCCAGGCACGAGCCCTATCGAACATGCCTGGGATAGATTCAAAACAGCTGTTCGTGGACGACGTGACCCACCAACCACTCCGATGGATCTATGCCGAATGGCCGTTGAGGAGCGACACAATCTGGACCAACAGTGCCTTCATGGGCTTGCGGATAGTATGCCACGTACTACTGGGTATTAGAGTTACCGGTGGGTAAAGCAATTTGGTCCACCAACGCTGAAGGTCTCGCTGTATGGTGGAATAACATGCCATGCGTGGTTTTCATGAGCAATAGAAAGGGTGGGACTGGTGCTTATGTTGTTCTCTGTTCGAATTTTCTGTACAGGTTCCAGACATCTCGCAATCTGCGTGATGACAGTAGTTAAAAACTTAGCCGTTAAGGAAATGCTTTTGCGCTCGGCTTGAAACCAAATGATAAGGTTTTTTAGACCTCAGCTAAATCGCTCCGTTTCCACTGTACGATAATGGCTACACTGCTTTCCGCTTGCCCTAGACACTCTGCTGCTAATTATCTTTGCTGTCTTTCAGTGGTCATTTCACGCTTAAGTCGGATGTAGACCCTGTCACATTCCTGTGAATGCACCGTATATATTCCGTGGTGTTTAATGGGATGATTCTATTGGTCATCACGTCTTTCATGCGACGCGCAGTTTGGACAGAACGCATCTTTTTGTTTCCCGTTACAAACAACCTTTTTTGACTATGGAATGTCACGTACCCATTGTATAGATCGGTTCTAAATAGGTCTAGTTCAGTATTCGTATTACCTATGTGTGTTAACAGGGACGCTCGACTCTATCCACCACCGTGGATTACGGTTAGTGTTTGTAGCTTTTTTACCAGCCCTGTGGAAATCCATTATACTGATACTGCTGAACCTCCGCTGTCCAACCAGCGAGCTGTCCTTTTGAGTCGTTATGCTAGCCATCTGTCTGCTTGCAAATCTGACCCATGACATTTTTTTCGACGCCTCCTTGGATTTAGGGTATGCTGGCCGCCCTTCCTCACTACTACCGCCGGGAGTCCGCTTCCGTCAACTGTTCCATTCTCTTTCCTTCCCCTTTCGTAAAACTTTCTTGATAACTTTGGGTACAGCACCATCTTGGCTCCGTCCCCGAACCTGCCTGCTCCGAGACCTTTATCAGCTTCCCAAGGATGCTACCCCTTCTCTTGTTTATCGTCGGGCATTTGCTGCTCTCTGCGCACAAATGAAGGATGCCACATTTATTTACACTGATGGCTCAAAACATCGTTTGTTGTTGGGAGTGCCTATATTGTTGACGGCACTCAAAATCGATTTCGGCTTCCCGACCAGTTTATACTGCGGAGCTTTACGCTGTTCTCCAGGCTGTCTAATACATGCGTCGCCATCAGCGAATACATTCTATTATATGCTCAGATTCGCTCCGTTCTTTCCTCACCTCCAAGCTCTCTACCCAGTCCACCCTCTGGTCCGCCGGATTCATGACTTGCTCCACTTGGGGGGCGTCTCTGTGGCGTTCCTTGGATCCCAGGACACATTGGTATATGTGGAAATGAGTCGGCCGATATAGTGACCAAGGCTGCAGTCTCTCTTCTTCAGCCTGCACTTCGCACGATTCCCTTCGCCAATCTACGGAGTGTTTTATGTCGTCGTGTTGCTCTTTTAAGGCACGGACATTGGTCGACACTTCCCAATAATAAATTGCGGGACGTGAAAGCTCCTCCCTGTGCTTGGACCTCTTCCACCCGAACTCGTCGTCGGGAGGAGGTAATTTTAACTAGACACCGGATAGGGCACTGTCTTTTAGCCATCGACATCTTTTAAGCGGCGATCCTCCCCCACTCTGTCCCCACTGCTCTCAACTGTGAACGGTGAGACACCTTTTAGTTGAGTGCCCCTATTCTACTCCGTTACGCGCCCGTCTACAGTTGTCGCCTGATATATCTTCCATTTTAGCACATGACACGCGATCAGCCGATCGCGTTCTCGAATTCATTAGTGCCAGTGAGATGACGTCAGTAATTTGAAGCTCTTTTTGGGGACAAACAACTCTCCTTCTATAGTGGTTTTTTAAGCTTTCCTTCTGTTTTTGGTTTCCCAACTTTTCTGAGTTTTGCTCTCATTGCCGTTGGTTTCCAGTTTCGTTTTTTTTAGCTTTTCACAAATCACAGACCGAGAGCTAATGACCGTAGCAGTTTTGCGCCCTAGGGCCAGTAAAACACGAGGAGTAACCAGTACTCCAGCAGAGATAGGACCCCCCTGCCCCGCGCTGAATGCCAACTCTTAAGCTCTCTCTGTATTATGGTACAACATTCAATATGTGCATTTCATGAGCAATAAAAAGGGCGGAAATGATGTGTATGTTGATCTCTATCACAATTCTGTGTACAGTTTCTTAACTCTTGGAATCGAGGTGATGCAAAACTTTTTTTGATGTGTGTAATAAGAATGTTGATGGGGGGGGGGAGGGTGACGTAGTAAACAACACTCTCGTTTTCGTAATACGGAAACGGGAGCGGTTTATCTGGCCCTCAAAAGAGTATGCACAGGGCCAAGAGTGGAAGCATTTTCAAAACGGCTAAGTTTGTGGTGGTCAAGAGTACACCGTGCATGGCAAACTGCTGCTATGCAGAATGGGCGCCGAGGCAAACGTGGTGTACCACCGGCTATAGAGGACAGGGACGAACGAAGGCTGCGAAGCAACTGCCCTCCCAAACGAACGAAGCGGCTACCAACGGCGTTTTTCGACAACCGTTCAGAGAACGCTGCTGCGTATGAGCCTCCGAAACAGGCTCCTCGTTCATGCACCCAGGCTGAGGGTTGCTTGTCGAAGAGGAAGGCTGCAATCTACACTCCATTACCGTAACTCGACGTCCTCTGAATGTCGGAAGGTGGTCTGTCAAGCAGCTGAATCATTAGAGTTATGATCGTTGCCGTGTACGGCCCTGCAACAATAGATGGAAGTCTCCAGGAATAAGGAAGCTTTATAGTATGGGGAATGTTTTCGTGGCGTTCCCTGATTGATCTTGTCATTCAGGAAGGCACAATGGGTCAACACAATTACGCATCTCTCCACGGGGACCATGTTGACCACTACTTGCAATGTGTTTTCTCTTCGTCTCGATGGCATCTACCAGCAGGATAATACAACGTCTCACTACGGTCACAGTTCAAATGCGTGCTTTGAAGGACAGCAGATGTGTTTACCACAGTTCCATGACCAATAGTCTCCCCAAATTTAGACTTTATCTAGAATCTGTGGGACTATCTCAGTCTGACTGTTCACGCCGTCAATTCTCAAACGAGAAACCTCGCTCAGCTGGCCACTGCATTGGATTCGGTACCTCCCACAAACTCACTGACACACTTCCTCCACGTCTACCGCGCAGAAAATGTTTCGTCAGGCTTTTGACAGGCTGCCACACTAATTTGACTGGACCGTGTATTTGCTATTCTCTGTCGAAAAGTGGTTCAAATGTCTCTAAGCGCTATGGGACTTAAACATTGAGGCCATCAGTCCCCTAGACTTAGAACTACTTAAACCTAACTAATCTAAGGGCATCACATACATTCATGCCCGAGGCAGGATTCGAACCTGCGACCGCAGCAGCAGCTCGGTTCCCGAGAAAAGCTCCTAGACCCCCTCGGCCACAGCGGCCGACCTATTCCCTGTCACATGTAGAGTGGCCACAAGAGTGTATTAATGTTGTGCGGTTCTTATTATTCTCCCCGCGCCTGTTGCAGTATATAAGGGGCGTGAAAAGCTTCAGATGTTAAGTGATCACTGCGAATGACACAGAGATGCGGGGTAACTGTGCGAGAATGCATTATCAGCACCTGGCAGTTTGAAAGAGGACTCAGGGTGCGTTTCAATTTGTCCACCTGGCCGAGTCACGCAGAAATCAGATTTGTGTGGTACTCTGATGTGCAAATGGCCTGACGTCGGACTGCAAGTCAGTGACACTCGTGCGAAGATCTGATCGACCACATAAGGCCACCACAAGGTAGGATTTAAGTGTTGTGCACCAGGCACGTTATTATTTATGACACGTCGGAAGAAGTACTAAATTTCCTCCAAGATTCCGCGTCGTCACACACCTCTGGCCCGAGAGAAGCGGGAGCTGGTCTAGGCAATATTCACCCGAGGCGTAGGTTGCCGTTAATTTTACTTTGTTTTCTATTTTTTTATATTGTCTCGTCAGTCTTCTGATTGTTTTCATGTAGCCTGCTAGTAATTTCCCTCCTGTATCAAACTCTTCATCTTAAAGTAGCACATGCAACCTACATCCTCAATTATTTGCTGGATGTGTTCCAATATCCGTCTTCCTCTTCACTTGTTGCCCTATAGAGTTCCCTCTAGTACCATGGAAGTCATTCCCTGATGTCTAAACGGATGTTCTATCATCCTGTCCCTTCCTCTAGTCAGTGTTTTCCACATACTCCTTTCCTCTCCGATTCTGTGCAGAACCTCCTCATTTCTTACCTCATCAGTCAATTTTCAACACTGGTCTCTATCACCACATCTCAAATGCTTCGATTCGCTTCTGTTCGGAGACGGTGTCTGTATCAGCATGACAATCCTCCCTCTCAGAAAGTAGCATCTATGAGGTCACGTTTTCTAGACAGCTACATTCGTTAAATGTGCTGCTTTGCTTAGTGTCCCGACGTGAATCCAATGAAAGACTTTTGGGATGAAGTGGATCATCGACCGCTCCATACCCAAGGGTTCATCATCACAAACTTCTCCTATTTCGGTTCTCGAAGTATTGTCTGGCTTTTGCCGCCTGATATTCATACATCTTCCAAATGTCACCAGCAGTGTTTAAGCTGTCAAGAAGCGTGGACACACTCCACATTTAGCTGCACTAAAAAGCATCCGACTGCCTTTGATCAGGTTGCGGAAGTTGTGCAGGATGGCGTTCATACTTCATGACGATGTTTTATTTAGAAATGCGTAGTTTAAGTGCTATGCGTAGACATCGAAGACTGACAACTGTTCTGATGTGCTATCTTGCCTGTCTTGTTTTGTGTTAGTCGTGTTTTTTACACAAAGGTTTTTCTCAACATAGTAGAGGATTCGTGGCGGTATGTGAGATGACCATCCTCGTTTACGTTTTTTTTTTTTGAGGGGGGGGGGGGGGGAGGGAATTACAACATGTCGTTTGTAAAAGGTAATTAGGTGCAGTTACGACACGAAAATAATTACGCGCTGCCGTCCTTCCGCGTTTATTTTTAACTGAAAGCAATTTTCCGCTCGTTCTATTATTCTGACAGTCGAGAATATGTGACTCAGCTGGCGCTATTAGAACTACTTTTAAAGAGCCGCACAATTTCCCGTGTATGTGCTAAAATTTCAGCACCTGACATGACGCAGTAATTTGTCACGTCTGTGCAGCGACCTCTATTCGCATCACAATTTGCACCCAGTATTTAAATATACTACTGAATATTTTTGCAAAACTACATCATTGTATGATAAATTGTCCAGAAGAAATGACATCATAAAGATTGAGACGTGCGGGAAATTAGCGTTTGCTTAAACTGCAGCGCAAGCTACCGAAACTACATTCATCCAGTGTTTCATAAAGAGAGCACTTAGCTAATTCCAAGAAACTATAAGCTTTATTTTAGATCTTTTCTAAACATTTCCTCTTTTACAGGCTTAATGTTAAGCATTTAACAAGTGTATTTGTTTTTAATCAAACGGTCGAACTATTTTATTCTTCAAAGACTCGGAGATTTACTGGTTATCACTAAGCACTGCGATTGTGAACATAGGACTTCATTATAGGCACGTTTCTTTCAGTAGTTTCTATGTTCTGGGAGTTAGCCGTTCTCTCACATTGTGTTTAGTGTGTGTGTGTGCGCGCCGGGGAGGAGGGGGGGGGGGGCGGTTCTTTGCCTATACTTCATGTCTTGTTCAACTTTCTGTGATTTATGGCGGTAACTATTGACTGACGAATCTTGTCTGGTTTTGTAGTTGGCGGTAAACATGATGAGCCTGGAAATGTGCCTCCTGTATCAGGATGGAGTGTTACTGCATAGGGTGTCAGCACGGAGGACTATCTTCCTGGACAGTCCCTCGCGCTAGCAACTAATCAGTGACCCATGCTACTCTTTGCTTCTAAGTTTTAGAATCTCTTGCCATTTTCGAGAGTCCCCCTTTCCATGCGATTTGCTTCTCCGTAAAATAGATGTCAAATATGGAAAGTGGTAGAAGAGTAATTCAGTACATAGTGTTTGACATTTTTTTCTCAGAAAATATTTATTCCTGAGGGTTAGATATTGTTGACAATACGACAAATGTTGTATCTAAATGGTTCAAATGGCTCTGAGCACTATGGGACTCAACTGCTGTGGTCATTAGTCCCCAAGAACTTAGAACTACTTAAACGTAACTAACCTAAGGACATCACACACATCCATGCCCGAGGCAGGATTCGAACCTGCGACCGTAGCAGTCTCACGGCTCCGGACTGCGCGCCTAGAACCGCGAGACCACCGCGGCCGGCAATGGTGTATCTCAACGGTGTGTTTTGTCGGAATACGTGATACGTACTACTTAATCAAAATTAAAGACTGAGACATCTTTTACAAGATATCTCTCAATACCAATGACGAAAATTACACAAATAGTTACTGTTTAAAGTTATTTATATACGTTGTAACGTTGTAGACAGTAGCGGTCGTATGACACTCCGTTGGGATATTCCAGAAATTACATCTGTCGGTTATGTTCCGTCAAGAGCGTCGTGTTGAGTTCTGACTGCAAGGACGTCTTGCTACAGGACCAACGGCAGACTTACAACGCGACCGGACGCTGAAGCCGGCGGGAAGCCTCGCTGCCCAGCCTGCCGCCAAACTCGCTCCAGGCCTCACTCGCAGGGAGAGCACTTGACTGCTGGAGCTGGAAGTGACCGCAGAGGGTGTGCGCCTGGAGCGGCAGCCACGGGCAGGCGGCCGTGTGCTGGAGAGGCGCTCCGCCGGCCCTGGCGGATGTAGCTGGCGGCGCGCGTGGGCAGCAGGGCGGCCCCCGGCCCAGCCACTTGCTGTTTGTTTGCACTTGGGAGGGCAGCGACGACTTCGGACAGCCGCCGGCCACTCCGCCACCTGCAGCCCTGCACCGGCACGCTCCCTGCAGCTTCTCGGCGATGAGTTCGTGGTTATCATGTTTTATACAGGGTGTACGGAAATTCTCTTTACTAACTTCTGTGGCTAGTAGAGTGGAGCGACAACATAATTTTTGGAATAGCAACCCAAGTCTGGAAGCATCATCCAACGACACTTCAGAATGTCATAGGCGGCGGTGCCTGTAAATGTACGTACGTTGGTTGGAACAAATAGTGGCAACTAGAGGGTGGTGCATGAAATTTATTACCATTTTGTTTTTGACTATAAACTTTATTGTCAATACAATCTGAAAAGAACATGTACTACAATGAAGAGCCCTCCATGGAGATTTGTTCTAACTTAGCACATGCTCAATATGTCCACCATTTCGTTTCCTAACTTCCTTCAAACGAACACCGAAGTTAGTGATTACCCTACGGCACATGTCTTCAGTAATTTCACTGCAGGCTTGAAGAATAAGTCTCCTGAGCTCCAATAAATCACGTGGACGTTTCGGTAAAAAAAATTTCCTTTAGGTACCCCCAAATAAAAAAGTCACATAGATTCAGGTGTGGACTATTGGGGGGCCAATTTTGTCTGTCATTGAAGCGACCTGGAAACCTGAGTGAAATGATCCGCATGTCGAAATGCTCGTGTAAAAACTCCAACACAGTGTTTGCAGTATGTGGCCTTGCTCCATCCTGCATGAACCACTGCGTGTTAAAGGGCAAGGCAGTAGCAAGAAGCTGTGGAATTTAATGGAGCTCAGAAGACTTATTCTTCAAGCTTGCAGTGAAATTACGGAAGGCATGTGCCGTAGGGTAATCACTAACTTCGGTGTTCGTTTGAAGGAAGTTAGGAAATGAAATGATGGACATATTGAGCATGTGCTGAGTTAGAACAAATCTCCATGGACGGCTCTTCATTGTAGTATATGTTCCTTTCAGATTGGATTGACAATAAAGTTTATATTCGAGAAACAAAACGGTAACACATTTCGTGCGCCACCCAGTATTTATTGACAACCGATACAAAAAAGTTACATGCTTCCACCTGTTACTGTCCTTCGAAGTAGTCACCAGCGTTGTAAAGAACGCTATGCTAGCGATATGGAAAGAGTAGCATACCGGTAGCAGAGCCTGTTCTGTTGCTGGTGCGTCCGTCGAATCTCAGGACAAGTTGTGAAGTTCCTTCACCTTCGGAATCAAATCAAAGTCACAAAGACTTAAGTCCGGTGAGTACTGTGAATGGTACAGTACTTCACAGTATCATCGACCGAACAGAGCAGGCACAGCTTGCGCTGTATGCGCTCACGCATTGTCGTGAAAAATGATGGGTGGGTTGCGGAAGATGTGTCGCCGCTTCTATCGCAAAGCTGGTCGCAGGTGATGGTCCAAATCGAACAGTAATACCGTGCATTGACGGTCTGCCGTGGAACAACGTAATGCGTTGGGATGACACCATCACAGCCGTACACGAGAATCCCCATAACTTACACCATACTGGGGCTCTGACGCCCTTTCGCAGCGGCTCCTAATGACGCCATTCGTTGGATTGGCGTTGCAGTTTTGGTTCTCACGATGTAACCCATGCCTCACTCACTGTTCAGATACAGTGTAAAAAGCCGCGTTCATAGCACTCCAAGTGCGTCTGAGCAGCCCCGTAATGCATCCGCTTCTGCATTTCCATCAAGTCATGCGGAACCCATCTTGATGCAATTTTTATCATGACCAGGCGTTCTTTCAGGATGCGAAGCTCAGTCGTATGCGCTAATCCGGTTTCGTGGGTGAGCTCACGAATCCTATGGCGCCGATCACTGTCCACTAACGCAGCAGCAGCATGCACTTCTTCTTCAGAGACTCTAGGACGACCTGCCCGATGCACGTCTGCTTCAGCTGGTCGACCTCCGTTGAAGGCTTTCACCCAACGTGCCACTGTTCTGTACGGCAATCCCGATTCCCCGCACGCCTCTTGAAGACCTTGATGACACTCTCGTGCTGTATGACCTCAGGCACATTCAATCTTCATCCAGCTCCGTTGTTTCTGTTTCGTAAACATAGTGACACCATTACGTTAGACTGCTCACTAAAAAGTGACTGTGCTTCTCCCGATTGTGCACACGCCGGTGATGTGGGACGGGTGAGTCCATTTGCTCGGAAGTAAGGTTCAAATGGCTCTGAGCACTATGGGACTCAGCTGCTGTGGTCATTAGTCCCCTAGAACTTAGAACTACTTAAACCTAAGGACATCACAGATATCCATGCCCGAGGCAGGATTCGAACCTGCGACCGTAGCAGTCGGACGATTCCGGACTGCCCAGGAAGTAAGGCAGGTATGTCAACAACGTATGCTATCAGCGACAATAGTAGATTCCATTGCACAGTGTTTCCAAAGCAGTGGTGCCACTGTTTAAGTTCCAAACTACGTACATACAGGGCGATTCCGTGATAATGTTCTATACCTTGTAGGATACTGGAGAAGAATAAACATATCAATTTGAGGTAAAGGTCCGTGTGCCGGGAACTAAAGAGTCGAAAGTTAGTACCGAACACGGTTCTGATAACTCTGAGAATGGAATTCATTTACAAGTACTGTTTTCTCTGAGACTTAAGATTAGGCAACTTTCAGAGATTGTAGTATGGACCAAGACAAAGACAGAATGACCAGTAAAGGTGAGCTACAAAATGCGTAACTGAGGAGCAGATATATGTAAACGGGCAGAATAATGGGCTGCGGTCGGCGACATCTATATAAGACAAGTTTCTGACGCAGTTGTTAGATCGATTACTGCTGGTAAAACGGAAGGTTATCAAGTTTTAAGTGAGTTTGAACGTGGAGTTACAGTCGGCGCACGAGTGATGGGGCACGTCATTTCCGAGGTATCGATGAAGTGGGCATTTTCCCGTCCGACCATTTCATTTCAAGATTGTAGAGTGAACATCAGGAATCCCGTAAAATATCAAATTTCCCACATCGCTGCGGCCGGAAAAATACCCTCCAAGAACGGGACCAACGATGAGTGTAAACAATCGGTCACCGTGACAGAAGCGCCACCCTTCAGTAAATTTCTACAGATTTCAAAGCTAAGCCATCAACATGTATGAGTGAGTGAACGATTCAACGAAACTTCATTTCTGTACTCTTGATAAGTACACTACAAGGTACACTACTCCTCACCTAGGCCCATCAACACCGACACTGGACTGTTGACGTGTGCAAACATGTTACCTGGTCGAACGAGTCTCACTTCAAATTGTATCGAGATGATAGATGCGTACGTGTATGGAGACTACCTCACGAATGCATTGACCCTGCTTTTCAGCAGGGGAATGTTCAGCAGACTCTCCAATGTGCGGGGCGTGTGAAGTTGGAGTGATATGAGACTCCTGATAAGTCTAGATGTGACTCTGACAGGTGACACGTACGTAAGAACCCTGTGTGATCACCTTCATCCATTCATGTCTATTGTGCATGCTGACGAACTCCGGCAATTCCAGCTAGACACTGCGACGCCCCACGTGTCCAGAGTTGCTCCAGGAACACGCTTCTGAGTTTAAACACTTCCGCTGACCACCAAACGCCCCAAACATGAACATTATTGAGCATATCTGGGATGCCTTGCAATGTGCTGTTCAGCAGAGATTTCAACCCCGTCGTACTGACATGATTGCCTTCGTTGTACCTTAGTTTTTTACTAACGTATGAACAGCAGTTGACTTTTCTAAATGCCACCCCGTATTTTTTATTCGGTAATTAGTTTCCTCTCCTGAAGACCTATTCAAAAATGTACCAAAGTGTACAATTCACTGAAACACAACGTTATTAATTACATAACACAACATTGAGCCTGGGATCACAAACTCGTCCACTTGATGGAGTTGTCAGAAAACAAATGAAAACCAAGTTAAAACATAACACAAAATTGACTTTGAGTCTCCTGCACCACTGCCCAGGAGTAGAACATTCAAAGGTGCCCTATGTAGTGACCCTGGACACCGATACACTGATGCGTTCGATGAATGAAATAATTATCTATTGCTTCCAGCGTTGCTTGCTGAAGAGAGTTACAAGCAAACACGATACGTTCCTGCATGCCCTCCGGAGTAGTTGGAATATCGCGATAGATAACGTCTTTAATGATTCCCCAAAGAAAAAAGTCCAGAGGATTTAAATCAGGAGACCTAGCAGCCCAAGTAACTGTTCCTCCTCGACCCATCCATCTGGCGGGATACCTTCGATTCAGAACACGGCTCGTACGCAAGGCATTAAGTGCTGGACATCAGTCGTGATTATACCACATAAGCATTACGGTTCTTAGCGGCACTTCATCCAGAAGAGGAGGAATAATTCGTCTGAGGAAGTTGGTATAAGCTGTGCCGTTTGGACTACCATTGATGAAATAAGGGACAATAATTGTAGTACCAAGCATCCCACGCCAGACGTTAACCCTCCATTTGCGCTGAGGTTCCACCTGTCTAAGCCATCGTGGGTTGTCGCTAACCTAAGGACACAAATCCATGCTCCAGACACGATTTGAAACTGCTACC
This sequence comes from Schistocerca gregaria, assembly GCF_023897955.1. Taxonomy (NCBI): domain Eukaryota; kingdom Metazoa; phylum Arthropoda; class Insecta; order Orthoptera; family Acrididae; genus Schistocerca; species Schistocerca gregaria. The sequence goes on from NC_064928.1 coordinate 136,009,894, forward strand.
GTAGCAGTCGCAAGGTTCCAGATTGAAGCGCCTAGAACCGCTCGGCCAATTCGGCTGCCATACCGCTGTACATATCTTTATAAAAATCAAAGGTGCTATGAAGGTAATAGTGCTGATTGATGTCCTCCTGACGGATAAAGAAAATTTGCTTGAAACATTTTGTAATTTGCATCTGGACAAACATTTATTTAGGGTAATGAAGATGAATGGGAGACCCTGCATACGATATCCATTTGAATCACAGTTGGATAACTTACTGACATATCGCTTCAGAATATTTTAAACGAATATCTAATAAAGTGTTCTGACCCTCTCATTGCAGTGACAAAGCGGAAAAATGTTTCGTCACAAAAAAATGGTTCAAATGGCTCTGAGCACTAAGGGACTTAACATCTGTGGTCATCAGTCCCCTAGAACTTAGAACTACTTAAACCTAACTAACGTAAGGACATCACACACATCCATGCCCGAGGCAGGATTCGAACCTGTGACCGTAGCAGTAGCGCGGTTCCGAACTGAGCGCCTAGAACCGCGAGACCACCGCGGCCGGCCTTTCGTCACATCCTCTCGTAGGTTGTTCATATCTAGGATCAGTTTGCTGACATTCAGGCGTAGTAGAAAGGACGAAAGGAAGGTGGGTGAAGGACGGTTGCGTGGTGGGAGGGAGGGGTAAACTTGGTCAGAAGGTGAGAGGAGGGACAGGAGAGTGGGTGTCTGGTGTAGGTGGGGTAGGGAGATTGCCTTTCTGGAGCGGGAGCTACGCGGGTTGATATAAGCGGGCACGCCATCAAAAGAGCCAAAAATGGAGCCAAAACCACCGGCAAATTTTTCGCACCTGGAAGGATCCATATTGGTCTAGAGGCAAGGAGTGGCACGCTGCCGTATCATACATGCACATGCGTGCTTGGACACAAAAGCTTGGAAACAAAAAATGGAGAGTGTCGCCGTGAATTTATGGTTACAAAGTTGCCTCAGTGCCAATCAAAGCAGCCACACGAATTAAACATCTGTCAGTATGTGCACGGAGTTACTTAAAGTGGGACTACCACAAATAACTAATAGTAGAAAACTGTCTGCACCTTAACGTGTCTTCTTTACGGTAAGTAGCAATCTCTTTTTCTACATCGTTGGTATTCGTACGTAAAGTTTCAATTGTTTGATAGTGGAGAATCAAGATTTTAGATTGACAGTTCTCAAACAGTGTTTTGTATCCATGACGAGGTCTGTTCGATACTCGGATGTTAGTCATCACTCTGGGATCTTTACAAAAATGAATCGCTGCATGAGACACAAACAAACGTATCTCGTTTCGTCACAGATTCCATTAGGAAACACGAAAGTATCACGGAGATGGAGCCGGAATTTACCTTATCGGGTTATTAGAGGGTTGGTCCAAAAATGAACAACATAGAGACACAAGTGAAACACTTTGTGTGGGACCTGACCAGCATTTTGCAGGACAAAATCGCAGCTGCCTAGTAGTAGGTAGTATACATCTCTATGAGAAATATCTGAGAAGGAACCGCCACTTCAAACATTCGGATGACAATCGAGAAAAACCTGCCAAAATCCTTGGTAGGAACTAAACACTGGCTGCATTTATTTATAGGACTATGTTATGCATCGTTCCAGACAAAAAATTGTATATATGTGTAGCTGTGCGTGTGTGTGTGTGTGTGTGTGAGTGTGTGTGAGAGAGAGAGAGAGATCGACTACTTCCTCGAAATGTGCAGTGTACCTCTGTCAACAGGTTTGTCATTATTGGAATACCTGCCGGACATTGCACGGTAAAGTGTTACGGAAGGGTGTCCTCTTAGACAAGACTCAACTTTCAGTTTGTGAATGGTTCGACGTATTCTGTCATTGTTAATGGAATTGTTTATTTAATGACCTTACATTAACTTCTGTACATTTGGTGGCTGCTAAAGGCACAGGTTCTTCAAACGTAGTTCCCAACATTCCACAGTAGTTCGTGAATCATATGTCCAGGTCTGTCAGAATAGACCAAGGAGATGTGCTTGCCATTAAAAACAAACATGAAAGTATGACAGCACTTCATTATTTTCCTGTCGTAACAGCGACTAATTAGCTTTTAGAGCGGACATGCGGTATTCCTCTCCCCCAAAGACTAACCGAATACAACACCCACACAATAGCGTACCCGAATTATGGAAAATGTAGTAAGCCGTAAACTTTTTCGCTTTCTTAATTTTGTGGGTGGGGTGCTGTCAGAGAGAAAAATTTTGTAAAATTTTTAAATTACGTTTAAATTTTGTTAGCAGTAGCTCCGTGGTATCGTTCTCAACTGTAGTACGAGGAAATACCGGGTATTTGCGCTGCCACAATACGAACATACTATTTCTAACCGTTATACTTGCAGTGTACTGTAAAACGTTTAACATACTCGCCGAATTATACCTCCTCATAGTTAGATTATGTCATCATTTTGAATTTTGATGATTACAGGAAATACTATAAATCAAATTTTTGTTGCCCCTTCGAGGCGTTAGATAGTCTACCTCCAACAGGCATCAGGTTCTGGTTTCCTGGATAGTCGCTTACTGACACAGACAGGGAGTGCCCACCTGGATTTTATTTTCTGTAAATTATGTTGATATCGAAGTTGTGAGAGTTTGTAGTTGTTGTAGTTGTTAAACTAAGTGTGTGAGACATCTCAAGTTTTCGGACGTGTGCTTTCCAAATGTGATATTTTCCTAAATTCTAATTTCAAGAACATTATGCTAAAGCAAGATGCTATTCACTGAAGTGAACGAACTGATATTTCTGAAGACGCGGTACAGTCACTTTAGCATATTACTCTAGTGTAATGTCCAAGAAACTGAAATTTAGGAAAATACGGCATCTGGAAGCACATGTCAGAAAGTTAACGTGATCAACTATCAGAAACCTCCATAACCATTTCCGCAGCCAAGGATCACTGTGAGATGCGCCGGAAGAAAGTCATGGAGTTTCTGGAAAGTAATAACAGGGACGTCGATCTATGCTGAATCCAGCGACGTGGCTAGCTAGGGTTTTCGGTTGAGAATTCATGGAGTGAACAGCCGGAACGAGGTGGCTACAGGAGTACGGTAAACTCATCATGGTGCTTTTCGAAGCTGTGAGTTGTGTGACATGTTGCATTGTCCTGCTAGAAGATGGCATCGTACCGACGAAAAAGAGAAGTGGTTTTAGGGGTGGACGTGATACCCAAGGTCATATACATGCAAGCGTTGTTCTATTGCGCCTTACAGAATGATAAGATCACCCAGAGGATGTCCTCTGGCTTTCACCATTCTGAAGATTGTTGCAGGGTGTTTGCATCCATATATACACGTCTGATGTATAAACGTAGTTCCTCTGGATAGGCCACATGTCACCACCCAATGGGCGCCCAGTTGTGCTATTGGCGTGCGCATTCCAGCCTACGTCACCGGTGAACAGCAGTCAGCACGGATGCATGAATAATTCACCTGCTGCCGAGGCCCATACGCTGCAAAGTTTGCCGAACGATCATTGAGGAGACACTGTCCGTAAAGAATGAGTTCATATCGGTGGTCAGTGGCTCAACAGTTGCACATCTGTTAGACCGCACACGTCTCCACAGAAGTCGTTCTCCCTCATCATCTATGGCACATGGTGCACTACAGCTGCGTCAGCGCTGGCTTTGGATGGTGGCACGTAGGTATCCATGGTGTACTTTATGAGAAACAATCAATAAAAATTTTCTCAGTTTATGACCACATTGTCAACTGTAAACGCCTTTTTCAAAGGTGGTTACTTGCAACAATGTCGGTAGTTTTCACAATTGACAATGCAGTCAAATAAAAGCACCCTTAAGATTGTAACTTGCAACAATGATCGAAATGTCAGTAGTTTTCGCAGTTGACAATGCGATAACACAAGGACACCCTGAAGTTGGTCACTTGCAACAATGATCAAAATTTCGGTTGGTTTTACAGTTCAGAACACGGTCACAAACCCAGAAAAAAATTTATTGATTGTAACAATAGACGAGGAAGTAGAACTCCTGAAGAGGGACGCTGACTGTGGATATTGTATCACAGACGCAGTCACTTTTTAATGTTACTTAAAATCCGTCTTGATTGCAAACTTTTTTATTCATATGACCGGTTTCGGTAGCATGCGAAAGATGCTGGATTAGGACGGGTTACTCCTGTAACTGAAATATCAGGTCTGAAGATGGTTCTGAATGAACCTAAACCGGTCATATGAATAAAAAAAGTTTGCAATCAAGACGGATTTTAAGTAACATTATAAAATCACTGATTGCTGTTATTCCATAAGACATTATGTCTGTTTTTGCAACAGTCCCTTTGACTGTTCACAGATGTCACTAAACCCGCCCAAAGATGTAAACAACCATGCATGAGCAGCGCCTATTAGATGGAGGGTGTCCGACAGCCAGTCGGTTCCAGTAATTCCACCAGCAAGGAGGTACATGGCTCGTGTTGTCTGTAGTTCAACCATGTCTATACGGTCAGTTCCACGCTTCGATCGCATCCTCATTGTTAATCTATGCCAGGAAGGGCTCTCAATAAGGGAAGTGTCCAGATACCTCGAAACGATTTTGTTCAGGCATGGACGAGACACACAGAGACAGGAACTGTCAATGACCTAACTCAGGCCGCCCAAAGACTACTACTGCAGTGAATGACCGCTACCTAGGAATTACGGGTCGGAGGAACCCTGGCACTAACGCCACCACGTTGCATAATGTTTTTAGTGCAGCCACAGAACGTCGTGTTACGACAAACTGTGCACAGTACGCTGCATGATGCGCAACTTCACTCCTGGCGTCTTCCATCTTTGCAACCAGGACACCATGGAGCGCAGTAGAGATGGGCCCAACAACACGCCGAGATGACCGCTCAGGATTGGCATGACGTTCTCTTCACCGATGAGTGTCGCATATGTCTTGAACCACACAATCGTCGGAGACGTGTCTGGAAGCAACCGCGTCAGGGTGAACGCTTTAGACACACTCTCTAGCGAGTGCAGTAAGGTGGAGGTTTCCTGCTGTTTCGGGGTGACATTGTGTGGGGCTTGCGTAGGCCGCTGTTGGTCATGGAAGGCGCCATAACGGCTGTACGATACGTGAATGCCATCCTCTGACCGATAGCGCAACCATATCGGCAGCATATTGCCGATGAATTCGTCTTCATGGACTACAATTCGCCCCCATCGTGCACATCTTGTGAATGACTTCCTTCAGGATAACTACATCACTCGAGCCATGAACCCTATCAAACATGCCTGGGATAGATTGAAAAGGGCTGTTTATGGACGACGTTACCCACCAACCACTCTGAGAGATCTACGCCGAATCGCTGTTGAGAAATGGGACAATGTGGACCAACAGTTCAAATGGCTCTGAGCACTATGGAACTCAACTGCTGTGGTTATCAGTCCCCTGTAACTTAGAACTACTTAAACCTAACCAACCTAAGGACATCACACACATCCATGCCCGAGGCAGGATTCGAACCTGCGACCGTAGCAGTCGCACGGTTCCGGACCGCGCGCCTAGAACCGCGAGACCACCGCGGCCGACGGACCAACCGTGTCATGATGAACTTGCGAATAGTATGCCATGACGAATACAGTCATGCATCAATGCAATAAGACATGCTACTGGTATTAGAGGTACCAGTGTGTAAAGCAATTTGGACCACCACCTCTGAAGGTCTCGTTGTATGGTGGTACAACATGCAATGTGTGGTTATTGTGAGCAATAAAAAGGGCGGAAATGATACTTATGTTGAAATTTTGGAACTGGGGTATGCAAACCTTTTTTTGATGTTTGATGTTTGTTTAATAACAACAGTTTAAAACGTAGCCGTTACGGAAATGCTTCTGCGCTCTGCTTGAAAGCAAATGATCAGGCCGTTTTAGACAGATATATTGCTCAGTTTCCCCTATATGTTAACAGCTGCACTTCCGCTACATTCCTTGCTGTTAATTCCATGTGCTGTCTTTCAGATGTAATTTGATGCTGATGTCAGAAGTAGGCCCTGTTACATTGCTCCATACATATTCGGTTATGTTTGGGGGGATCTTCTACGGCTCATCACGTCTTTTAAGCGACACAGAGTTTCGAGAGAAAGCATTCTTTCCTTTCCAGTTACAAAGAATATGTTTTGACAATGGAATTTCATGTGCCCAATCTATGGATCGGTCCTAAATAGCTCTAGTTAAGTATTCGTATTACCTATGTGTGTTAAAATGGACAGTAAAACACAAGGAGTAATCAGTACTCCAGCAGCTACAGCACCACCCTGTCCCTCACTGAGTGATATTGGCATGCAGCAGCGCTACTCAGTCGCTACTCGAGTACTGGCTATTATTCATGTTTTACTGGCCATGTTAATACATATGGAAAAAACTTATATCCCACTTTATTCAGGGCTGTTCTATCGAACGGTAATGTCAAATTCGGGTTTAAAAATAATTTTGTTTCTAACAAGAACAAACCGACTCTTTCCGTTGGGTGTGGGTCTCACATGAAAGAGGTGATCTCCAGCATTTGTTAGGAATGACTCCAGCTTTACATTGAGATAACTGCACATATCTGTCAAAGCACAAAAGAAAATGCACCTGACGATTTTTAGGATGAGCATCATGTATACCTAGAGCAGGTATATCTGTGGAACGATTTAAGGAACTGACGGAGTGCCGACCGGACATTTGAAGCATCGTACTCCTGAATGCGAGTCTAGTGCTGCTCCAGCTCGCACCTCGCTCGCTACGTTGGGATAAGTGCTGCTCCGAAATAAACAGGTGGGTGCAGGAGAGGCGGTCGCGGCTGGCAACACCAAACCAGCCAGAAGGCACACGACGCAATGGAAAAGAGTGGAATATGGTGGAATGAGCTCAACCTCGAGTTCAAGTACTTTGATAGCTTGGTAGTCGGGTTTCTTTCATATGGCTAGGAGGCTGCCACGTCAGAGACTCGATCTCGGGACCTTTTCTTTTCGTAGGCAAGTGCTGTCTCGTCTGAGCTATCCAAGCACGACTCACGACCCATCTCCGCTATATCCTTTCTTCCAGGAGTGCAAGTTTCCCAGGAGAGCTTCTGTGGAGTTTGGAAGGTAGGAGACGATGTACAGGCGGAAGTAATGATGTGAGGACGGGGCGTGAGTTGTCCTCCGGTAGCTCAGCTGGTAGAGCACTTGCTTGCGACAGGCAAAGGTCTAGAGTTGAAGACTCGGTACGACACACAGTTTTAATTTGCTAGGAAGATACATATATTTCGATTGCAACTTAAGAATATCTGGCTATGATTCGTAATTAAAATTTGTGTCCTAAGGTTATTTATCGAATATCCAGTGAATCACTTAAAAGTTATATTGCTAGCGAACAGTAAATGATCAGTGATACGTGGATCTTAATTTAATACACAGCCGTATAGTAATAAACGTGTCAAGCAAACCATTTCTTCGATGCATTCATTAAATGTGGACAATATTGCGTATTTTCTCTGCCAATGCATTTTGAATATTAGAAGTCTGATGTATAACTGTTAGTACAGTCTACTCACAGTCATGTGCAGTTAGTATATGTGGGCTGTGCTGAAATTTATGGGCTATCTACTAACGCGACCGTGACTCTTCTACATCGCCGTGTTGATTGCGAAGTACACGAAGGAGGCAGGATTCAGAAATACTCTGAAGAGTTTCTCAAGACGATTCTAATACTGTTTCCCCCAGCGACGATGTGGAGACTTTCTCAGTAATGACAACAAGTGTGGACGAAACATTTATTGACTGGATTTTGGCTGGAATGAGATTGAGGATCCCAAGCCGGCACGATGCCGCAGACTTGTTCCAGCTACTGACCAATTCCGTGAGCGAAGAGAAAAGAGAGAAGAAAAAAGAGTGTCTGTTCGTTTTGTTACAGGGAGGGAGGGAGAGAGAGAGAAAGGAACAAATAGAGACAGGGAAAGATGATAAAAATTAGAGCACCGTGCTTCTTCTTGTGTGTTTGTAGTTGCTGCGGCAGTGTGATAAAAGTTTTCGACGAGCTCTAATCGGAAACTGTATCAGAAGGAATCTGTGCATTGCAGCGATTCGGAGGGCCGACGTTATAATACGAGACAAGAAGAGTACACTGATGAGCCAGAACGTTATGACCACTGCCCATACATAGTGAGGTTGAATGCCACCTGGCGGTGTTGCGGACAAATGACGCAGTTCGGAAAGAAAGTAAGTGCAAGAGAGATGAATGGACAGTCACTATAGCGAAGACACGGGCCGCCAATGCTGAAATCCACTGAAGCGGTTTTGACTAAGGGACGTACTGGGTTCCATTATTTAAAAATCATTTGAGCCACTCACATATCCGTGACCTCATTCCATATGCTCGTACCCTCGTTAACAGTCTGCAATGTGGCACCGTGTCAAATGCTTTCTGAAAATCTAAAAATACGGAATCTGGCTGTTGCTTTTCATCTGTATTTCTCAGTAAGTGAGGAAAGGACAACTTGAGTTTCCCACGAGCGATGTTTTCTAAAACCATGCTGATTCGTGGACACAACTTTCTTGTTTCTTATATTCGAACTGACAATATTTTTGAAACATAGGACTTAGGGAAAGACAAGGTTCGGTGTGAACAGGGCCGTACTTAGTTACCGTTGGTTGCTCTTTTTTTCCTTTTTTAAATCACGCACACTTTATTTGGAAACAATTGCAAATGAGGTTGACAATAAAGAACAATTATCAAATTTGACTGTTAAGGCACCATCTCAAATAAAAAAATTCTTAAGCCAGCTTCACTCACAGCTGAAGGCCTCATTGAGCAGAAATAAAAATTATTTGTCAGGTGAAGACCTGGTAATAACTCAACAAACGATTAGACGTCTGAAGGCCTGGACAGCAAATTTTTAAGAACGAGTTAAACTTCTGCAAGAGATACTAAAACATTATAAAAAGAACAATCATCAAATTTTCACTATTAACAGACAATATCTATTTAAAAATTCTTAAGACAAATTGAATTCACAGCTCAACGCTTTATTGACAAGAAATCAAAATTATTTGTCGGCTGAAGGCCCCAATACTAATAACGTAAAATAAAAATATTAAAAAAAAACAACGTTCATCACAATCTGACCAATCGAAGAGAGAAGTGGGCCTCAGTGCTCCAAGGATCAACCTGGGAAAGTCGCTCAACTTCGTAAACGATGAGACAGGCAGCCAAGAATTGTATTCACTTAACCGGATGGCAACTCAAACTAGTGACAGTTTGAAAGCGGGCCAACACGCTTGCAACATCTGCCTAACGTCTTATAACCAACACAACGATGGCATAACTTAGGCAAGGCAGAACTGGCGGACAGTACTGCGTCGTCAGAATCTGGTGCTTAGAACATCCAGAAGCAGAAGGAATCACTATGACCAGGGTAATCCAAAAGAACAAAATATCCGAACCACAATCAAGGAGGCTGTCAGACTGCACGCCTTACCAGACAGCAGCGGCAAGGTGAGAAAATGTACACTGCCGCGAAAATACGCTAACCTGCAGGCCAGGTAACTGGGGCGTTAGCGACCACTAGGCAGGAAAATACGGCTGGTTGAACTTTATCAATGAACATAAGGAATTCATGGTAAAGATGGAGGACTGCTAATTAATCTCGCCAACTCGAAACACACAACTTGTTGCTCTTCCTCTCAGCGACCCTGTGAGCAGCAACGTGCGAACAAACAGTGCGATCTCAAAATAGTGGAGTTTTCACTAGTGGGTTAATGCTCACTCAACTCAAACGCCCTGGGTATGGTGGACAACGAGGTTGTGGCCCTCAAAACTACAACCCCTCGATCCGTCAGTGCCTGCGGGCCGCCAAAGGTCCCAAAACGCCGTCGCGCTGCCGGACCTCAGTGTTGCTCCACCCCAACCGAACTACCCGATACACACTGACTCAGAAAACGTTTGACGCCTTCCAAAGATAGTACTAGGTTACTAGATATCGATAACTGCTGCTGCTGCTGCTGCCACTCGTGGACAGGATTCGGTAGGGAGAGGTACTTGATATTTTCAGGTGCGGATAACACTGTCTGAGTGGGTACACGTCATCTCATGTCCTTCACTTCTTTATGACGCAGTTCAGGCCCTCTTATGTACCCTAGCACGAATAATAATAATAATGCTGTTGCCCGTTCTACCGGTCACAGAGAGTTGCAACTATAATCATTTACATACTCGTCCACGTGTGTACACGCTTACGAGCTACATTGACAGTTCGACATGTCCTGTAGGTGCTCCACTTTTTTTGCCAGGCAGTGTACAGCGCTGCATATTGCCCAGTTATATGAGTGACCAGTATTAATATTTACACTGACATTAAGCTACTAATAAATTTAATAATCGGCGCCCACACAAGAGAGAAATGCAAACGCGTACATGCGGGTCCGCTTCCTGACTGAGAGATAATTTATTTCAGTATTGCTCTGTGGAACATAATGAGTCGTCAAACAGCGAATATTTAAACTGCTACAATTTACTTTTAGCAATTTTATATCTCTGGGACAATGGAACAATGTTTCCATGGCAGCATAAGCTTCCCTTTAACCTAGTCTGCTTTCGATGCAACTGACAAACTCGTTAATCTTGTACGTCTCCAACCATCTGCCCCCCGTACTGTCGTTGTCGCTACTTCCTGTTTCACGCAAAAATGTTGTGTGGCGAGGGAGATTATAGGGCACGCTCTGAGTATACTCTAATACAAAAACAAAACGACGCACAGCAAGGGAACTATCTGGATGGCAGAGTAATTGCTAGTTGTGATGTAGTCGCACAGACAAAAAAAAAAAATGATTACAGTTTCAGAAAAAATGTGTTATTTCATCAAGAGAAGGAGCGTCAGAAATAGAGCAAATCAGTAGCGCTTTGGTCTGTCTCTGGCCCTTATGCAAGCAGTTTTTCGGGTTGGCAATGATTGAGAGAGTTGTTGCGTGTCTTCCTGAGGGACATCGAGCTACCTTCTGTACAAGCGGCGCGTTAGGTCGTCAAATTCTGGACCCTGCCCATAATTCTCCTAAAGGTGGGGAGAGATACGGCAAGGTTTGTGGCCGAGGTGGGCTTCTGCAAGCACAAAGACCAGCAGTAGAAATTCTTGCTCTGTGCGGATGGCCGTTATCTTGAAAATAATATAAGCCCTGGATACCTTGCAATGAAGAGCAAATATGGCGAGATGGCAGCTATGGCCTAGAGAGAGGTCCCGTTTTTCGATTGTTTTGGTGAGGCACAGCAGAGTTACTGCTGACGTCGCAGGGTGGGGAAACATCAGGTATGACGTCGTCAGATCTGATACGGGTCTATGGACGCGTTACGGACAACCTGCGTCCTCGTCTGACACGCACACAGCTTTCAACAGGATCAACTGGTGACAGGATCAACTATCATCACAAAACGTTGCCCACCGACGAGCCGAAAGCAGGCAAAGAACATCTCGTTCATTCCTTAGTAGAGACACATGTCAGCGATAAAGGACTATGGTAATATGTATGTGTCCTTGCTTTCTTTCAGTGGACAGGTACCTTTCGCTGCTTGGTTGACATAGGGTAAACTACTACGAGAAGTTGAGCAACCTCTTTTCCATAACATCTGCACAGCTTCACATAGAAGCACATAATCAGCAGTCTGCAGAGTAATGAGGATGCAGTAACGTTTCGACGCCACAGACGAATTACACAGGCGCGGAGATAATTGAGGGGAAAGTGAGGATCACGTTTCCAGCACAGCGCCCAACGCCTGTGAAAGGATTTCTCCAGCACCACGCATGCCCGCCCTGCTCCTTTCATTTTCGTCTTTTGCGTTTCGACCCGACTGCTTTCTCGGGGTGTGGTGACGTCATTAGGGTAATGGAGCCCACCTCTGCCGCTACAATGGCAGCGCCCCAGGGACAAGATGGGGTCCTCTCGGTGTTAATGCAAAGCGCAGCGGGGAGGTTTGGTGTGGGTGGCGGGAGGGGAGGGGGACCGGGAATGAGGAAGGCTTCATAGTAGCTGGTGCTTTGGTAGAGGGGTGGCGGGCTTATCCCGTAGTACCAGACTCCAGTTTACGGCATTATTTTGTCTAGTATCCTACAGTTCCGTAGCTGAAAATTAGTTGTTTGTTTATTTCCTCATATACTTACCACATAACTTCGCTCGTTTATTTATCTTTATGCGTACCAAGCCAGATTTGATACCATGTTGCATCTGGTCACGTAACTGATACATACATGAGTGGTGAGTATAATGTACAATACGAATTAGTAACTGGGATGGTTTGTCATCTATTATTATCAGTGACGAATTATAAGATTGTTTTTGTTATGCTCATCTCTGTTTCTCAAAATGAAGTATACATAATAAGTACGGTCATCCATTAAAGTAAATTTAGCAATATCTCCAAGTGCTTTAATCCAAATACACTATATATCATCAGGACTTAATTTACGGTTACGTCTAGCATGAACACACAGAAGTTTATCAATAACAAAAGATGTACGAGCAATAACAGAGTATGGACACAGAGTTGCGGACATCACTAAAGTGTTGGAACTGAGCCGGCGGTGGTGGCCGAGCGGTTGTAGGCGCTACAGTCTGGAACCGCAAGACCGATCCGGTCGCAGGTTCTAATCCTGCCTCGGGCATGGATGTGTGTCATGTCCTTAGGTTAGTTAGTTTTTAATTCTGAGTTCTAGGGGACTGATGTCCTCAGAAATAGTGCTCAGAGCCATTTGAACCACTTGTTGTAACTGACGACTTCTCGCGGTGGGAATTCTTCCAAAGCGGCAATTCAGGCAGTGTTATTCTTATCTACACGAACAGTAGCTACGGAAGCCGATTTTGACCAACATGAAAGCCAATACACGACAATTTGTTACTAATACGATTTATTTTTCAATTTCTTTTAAAAATTCCATTGGTCTGCCACATACCAACGGCCAGTTCCCGTCAGATCACCGAAGCTAAGCGCTGTCGGGCTGGGCTAGCACTTGGATGGGTGACGATCCGGTCCGCCGAGCGCTTGTGGTAAGAGGGATGCAGTCAGCCCTTGTGAGGCAAACTGAGGAGCCACTTGATTGAGAAGTAGCGGCTCCGGTCTCATAAACTGACATACGGCCGGGAGACCGGTGTGTTCACCATATGTCCCTCCACTTCCACATTCAGTTACGCCTGTGGGCTGAGTGAGGATGACATGGCGGCCTGTTGGGGGGAAGTTTTCTAGTTGTTTTAGTCTGCCACGCTAACAGTCAGTTGGCTCCCAGAGGGCAACGAAAAGGTTACAACCGTTATGACGGTTGTCATTATGTTTCCTGTTACTGCCAGAGCCTCGCTATCAATTCGTAGCGTCTAATAAGTCGATCATCTGACCATTTGGTATCAGTTGTTTATTTCTCAACTCGCAAAGACCGAAAATTGAAGTCAATTGTGGTAAAGTAATCCTGGTTTTGAGCTTCTTCTAGTTCTAGACCCATTTTCTGTAGGTTGTCTTTGCCTTCCATGTACTACGATATCCTTGTTTTCGCTTTCAAGTAATACACTCCTGGAAATTGAAATAAGAACACCGTGAATTCATTGTCCCAGGAAGGGGAAACTACTGACACATTCCAGGGGTCAGATACATCACATGATCACACTGACAGAACCACAGGCACTAGACACAGGCAACAGAGCATGCACAATGTCGGCACTAGTACAGTGTATATCCACCTTTCGCAGCAATGCAGGCTGATATTCTCCCATGGAGACGATCGTAGAGATGCTGGATGTAGTGCTGTGGAACGGCCTGCCATGCCATTTCCACCTGGAGCCTCAGTTGGACCAGCGTTCGTGCTGGACGTGCAGACCGCGTGAGACGACGCTTTATCCAGTCCCAAACATGCTCAAGGGGGGACAGATCCGGAGATCTTGCTGGCCAGGGTAGTTGACTTACACCTTCTAGAGCACCTTGGGTGGCACGGGATACATGCGGACGTGCATTGTCCTGTTGGAACAGCAAGTTCCCTTGCCGGTCTAGGAATGGTAGAACGATGGGTTCGATGACGGTATGGATGAACCGTGCACTATTCAGTGTCCCCTCGACGATCACCAGAGGTGTACGGCCAGTGTAGGAGATCGCTCCCCACACCATGATGCTGGGTGTTGGCCCTGTGTGTCTCGGTCGTATGCAGTCCTGATTGTGGCGCTCACCTGCACGGCGCCAAACACGCATACGACCATCATTGGCACCAAGGCAGACGAGACTCATCGCTGAAGACGACACGTCTCCATTCGTCCCTCCATTCACGCCTGTCGCGACACCACTGGAGGCGGGCTGCACGATGTTGGGGCGTGATCGGAAGACGGTCTAACGGTGTGCGGGACCGTAGCCCAGCTTCATGGAGACGGTTGCGAATGGTCCTCGGCGATACCCCAGGAGCAACAGTGTCCCTAATTTGCTGGGAAGTGGCGGTGCGGTCCCCTACGGCACTGCGTAGGATCCTACGGTCTTTGCGTGCATCCGTGCGTCGCTGCGGTCCGGTCCCAGGTCGACGGGCACGTGCACCTTCCGCCGACCACTGGCGACAACATCGATGTACTGTGGAGACCTCACGCCCCAAGTGTTGAGCAATTCGGCGGTACGTCCACCCGGCCTCCCGCATGCCCACTATACGCCCTCGCTCAAAGTCCGTCAACTGCACATACGGTTCACGTCCACGCTGTCGCGGCATGCTACCAGTGTTAAAGACTGCGATGGAGCTCCGTATGCCACGGCAAACTGGCTGACACTGACGGCGGCGGTGCACAAATTCTGCGCAGCTAGCGCCATTCGACGGCCAACACCGCGGTTCCTGGTGTGTCCGCTGTGCCGTGCGTGTGATCATTGCTTGTACAGCCCTCTCGCAGTGTCCGGAGCAAGTATGGTGGGTCTGACACACCGGTGTCAATGTGTTCTTTTTTCCATTTCCAGGAGTGTAGATTTTCAGGACGCCAAAAACCCGTACGATTCATTTGCGGGTTGATCTATAACTTTTTCTGTTGTTTCCATTTTTTTATGTTTTCAAACAGTCTCATACGAGTTCGGGTGTCATGCAGCACATGATTTGTACAGGGCGTTTCAAAGTCTTTGCCTCAAATGTTTAGGAATGAGAATATTTTTTTATCGGGGCAAAACTTCCTCTGCCGCTTCCAGGCTACGTTAGGGATCCTTTGATATTTGCCAGCTGTTGGATGACGAGATTTCACCGAATTACCCGGGTCTATCAACCATGTTGGCTGCATACTATTTAGCACCATATATTTATAGAGCGACGTTCAAAAATAAAACCTTAAGAATTTCTCTAAGTGGAGGAAGACATTTTGGAACCAAATTGGGAACTTCATTTTGCTGCTTCTAACCCTGTAAAATCCACCTCGGTAGCTGAAAAGTCAGTGTCGATGGCTACCATCCGGAGGACATGGGATCGAATGCCTATACAGCCAAGGAGTTTTCCTTGGTGACAGGAGTGGAATGGCGAGAACTCATCCTTGTGATGCAAATTGAGAAGCAGCGGTTGTAAGTTCTGGCAAAACGGCCGGGGAAGCTGTGGCGTGACTACATGCTCCCTCTAACCACATCCCCAGCACGATATAGCAAGGCAGATGATGAAACGGCGGACGATAGACATCCCAAGGTCTTCACTACCTGGCGAAGAGACTTTTCTTTTATAGTTAACACGCAAGCCATACATGCACCGCATAGTGCCTATGTGCTACTGCCCCTCAGGGGCACAACCAATACAAAAGGACATCTAATGTCGGTGGGAAGCCTCAGCGAAGATTTTATCTCTAGAAAAAGCTGTTCCCCATGACTTGGTCTATTAGCCGCAGAGTGTGCCGTGCGCCCGAGTTTAATTTCGTGTAGTTCCAGTGGATTTGTAATCCCTCTGACCGCAAGAGCGCATGGAATATTACTGTCGCCTGTAGAGGGCAGGTCAGAGGAGAAGGTAGTTGCGGGCTGCGGCGATGTGGAGAAGTGAAGAGAGAGTCTGACACGGGCGGCGAGGAGCGCAAGTGAGACTTCATATCGCTGTGACATAGCCTTCGCTCATTGCAGGTTTGGCGGGGCTTAGTTTTGAACGCTGCCCTGAACATTGCTAGTTGAATATATAATGATGGTATCTATGAAGTGATAATTAAATCTTGACTTGTCGACAGGCGTTGATATACATAAACGAGGACTGCTAAAATGTGTGCCCTGACCGGGATTCGAACCCGGGATCTCCTGCTTACATGGCAGACACTCTATCCACCTGAGCCACCGATGGCACAAAGGAATGTGCGATTGCAGGGACTTATCTCTTGCACGCTCCCCATGATAACCACATTACCAACTTAATGTCCAGACACTACGTTCGTAGTGCCTCTGCCCATTACACTCATTACTTGCTGCAGACAGTCTTATCGAGTCCCGTAAGAGTTCAGGCACTGTGTGTGCATTCGCACAGAAGAAGAAGGAGGGCAATGGCCGGTTAGCCTTAACTATATGAAGATGGTATCTGTTCTTTCGGACATGTCCGAAAGGACAGATACCATCGGCGACCGTGCAACTTTCTAGAATTATAGCCATTGATCATCTTCTTCTGTGCGGATGCACACGCATTGCCCGAACTCTTACGGAACTCGATAAGACTGTCTGCAGCAAGTAATGAGTGTAATGGGCAGAGGCAATACGAATGTAGTATCTGGACATTAAAACTTTGAACATAGCTGCTAAGGGTCAGTGACTATGTCAGAATTATATTAGAACAAATAAGCCCTCGGTCACAAATATTAAGTCAAAATTGACCAGGTTTCGACGCTACTAAGAGCGCCGTCTTCAGAATTAGACTAAATGTTCTAAAACATATTAAGTATATAATAAATTAATAAAATTGAAGTTTGTACTGACTGGAAAAAGATGCAGTACTTACGAGTCACACATTAAAAAAGTTCTCAGCCGGAAAGGCGACGTCATGAATAGTTGTAAGTAAGATGGCGAGCCGCTAAGGGCTACTCGTACTTTAGCGAACAAGGATTACAACAAGTCTTGTTGTAGAACAGTTAGTCTAATTCTGAAGACGACGCTCATAGTAACGTCTAAACCTGGTCAATTTTGACTTGATATTTGTGTCCGAGGGCTTATTTGTTCTAATATAATTCTGGACATTAAGTGGGTAACGTGGTTATCATGGGGAGCGTGCAAGGGATAAGTCCCTGCAATCGCACATTCCTCTGTGCCATCGGTGGCTCGGGTGGATAGAGCGTCTGCCACGTAAGCAGGAAATCCCGGGTTCGTGTCCCGGTCAGGGCACACATTTTAGCAGTCCTCGTTTATGTATATCAACGCCTGTCGACAGCTTAAGGTCTTGATTTAATTATCATTTCATTGCTCGTTAAAGGCTATTTCGGCAGGACTCACAGGATTCGGCGTGCCCTTTGCTATTGAAGCTGAAGCAGTTTGTGTCCGTTGTGGTGCTGGGTTGGAATCCGGTCTGATCTTTGCAAGTACTGCACGCGGTGGTGTATGCTGGATGATACCCATGGGTTATTGAGTAACATTGGTTACATCCAACTCCAAGCGCTCTCTAAGCAAGCGTTTGCCAATAGGCGCTGGATTTTACGAGAAATCACGGTGGGCATCCGATTAGTGTGCACGTCACTTGGTGTCTTGTGGAGGCTATTTTGACTGCGTATCTTGGTTGCTGCTGTTATGGGTATAAATGTGTTATTTGTGGAAGTGTTTCCTGGTGCTACTTTACACCAGTTCTGTCAATGTTTGTGGGCTTGCTGCTCTCACTATTCCAAACCGATTTTAGAATCTAAGGGTAGAGAATGCAGATGTAATTCTTCTGATTTAGGAAATGTACTTTATAGTGAAAATTGTTGAATCTAGGTACCTTATTTCTGAGGCATTTGTATAGTTATCTATTGGGGTAGTAACACGAGCTTGAACTATTAACTAAACTGTTTGCATGTAGTAAAAGAAAAAGAAAAAAGACTAAAGAAGAATTTCTGCTTTTTTAGAATGTTTAATTTTTAATAAATAACTAACCACTTGTCTCTGTGTTACAGGATAGGTAATTGTATCTGTTGCTGATTGCGATGTCTCAGTACCATGACTGAAATTTTTAATCAAGGTTTCTAGTACTGTGGTGACGGCAACCGCCGTCCTTTGTTAGTACAGAAGGAGGAGCAATTATTGCTACTGGCATCGCCTCTGCCACCACCTCTATCATCATAAATTTGAACCACATTTGTCAGTCATATTGAACACTTCGAAGGCTATGGCATTTTGATAGTTACTGCCAATAGCCGATGATGGATATGTCTGACATAAACATTTGATTATATGTTTTGCTGATTGCAATGTAAATGTATTTTTTTACTTCATTTAATATTCTCTACTAAAAGGAAGTGATATAATACTGCTGCCCTTTTGAGGTGTGTGCCATCAACTGGTTGTTGAAATTTAGTTTTTTCAGTTCATGTTATTCTTCAGTGTTTGATTGAAAAATAAGTACATTTGTGTTTTTAGAAACGTTAGTAAATTCATTATGACTTAGTATCTTTCCACTCCACACCAGCTCCCTATCGTATTTCATAGAGATTTGATGCAAAATATCTGAGACGTCGTGTACGTGTTGTGACCACCAGTCCAGTGATCCTTTGCTGTTCCGTAGAGGAACAATTCTGATGATAGCCTCCCATTGAAAGCGATGTTTTCATTCCAGTCACGTATGTTTACAGATGTTTCATATGCATGTATTTTGTTTACGAGGCGACGTTGCAGAAATATGTTGAAGAATTTTCTGGAACTCAAAAATTACACATCAACCCGAAAGTTGCAACCAGCTATCATTTTATCTGATAAACGAACAAAATTAGCTGTTTATCATATGTATTTGCAGTTTAGTATGCACTAAAGTCCTCCTCATACGTGGACATGGTACAAGGTATTTCAGATAGATTTATTCCATTTCACAAGACGACATGAAGGGCTTATTTCAGTGATGGTACAAGTTGATTTTTGTTCCTTTTGAGATACAGAGTCCTAAAGTTAAATGAACGCTGAAAAATGTGCAGCTGACATACCAGAAATATTCAAACATACACTCCTAGAAATGGAAAAAAGAACACATTGACACCGGTGTGTCAGACCCACCATACTTGCTCCGGACACTGCGAGAGGGCTGTACAAGCAATGATCACACGCACGGCACAGCGGACACACCAGGAACCGCGGTGTTGGCCGTCGAATGGCGCTAGCTGCGCAGCATTTGTGCACCGCCGCCGTCAGTGTCAGCCAGTTTGCCGTGGCATACGGAGCTCCATCGCAGTCTTTAACACTGGTAGCATGCCGCGACAGCGTGGACGTGAATCGCATGTGCAGGTGACGGACTTTGAGCGAGGGCGTATAGTGGGCATGCGGGAGGCCGGGTGGACGTACCGCCGAATTGCTCAACCCGTGGGGCGTGAGGTCTCCACAGTACATCGATGTTGTCGCCAGTGGTTGGCGGAAGGTGCACGTGCCCGTCGACCTGGGCCTCCATTGCTGCGAAAGGTGGATATACACTGTACTAGTGTCGACATTGTGCATGCTCTGTTGCCTGTCTCTATGTGCCTGTGGTTCTGTCAGTGTGATCATGTGATGTATCTGACCCCAGGAATGTGTCAATAAAGTTTCCCCTTCCTGGGACAATGAATTTTCGGTGTTCTTATTTCAATTTCCAGGAGTGTATTTCAATTTGCTATAGATGAACCTTTCGTTCTGTTTGTTTGGATCATTAATTTCAGAAGCATTATAGGCAGAAAAGTGGAGGTAACGGACTTGTACAACTATTGAAACAAGCCCTTCATATCTTCTATACGAATGAAGAAAGAAACCTGAGCTTATTCTAAACTCAACCAACGAAACTGTTCAAATGTTCGATCCTTAATGCAGCTGTTCATGTGTGTCATGCCATGCAAACATCACACACGCTTCTGCCAGCCCTTTAACCTCAGCTTAAATATTGGAGGTTATGCACCAAAACGCTGTCCAGGTGCGAGTAGGATTGGCGTACTGGTGGCCCTGCACAAACTTAATTGTGTATACAGGGAACTCATCCATTCCAAGAATCGAAAACGTCGACTGTTTTTGCCTGTTATCGTCATTGATACTGGCAAGATATCGATCCTACAGATTCCAAAACTTTAAAGATTTTTTTTTAAATTTCAGTAATACAAGTGTAACAATATCATGCAAGATGTTGGTGTCCCGTTGTTACCGTAATCAGTAGTTTCGCATTCAGGACGACTGGGTCGCAATGGTAAAAGTCAAACGTCAGACAAGGGATGACTTTTTGCTCATATGATCCATCATCAGATATCCAGGAGTGATTACTGCACGTGTACATGGAGTTTCAACCTGCCTGTGACAAAAATTCACAGAACTGTCTTGAAACGCCATATGTACATGCAGCAATCGATCAGGGATGGGCAAACTCCAGAATGCGTCATATGAACAATAAAGTCGAATCCTTGACTGATGTTTAACTTTCACTGTTGCTCCCTACTCAGTATGAATGCAGAACTGCTGATTGCTTTAATTTCAAGTTTGACGTTGGATAACCAATGAAAAATTCTGGCATACTCCTCAATTAGACATTTAGGGTGAATAATCAGATCTATAACCGTCAGAGAAAACAAGAAATATTTTTTGTGTGTTATAATGGCATATTAACAATTTTCGGATCTTTTTCCTTTACTTGTACTACGAAACTCTGCTTCCTGATAATTTCATGCTTCTAGGTCAAATGGAAGTATCATGGAGGTTTTAATGACTGAGTTTTAGAGCATCAAAATATGTGACGTAAATGTCCATGCCTTTTTATTGCATTGACTTAAAAGTTAATATATATTATACATAGCTAAGGGACCATAAATCTCAGTACGTGGCCAATTTCAAGTCGGTACGTCTACCCGTTCCTGAGAAAAAGGGTTTTCAACAGACGAACAACAAAGAGATCCTCTAATGGTTCGCTTTTTTACGGATAGAGGAATGGAACTTAATGACCATTCATTCAAATAATATTTACACATTGGAAAGAAAGTTATTCCAATGAAAAGATCGCTAAATATTATTTATTTCACTATGATCAGTTCCGAAAGAAGCTTGTTGTCACCATTCGATTTTCGGAAATTTATAGTGTATGCAAATCATTAACATAGAGGAAACAGATTCCACTCACAAAACAGCAGAAGTGCAATGGTTTGGCAGTAATAAGTGGAATGTGTTTCCACTATGTAACTGATATCTAAATACTTTAAATTTCCAAAGATCACATCAGCAAACATAAATGCATACATACATACATACATTAATACTTTTCCACAGATCATGAATATGCCATTTCATAATGATGTGTGACGTGTCGCTTTACCATGTTTCCTTTACACAAAATAATTAATTTTTCTACTTATTACTGCATATCTAAAACATCATCTATCGTGTAGAAGGAGCTGTATTTCAGAAATTCTTTTAATTTGTTTTTAATTATTGGTTGGCTATCTGTCAGACTTTCAAATGAACACAGATTTTTGTTGCAGCATAATTCACCCCTTTCTGTGTCAAAGTCAGATTTAATAGTGAGGATTATAATTTCTTCTAGTGCTGTAGCTATGAACTTCGCTGTTATTTTTTAAATGGAATAGGTTATTAACAACATATTTATTTCAAATAAATGTCTGCAAGGCGGTCTTGGGTGGGCTCCAGCTATTATCTAATTAGACACTTTAGTGCAATGAATACTTTTTCTACTAATGATGAATTACCCCAAAATATATGAAAGCAGTAGAAAAAAATGTGGCATAGAACGCTAATTCACTGACATGTTTATCACCAACATTTGCAATAACCCTGATAGCATGAGAAACTGAACCTAACCGTTTCAGCAGATCATCGATGTGTTTCTTGCAATTTAATTTCTCATCAATACACACACCCAGAATATTCTGCTTTATCAACAGACTTCTGTTTGTAGCCTACATTTATCAACTGTCTTGGTGGTTCCTCATAACAGGTACAGCATCAAGAATGTTGCAGTATTTATTTTTTGTCGCCCATAGACTGTGAACTTATTTCAGACATATACGAGTATGTAGTTGCAAATGGTACAACTAACTACACCGGACTTTTACGACAGTTGAGAATATTATTCACTTAAACTATAATGGAATTACCATAACAGAGTAAATTTTTTGTACCAAAAAAGTATTAAATCTAATAACGATTAAAGCTTCGTATTCTTCTGCTGAAGGTCGCGCTTTTTCAACCAGTTGAATATTACTCCAGAATTAATTTTAATACTTAACCTGCTTTTTATTTTGCTAACACTTAATAACAGCTTCTTTTAGGGCTGTAGAGCGCCGAATACCTTATCAATGCATGTCCCTCGTATTGCAACCCCTTCGTTTTCCAAAAGGCTTTTATTTTTGAGTAGGAATCAAACTAATAGAAATAACAACGTCGTGTTAGATAAACAAAACTCCGATATCCAACCGATAGTTTTCAGGCGCGCCTTGCAACAGGTCAATATTTCCTACGACGTGCGGTATAACCCTTCTGACTCCCCATGCTTATGATCTAGAAATACTTTCATGTAAGAAAAGCAACAGATTACCTCGAATTATCTCAGTTGCGAGTACGTTAGCGAGTTTTGTAGAAGACCGAAACAACAAGATGTTTATGTCTGCTTCTTTTCTTCCCGGAGGTGCCTTGCACATCACCCACGTACTGTGCATAGAAAAACACACACACACACACACACACACCACGGAGCAGCTACTGCGCGCTGCGGACAAAGTGATATATAGGTAGCGATGCGATTGATGCACGACCCTGTTAATGGATGCGGAGTGATTAATGACCCCACTGCATCTCGCTGCGCGAATATGAGGGAGACGAATGCGTGGCTCTGAAATTGCGATTCTGTCACTGAGAATGGCGAGGAAGATGGAAACGTCATGCGTGGATCAGCGAGAAGGACTGGTAAACTACAACCCACGACACAGCTGCTGTTTGTAACATGAAACCAGTTACGAACAGAAAGGAGTCTTCTCAAGAATATTACTACGTAACTTTCAAGGTGACTTTATCATAAGTACATCAAGCTGGTGCATCTCTACCGAATAAGGCTTCATTTTATTTCTTCTGTAAGTTACTCCATGGGGGAAAATACAGGGTGTCTCACATATAATG
The DNA here is from genome assembly GCF_023897955.1 of Schistocerca gregaria. Classification (NCBI taxonomy): domain Eukaryota; kingdom Metazoa; phylum Arthropoda; class Insecta; order Orthoptera; family Acrididae; genus Schistocerca; species Schistocerca gregaria. Next base: position 136,033,138 of record NC_064928.1, read on the forward strand.
GCCATTGCAATTGTTTTAATTCTGATGAAGGCTCTCTTAGAAGTGTTGAAACCTGGTTAATACTAACTAAGAGTGACCGAGGGCTCATTCGTTTCAGTTTCAATTTTAATTTAGAAACGGTCACTGAACCATGTTTAAAACTTTCCCTAAGTACATTTTTCTTCTGTAATTCAATCCTTTAAACTTTTGTCTGTTTGTAAATAAAATTCAAAGTGTTAGTACATTTTTGAGCTATCCTGTAGTTTCCATGAGAGCTTTGCTAAGAAAGTGCGTGTAATTCATATTTGCAGAAGAGAGCCTCGCAAAAGTCCAGGGGTCACAGTGTACATAAAGCTGAGAATATCGGCCAATCAAACAACACAGCATTGGACTCTCATTTGAGTTACCGTGAACGTAAACTGGGTGCCATGTACCGAACGTTCGCCTAAACTGCACGGCAACCTCTCCGATACCACAGCATCACGGGTTTGCATATGTACAAGGCGTTGCCTCCCCGGGCTACGTCGGTCACAAGGACGACAGACGGCAGGATAAGCGCTCTACACGTCCTCCTTGGCAGGGAGCTATGTCTTCCGCCGTGTCACGTGTACGCAACTGGATCGGCATGAATTCCTCCTCGCCCCTGTTATACAGAGCGAAGTCAGCCAACTACGACGGCAGTTTGCTCCCCCGAAGCTCTCTGCTAATTCATGCCCCGGCTCTTAGCAGATCACAGAGCCCGGTACCAGTTGGCCAGCTACGCTCTACTTGCACGTTAGGGATTGTCAGTGGCACAGTGTTCGCGTCCCGCACGTTTGTTCACTGTGCGCTCCAGGCCTACGGATGTTAGTGTCTGAGAAGTTGTCTTATTTTTTTTTTATTGAGAAGAGTCTTTCCTTTGTTAATAAATCTATCTACTGTGGTCGTAACAAACCCTTGCTTATAAAAGTTCTCCACTTGAGAGATATAGCAGTCGAACGTATATTCCAGAAACTTTTGTGAAATATTCGTATGTTATGGATACCACTGTCTTTCAAAATAACAACAATCGTGTTCACAGGGCTGTCGCACAGGTACCTATGAGCAGTAATAGCAGTGGTAGTGGTAATAGTAGCAGTAGTTTTATTCATCCATAAATCACTCCTATAAATATGGTGGATACATCGTTCTATTACAATTCAAGAACAACAAAAAAAAGGTAATTTTACGCACACTGATATCTACCCATTCGTGCTTATAGGCCTAGTGTGCCAAGCAAGGAGAAAGTAGTCGGTAGTGGCGTTCCAGTAGGAACAATCCCAGCATTTGCATCACGTAATTTAGGGAGACCACGGGAAAGCTAAATGAGCATGGGTGCCTTCAGAACGCCAGTCTGTTTAAGACACAGCTATGTCACGTCATTCGGTTTAACCCGGGTGTACAATACTATTTTACAAATAAGGAATCTAACAATGTATTAGGTTGATGCATAAATTCGTTACATTTTGTTTTGATAGCTGTTATTTCCAATACTATTGGTTTATTTACCGGTGGTCATGTATTAATGCGTGAAATGTCGAGCTCAAAGAGAAGATAGGATGTCAGTATTATACTGTGAGTGGTTTTGTAAGTTTATCCAGAAAAGAAAAAAAAACTTGCGCCGCGTATGGGGATAATGCTATTGGACAGAGCACGGAATGAATTTGGTTTTCTCCTTTTTAAGGAGGATTGTTTTGATACTAGTGACCCTCATGTTCAGAAAGGCCTTCGTGGCTTGATTGAAAACGTTTCAACGCATTGATCCTGAATGATCCAAGTCAGCATACCGGGAAACAGGCAAATTTGATGAACTCTGATCATTTCATCATCTTGCAACATTTGCATGCAGTCAGGAAGGTTCAAAAATCGAGTATATTGAGCCAGGTTCACAAAAATGAGCAGGTAACCATTTGTGCATCTCTGCTTGTTCGTCATCAGCTGTGTCGTGAACAGCACCGACTGTTCCTGCCCTGTATCGTTACTGGTGACGATAAATGGTGTCTTTATATTATCATAAGGAACGAAAGGAATGACTGAGCGCAAACAAAGTGAAAACGCCTGTAGAAAGACTTGCGTTCATCCATGAAAGATAATTTATGTACCCCTTGCAACAGCGACCGTGTGGTTACGATGAAAAGCTTCCCTGATGCGTAGTGAGCACTGCTGACATTTACTATCTAGAACGGAGACGTCATCAGCCGCAGTTCAAGAACAACGACCAGGAGGACAGCGTGAACTGATGCTACTCCACGAAAACGCCCGCCCACGTTCTGCCTAGACAGACAAAAAGCTGTAGAGGAGTCGGTCTGGGAAGTCACTCCGCTCCCACCTATATCTCGAAATCTCAGATTTCCACCTTGTCCAGTCTCTTGCAACCAACTTTCAAGGAACTTTCTTTCGGTATGAAAATGCGCTCCGAGTATGGCTCGACGAGTTATTCGCCATAAAACCATGTGATTTCTATAGTCGCAGAATCGAAAAGTTGCTCCAGTTTTGGCAGACTGTTGTAAATGGTGAAGGTGAACATACACACAACAAAAATAGTTTTGCATCATCCTGGTTCCCAGAGCTCCTGCCGTCCCGTAGAAAATGACTATTTCCGTCAGCAGATGTAATTTTGCAATCAGCATCCTCACATACTAGTAAGTCCACAGAATGTTTCAATGAGTCCATTCACCAGGACATGGAACTTGAGGACTCTGTGCCTTGGCAGGTAGAGGCTGTTATCAGGGCTAGAGAAGTGTAACATGTGGTTAGAAACATGTCTCTGGGAAGTGGATAATTTATTCTCTGATGTAGTTACCTATGGAGAAGCCATGTAATGAAGTGTCGGTTAACCCATCTCCTGCAGATGAACGTGCTGTAAGCGACAAAAGTTAATAGAAGCTCGTGTGACACAAGGACATGCTCATAGTTCATGAGGGACATGAGCAGTAATGTGCATTTCAGGCATGTAGTCCTACGTGTTCAGTAGGGAAATACAGAGAGATACCATGTACGGATGTCGGACGTCTATCATCTTTATAGAGGGTAATCTGAGGGTTGCGCAGCATCTTGACCTACTGTCCAGATCTATTGGCAACACGCAGGTGATAGGTTCGTCTTTGATAATGACAATGCATGAACACAGCATGCCTACTACGTGAACATCTTCGAAGGATAGGCAGGAAACAGCAGAGGGGAACATCCTGTGGTACCTTTGGAACCTACTCTACTCCAGCAAGGTTGAACACACTTGAGACCAATTGTGGGACGCAATATGAGTCTCAGGGAGAGTGGATGAGCTCAGGAGGGCCATTGTCACAGAGTGGTATCGACGGCTGCACGCAACGCCTCCACCGTTGTTAGGATAGCATGCCCGAAGATACTAGTAAATCATTGTTGACAGAATACACCTTTACTACTCATAGATGCTCAGATTTCTTTCCTGAGGTGGCCAGTAGCACAGAGAGAATGTAAGGCCACTTTGCTTTGACGCCTGCGCGCCTTGCAGTCTTGGCCGCTACAGAGACTGGGTACAATCGCAAAAAACCGATACGTCACGGAAGTTTACGGACTGGATGCACAGTGGACGTCAAGGGCAGTCTCGATGGCCATCAGCGTAGCTATCAGCCTACCAGAGCGCTCTCGTTTACGTAACCATCATTTCTGCACGAGGTGGCCAGTGATCAAGAGTAACGACACAGCCTCTAAGAGAATGGCTAGCAACACCGACTGCTGCTTCTAGGTGCAGGGAACCACTACGCTGCACTGCCCCCCCCCTCCCCCCCCCCCCCCACCCCCCCCGATGATGATGGTTTCGCAACTCACCAGGTACCATCCGCTAGACCTCCAGGAGGCCTGGTGTTTGGAGTCAGCGAAGTCTTCTCACCAGTGAAGGTGAAGATAAGGTGGGTTGTTGTGGGGGAGGAGATCAGACAGTGAAGTCATCGGTCTCACAGGATTAGGGAAGGACGGGGAAGAAAGTCAGCTTTGTCCTTTCAAACGAACCATCCCGGCATTTTCCTGGAGCGATTTAGGGAAATCACGGAAAACCTAAATCAGAACGTAATATACCTGCTGCAGTTTTGAAAGTACATAAATCAGAATGGCCGGACGCGGGATTGATCAATCGTCTTCCTGAATGCGAGTCCAGTGTGCTAACCACTGCGCCACCTCGCTCGGTAAGGCGAAGATAAGGCGGTAGCAGCCCACAGAAGTCCTTCAGGCCGAACTGGTTGTTTCATCGTAGATCGAAGTCACTAGGCGGACCTGGAAAGATATTCACATTCTACCGTTACAGAGAGGTGACGAAGGCACAGGTCGCATCTAGCGAATGGTTAGCTGTAAACTGGGTACTGTTCTTTGGAAGTCAGAGGATTTATAGTGGTCGTTCTGTAGCAATGACGTTATCATGCAGCAAGCAGGACTGAATGCTGCTTAGTTTCCTGGTGCAGTGCACCATACCACTGTGTCCCACCAGTCAGCTGCTGGTTTTCAGTTTGGCTATTTCAGCGACGTCTGTGTTCTGCGAAACCACTCTTGTGCACAGCTTCCGAGTTGGTACGCAGTACATGATGAACAAAACGACATTACGATTCCTTCTCCCTCGGGTCACTCTGTTGTGTCTGCACTTTGGTCATCCACCAATGGTGGTGTGCGACAGTCAACTCGGTAATGTACCCATGACAAATAAAATATGTCATTCCAGTCTAGATACTGCGCACATGCCTCACTTGGCTACAGCTCCGGCGCTGTCGCCGGCCAGAGACGACTTTAAATATTTTTCACGTTCATTCCGAATGCCATTCTGGGGCGCAACAATGGGTCAAGCCTGGGCAGTGGCAGACCACCTTGTGACTGGGCAGCATGGCAGAGGAGCGCGGAGGCTTCGAGTTACGTCGTACACTAAACACGGTGTGGAGGTAACAACACTGTACTGAGTGTCAGCCAGCAGCAGGATTGCATCTCACTGACCTGGAAGGATATTCACATTCTAACAGACTACCTTTACAGAGAGGTGACGAAGGCATGGGACAGCCACATGCACATGTACAGGTGGCTGTAGTATCACGCACACGAGGTATAAAAAGGCAACGCATTGTCGTAGCTGTCATTTACACTCGAAAGAGTCATGTAAAGAAGTTTCCGAAGTGATTATAGCCACAAGACAAGAAGTAACAGACTCTGAACGCGGAATGGTAGTTATTAGAGATAAAAGCATGCGATCTTCCATTTCGGAAATCGTTAGGGTACTCAGTATTCTGATATCCACAATGACAAGGCTGTGCAGCAAACGCCAAAATTCATATTACCTCTCACCACGGACAACGCAATGGCCGGCGACCTTCACTTAAGGATTCTATACGTAGCTTTCAAAAACTCGAGTGCGATAGAGGACTGCAGCACCATTCCCCCTTTCAGTTATCGAACAAACGAAAGGATGGCTGACATAGTGTTCAGTGTAGCTGCGATTGTAAAACAGTTAAGATCCTTCGACGCCAGGAAGGCATCTGGTCCAAACGGTATCCCTGTAAGATGTGTGTCTCTGTATTTCCCTACCGAACGGAAGGACTACGTGCTTGAAATGTACATTACTGCTCACGTCCCTCATCAACAATCAGCATGCCCTCATGTCACACGAGACACAGCTTCTATTAGCTGCTGTCACTTATAACATATACAAGAGATGCGCTAGACGACACTTCGTGACATGACTTCTCCATAGGTAACTACATCAGAGAATAAATTATCCACTTCTCAATGTTGCTAACACCGTGTAACACTTCTCTAGCCACGATAACAGCATCCGTCTGCCAAGGCACAGAGTCCTCAAGTTCCATCAAGCATGCAATGTCCAGGTGAATGCACTCATTTAAGATTCCATTCGGTGTACTGAGCACAATGTGAGGGTGCTGACTGCAACATTATCTAACGGTGCAAGATATGGTGAATAAGACTGGTGTGGAGTGGCTTCCCAACCCGACTCCTGTATAGCTTTTCGTCTGTCTAGCATCATTCTTATCCATCATCTATCAGAGATCATTGGATCGGCGGACAGTTCCACGGGCCTGGAAGAAGGCCCAGGTCATACAAGTCTATACAAAGGGTAGAAACTCGAATGCACATAGTTACCGGCCAATTTCACTGACATCTATTTGTTTTAGAATCATGGAAAATCATTTGTGTTGAGACATAATGACCTTTTTAGACTCAGAGAAGCTCATATGCAGAAACCAGCACGGTTTCAGGAAACAGCTGTCACACGAGACACAGCTGGCCCTCTTTGTGCATGTTTTTTTTCTTCTTTGGTCATCAGTCTACTGACTTGTTTGATGCGGCCCGCCTCGAATTCCTTTCCTGTGCCAACTTCTTCATCTCAGAGTAGCACTTGCAACCTACTTCCTCAATTAATTGCTTGACGTATTCCAATCTCTGTCTTCCTCTACAGTTTTTGCCCTCTACAGCTCCCTCTAGTACCATGGAAGTCATTCCCTCCTGTCTTAGCAGATGTCCTATCATCTTGTCCCTTCTCCATATCAGTGTTTTCCACATATTCCTTTCCTTTCCGATTCTGCATAGAACCTCCTCATTCCTTACCTTATCAGTCCACCTAATTTTCAACCGTCTAAAGCACCACATCTCAAATGCTTCGATTCTCTTCTGTTCCGGTTTTCCCACAGTCCATGTTTCACTACCATAGAATGCTGTACTCCAGACGTACATCCTCAGAAATATCTTCCCCAAATTAAGGCCGGTATTTGATATTAGTAGACTTCTTTTGGCCAGAAATGCCTTTTTTGCCATAGCGAGTCTGCTTTTGATGTCCTCCTTGCTCCGTCCGTCATTGGTTATTTTACTGCCTAGGTAGCAGAATTCCTTAACTTCATTGACTTCGTGGCCATCAATCCATGATCTACACAACAATCTCTAGATACCGGCTCCCAGGTTGATGCCATGTTTATCGACTTTCGAAAGGCGTTCGACGCAGTTCCGCACTGTCGCTTGCCACAAAAAGTGCGCGCATACGGTCCATTCAATGACATACACAGGAAAGTAGTATCACACGAAAATTGTGAACAAATCTATGCGGATTTGCAGAAAATAAATGCGTGGTGTAATGACTGGAAGTTATATCTCAATATTAGTAAGTGTAACCTACTGCGTATAAAAAGGCGAAAATCCCCATTAATATATGAGTACAAAATAAATGATCAGTCTTTGTAAGCGGTAACATCAGTCAAGTATATGGGTGTGACTATTCGAAATGATCTCAAATTGAATGATCAGATTACACAAGTAACGGGTAAGGCGAACTCTAGACTGCGGTTTATTGGTAGCATCCTGAAGCGATGGAGTCCTTCACCAAAGGATGTAGCTTACAATACGTTAGTTCGTCCATTCTTAGAGTACTGTTCGTCATTATGGGACCTTTACCAGATGGGTCTGATTCAAGAGACTGAGAAGGTCCAAAGAAGAGCGGCAAGATTCGTGACTGGTACATTTAGCCATCGCGAGAGCGTTACAAACCTCATAGAACGTTTGAAGTGGGACACACTTGCAGACAGACGACGCGCTAAACAGAAGGGACTGCTCACTAAATTCCGAAATCCAATCTTCACCGAGGAAGTAGAGCATATATACTTCCAAATCGCGTAATGATCATCATTCAAAGATAAGGGAAATAAGAGCTCGTACTGAGGCGTTCAGTCGTTTTTCCTTCGCGCGATCCGCGAGTGGAACAGAAGGGTGGGGGGTGGTGGGGGGGATATGACTTTGGCGCGAATTGTGCCGTCCGCCACACACCGCTTGGTGGCTATCGGAGTATATATGTAGATGTAGACAGCAGATTTGTCAGTGCTAAAAGACAAGCAAAACTAGAAATAACCGCAGAAGTCAATGTGTGATGAACGTATCTGTTAGGTCGTCAGGGAGGCAGAATTTGGCCTTAAATGGCTACGGCAGCAAACGACCGACTCGAGTGCATTTGCTAACAGCATCATATCGCCTGATGCGCCTCTCCTGGGCTCGTGACTACATCGATACGGCTCTAGGCGACTGAAAACCCGTGACCTGATCAGATCAGGGAAGCCCCGATTTAAGAACTGACGGTAGTACTCGAGTGTGGCGCATACCCCATTAAGCCACTGACCCCAACTGTCAACAAGGCAGTGTGGAAGCCGTTGGTGGCCCCACAATGGTGTGGCCTCCATTTACAATGAATAGTCTGAGTCCTCTGGTCCCACTGAACCGTTGATTGAATGGAAATGGTTCTTTTAGGCTACTTGGAGACCAATGATTTGGAGTTATTCATAGACTTTCTGTTCCCAGACAACGATGTCGTGTTACCGGGCCAGAATTTTTCGATGATTCTGGACAATTGCGAATGGTTCAGCCACCTAGATCAACCGACATGAGCCCCATAGAATATTATGGGACATAATCGAGAGGTCAGTTCGTTCACAACATCCTGCACTGGCGACATTTTTGCAACTGTAGACTGCTATAGAATCAGCGTGGCTCAATATTTCTGCTGTGGCCTTGCAACGACTTGTGGAGACCATGCCACGTTGAGTTGTTGCACTGCGCCGGGAAAAAGGAGGTTCCACTCGATGTTAGGAGGTGTGCCACGATTTATGTCGTCTAAGTGTATTCCGATTTTACTTTAACAGTAAACTTATTTATGTACTTTCACAAGCTATAATCATCTTGGTATTGAAGCTCTTTTTTTCCGTGTTTGCTTTAACAATATATATGTTTTTGGATAGGGTCCGCCTTTAGCAAAACACAGTTTTGTTTTATAACCCAAACATGTTTCACTGCAGTTGCAGCATCCTCAGTGGGCTTTTATTTTCCATCTTTTTACCACATGGTGTGGTTTTTCTGACGTCTTGTGTTTCTATAATGACCGACAGTTTGTCATCTCCTACCACTTATACTCTTTTTTCGACTTCATCACTGTCAAACACTGAATATTGAGTTGCCACTGCCACTGTCACTGTCACTGTCACTCACTGTTTCACTGTTTACCACACCATGTGGTAAAAAGATGGAAAATAAAAGCCCACTGAGGATGCTGCAACTCCAGTGAAACATGTTTGGGTTACAAAACAAAACTGTGTTTTGCTAAAGGCGGACCCTATCCAAAAACATATATATTCACGAGCTATGTTTTTTCAGTGCTACCTGTATTGCATTAAAGTGCACACATGTAACCAATTTCGAAGATCGTGAATTTTTTTTCTAGCAGTTCGTATGCTTAATGCAGTACTCCCTTGCACTGTATGGTAGTAAACCATGAAATCTGCGAAAATCGAAAACAAGACAATCGAAGCCCTTGACATGTGATGCTACAGAAGTAGCCGCGCGGGATTAGCCGAGCGGTCTCAGGCGCTGCAGTCATGGACTGTGCGGCTCATCCCGGCGGAGGTTCGAGTCTTCCCTCGGGCACGGGTGTGTGTGTTTGTCCTTAGGATAATTTAGGGTAAGTAGTGTGTAAGCTTAGGGACTGATGACCTTAGCAGTTAAGTCCCGTAAGATTTCACCCACATTTGAACATTTTTGATTTGCTACAGAAGTAGGGAATTTCTGCGAAGAATTGATGAAGAAAGAAGCACATGGATAATAGTGACAAGAAGAAGGGAGCGTTCACGTTAAAATCTGCAGAGGGAAATAGAATTTGGAATACCTCCTAAGAGCCGGCCGCTGGTGGTCGAGCTGTTCTGGCGCTACAGCCTGGAACCGCGCGACCGCTACGGTCGCAGGTTCGAATCCTGCCTCGGGCATGGATGTGTGTGTTGTCCTTAGGTTAGTTAAGTTTAAGTAGTTCTAAGTTCTAGGAGACTTATGACATCAGCAGTTGAGTCTCCCATAGTGCTCAGAGCCATTTGAACTAATACCTCCTAAGAATAATGGATGACGGAGCTTGCAAGTGCTACTCCGAGATGAAGAGGCTGGCACAGGAGGGGCCGCACAGAACCAGAGAAGAGGTTGATGACTTCTGGAAAACGACTTACTCATTTACATGTGTGTTCCTAAGGCTGTCAAAATTAGCGAAGGAATTACTTACAAAACGGTGTAATGCACACCGCTGGATTAACATTGTATGAATCAGTCATATGTCACGAGAAACGCCCGCGGTTTTAATCCACTCCACTTGCATCAGCTGATGTAAAGGTCCGATATCAGCATCGATAGGGACTAATTAGTCAGGGTGCGTGACTAATTGAAGCTTCGAGTGCATCGTCATATACGAAAATTTGAACCGCGTAGCAATTAATCGACAGCCGATTACACGTCAGCTCTCGAATGCTGCAATGACGCACATTGTCTGCGGTGACATCGCCTCTTTGTACGTGTAATTGCTGACGGAAGACTTCCGACAAAAATAAACAAGTGGGTTCAAGCAAACGAATTCCAGCTTCCACACTGATGGAAAAACGCTTCCGTTCGTACTGAATAGATACTCGTAAATTAAGGCGATAAGCCGTAAAGTTAAGAACATACAACAACAAAATAATAAAATATGTTGTGCTGTGCAGTTCAGTGTTTCAGGAATGAGATAAAAGCATTTTACTGTAACCACGTAAAATGAGGGCATGTAAGTTAAAAATTTAGAGAAAGGTGAAGTTTTCGCAAATAGTAGTTAGTGGAGGACGCGTAAATGTATTACATTGTTATACTCGCAAATTCCCTATAAAACCGAGGATTGGAGCGTTTCGTTTAGAACGAAACGACGTACTTTATTAACAGAATTTGAAACACCTTCAGAAGACGGGTGCAGCGATATAACGCTTATGTCTGTCGAAGGTGAAACATATCGTAACACAAATATGTACTGAAACTGAAAGGTAAAGCAGCTGCAATTTGCGATTGCTGTGTAAGATCGGAGGACATTTCTTTTCTGTGCCTTGTATCGGCCAAATATTGCACACAGCTCTCATGTCTGCATGCGTGATGTACAGAACCGGCTTCGAAATTTCTGACAGAAACTCCACTCTTATAATATTTACTTCCACTTTCAATATTTTGGTATGGTTATCGATGATCAGGTAAGATGAACCCCTCATATCCAACAAGACAGGAAAAAGCCTGCTATCTCATCAGAGCTACGAATGGAGAATGGCGTGGCTCTGATTGGTGAAGTCCTTATGCCGATCCATAATAAGAAAACTAATAATGGACACATGCGCTACCGACCAGCATCAGGCAACACAATAGCACGACTCACCACTTTACAGTGGGAAGCCTTGCGGACGCATCTATGTGAATCCCCATCAACGCATTATCAGTTCCAGCGAGCCAACCACCTTAAAGTCGCGACTAATATTCCTCTGCAACAAATTCCTCATACAATTCTACACTACTGGCCATTAAAACTGCTACATCACGTAGATGACGAGATACAGACGCGAAATTTAACCGACAGGAAGAAGATGCTATGATATGCAAATGATTAGCTTTTCAGAGCATTCACACAATGTTGGCGCCGGTGGCGACACCTACAACGTGCTGACATGAGGAAAGTGTCCAACCCATTTCTTATACACAAACAGCAGTTGACCGGCGTTGCCTGGTGAAACGTTGTTGTGATGCCTCGTGTAAGGAGAAGAAATGTGTACCATCACGTTTCCGACTTTGATAAACGTCGGATTGTAACATATCGCGATTGAGGTTTACCATATCGCGACATTGCTGCTCGCGTTGGTCGAGATCCAATGACTGTTAGCAGAATATGGAATCGGTGGGTTGGGAGGGTAATACGGAAGATCGTGCTGGATCCCAACGGCGTCGTATCACTAGCAGTCGACATGATAGGCATCTCAACAGCATGGCTGTTACGGATCGTGCAGCCACGTCTCTATTCCTGAGTGAACAGATGGGGACGTTTGCAAGACAACAAACATCTGCACGAACAGTTCGACGACGTTTGCAGCAGCATGGACTATCAGCTCGGAGACCATGGCTGCGGTTACTCTTGACGCTACATCACAGACAGGAGCGCCTGTGATGGTGTACTCAACGACGAACCTGGGTGCACGAATGACAAAACGTCATTTTTTCGGATGAATCCAGGTTCTGTTTACAGCAACATGATGGTCACATCCGTGTTTGGCGACATCGCGGCGAACGCACATTGGAAAAGTGTATTCGTCATCGCCATTTTGTCACCTTTTGTTTGCACTCACGGCACTTTGAACAGTGGACATTACATTTCAGATGCGTTGCGACCCGTGGCTCTAATCTTCATTCGAACCCTGCGAAACTCTACATTTCAGCAGGATAATGCAAGACCGCATGTTGCAGTTCCTGTACGGGCCTTCCTGGATACAGAAAATGTTCGACTGCTGGGCTGGCCAGCACATTCTCCAGATCACACACCAACTGTAAACGACTGATCAGTGGTGGCCGAGGAACTGGTTAGTCACAATACTCAAGTCACTACTCTTGATGATCTCTGGTACTGGGTTGAAGCTGCATGGGCAGCTGTACCAGTCCACGCCATCCAAACTCTGTTTGACATAACGCCCAGGCCTATCAAGGTCGTTATTACGGCCACAGATGGTTGTCCTGGGTACTGAATTCTCAGGATCTATGCACCCAAATTGGGTGAAAATGTAATCAAATGTCAGTTCTAGTATAGTATATTTGTCCACTGAATACCCGTTTATCATCTGCATTTCTTCTTGGTGTAGCATTTTTAATGGCCAGTAGTGTATTTCGATGAATGAGAGCCCATCGAAGAGAAGTCCGAGTGTTTACAGCGTAATCTGTGTGCAGAGGGTGCTGGATAAATCAGTAATTCCTACACGTCGCAGCTGAATATATGGAGATGCAGACACTAAGGAACCAGGTGTGGGAAAGTCCTCTTCTGCCGCACTACAGTATGCCAAACGCACCATCGTCTCTGTAATTGATGTCAAAACCAGTTTAACGAATCAAAACTAGCAACCATCTAACGCAACGGCAATGAAATTCCTGTAACACTATGCGATGTGTGAGTGGTATATACAGATGGGGCCAAGTCTAGTGAAAGCTTTGGTGGTGGTTATTGGGTACACCGAAGCAAAGAATAACGCCTACACAAGTTGGATCCATACTCCACTATTATCACAGCCAAGCTGATTGCAATTTTGGAAGCCCTGCCATTTCCACAGGCGACCACAGCAGACACAATAGTCATCATATCTGATAGTATGTCATCCCTAAAACTGATTAGGAACTATCATAATTGAAACTATCATAACAGTTGTACCACCCACATAGTGGGAGCAAATGTCCACTTTGTGTAACGAGTGTAGAGGAACTGCCGCAAAAACCATGAAGGTACGGATGAAACCCCACTCTAGGGTACCTGGTAACGACAAGTAGGTGTCCTAGCAAAGTAGACGTCCCTGCATGGAACTATTAAATACGATAAAGTCCCTTTTATCGATATGATACCAATGCTCTGGAAGCGATTGACTTCGGACTGATAAGAGGAATGGCTGCGGTCATCCAAAAACAAAGGCAGTCACTACGCACCAATTCCAAGGGAAGCATGGTAGAGTAAGACATATACATCAAGCAACTTCATGACAGTTATAGCACGGCTAAAATTTAATCTCTGGAAGTTCAACAAACACCTCTGTCAACTCGACCTAAGCGCCACCCCTCTACTGCTGAGAAGAATTTGGGTCATCAGTTTCCAAAGAACCTCCAAAACCCCTAAATATATGTCACCTTGTAGCTCGTATGTGTATGTGTCTGAGTACTGATGTGTCTATACGTGTGACTTTAATACACAATGCTGGTTCTTGCAAACTGTTTTCCTGTAGTTGATGGTACTTACAGACCTTCGTAGATGTTCAGTTCTCTATCGACAGTCTTTGAAGTAATTCTCTCAGAACACACAAACAACGTTTTATTATTCATTTAGATATACAGTCACAAATATGGACTGAATTTGGAATAGCCCAACTATGTACCAACGGTGATTTATCATTTTTTATTGTGTTACCAGTTGGATTTTTATTGTATACCACCACTATGTATACTGCGTCCCATTTTCACAATGTTTATTCGTTGTACTATACTCTGATTGTAAATCTTGTTTCAAGTCGAATCAGACCTTTCTTGCTGCTATGCAACTTCGTACCAGGATACGTCTTAAAATAAAGTCTACCATGAAGTGTCAGAACATACTGTAATATAACATTTCCTGTGTTGAGATGGTTCTGTAGACAGGTTTCGAAAGCAAATAAATTTAAAAATAAAAGAAGTTCAACGTATGCCAAAGAAGCCTGTGAGCTAACAAGCAGCTGAAAAATGAGAAAATAAAAAAAAAAAGTAAAGAGCAAAACACCTATCCGAAGCAAAGGAGAAGAAATCTAAAACTACAGATACTCCTGTGAAAACTATGTCTTTTGGAGATAATGCTGAAAAGCCATCACAGAAACTCATACGGGAAATAGAGGAGTGAGTTGTGCGCGTGAGATAGAATGGAAGAAATAGTTAAATATATGGAAAGCAAACTGCGGATTTATGCAGAGTGTCGTGAGGCAAGGAGCGAATGGAAAAATTGTATTCCAATGCCTGAAAATAATGATGTAAGAACTAAAATATTCCACATTTCCTTAGACTTACACCGGTAGAGACCGTTAAACTCACAGACATGGTAGATAAGGATGAAACAGTTGATGCACTCACTGGTATAGGTATGGAAACCAATTTCCAAATGAGTACCAACTACAGATGCTTAAAAATTACGTACAGTGTGTATATTTTTCTAAGAATTGCCATACTTTAAAGAAGATACCCAGAATAATATACTATAGCTGAGGATGAAGTTTTTGAAATAGATTTTTAGGCTATAATAAATAAAATCTTAAAAGTGGAAAAATTTAGATATCTGTTCTCTATGTTGTAGGAATTAATATATTTGTTAACCGTTCTAGGAAACGAAAGTGTTAGGAGTTTAATATGTAGTAAACTGCACCGTGCTGCGCAATGCCTCACTTGTAACGTCTGGAAGTCAAGCTGTGTGAACATATCTGCGACGCTTTCGCGCTTACTATATGAACCTGTGACGAAACGCGCTGCTCTCGTTCGGATCTTCAGAAATTCATCTATCAGCGCTATCCGGCAAGGTCTCAGACTGGCGAACAATACTCAACCATAGTTAAGACTATGGTTTTCGAAGATAGCTCGGTCGTAGGTGAGATCCACTTCCCGAGGATTCCTCCATTTGAGAATTACGACGACTAGATCAGAAAGCCAAAAAGTATAAGTAGACTTGCCGAAGCAATAAGCGAGAGAAATGTACATTCAATTCAAAATCTGCCGACTCTGTCAAGGCATAATTTTATCGTCTACAGATGAGTATGTAAAACGTTACTTACACTTAGATTAATT
Source organism: Schistocerca gregaria (assembly GCF_023897955.1). Lineage (NCBI taxonomy): Eukaryota > Metazoa > Arthropoda > Insecta > Orthoptera > Acrididae > Schistocerca > Schistocerca gregaria. Next base: position 136,048,507 of record NC_064928.1, read on the forward strand.
ATAGTCTCTGACATTCCAACACAGCGCATAGGGCCGATCAGCACATAGACATACGCGTCCTACACGATTTTTTTAATATGTATATGGCGACTATGGTAACTGACAGAACCCTGTTAGTCGCAGTAAGTTCATTAATTGATGATATGCACAACAAAGACTTCTGCGTGCAGTATTCCCAGCATGCAAAGGGCGCTACACTATCAACGCTGTTTAACCTTGGATCCAAAGAGGGCCAGGGTGAAGAGCGTACGTCTACAGTGAGAAAACCTTACATGCAAAAGTCTGTTTCAAGTATGTATCAAAAACGTACCACACTCTATCACGATGTACTTTAACATGTAAGGATCTCCTCAGGAATCCATGCGACTATCTCACCCAAATAACCAGTTTGCAGGAATACTCTTAACACAAATTACACCAAGGTTCAAATGGTTCAAATGGCTCTGAGCACTATGGGACTTAACATCTGTGGTCATCAGTCCCCTAGAACTTAGAACTACTTAAACCTAACTAACCTAAGGACATCACACACATCCATGCCCGAGGCAGGATTCGAACCTGCGGCCGTAGCAGTCGCGCGGTTTCGGACTGAGCGCCTTAACCGCGAGACCACCGCGGCTGGCCTACAACAAGGTAAGCAAGCTGCTGTGGCCGAGCGATTCTAGGCGCTTCAGTCCGCAACCGCGCTGCAGCTACGGTCGCAGGTTCAAGTCCTGTCTGGGGCATGGATTTGTGTGATGCCATTAGGTTAGTTAAGTTTAAGTAGTTTAAGTCTAGGGGACTGATGTCCTCAGATGTTAAGTCTCATAGTGCTCAGAGCCATTTGAACCATTTGAACAACAAGGTAATAAACATCTTATTCTTTCATACACATGCCATCCATCGAAGAGATAATCATATCTCTTCGATGGATGGCATGTGTATGAAATTTATTAGGCGTAGGTAATGACAATTAATATACAGTCAACACAGCATACAGGTGGGATAAGTAGGTTGTAACACGTGTGAGGAAATCAGATACCAAAAGACACAAAAGTACACTATCATAGCGACAAATGATTCTCATTTGTCAGGGAATCAGAAACATTAAGAAACGGGCTCAACAGGCAGTAAGGGAAAAAATACAATGTACAGATCAGCACCATGATTCGCCAAGCCTAGTATTCCCCATGGACGGATATCAGCCATTAGCTACGTTAGAAAATACAACCTTAAATAGAGCGCTAATACTGTTCTTTTATAAGTATTAATACCGCAAATTCGCAATCTAGTCGTCTCTGAATTTTCACATATTACGTGGGTTATTTATCGTTAACAGGTGTTACATCACTATCCTCCTCTTCTTAAGAGTCTGTGAATTACGTTAAAAACGAACCACTCCTTCGGAAAAAAGAAAGAAGAAAACAAGATGCTCGTTACAATGCCTTGATTGATACTTGAACTACAAAATTACAGAGTCATCTTCTAGCTGTTATTTTTCTATGAGGCTGTTTAGATATTTTGGACTGTTCAGTTGAAAACTGAAAAACGACATTCCTCCACCAGGCTGTGTCTTTTTATTTATTTTTCACACCACCGGTTTCGAGACTTGTCTGTTCACACGTGCGTCTCTAGTAACATACGTGGCTAGAGACAAACTTGAGAATGAGCAATGCTAGTGTGAAAAAGAAACAAAAAAGTTATAACATCCTGGTGGAAAAAATTTGGTTCCTAAAATTTACTGAGCCTTTGGGACTCGCACAGTAGAAAGTAATTGTAAATGTGAATAATTTCGTATCCTACAGAGAAGTCTTCTGTATCGTAAATAAGAACATGAAAATAATTAGTGCAGACTAAAACTAAATATGAACTTATTCAAGAAATAAAAGTGGTGTTACATCTTACGTGACCCTATCTGCAAATATAACGTTGAGAAATGCTTCTTGGTTTCTGTCAGTTAAGCACGGTAGAGCATAAGCATTATTTTTACTGTAATGAGCAGTTTCTGGAGAATCAGGCCATCTACAGATGTGAACCACACGGACAGGATGGTTGCCATCACCGGCATAAGCTGGCACGCGTTGCCAAGTTTTCATTGCAATAAAATTATATTACGTGATCAAGCCTACCCTGTGTAGGCGTCTTGACTACTGCTACAAACATTCCTCTGAATCCCTTTACGTTAGTCAACCCTCGGCTCTTTCTACGTTCCATATCTACATCTACATCTACATTCATACTCTGCAAGTCACTGTGAAGTTCATGGCACTGGGTACTTAGCTTTGTATTGTGTGAGAGAGATCTCTCTCTCGTTCCAATTGTGTGGAGCTGGGGAAGAGTGACTGCGTAATTGCATCTGTGCGCCTTCCAATTAGTCTGGTCTTGTGTTCGCGGTCTTTACGGGAGCGATAAGAATGGAGTTCATTAGAGGTTTGTGAGTGGGCGTTCACTAGATAACAGGCGTCTCTCGTCAAACCACAATCAATACACTCGGCACTTTAATGACGCCCTTACGAATCAGCATGTTGAGTTGCCCTTCTTCGTACATGTTGAATATCTCCAGTTAAACTGTTGTGGTATGGATCCAATATATAAGAGCTAGATTTGAAGACGTGGCGCGGAAGTGATATTTAAGCATTTTCCCAGTATCCTATCAATGAACCGAAGTCTGTAACACGGCTTATCTCAGATAGTTCTGTTTGGTATTCCTCCAAATTGTTACACACAGGGATTTCCGTAGGTTCACTTAGTTCAAGAGTGACTCAGTGATGTTGTAAACAAAGGAAGGAAGGAAGAAAAGGAGAGCGCCTATAGTGTAACGCCCCGTTGACGACGAGGTCATTAAAAACGGAGCGCAAGCTCGGATTACGAAAGGATGGGGAAGGAAGTCGGCAGTGCCCTTTTCAAGGGAAAACCATAACGGCATTTGCCTGGAGAGACTTAGGGAAATGAGGGAGAACCTAAATTTGAATTATCCGACGTGGTTTTGAACTGTCGCCCTACAGAATACGAGTGGAGTGCTTCAACAACTCCGCCTCCTCGCTCCTTGTAAACGAAGGAGGAGCTACGTATATTTTGGTTTTTTGAAATGCTAAATTTAATAATTGTAAACATTTAAATTAAGTTACTAGTTTGTACATGACTTTTAAATCTTGACAATATGTGACTGGTTCGTGTAGCGCACCCAGCAGTCATTTTGTACCATCCCTAGGGACATGTTTGAGAAGACGATGTAATTTGTTTTGGTGTGCTACTTCCTGGTCGCCATACTGAAGCCAGGCAGCAAACAAACTAGGAGTATCTGTGACACCTTTAGACAACTAGAGTTTGACGCTCAGATTAGGCAGAGAATATTTTGGAAGCTTCACAGCGTTTAAACGGAAGTCAAATGAAAGGGTAGTAGTAGCCTTAATTGGTAGTTGCATTAATACTTCGTACGCTAATCGTGTTTAGGAATACTACTGTTGGGTGCACCTCGATCTTTATCTTGTAGTGTCCCGATGGTATAGAATTGTCATATCATTTTTCTTATAGCTATTGGTAATAAGCAAATGAGCAAAACTAAAACCTCCGCAGCGTCACATTCCTTCGATGTGATGTGTAGGTCGTTGACATTACATAACACACAGCAAGCTAATTTCCTAATCTTCGAGGGACAGTTTTATGAGACATTCTTTTGAACAGTATCATTCTGGAGCACAATCCTACCCATTAGGTCAGTGTATGAAAACTGAAAATCGACGTCACGATGGCTTGCTCCTGAAAAATATTATTTGCGTGCATATATCGGTGGCGCAATTCTCGGACGACACCTGCAAACGAAATAATGCAGCAAAGTATGAATGTTGTCACTTGGCTCTTGGAAACCTGAAAAAAATAAAAAAAAGAGGCAAATTGTATTTCGTCTTCAGTATTAGATTAGGCGAGAGTACTCACCAGATTTGTTATGTTATCGGCTTATCGTAGCAGAGATTTCATCCGAAGCAAGACCCTTACCTGAAACAAAAAGAAGTAACCATTATCTACGGTCTTTTTGTAGTAATGATCAGTAATTATGTTCTACATAAAATTAAAAATAAATTAAATTAAATTATTGTATGAAAAGAATTTATAAAATGTTATTTTTTCTGAAACAAGTTTCAGCTATTACGAAGAGACGCATTATTGTGGCATTATTGAATGCTGCACTCTACTTCCAAGTGATACAGATGTCTGCACTGGTCTTCAAGATTTCCGTGTAAATGAGAGGAATGCTCAACCAAGCTTTCCAATCTTCGGCGATAGAAAGTCGCTCCTCGATCATGGAGCCAGTCAGGAAACTCTGTTGGTGTCCCCTTAGTTGGAAATTCTCTTTCCTCTCGTATGTTCTTTCAGCTCGCCGAAAAGATGGAAATCGCGTGTTGCAATATCTGGACTCACCGGTCAGCATTAGCCTCGTCTGTATGGCCTCGATCAAATTGTTGGTGCCATTTCAGTATGGCGGGACGCGACGTTGCATTTGATCCGAATTTCGACAGAATTTCATGGTAAATCTGTGTGTTGCCCATAAGAAACGTATTGCTTGCGTACTTCAATTTTCGAGTAAGTTTCTGGTTGCCTCTTCACTGGCACACTGCGGAGCTGTTTCTGCAGGATGTACAATATGTGGTCAAAGTATCCGGACACCTATTTGAAAATTGCTTATAAGTTCGTGGCGCCGTGCATCGGTAATTCTGGTTTTCAATATGGTGTTGCCCACCTTGATGACAGCTTCCAGTCTCGGAGACATGCTGGAAGGTTTCTTGGGAAATGGCAGGCCGACCTTCACGGAGTGTTGCACTGAGGAGAGGTGTCGATGTCGGTCGGTGAGACCTTACACGAAGTCGGCGTTCGAAAACATCCCAAAGGTGTTCCATAGGATTCATGTCAGGACTCTGTGCAGGCCAGCCCATTACAGGGATGTTATTGTCGTGTAACCAATCCGTCAGAGGCGGTGCATTATGAAAAGGTGCTCTATCGTATTGAAAGACGCAATCATCCCCGAATTACTCTTCAACAGTGAGAAGCAAGAAGGTGCCCAAAACATCAATATAGGCCTGTGCTGTGAAGGGTCCACGCAAAACAGCAAGTGCTGCATGACTCCTCCATGAAAAACACGACCACACCATAACACCACCGACTCCGAATTTTACTGTTGGCACTACACACGCTGGCAGATGACGTTCACCGGACATTCGCCATACCCGCATCCTGTCATCGGATCGCCACGTTGTGTACCGTGATTCGTCACTCTACACAACGTTTTTCCACTGTTCAATAGTCCAATGATTACGCTCCTTACACCAAGCGAGGCGTCGTTTGACATTTACCGGCGTGATGTGTGGTGTGTGATATCTAAGTTTACTCATTTCCCGCATAACTGTCATAGTAGTTGCATAGGATCCTGATGCAGTTTGGGATTCCTACGTGATGGTCTGGACAGATGTCAGCCTATTACGCATTACGACCCTCTTCAGCTGTATGCGGGCTTTGTCAGTCAACAGACGAGGTTGGCCAATACGCTTTTGTGCTGCACGACTCCCTTCACGTTTCCACTTCACTACCACATCGGAAACAGTGAACCTAGTGATGTATAAGAGTGTGGAAATGTCGCGAACAGACGTTTGACACAAGCGACACGCAATCACCCGACCACGTTCTTAAGTCTGTGAGTTCCGCGGAGCGCCTCATTTTGCTCTCTCACTATGTCTAATGGATACTGAGGTCGCTGATACGGAGTACCTGGCGGTTGGGGGCAGCACAATGCACGTAACATGAGAAACGTATGTTTTTGTGGGGTCCGGATATTTTTGATCACATAGTGCACCTAACAAGTCCTCTTTCCCGCCGGCCGGAGTGGCCGAGCGGTCCTAGGTGCTTCAGTATGGAACCGCGCGACCGCTACGGTCGTAGGTTCGAATCCTGCCTCGGGCATGGATGTGTGTGATGTCCTTAGGTTAGTTAGGTTTAAGTAGTTCTAAGTTCTAGGGGACTGATGACCTCCGCAGTTAAATCCCATAGTGCTCAGAGCCATTTGAACCATTTTTTTCCTCTCTTCCGACAGTGCGCCACTCCTGTTTTGCAATGGTCTTAGCGTGGGATGACAACTGTAACTTACTTTCTGAAGTTGCTGTGTAGTACTTCATTATAGAAAATTGCATAACATATGAAATGTGTACGACATTACTGATAGTGTCTGACAGATGGTTGCCGGTCGTGGTGGCCGAGCGGTTCTAGGCGCTTCTGTCCGGAGTCGCGCGACTGCTACGGTCGCAGGTTCGAATCCTGCCTCGGCCATGGATGTGTGTGTACTTAGAGTCTAGAGTAGTTATAATCTTTTAATTTAGCTGTCTGTAGTTGCTACATGCTGCAATTGCTGTAGTTCGTGTTATGAAGATTATTTGTGAGGTTAGTGACTTATGAAAATGAATGTTGTTTGCTCTACTGGGATTCGCGACTTAAATGACTTTACGCTATTAAGAGAGATGGATTTGTATTATTGTTCGGATTTCTTGCAATTCAGGGCCATTGATTCCTTTTAATTATTGGAAATCATGTTGTCAGTGTATAACAGTGAGATTGCGTTGGGCTTGTACCTTGTGGGTAGTAAATAAAGTTAAGTCTCGCTCGTCTTTGTTAGGGAAAATTCTGTAGGTCATTGATTAATAAAAAATAATTGAAGAGGTTATTTCACACTGTTACGATTCGGACATGACAATCATCCTAAATGTCTTTCATTCTCTCGTAGGTAATAAGATTAATGGCGACACTTTTGTAATATAGGTAACTTGTTTATATCATAGTCCAGCATTACCAGTCCCCTATAACAGAGCCATAATTATTACGTACGCTGGCAAGCTGTGGGCCACAGTGCGAGATAAACAAAGGAGCTCAAATCTGCTGGAGAACACCTGTTACACCGCGTAGGAAAGGCCAGGAGCCCTATATGCCTATCGATCGCTGGGAGTGTGTAAGTTGTTTTGAATGCCATATTTTACCACTATACTATATAGAACTACTGACTGCCTTGGGAGAGCCACTTCTGACGAAACTACCATCCGGTGAGCAAGATGTATGAGACACGCGAAATACCCCCAGACTTCAAGAATAATATAATAATTCCTATCCCAAAGAAAGCAGGTGTTGACAGATGTGAAAATTACCGAACTATCAGTTTCATAAGTCACAGCTGCAAAATACTAACGCGAATTCTTTACAGACGAATGGAAAAACTACTAGAAGCCGACCTCGGGGAAGATCAGTTTGGATTCCGTACAAATGTTGGAAAACGTGAGGCAATACTGACCCTACGACTTATATTAGAAGCTAGATTAAGTAAGAGCAAACCTACGTTTATAGCATTTGTACTTAGAGAAAGCTTTTGACAATATTGATTGGAATACTCTCTTTCAAATTCTGAAGATAGCAGGGGTAAAATACAGGGAGCGAAAGGCTACTTACAATTTGTACAGAAAGCAGATGGCAGTTATAAGAGTCGAGGGACATGAAAGGGAATCAGTGGTTGGGAAGGGAGTGAGACAGGGTTTCAGTCTCTCCCCGATGTTATTCTATCTGTATATTGAGCAAGCAGTGAAGGAAACAAAAGAAAAATTCGGAGTAGGTATTAAAATCCATGGAGAAGAAATCAAAATGTTGAGGTTCGCCGATGACATCGTAATTCTGTCAGAGACAGCAAAGGACTTGGAAGAGCAGTTGAACGGAATGGATAGTGTCTTGAAAGGAGGATATAAGATGAACATCAACAAAAGCAAAACGAGGATAATGGAATGTAGTCGAATTAAGTCAGGTGATGCTGAGGGAATTAGATTAGGAAATGAGACACTTAAAGTAGTAAAGGAGTTTTGCTATTTGGGGAGCAAAATAACTGATGATGGTCGAAGTAGAGAGGATAAAAATGTAGACTGGCAATGGCGAGGAAAGAGTTTCTGAAGAAGAGAAATTTGTTAACACCGAGTATAGATTTGTCAGAAAGTCGTTTCTGAAAGTATTTGTGTGGAGTGTAGCCATGTATGGAAGTGAAACATGGACGATAAATAGTTTGGACAAGAAGAGAATAGAAGCTTTCTAAATGTGGTGCTACAGAAGAATGCTGAAGATTAGATGGGTAGATCACATAACTAATGAGGAAGTATTGAACAGGATTGGGGAGAAGAGTAGTTTGTGGCACAACTTGACCAGAAGAAGGGATCGGTTGGTAGGACATGTTCTGAGGCATCAAGGGATCACCAAATTAGTATTGGAGGGCAGCGTGGAGGGTAAAAGTCGTAGAGACCAAGAGATGACTACACTAAGCAGATTCAGAAGGATGTAGGTTGCAGTAGGTACTGGGAGATGAAGATGCTTGCACAAGATAGAGTAGCATGGAGAGCTGCATCAAACCTGTCTCAGGACTGAAGACCACAACAACAACAACTATATAGTCATACCCAGAAACGGCGTTGCGTGCGTGTAGGAGGGAGGAGGAAGGTGGAGAGGGACATGTTTTGGCGGGAACTGCTATAATTTCTTTACCAGAGAAGCAATATTTTCACTGACTGCGCATAGTGACCCGCTAAACGAAAAGACGCATCAGTTCGGCACAGTTTTGATGAAAGTAGGAACGTGTAATGCATACTAACACCAAACAAGTGTACCTGGAACCGTCGGTCATGGAACGTCACCGCCAAAAGAATGTAAGCAGCACCACGACCGCATCCAGTACTGACGCTGGACTGCCCTTGTATCTGATCACAGCACTCTACAATGAGACTTCCTGCAGATACACTGCCAGCTACTTTTGTTTCTGCGCTCATTCATTTCGTTCTGTATCCGTCATTCATTTCTTTTTTTTTTCCTTTGTTACACAAGCGAGTGTATTTAGTGCCCCGCAGTGGACGGTAGAACGTCGAATCTGGAGAGAAGAAACGGGCAAATATTTCCGATGTTCTCGTCGGTGCGTGTGCGCGCTCGTGTGTGTGTGTGTGTGTCATTTCCGTAAGGACAATATGGCGGATGCGTGATGCTGACTGCCTTTTATCGTTTCGTTTCGACGCTTATGTAGTTCCTTCCTATAGTCTTCTCTACCACTTCCACTTTCACTCTCTCTATCCCGCTTCCTATCTCTGTGTTGCATCACTCCCACTCTCTACCTCCTCCCCCCATTCACTGAACTGCGCGCGGCGTTTTGCGTGGCGAGCCTGTTTGCGTTGCTTTCAGTCCTTGCGTCACAGGTTTTATTTTCTTTTTGTAACTTTTTCACCTGCGGCTCCATTTTCAGTTTGTGCGCCACCGTTCCGGAGCGGTACACACAGAACTCGACAATCTCTCTTCCATCGCCACCACCCTCCCAACCTCCTCCCTTTTTTACGTCAATTGCTTTTGAGTTTACGTTTCCAGTTAGCTGGACCAAATCGCTGTAAATTCTGTGTTTACGTTTCTTTGTCTCGTTCCGCTGCACCGAAAACGTTACTTCACATTCACTCCCTCACCCCGTCCCCTTCTCCCAACACTTTCTACTTCGTCATCTGCGAAGACCAGTACAGCTTTGTCCTACCGAATGAGAAAGCGTGTTTTTTTTAAAAAAAAATATATTTGTCTGGCAGAATTGCGGAAAGTGGATACCTTCTGTGAAGAGCGAGTCCAGCAGTCGCACTCACGTTGGTCTGACGAATGGGTCCGATTGGTGACCTCATGCTATGTTTCACCCTGTGAGCTGACTCGGGTGGAGTGAAATGTTTCAGGTTATAGACTAGGTGATCAAAAGTATCCGGTCACCACCAAAAACATACGTTTTTCATATTATATGCATTGTGCAGCCCGGGTACTCCATATTACTGACCTCAGTAGCCATTAGACGTAGTGAGAGAGCAGAATTGTACGTTCCGCGGAACTCACGGACTTCGAACGTGGTAAGGTGATTGGATGTCACTTGTGTCATACGTCTATACGCGAGATTTCTACACTCCTAAAAATCGCTAGGTCCACTGTTTCCAAGGTGATAGTGAAGTGGAAACGCGAAGGCCACGTACAGCAGAAAAGCGTAAAAGTCGATCTCGTCTGCTGACTGACAGAAAATGGTTAATATGGCTCTGAACACTATGGGACTTAAACTTCTGAGGTCATCAGTCCCCTAAAACTTACATCTATACATCTACATCCATATTCCGCAAGCCACCTGACGGTGTGTGGCGGAGGGTACCCTGAGTACCTCTATCGGTTCTCCCTTCTATTCCAGTCTCGTATTGTTCGTGGAAAGAAGGATTGTCGGTATGCTTCTGTGTGGGCTCTAATCTCTCTGATTTTATCCTCATGGTCTCTTCGCGAGATATACGTAGGAGGGAGCAATATACTGCTTGACTCTTCGGTGAAGGTATGTTCTCGAAACTTTAACAAAAGCCCGTACCGAGCTACTGAGCGTCTCTCCAGCAGAGTCTTAAACTGGAGTTTATCTATCATCTCCGTAACGCTTTCGCAATTACTAAATGATCCTGTAACGAAGCGCGCTGCTCTCCGTTGGATCTTCTCTATCTCTTCTATCAACCCTACCTGGTGCGGATCCCACACTGCTGAGCAGTATTCAAGCATTGGGCGAACAAGCGTACTGTAACCTACTTCCTTTGTTGTCGGATTGCATTTCCTTAGGATTCTTCCAATGAATCTCAGTCTGGCATCTGCTTTACCAACGATCAACTTTATATGATCATTCCATTTTAAATCACTCCTAATGAGTACTCCCAGATAATTTATGGAATCAACTGCTTCCAGTTGCTGACCTGCTATTTTGTAGCTAAATGATAAGGGACCTATCTTTCTATGTATTCGCATCACATTACACTTGTCTACATTGAGATTCAATTGCCATTCCGTGCACCATGCGTCAATTCGCTTCAGATCCTCCTGCATTTCAGTACAATTTTCCATTGTTGCAACCTCTCGATACACCACAGCATCATCTGCAAAAAGCCTCAGTGAACTCCCGATGTCATCCACCAGGTCATTTATGTATATTGTGAATAGCAACGGTCCTATGACACTCCCCTGCGGCACACCTGAAATCACTCTTACTTCGGAAGACTTCTCTCCATTGAGAATGACATGCTGCGTTCTGTTATCTAGGAACTCCTCAATCCAATCACACAATTGATTTGATAGTCCGTATGCTCTTACTTTGTTCATTAAACGAGTGTGGGGAACTGTGTCAAACGCCTTGCGGAAGTCAAGAAACACGGCATCTACCTGTGAACACGTGTCTAAGGCCCTCTGAGTCTCGTGGACGAATAGCGCGAGCTGGGTTTCACACGACCGTCTTTTTCGAAACCCATGCTGATTCCTACAGAGTAGATTTCTAGTCTCCAGAAAAGTCATTATACTCGAACATAATACGTGTTCCAAAATTCTACAACTGATCGACGTTAGAGATATAGGTCTATAGTTCTGCACATCTGTTCGACGTCCCTTCTTGAAAACGGGGATGACCTGTCCCCTTTTCCAATCCTTTGGAACGCTTCGCTCTTCTAGAGACCTACGGTACACCGCTGCAAGAGGGGGGGCAAGTTCCTTCGCGTACTCTGTGTAAAATCGAACTGGTATTCCATCAGGACCAGCGGCCTTTCCTCTTTTGAGCGATTTTAATTGTTTCTCTATCCCTCTGTCGTCTACTTCGATATCTACCATTTTGTCAACTGTGCGACAATCTAGAGAAGGAAGCACAGTGCAGTCTTCCTCTGTGAAACAGCTTTGGAAGAAGACATTTAGTAATTCGGCCTTTAGTCTGTCATCCTCTGTTTCAGTACCATTTTGGTCACAGAGTGTCTGGACATTTTGTTGTGATCCACCTACCGCTTTGACATAGGACCAAAATTTCTTACAACTACATAAACCTACCTTACCTAAGGACATCACACATATCCATGCCCGACACAAGATTCGAACCTACAACCGTAGCGGTCGCCCGGTTCCAGACTGTAGCGCCTAGAACCGATCGGCCACCCCGGCTGACTGAGAGAAACCGCCGACACTCGAAGACCGCCGCAACGTGTAATGGGCAGACATCTATCGAGACCATCACGCAGGAATTCCAAACCCCATAAGGATTCACTGCAAGTACTATGAAAGTTAGACGGGACGTTAGAAAACTTGGATATCATGATCGAGCGGCTGTTCATAAGCCAAACATCCCGCCGGTAAATGCCAAACGACGCCTCGCTTGGTGTAAGGAGCGTGAACACTGTACGACTGAACACTAAAAAACCTTGTGTGGAGTGACGAATCACGGTACACAATGTGGCGATCCGATTTGAGGCTGTGAGTGTGGCGAATGCCCGGTGAACGTCATCTGCCAGCACTCCTAAAAACAGTGAAATTCCGAGGCTGTCGTGTAATGGCGCGGTCGTGTTTTTCATATAGGGTGCTTGCACCCCGTGATGTTTTGCGTGGCACTATCGCAGCAAAGGCCTACATTGTTGTTTTAAGGACCTTCATGATTCCAACTGTTGAAGAGCACTTCGAGCACGGTGACTGCATCTTTCAACACGACCGAGCACCTGTTCGTAATGCACGGCCTGTGGCGTAGTTGTTACACTTCAATGGCATCCCTGTAATAAACTGGCCTGCACGAAGTTCTGACATGAATCCTACAGAACACCTTTGCGATGTTTTGGAATGCAAACTTCGTGACAGGCCTCATCGACCTACATCGATACCTCCCGTCAGTGTAGTACTCCTTGAAGAATGGGCTACCATTCCCCAACAAACCTTCCAGCGCCTTATTGAACGTATGCCTGCGACACTGGAAGGTGTCATCAAGGCTAAGGGTGGGCCAATACCACATTGAATTCCAGCATTACCGAAGGAGGGCGCCACGAACTTGTAAGTCATTTATAGCCAGGTGTTCAAAAATGGCTCTGAGCACTATGGGACTTAACATCTATGGTAATCAGTCCCCCAGAACATAGAACTACTTAAAACTAACTAAACTAAGGACATCACACAACACCCACTCATCACGAGTACAGCCAGGTGTCGGATACGTTTGATCACATAATGTACCTAGGGGTTATAGTTACAAATAAGCTGAAACGATCACATACATGATTTTGTTTGTAAATCGAACCAAGGTCTACGATTTAATGGCAGAACACTGGGAAAATTGTACTGGTCTGTTAAAGAGCCCTCCTACAGTACGCTGGTACGTCGTCTTCTGGGGTACTGGTGTGCGGTTTGGGACCTGATGTTCATCAAGTAGGCTCGATGGAGGACATGAATTCAAATAAGGGCAGATCGTTTTCTATTATTAAGATATAAGCGAGAGGTCACCACGGATTTGATACGTGAGTTGGGGTGACTTTCTTTAAAACGAAGGCGTCTCTTGTTTCGTGTCATCCCATGAAATTTCTGTCACCAAGTTTCTCCGCAGAGTGTGAAAGTGTTTTGTTGGCGCGTGCCTACATACTGACGAATAATAACAATAATAATAATGTCGTGTGACTAGGGCCTCCCGTCGAGTAGACCGCTCGTCTGATGCAAGTCTTTCGATTTGACGCCACTTCGGTGACTTGCGGGACGATGGGAATGAAATGATGACGATTAGGACCACACAACACCCAGTCCTTGAGTGGAGAATATCTCCGACCCAGCCGGGAATCGAACCTACGCCCTTAGGATTGACAGTCCGTCGCGCTAACCACTCAGCTACCGTGGGTGGACATACTGACGAATTATCATCAGATTAAAATAAGAGCAATCAGAAATATGTAAGTCTAGAGTCGAAAGGTAGAGAAATAGCTTGAAGGTGGTTCGATGAACCCTCTGTCAGGCACTTAACTGTGAATTGCAGAATAATCATGTAGATCGTAGTTGTAGATATAGGTTTGAAGGTAACGTCGCTATCCTCTGTGAAGAATCATTACAGGGTCCCTTGAATGGAATAAACTGTGTAATGAGCCCAGAATAATCAATCAGAGTTAATCGAACATTGAAGAGTGTAATGAGGAACAGCTGAAGTAAGATTAGCGATATACTTAACAACAAACGAGACGAAGTGAGGAAAAGTTCACTGATGTGAGAAATTGACCATACAAATATTTGTGAATGTGTGTTTGGTGCACTATATGGTAAAGAAGTGAATGATGGACTGGGAGAAAACAGAAAAAACCAAAATTTTAGAAATCTGGTTGTACCTGAACATAAGGAATGAGGAGTGTTCGCCCCAGAGCCGAAGAGGGGATGAACATGCGTGAAAGATTGATATGAATGGATAGGATTGTACAACTTGTGTTAAGCCATCCAGGAATAACTTCGTCGGCGATAGAGAGGCCTGGAAAGAGTAAAAACTGGAGGGGAAGACAAAGAGTGGAATCCATCCAACAAGTAATAGCGGACGTTGGCTGCACGTTCTAACCTCAGTTGAAACCGTCCGCATAGGGACACAGATGTGGAGACAAACAACCAAACCGATCAAAACACTAATGAAAAATTAAAAATTGCAGCGAACAATTGACATTTACGTTTACACGTATAGTGTGAGTGTCACTTGGTACTAACTGAAATTTTCCGCTGTCTTCAATACTCGATAGTGATGGTCATTACGGTAACGATCTAACGAAAACATTCACAGTAATTTTCTAACAATCCATTCTCTTACGCTACGTTGACCACAACATCGGCTGCTCAACGACCAAATGAAGTTCTGTTGTGGTGTGCCACATCCGAGAATTGTCCAGGTTCCTGTGTCAGGCAGTTTTCTACAAGGGGGAAGAAAGATGTCACTATGATAGTCAAATTGTGGCATTACAGAACTGGCTTGGATTGTTGCATGTAACTCGTAAGATGGATTAGTTTACTCCTTTAAAATTTAAAACCCTCACATAAATCAGTAACTGTTACCTCTGGTCCGGAATAAGGGCAAAGAAGTTCCGAATACTGAATACCAATAAATGTGAATGAAGAAATTATTAATATTAATGCCAAATCATTCTAAATATCACTTTACCTGTAAGGTCAGCTAAATGAAAACGAGACAGATGGGAGAAAAGGGCGTAAACTCTTTATTATGAAAAGTAACTGCAAAACTGCTAATACATTTATTCCACTGTGAGAGCAGACGGTCAGTGCATTCGTGGAAAGATGTTTGCGGTTGCGTACGGAACCATGATTGTGTACCTCTTCGTCCGACTCAAATAGAGGGCCCCGAATGTGTTTCTTCAGAGTTCAAAAAATATAGAAATCGCGTGTGGAGGGGTCGAAAATGTATGGAGGATGTGGACACGCCCACGTGTAGCCAAGGATATGGTTACTAATTTGTAGAAGTTTCGCTGGGAAGCCCTTACCCATCTTCCATCAACCCTGATCTCCCCCACGCTATTTACGTATTTTTCGATGCCTTAAGAAAGAGATTTGTGGCCCTCGATTTGCTCAGCTGCAGTGGGGCACGCCCGGCTACTATCATGGTTCCGTATGCAACGGCGAACATGCACCTGTGAGATTATTTTATACCACAGTCTTAATAACGGAGGATAATCGGTGCTTACTCCAAGATTCTGCCGAACTGAAGAACGTCGTGCCCACCAAAATAGTCCACACTAAATTCTGGAAGGAAACACGGCATCGCACTGCTGAATAAAATATCGCGCTATACTGAGAACGGCGAAGCAATGCCGAGACGTAGCGAGAAGTAGCGAAACAGGACTAGGCGGGCCGCACTCTTTGCACGTGTGAAGTTTTGCACGTCTTGGCCGACCGAGACGTAGCGCCTCGTCGAAATACTCATCGGTATTTTCTGATGCATAATGGGATGTGTGGCATCGGGCATGCCGTAGTGTTCAGCGCGCACGGAATAATGTCACTGGTAGATGCGCAACTGGCAGGACGATCATGGTAGTGGTGGGGGTGGCTGTAGGTGATCTGCCGCTCTAAACTGAAGCCTACATTCACATTTCTCGTAAATATCAGGTAGAGGTCCTCCACGCACACACTTGCATGGCGACCTTAAAGAAATTACTGTCGCCTCTGCTTAGGTTAGTATTTAGAAAGAGTTTCGCCGAAAATGCAACAGAACCGGCGATTTATTTTCGCCTGGATTTTCAACGATTCGTAGCTTTCAGAGAAGCGTTATAACCGGTGAATTTTGAATGAAACCTCCATATCTTTTGTTAACTTGATAAAATTTACTTCTTTTGACCAAACGCAATGTCACTTCACTAACATGTCGTGCAGATGCAATTGCGAGAGAATTCTGGAACCGCTGGTTTATTAACTGAGGAAAAGTACGGTGAACAGCTGATGTAAGCACTCCTTGGTAGAAAAATTAAGGTGTATTTTCGTCACGTATGCTGTTCCAAAACCCACAGTTTCACTAGCTATCGGTGGCCATTAAAAACTACATTATTTCGTCGAGAAATTCTGTATTTAGTGGAATAACGCGCTAGCTAATTACAATGTCGCGAAGTACTCTCCTCTTTGCGTACTATCATTTGAAAAAATCTTATTTCAGTGTGCAAAACCATTCATAAATTATCAGGAATTTTGTGGATATTTAATGCTGGGCTAGTTGCTGACGCCCGCGATTGCAGAAGAGTGTTCTACATCAGTTCAATTTTCTCGCGATTCGTGACAGAGAGACTTCCGCCCAATTCTAAAGAAAAATTCAGTATCTTCACTTGAGTTTATACAATGCAACTTACTATGCAATACACGGTAGAGCCAAAGAAACTGGTATACCTGTCTAATATATTGAAACGAGTCGTTTAAAAATAAAATAAAAACTATAACTGGACCCAAGACTGTTTTCACCCAATACTGTTAAACACTGGTTTGCTGTAGGTCACATATGGATTGGAAGGATTCATATTGTAGGGTTCCGCGGAGCAAGCACGACAGGTGCTACGTGACGTGGCATGGACTTGACGAATGTCTGAAGTAGTGCTGGAAGGAATTTACACCATTAATCCTCCAGGGGTGCCCTTAAATTCTTAAGAGTACGAGGGGCTGGAGATCTCTTCTGAACAGCACGTTGCAAGGCATCTCAGGTATACTCAATCATGCTCAAGTCTGGTGAGTTTGGTGGCCAGCGGAAGTGTTTGAATTCAGAAGAGCGCTCCTCGAACCACTCTGCAGCAATTGCGTATATGTGGGGTGTCGCATTGTCCTGCTGGAATTGCCCAGGTTCGTCGGAATTCGCAATGGACATGAATATATGTAGGTGATCACACAGGATGCTTAAGTACTTGTCACCTGTAAGAGTCGTATGTAGATGTATCTGGGATCCCATATCACTCTAACTGTACACGCACTACACCATTACAGAGCCTCCAGCAGCTGGAACAATGCACTGCTGGTATACAGGGAGCATGGATTCGTGAATTTGTCCCTACCCATATATGGCCATATATGTCCATCAGCTCGATACAATCTGAAACCAGACACGTCCAACCAGGCAACATATTTTCAGTCATCAGCAGTGTAAAGTCGGTCTTGACGTACTCAGGCGAGGCGCGAAACTTTGTGTCTTGCAGTCGTCATGGGTACATGAGTGGACCTTCGGCTCCGAAAGCCCATATCGATGATATTCCGTAGAATGGTTCACACGCTCACACTTGTTGATGGCCCTGGATTGAAATCAGCACTTATGTCGCGTCGAACGATTCACTTCAGTAGTCGTTGATCACGTTCTTGCAGGATCTTTTTACGGTCGCAGCACGCGATGTTTCACCGTGAGAGCTGGCTGGGGTGGAGTGAAATGTTTTACCGGATTCGTGAAATGGCCCTAAGGAAAAATCCCCACTTCATCGCTACCTCGGGATGCAGTGTCTCATACCTTGTGTGTCGACGATAACACTACGTTCGAACTCACTTAAATCTTGATAACCTGCCATTATACGAGGAGGAACCGACCTAACAACTGCAGCAGAAAATCGTTGCCTTCTATAGATGTTGCCGACCGCAGAGACGTATTCTCCTTGTTTACATATCTGTATTGGAATACGCATTTCCTCAGAGCTTCAATGTATGTACCAAACACAAGATCATAGCGACCTTTATTTCTCATTCCAAATTATTTCCAAAATGGTTCAAATGGCTCTGAGCACTATGGGACTTAATTTCTGAGGTCATCAGTCCCCTAGAACTTAGAACCACTTAAACCTAGCAAACCTAACGACATCACACACATCCATGCCCGAGGCAGTATTCGAACCTGCGACCGCAGCGGTCGCGAGGTTCCAGACTGAAGCGCCTAGAACCGCTCGGCCACTCTGGCCGGTCAAATTACTTCGCACAGTGTCTTACTGACAAGCAAATATCACAGTAACAACGACTTTTAGCGAAATTATGGAAACGTCATCAAGCACACGTGTAAAGCTATAAGTAATGCAAAAATTAAATTTTTTTGAGATATTTTCTGCAAAATCGTTTGAGAAAGATTTCAGTACATGTGTTTCGATTCTCCGATTGCAGTGAGTCACCGACCGTCTAAAAGAGGACACACGATGTCAGTTCCCCTTCCAAACAAAGGAATGAGTTGGGCGAGGGCTTTGGACGAAAACTGAGCACTGCACATCGGCGTCTGTATCTTGCACAAATTCTTAGCACGTGGTTCCTGTTACATCACAGAAGCTAAGTGCTGTCGGACTGGGATAACGCTTGGATGGGTGACCTTCAGGGTCTGCGAGCGCTGTTTGCATGTGGGGTGAACTCAGCCCTTGTGAGGCCAACCAAGGAGCTACTTCGCTGAGAATTAGCAGCTCCGGTCCACAGACTGACAACGGTCCACAGACCGGTGCGCTGACCCCATGTCCCTCCACGCCTGGATCCAATGATGCCTGAGGATGACGCGGTGGTCGGTTGGTACCTTCGGGCCTTCAATGCTTGTTCGGACGGCGTTAGTTATGACGGCATACGTGCTCTGAATTCACATATCCTCACAGGCTGAACTAGATCTTACATAAATGAGGATCCAAAAGTCCTGTTTCCACTTAATTCAGAAACTAGCGGCAGAACTCAACACCCGAAAGCTTTTCTGGATGCCTTAAATCATGCGTTTGCTCTGGTGGGCAGTTGTTCCACCCAACAGAAGACCTCTGAACTTTTAAGGGAGGGGAGCAGCTTTTCCGTACAGGGTTCCCACTCTGGACGCCGGCGTTCGCACGACAGTTTTCCCTCGCTGGCCTCGGCCGCTCCGGCCCACCGTACTTTGGGAGTGCGGTGCACTTTGCAGCAATCGATGCGGCAGGGCCTCACCTGGCAAGTGTCAGATGGGCGGCGGCGTGTTCCGTGTGCACACAGCACAGCTCGGCAAGCCAAGGCACGCCCACCGTTCGATAGACGCCATGGTGTGCTGCAAGTGCCCGCTCTCGCAAAACGCTGTTTTCGCATCGGCTCAGACACCTCGCGAAGCGTTTCACACGAGCTGGCTCACGTACAGGTGGCGACGTACGGGTGAATGTCATTTAACGTCACTGTTAAAGTGACACTTCACACAGGATATAATTTTGGAAACACTTTGGTTGCGAATTATTTTATTCTCCGTTACACGTTTAGATACATCATTATCATTACACAGCTGGTGAAAGTAATTATATACAGGGTGTAAATTTTAAGTTGATACACCATAACAACTCGAAAAATAAGCTTCACAGTAAAAATGTGTAGAATCCAAAGTTGATTATTTTCGAGGGGACATCTGTTACTGCTAAACTTAGCACGCCACCCCAGCCTCCTGGGGGTGGGGCGGGAGGCAACTATAAAAATTCAAATGGGAACCCCAATTTTTTACTGCAGAATCAGAATTTACATAAAAAAATTACGTACATTTTGTATTAAACCTTTGTTTTGATTCTTGGTAGTTGGCGCTGTAAATTAAGAGAATCCATGTTCTCAATTTTGCTTGGGAAATGGTTACGGATAAATAAAAATTAATTATTTACTTCATAAATTTTTGTTGCTTGGTTAGTTGGTTAGTTAGTTACCTAGTCAGATGATTTGTTTGGTACTTAAGAAGTGTGTGGCCTCATGACCACGAAACAAAGTATCCGAATCTGTGGAAAAAATTAATATCTGGATCCACATATGTAAATCTCTTAATTCCTCTCTCTCAAACCTCACTCTGTGGGGAGAGAGGCAGAGTTTTCGTTTTAGCGAATCAAAAGTAAGTAAGTAATTTTTATTTATCCGAAACCACTTTCCACACAAAAATAAGAACATGGATTTTCTTGAATTAAGGCGCCAACTACGAAGCTTCGAAACAAATGTTTAAGACAACATGTTCGTATTTCTTGTGTAGAATCTGATTCTGCAATAAAAAATGGGGGTTCCCATTTCGAATTTTAAATTTGCTCCCGCCCCACCCCCAGGGGGCTGGGGTGGAGGGCTAATTTTAGCACCAGAAAATGCCCCCCTCGAAAATAATGAACTTTGGATTCTACACTTTATTTCGTGTGAAGCTTATTTTTCGAGTTATTGTGGTTTGTCAACTTAAAATTTACACCCTATATTGACGGAGTTTCTTTTCATTTCTACTCATAACATAATACGAGAAGCGCTTAGAAAGTAATACAACAGGACGGCCTTACGTATCTTACTGGGAGGGCCTGTATCCCGAAAGTGTTGCTGCAACGAGAACTGCCCCCCCCCCCCCCCCGGACCCTTCCCCCCCCCCGGACCCTCCCCCCCCCCCCCGTCTATCATCCAATTACTGCTTCCTGTGGAGTGCATTCTTCATTGGTCCAAACAGATGGTCTCATTGTAGACCTTGCGTGAGCAATAGGGAACAAACCTATCAGTACCGCTACTGCTGGACGAGTGTGTTAGCAGTACCAACAGACAGGTCTACCTTAGCACCGAGGTGTTTGGTTGTAATCGGTTGATCACCTAGAGTGAGAGTGTCTAGTATTACAGGAGTCATAGCTATGTCGGCCGACCCGCACGCGAGAGGTCGGAAAGGTTGCGAAGATGACAGACGCCTTGCCCAGTGACTCACCAAGGTTTTTCTTCACTGCCTAGTCTCCGTAGACATTTTACAAGCGCCTATTCAGAGATGGTTTGGTTTTCTGCCTAAAGATACTCGACGTGAATTCTGTGCTTGGAACGCTCCACCTTTACAGACGCCAATTTGAAGGCTTCGTGTAGTGTCGCCACATATCGGAACTTCGAGAAACTGATGGGGCCGAAGTGGGGATATTCCACGACGTTCCACAACAATTAATGCATTTTTTCAAAATTTTCCGATAAAAAAGAATGTATTACTTAAAAAAAAGCCTGACGAAAGTAGGCACAAAAGTCACTGAAAACAAGTCTCTCGCACCTTTGGACACAAGTACTAAACTCTCTAGGCACCGATAACGCACCAATGAAGAAACATTACAGACGCCTAATAGCGTAAGCAATCAAACAGAGAATAAATTCAATATCAAATATTATGAGTATTATGAAAAAAGCTAAAGCGTCGTATCGATTGTTACATGAGGTCGGAACTAAAGAGGAGACTTTCGGTTGTAATACATTGCCAGCCGCTGTAGCAGAGCGGTTCATGGCGCTTCAGTCTGGAACCGCGCGACCGCTACCACTTCGAATCTTTCCTCGGGCATGGATGTGTGTGATGTCCTTAGAATAGTAAGATTTAAGTAGTTCTAAGTTCTAAGGGACTGATGACCTCAGCTGTTATGTCCCATAGTGCTCACAGTCATTTGAACCAACCATTTGTAATACATTGAAATGCCATAGAAATGAAATGTTAGAAAATAATTTGCGTCGTGTAAATATTGATAGTCTATACACTAAAAATATAAACATCAGTGAAGATTTAAGTACAAATTACAGAACAGGCTCAGAACCGGAACGGTGTACAGGTAACACAAAAATGGCAAGCACGATTTATTTTCGTTTACAATATAGCTGTGAGAAAGGCAATACGAAAACTCTGCGATTTCCATGTCAGAATCCCAAAGTAACATACGTATTATGTGGAAATGTACATTCACATAAGTGTAAGTAAGTGTAGGTTTACAGCGCCAGAGAGAAAAAAAAGGTTTATAAGTAGTACTATCAGTTACACTGAAGACGCAAAGAATCTGGTACACCTGTCTAAATTCGTGTAGGGCTTTCGCGAGCACGCTGAAGGGCCGCAAGACGAATGTCTGAAGTATTGCTGGATGGACTTGACACCATGCGTCTTGCAGGGCTGTCCATAAATCCGTAAGAGCACGAGGTGTTAGAGATCTCATCTGAACAGCACGTTGCAAGGCGTCCCAGATGTGATCGATAACGTTCATATCTGGGGACGTTTGAGGCCAGCGGAAGTATTTAAACTCCTGGAGCCACACTGTAGCAATTCTGGACGTGTGGGGGGTCGCATTGTCCAGCTGAAATTGATCAAGTATATCGGAATAAACAATGGATATGGAAGGATACAGGTGATCAGACAGGATGCTTACGTACAGAGTCGTGTCTAGACTTATCAGGGTTTCCATATCGCTCCAACAGCACACGCTCCACACCACTACAGAGCCTCCACCAGCCTGAATAGTCCCCTGCTGACATGCACGGTCCGTGGACTCATGAGGTTGTCTTCATACCCGTATGTCCATCCGCTCCGCAGAATTAGAAACGAGACTCGTCCGACCACGCAACAGGTTTCCAGCCATTAACAATCCAACGTCGTTATCGTGCAGTCATCGAGGGTACACTAATGGGCCTTTGACTCGGAAAGCTATATCGATGATGTTTCGATGAATGGTTCGCACGCTGTCACTTATTGATGGCTCAGCACTGAAATGAGCAGCAATTTGCGGAAGGTTTGCACATGTGTCAGGTTGAACGATTGTCGTCAGTCGTCGTTGGACTCGTTGGTACAGGATGTTTTTCCAGCCGCAGCGATGTCGGAGATTTGATGTTTTACCGGATTCCTGATATTCACAGTACACTCTTGAAATGGCCGTACGGGAAAATCTCCACTTCATCGCTACCTCGGAGAAGCTGTGACCCATCGCTCTTACCACGTTCAAACTCACTTAAAACTTGATAACCTGCCGTTTAAGCAGCAGTGACCGATCTGACACCTTCACCGAGCACTTGTCGTATATAGGCGTTGCCAACCGCACCGCCATATTCTGCCTGTTTATACATGTCGGATACCTATACCAGTTTCTTATGCGCTTCAGTGTATGACAGATCACAAACTTTTCCTGTTGCCTTTGTCACTCGCCTCAAACAAGGAAGAATTTCTCAATTAAATGATGCGTAAAAAGACACTCCTATTACGTCGTATTCAAGTTGTCAAATAAATGCGTTGGCGTCAATAATACTGTTGTTGTTGTCTTCAGTCCTGAGACTGGTTTGATGCAGCTCTCCATGCTACTCTATCCTGTGCAACCTTCTTTATCTCCCAGTAACTACTGCAACCTACATCCTTCTGAATCTGCTTAGTGTACTCATCTCTCGGTCTCCCTCTACGATTTTTACCCTCCACGCTGCCCTCCAATGCTAAATTTGTGATCCCTTGATGCCTCAAAACATGTCCTACCAACCGATCCCTTCTTCTAGTCAAGTTGTGCCACAAACTTCTCTTCTCCCCAATCCTATTCAATACCTCCTCATTAGTTACGTGATCTATCCACCTTATCTTCAGTATTCTTCTGTAGCACCACATTTCGAAAGCTTCTATTCTCTTCTTGTCCAAACTAGTTATCGTCCATGTTTCACTTCCATACATGGCTACACTCCAAACAAATACTTTCAGAAACGACTTCCTGATACATAAATCTATATTCGATGTTAACAAATTTCTCTTCTTCAGAAACGCTTTCCTTGCCATTGCCAGTCTACATTTTATATCCTCTCTACTTCGACCATCATCAGTTATTTTACTTCCTAAATAGCAAAACTCCTTTACTACTTTAAGTGTCTCATTTCCTAATCTAATTCCCTCAGAATCACCCGATTTAATTTGACTACATTCCATTATTCTCGTTTTGCTTTTGTTGATGTTCATCTTATATCCTCCTTTCAAGACACTGTCCGTTCCGTTCAACTGCTCTTCCAAGTCCTTTGCCGTCTCTGACAGAATTACAATGTCATCGGCGAACCTCAAAGTTTTTACTTCGTCTCCCTGAATTTTAATACCTACTCCAAATTTTTCTTTTGTTTCCTTTACTGCTTGCTCAATATACAGATTGAATAACATCGGGGAGAGGCTACAACCCTGTCTCACTCCTTTCCCAACCACTGCTTCCCTTTCATGTCCCTCGACTCTTATAACTGCCATCTGGTTTCTGTACAAATTGTAAATAGCCTTTCGCTCCCTGTATTTTACCCCTGCCACCTTCAGAATGTGAAAGAGAGTATTCCAGTCAACATTGTCAAAAGCTTTCTCTAAGTCTACAAATGCTAGAAACGTAGGTTTGTCTTTTCTTAATCTTTCTTCTAAGATAAGTCGTAAGGTCAGTATTGCCTCACGTGTTCCAACATTTCGACGGAATCCAAACTGATCCTCCCCGAGGTCTGCATCAACCAGTTTTTCCATTCGTCTGTAAAGAATTCGCGTTAGTATTTTGCAGCCGTGGCTTATTAAACTGATAGTTCGGTAATTTTCACATCTGTCAGCACCTGCTTTCTTTGGGATTGGAATTATTATATTCTTCTTGAAGTCTGAGGGTATTTCGCCTGTCTCATACATCTTGCTCACCAGCTGGTAGAGTTTTCTCAGGACTGGTTGTCCCAAGGCCGTCAGTAGTTCTAATGGAATGTTGTCTACTCCGGGGGCCTTGTTTCGACTCAGGTCTTTCAGTGCTCTGTCAAACTCTTCACGCAGTATCGTATCTCCCATTTCGTCTTCATCTACATCCTCTTCCATTTCCATAATATTGTCCTCAAGTACATCGCCCTTGTATAAACCTTCTATATACTCCTTCCACCTTTCTGCCTTCCCTTCTTTGCTTAGAACTGGGCTGCCATCTGAGCTCTTGATATTCATACACTTGGTTCTCTTCTCTCCAAAGGTCTCTTTAATTTTCCTGTAGGCAGTATCTATCTTACCCCTAGTTAGATAAGCTTCTACATCCTTACATTTGTCCTCTAGCCATCCCTGTTTAGCAATTTTGCACTTCCTGTCGATCTCATTTTTGAGACGTTTGTATTCCTTTTTGCCTGCTTCATTTACTGCATTTTTATATTTTCTCCTTTTATCAATTAAACTCAATATTTCTTCTGTTACCCAAGGATTTCTAGCAGCCCTCGTCTTTGTACCTACTTTAGCCTCTGCTGCCTTCACTACTACATCCCTCAGAGCTACCCATTCTTCTTCTACTGTATTTCTTTCCCCTATTCCTGTCAATTATTCCCTTATGCTCTCCCTGAAACTCTGTACAACCTCTGGTTCTTTCAGTTTATCCAGGTCCCATCTCGTTAATTTCCCAAATTTTTGCAGTTTCTTCAGTTTTAATCTACAGGTCATAACCAATAGATTGTGGTCAGAGTCCACATCTGCCCCTGGAAATGTCTTACAACTTAAAACCTGGTTCCTAAATCTCTGTCTTACCATTATATAATCTATCTGATACCTTTTAGTATCTCCAGGGTTCTTCCACGTATACAACCTTCTTTCATGATCTTAAACCAAGTGTTAGCTATGATTAAGTTGTGCTCTGTGCAAAATTCTACTAGGCGGCTTCCTCTTTCATTTCTTAGCCCCAATCCATATTCACCTACTATGTTTCCTTCTCTCCCTTTTCCTACACTCGAATTCCAGTCACCCATTACTATTAAATTTTCGTCTCCCTTCACTATCTGAATAATTTCTTTTATTTCATCGTACATTTCTTCAATTTCTTCATCATCTGCAGAGCTAGTTGGCATATAAACTTGTACTACTGCAGTAGGTGTGGGCTTCGTATCTATCTTGGCCACAATAATGCGTTCACTATGCTGTTTGTACTAGCTTACCCGCATTCCTATTTTCCTATTCATTATTAAACCTACTCCTGCATTACCCCTATTTGATTTTGTGTTTATAACCCTGTAGTCACCTGACCAGAAGTCTTGTTCCTCCTGCCACCGAACTTCACTAATTCCCACTATATCTAACTTTAACCTATCCATTTCCCTTTTTAAATTTTCTAACCTACCTGCCCGATTAAGGGATCTGACATTCCACGCTCCGATCCGTAGAACGCCAGTTTTCTTTCTCCTGATAACGACATCCTCCTGAGTAGTCCCCGCCCGGAGATCCGAATGGGGGACTATTTTACCTCCGGAATATTTTACCCAAGAGGATGCCATCATCATTTAATCATACAGTAAAGCTGCATGTCCTCGGGAAAAATTACGGCTGTAGTTTCCCCTTGCTTTCAGCCGTTCGCAGTACCAGCACAGCAAGGCCGTTTTGGTTAATGTTACAAGGCCAGATCAGTCAATCATCCAGACTGTTGCCCCTGCAACAACTGAAAAGGCTGCTGCCCCTCTTCAGGAACCACACGTTTGTCTGGCCTCTCAACAGATACCCCTCCGTTGTGGTTGCACCTACGGTACGGCCATCTGTATCGCTGAGGCACGCAAGCCTCCCCACCAACGGCAAGGTCCATGGTTCATGGGGGGGCCAATAATACTAAACAGATTAAAATGCACGTAGAGTTTAATAAACCTTCAAACATGTTCAATGTCTTTTCTGTGCTGTTCTAAGCAAACATTTGCATCTTTTAAAACCTGATTTACAAATTTTGTCTGCAATCTCACGGGACAGTAACTTTTAAAATTCTGATTGGATTCGTTCCTTAGGATGCTCAACACCACTAAGCTTGATATGTTTGTTCGGTTACGTAGAAACTTTTATTGGCCTTCTAAAAAAGACGCTCCATATAGAAACAAAACCCAAACATTAGACACATAAGGAATGTAAAAGACAAACTAAACATCATCTATGACAAACATAAATAAATGCAAATGTATAGCATCTTTGCAGTACGTCAAATAGCTATCAAATTTCAAACTCACTGTCAAAATTAAAAATAACGTTTCACAATAGATAAAAACAGCAAACATGCATTTTGGACGCACGTCAAGAAAACTTAGACCTAAGTGCAATTGTCAAATATTGTTTACTTAAAGTATCACCAAGTAGACGATATCGGTATGTATGCGACAGTATGCGTTCCTAATATGTTTGGAAACGCTCTGCGTGAAAAGGGATTTTTCGGTGCTCTTACTTCTGTTTGGTGATAAAAAGGTAGGCTCAAATGCTTTTCATAGGCCTTGCGCTAGGAACCATTTGTACAGCCAACAGTAAAGGGTAAAAGAGTTAATATTACACACTTCTTCCCACTTAGGCAAATGGAGCAAATAGATAGATTCCTCTTGCATTTAATATGAGCTACCGTTCGTTTCATAGGACGTACGGAGGTACCATTTCATGGGCGGTTCCGTGGCAAATACCATAAAAAGGGATGTTTAGATGTATTTTTGCAGACACCAGCGGACTAAAACACGGACGAGAATTGAAACACGGCTATACAAAGAAAATTGTTGAAATTTTTGCAATATATTCCTAAGATTCCGATCTCGAAGAATCTCGAAAACTTTCTTCATATATTTATTTATTTCCAAGCTACAGAGGTTCACAGTTACCCTAATTGCACACATAAAATACGCACGTAAAATTTGGTGTGAGGGGAAAACACAATTCATAAAGAGACGTTCAAATGGCTCTGAGCACTATGGGACTTAACATCTATGGCCATCAGTCCGCTAGAACTTAGAACTACTTAAACCTTACTAATCTAAGGACATCACACAACACCCAGTCATCACGAGTAAGAGGAAATACCTGAACCCGCCGGGTATCAAACCCAGGAACCCGGGCGTGGGAAGCCACAACGCTACCGCATGACCACGAGCTGCGGACTAAAGAGACGTATTATGGCGGAATGTACTGTAAAGTATCTCCGTTTCCATCTGGGTACACCCTGCAGTACTGAATAACATGCAGATTTGTTTGCACGTGAGGTCTGTCTAAGCTGTGAAACTAGTTCTCTTTCAATTTCTCGTAAGTATCAAAATTATATTAACGAACGCACTTCTTTTCATATGAGTTAGATACCCTGCTGCAACGAAGAAAAGGAGGGAACCAACAGAAAAATGTTTCCATCGGAGCGCAAGAAATGCGAATATGTTTCTCTATATTTCTTAAATAAGTAACCGTGACTGGAAACCGGGGTACCAGCTTCCCTATTCTACCTTCCTCAGCATCTTTAAAAATATTCGCGTTTTTTTCGTGCTGAGAGAGAAGACAATGGTATGATAAAGAGACGGAAAAGTAATAAAAACTGGAAGATGGTAGGCAGTAGTTGTGTTATAGAAAGAGTTAAGGAGACAATGGCGGTGTAACAGAAAGAGAGGGACATTGTGGCAGTGGAACATAGATGACTGACAGAACAGTTCATGGAAAAGAGTGAAGGAGACAGAGCTGGCCATGGGTAGGAGGAGGGAAATAAAGAGAAAGAAAGTGGGTGATAAAAAAATGGTTCAAATGGCTCAGGTCATCAGTCCCCTAGAACTTAGAACTACCTGACTAACCTAAGGACATCACACATGTCCATGCCCGCGGCAGGATTCGAACCTGCGACCGTGGCGGTCGCGCGGTTCCAGACTGAAGCGCCTAGAACCGCTCGGCCACCTGCGGCCGGCCAAAATGGGTGACAGACAATGATAAAGAGACTTAGAGTACATGACAATGACAACGAGGAAGGGAGAGAAAGCGACAGTGCGAAGAGACAGCAGCAGTACAAACGAAGGAATGAGACAGTAACAGTAAGAGAGAAGAAGAAGGAGACACTAACATTGAGAGCTGACAGTAGTAGCAGAGCAGCACGACGGAACTGTGGCTGTGACTCAGGAGACAATGACACAGAGACACAAAGAGATAATGGCAACGAATTTTGATGAATGAGTGAGCGTGAAAGGAAAACTGAGAGTGGATATATGTGAGTGACGTATAGAGCTGGATTAATGGTTGTGAGCGACTTACAGTTAGGGGATCTTGTGGGAGTTTGCGGTGGGATGCACGTCAAAAATATAATTGCACGCCAAAGTTTTGGGGAAAATGTTTGAAGATAGAGGGGAAGGTAGAATAAGGCACCTGATAACCCACTTTCAATCAGCGTCTTTTAAAATCATTTTTCACTGGATTACACGGTTTGTATTAATATCAGGCTGTAATCGAAAGTGACACTAACGCCGAGAAACGCCTATAGTACAGAGTTAATAAAACTTTCAGCAGCTAACTGAAATCAATAAAACTTTCAGCAGCTAACTGAAATAATTTTTCATAAAAAATGACATACAGTGACATACATTAAGGGCAGGCCCTACAGTGCGTAAATTATTATAGTTAGTGAAAAATAGGTTCAGTATTTGACTGCATTGCGGGGGGGGGGGGGGGGGGGGGGGCAGCATAATTTTACGACAATAATTTTAATGAAAAGATTTTACGAGAATAAGGGCATCATAGTAAACTAAAACAAAACAAAATGAATGGTAATGTCACAATCTGATACCAGAAGAACCCCTAAAGACGTAAACACGAGTAGGAAATGCTTCAAAGGACTGTCCTCCTTTAATTACTTGGGAGCACAAGTAACAAATGATAACAGTATTAGAAAGGTTACAAGGGAAATAATATAGGTAGCAAAAACAGCTTTTTTTGTAAATATGCACCTTTTCAGAAATAGCTTTGTTACAAGAAATCAAACTGGTAATATATAATTCCCTAGTCCGTCAAGTTATCACATGCAGGTCAGAGGTATGGACGTTGACAGAAACTTTGTGAGGAAAAAATACGCAAAATCTATGGTCCAATAAGGGAAGAAGAAGGCTGGAGAATACGCTACACCGCCGAATTATAAGTATTAATACAAGGTAGGGACATAGTAAAATTTGTGAAATCACAGTGAATACGGTGGTTAGAACACGTGGAGAGAATGGTAGAGGATAGAATTCCAAAGAAAATGATGAAACGTGTGATGCATTCAGCTAGGCGAAAAGGGAGACCTAGATGAAGATGGGCTGACGTCCTGATACTGCGTCTCGCCAGTATGGGAGTCTGGGGGGTGGGGGGCGGTCGAAAAGAGCAGGAAACAACTGAGAAATGTGGAGAAGATCATTGAAGAAGCTAAGGCTCAGCAAGGGATGTTGTACTACCAAAGAAGAAGAAGAAGAAGAAGAAGAAGAAGAAGAAGAATGCACTGTAATTTTAACCATTTACTGGAGTCTGGAGAGCAGTTTATGTGGCGCATGACAGAGAGCAGGTGTATTATAAAGACAAGACAGTTTTGAAAGAGATTAACCTGACATTATTTTTGAACAGTAAATGAAATTTCTGTGCCTTTCAGCGGTGATTTAATGATTGCTATAGATGCCAGACACGACCGATGTTTATCACAATCGATTCCTGCTCTAGGCGTTCCGTTACCTTTCCCATCTCACGCTGTAGAAAGCCGCACCCACAAATGAGTGCGAAGTAACATTATCATCAACGAAGCAAGACATTATTGTATGCAGGACAGTAAAATGAAAACGAGAAAAACAGAAAAAATAAGTGGACGGCTTGTTATTCTAAAATCATTCGCCATAACTCTTAATACATTATCGCAGTGTGAGATAACGACAATGCGTTAATGGGAACATGTTCGCTGTAGCCTACGGAACCATGGATTTACCAAGGTGTCCACCTATTCGTCCGAAGCAAATCGCCAGCCACGAATTCCTCTCTTCACTGCTCCAAAAACATGGAAAACGCAGGGAAGAGCTTGGAAATTTCTGGAAGATACGTAAGGGCTTCACAGTGTAGTCGAAACAACCTGTCAATAAACAGCCGTCACTCATATTCCCGAGGTTGTTTCGACTACGACGTAGAAGTTTCAGTGGGAAGCGCAGTTGGCCTTAGTCTCTGCCATAAGGTACATGTTGTTAATGCAGATGCTTTATTTTGTGACGCCTATTACAAATCTAGTATTGAGTAGTCCTTCTGAAGCATGATAAATCTGGCGCTAACTAAAGTCATAGCTTGGTAATAAGGCCATTACTTCTGAAGAAGATATTTTTACAGACATCGAAACCATGGTCAAGGGCTAATAAACCTTTGTTTGCAACTAATTGGCTGATTTTTTAACATCGTCAAACAGCTGCTGTTTCACAGCCATGTTTAAGATTTTAAATAAAGAGTTTATTCACTTTTCCTCCATCTACCCTGTTCTCATTTGACTGGTCTTACGTTAGTAGGAAACCGATGTTCCAATTTAGTCCCTTCGAAAAAGTTGTTAAGGGGGTAGGACGTCAAACAGGCCGACCTAGAGCAGGAGAGGCACCATAGGACATTTTAATTTCCACTTTCTATATTTTAGAAGTAAATTCATTAAACTTCGTCAACATAACCAGGAAGGATTCAAGATTTACACTCGTAGCAGCCGAAGTTCAAAAACATAACAAAATAACTTTTTTTACATGTGGAATTTCATCATTTTTTCACTTACTATTGGCTGCATTTGTTGCTATAGGTACACTTTTCTTGCTAAGTAAGAGAGACTGTTCGACGAATTTTGCAGAGCATACAAACCATACATACACGTGTCTGAAACTTTATAATCTATTTAGTTTATGAAACAATTAATGAGATGTTACGTTTTAAACTTTATGTTTAGCAAAAATGGCTCTGAGCACTATGGGACTTAACAGCTATGGTCATCAGTCATCTAGAACTTAGAACTACTTAAACCTAACTAACCTAAGGACATCACACAACACCCAGTCATCACGAGTCAGAGAAAATCCCTGACCCCGCCGGGAATCGAACCCGCGATATGTTTAGAAAAAAATCAAATTTTGTAGTTAATTATCTCAATTATTACCACAGTTTTTAATAGATTAGGAAAATTGTCGAGTTTCATACACCTCTAAGTCTGGTTTGTATGCTGTGCAAAATTCATCAAAGAATCTCTCTTACTTGTGAAGAAAAATGTACCTATAGGAACAAATGCAGCCAACAGTAAGTGAAAAAATGACGAAATTTCGTACCTGGAAAAATTTATGTTGTTATGTTTTTGCACTTCCACTGCTATGAGTGTGAATCCTGAATCCTTCCTGGTCATGCTGACAAATTTTTATGAATTTACTTGTAAAATTATAGATAGCGGAAATTAAAATGTCCTGTGGTGCCTCTCCTGCTTCAAGTCGGCCCGTTTGACGTCCTACCCCCCTTAAGCGGTGTACAGCTCACACGGCAGGAGGATATTATTTAACCCGCGCATTGATTCAATCAGACGAACCAACTGGGGAGTTTCCGACGGCGCCCCTCTGGAGGCGACATCAGGTGATATATTCGAAGCAAATGAATCCCCTTGACGTCCACATTCATCTACATCTACATTTATACTCAGCAAGCCACCCAACGGTGTGTGCTGGTGGGCTCTTTACGTGCCACTGTCATTAACTCCCTTTTCAGTTCCAGTCGCGTATGGTTCGCGGGAAGTCTGAAAGCCTCCGTACGAGCTGGAATCTCTCTAATTTTACATTCGTGACCTCCTCGGGAGGTATAACTAGGGGGAAGCAATATATTCGATACCTCATCCAGAAACGCACCCTCTCGAAACGTGGCGAGCATGCTACACCGCGATGCAGAGCGCCCCTCTTGCAGAGTCTGCCACTTGAGTTTGCTAAACATCTCCTTAACGCTATCACGGTTACCAAACAACTCTGTGAAATAACGCGCCGCTCTTCTTTGGATCTTCTCTATCTCCTCCGTCAACCCGATCTGGTACGGATCCCACACTGATGAACAATACTCCAGTATAGGTCGAACGAGTGTTTTGTAAGCCACCTCCTTTGTTGATGGACTACATTTTCTTAGGACTCTCGCAATGAATCTCAACCTGGTACCCGCCTTATCAACAATTAATTTTGTATGATCATTCCATTTCAAATCGTTCCGCACACAGACTCCCAGATATTTAACAGAAGTAACTGCTACCAGCGTTTGTTCCGCTATCGTATAATCAAACAATAACGGATCCTTCTTTCTATGTATTCGCAATACGTTACATTTGTCTATGTTAAGGGTCAGCTGCCACTCCCTGCACCAAGTACCTATCCGCTGCAGATCTTCGTGCATTTCGCTACAATTTTATAATGGTGCAATCTATTGGTAACTCGAGCGATGTAATGCTCACGTGTTACGAAAGTTGGTCGCCGTACCCGTAATTCGGGCAGGTGGCGGGACGTTTTCGCCGTCCGCCTTCCAGCTCCCAGAGCCGTGACGCCGCCTGTTCTTGTGGCCGCTGCGGCTCGCCGAACCGCGGCCAGTGCGAGCGCTCAGCTCGGCCGCGTGTATCGAGCATCGATTTCCGATGCTTCACGGTCGCGCGGCTCGCTGCCCGCGGGGCGTTGATGAAGATCCGGCCCGCTGCCAGTCTATATTAAAAGCCCCGCGCCCCCAAATTCTGACCCCGCCGACGCCGGACGCAGCCAGGGTCTCCAGCTCCTCACGACCCGGGGGCGAGGCACTCTCTCCCTGGCGTGGCTGCCACCGAAATTGAAACGACCTCGCCTGTCGATTCGGTCCAAGGAAATACTTGCTTTTGTTGTATCGGTGTAGACTGCGCAGTGACGTCAGCCAAGCGTCCATACCTACATCTGTATTGCACAACTCGCTGAACGATATGAGGGCAAGGGGGACTTCCTGTAGCGCTTTATTCACCCTTATTCATTGCTCTATGGTGAGCGCGAAGGCTGACGGCCAATAATTCTCCGTCAGAACTGCACTATCTGTTTAGAAGTCTGCGGAAGGTTGTTGGGGACTGTTGGGTTGGCAGAAGAGCCAACACCGCGTTACTAGTGGAGGCCGAAATGCACGCGTCTTAGCTCACGCAGGCTGGCGTGACGAGGGAAGAAGTATACTGACGTGAGGTCTGGAACGTGACATTAGAGTTCAGAAAGCGGACGTAATTAGTTTGATACTTAATCCATTAATGATGAATTTCGCTCTTGACGGCACATGAGTCACAATATTATCTGTTCAGAAGACATAGTAACTGGCTAGGTCGTAGCAAATGACGTAGCTGAAGGCTATGCTAAGGCTCTCGGCAAATGAGAGCGTATGTAGACAGTGAACCATCGCCAGCAAAGTCGGCTGTACAACTGGGGCGAGTGCTAGGGAGTCTCTCTAGACTAGACCTGCCGCGTGGCGGCGCTCGGTCTGCAATCACTGATAGTGGCGACACGCCGGTCCGACGTATACTAACGGACCGCTGCCGATTTAAAGGCTACCACCTAGCAAGTGTGGTGTCTAGCGGTGACACCACAGGGACAATTAGTATGGTGTCTTGCACCAGTAATGTTTGTGGAAACTTGAACTCTTCTGCTGACTCTTGCAACAAGGTGGCACAATTCCCACTCTTCCCGAAGAGTCCAGAGCAGGTAGTGAAGGCACGATGGTGTCTGGATAGAGGTCGACGTTCCACACCAAAGCGACAAGGAAACTAGTATAGAAACAAGTATTCAAATAGAGAAATATGTAAACTGGCCGAAGACGACGCTGCGGTCGGCAACACCTATACACGGTATTACAAAAAGGTACGGCCAAACTTTCTGGAAACATTCCTCACACAGAAAGAAAGAAAATATGTTATGTGGACATGTGTCCGGAAACGCTTAATTTCCGTGTTACAGCTCATTTTATTACTTCTCTTCAAATCACATTAATCATGGAATGGAAACACACAGCAAGAGAACGTACCAGTGTGACTTCAAACACTGTGTTACAGGAAATGTTCAAAATGTCCTCCGTTAGCGAGGGTACATACATTCACCCTCCGTCGCATGGAATCCCTGATGCGCTGATGCAGCCCTGGAGAATGGCATATTGTATCACAGCCGTCCACAATACGAGCACAAAGAGTCTCTACATTCGGTACCGGGGTTGCGTAGACAAAAGCTTTCAAATGCCCCCATAAATGAAAGTTAAGAGGGTTGAGGTCAGGAGACCGTGGAGGCCATGGAATTGGTCCGCCTCTACCAATCCATCGGACACAGAATATGTTGTTGAGAAGCGTACGAACACTTCGAGTGAAATGTGCATGAACCACATGTTGTGTCGTACTTGTAAAGGCACATGTCGTAACAGCACAGGTAGAGTATCCCGTATGAAATCATGATAACGTGCTCCATACTGACGAAAGTAAAATGAGCTCTAACATGGAAATTAAGCGTTTCCGGACACATGTCCACGTAACATCTTTCCTTTATTTGTGTGTGAGGAATGTTTCCTCAAAGTTTAGGCGTATGTTTTGGTAAGACCCTGTATAAGATAACAAGTGTCTGGTGCAGTAGTTAGATCGGTTACTGCTGGTACAACGGCAGATTATCAAGTATTAAATGAGTCTGGTTGTGGTGTTACAGTCGGCGCACGAGCGATGGCAGACAACATCTCCGAGGTAGCGATGAAGTGGGGATTTTCCTGTACGACCATTTGAAGAGTGTACCGTGAATACTGCAAAACGTCTAATATTTGACATAGGTGTGACCGGAAAAAGATGCTACAAGAACGGGACCAACGAGGACCGAAGAGAATCGCTCAATGTGGCAGAAGTGCAACCCTCCCCCAAACTGCTGCAGATACCAATGCTGGGCCATTAACAAGTGTCAGTGTGCGAATCATTCAACCGAACATGATCGATATGCGCTTTCGGTGCTGAGAGACCACTCGTGTACCTTTGATGAATTCACGTCACAAAATTTTACACCTCGCCTGGGCCTGTCGGGTGTAGAGCCGAATGGAGGGGTCTCAATCAGCTAAGGCTGTTCCTTGACTTGCGCCATCGGGTGGTTGGTTTCCGGGTTCCGCTTAGTAGGTTATAAGTCTATTACACACAGGAAGGGTCTACACAGATAGCGGGAGCTGTGTGGGAGGGACAGATTTTTTTTTTTTTTTAGGTAAGAGGGTCTCAGGGAACCACAGGAAGGGTGTCCGTCTAAAAGGGGGCAGGTCACACACAGTAAGGTAGTCGTAGGAAGGGGCGGTATTGTAAATAGCCGCAGCTGTGTTGGGAAAAAACCAGAGCTCCAAGCCCTTATAGAACACACTGAAGATCAAATAGTTATAGGTACAGAAAGCGGACTAAAGCCGGAAAGAAGTTCAGCCGAAATGTTTTCAAATTATCGAACAGTGTTCAGAAAGGATAGATTAAATACAGTCGGTAGAGGAGTATTTATAGCTGTCAGAAGTAGTTTGCCTTGTAATGAAATTGAAGTAGATACTTCCTGCTAAATGGTATGGGTACAGGTTATACCTGACGTACCTGACACTCGGACTAATCTGTTAATTAGCTCGTTTAACCGACACCCCCCCCCCCCCCCGTCCCACCCGACTCAGAAGATACAGTTGCTGAATAGTTCAAAGAAAACTTGAGTCTCGTTTCAAACAGGTACCCATACTCATACAATTATAGTCGGTGGTGACTTCAATCTACCCTCGATACACTGGAACAATTATACGTTTAAAGTTGGCGGCAGGGGGAAACGTCATTCTAAATTGTCCTGCATGCTTTCTCAGAGAATTATTTTGAACAATCAGTTCATGAGCTCACTCGAAGCGTAAATGGTGGCGAAAGCATGCCTGATCTCATAGCAATAAATATTCCAGGACAGATAGTGACTATCGTGAAGAATATACGGATTAGCGACTACAAGGCAGATGATGCTAGGCTGAATACTGTAACACCTACAACCGTCAAAAAGAAACGCAATTTATTTTTAAAAAAAGCTAATAAAAATCTCTTAGCGCCTTTTTAAGAGACAGTCTTCACTCCTTCCGATCTGATCATGTAATCGTATAGAAGTTGTGGAATGATTTCAAAGAGATACTGTCGATAGCAATTGACAGATATATACCTCATAATTAAATAAGTGATGGTACCCCATGGTACACAAAACGGGTCAGATCGCTGTTCCAGAAGCAGCGAAAAAAGCATGCCAAATTTAAGAGAACGCAAAATCCCAAAAGACTGACCAAGTTTTGCAGAAGTTCGAAATACAGCGCGTACGTCAATGCGAGATGCTTTTAATAATTTCCACAACGAAATTCTGTCTCAAAATATGGCAGAAAATTCAAAGAGATCCTAGTCGTACATAAACCACACCAGTGGCAAGACCTTCACAACGCGATAACAACGGTGAAGTCACCAATGACAGTGCCACTAAAGCAAAATTTTTAAACACGGTTTTCAGAAACTCCTTCACCAAAGAAGACGAAGTTAATATTCCTAAATTCTAATCAAGAACAACAGCTAAGATGAGAAACATAGAAGTAGATATTCTCGGTGTAAGAAAGCAGTATAAACCACTTAACAAAGCCAAGGCCTCTGGTCAAATCTGTATACCAGTCAGGTTCCTCTCAGAGTATGGTGATACAATAGCTCCATATTATGTAACTATATACAACCGCTCACTCACAAAAAGATCCGTACCTAAAGACTCGAAAATTACTCAAGCCACTCCAATACCCAAAAAGGGCCCATATCACTGACGTCGATTTTCAGTAGGGTTTTAGAGCATATATTGTATTAGAACTTGATGAAGTACCTCGAAGAAAACGATTTATTGACACGTAGTCAGCACGGATTCAGAAAACATCGTTATATCGAAACACAACTAGGTCTTTATACTTGTGAAGTAATGAGTGTTATTTACAGCACTCGATCGAACTGATTCCATACTTTTAGATTTTCAGAAGGCTTTGAACACTGTTTCTCACAAGCGTCTATTAACCAAACTGCATACCTACGGAATGTAGCCTCGGTTGTGCGACTGGATTGGTCATTTCCTGTCAGAATGGTCACAGTTCGCAGGAATGGACGGAAAGTCATCGAGTAAAACAGAAGTAATATCCGGTGTTCCACAAGGAAGTGTCCTATTGTTCCTGATCTACGTTAACGACATACGAGACAATCTGAGTATCCGTCGTAGATAGTCTGCAGATGATGCTGTCATTTACCGTCTTGTAACGTCATCAGATAACGAAAGCGAATTGCAGAATTATTTAGATAGGATATCTGTATGGTGCGAAAAGTGGCAATTCACTATGAATGAAGAAGTGTGTGAAGTTATTCACACGAGTTCTAAAAAATATCCGCTAAATTTCGATTACGCGATAAGTCTCACGAACCTGAAGGCTGTAAATTCAACTATATACTTGGGGATTTCAATTACAAATAACCTAAATTGGAACGATCACATAGATAATGTTGTGGGTAGAGAAAACCGAAGACTGCGACTCATTGGCAGAACAGTTAGATGGAGCAAGAGGTCCACTAAGGAGACTCCTTACACCACGCTTGTCCGCCCTATTCTGGAGTACTGCTGTGTGGTGTGGGATCCGCATCAGATGGTGACTGACGGATGACATAGAAAAAGTACAGAGAAGGGCAGCTCGTTTCGTATTATCGCGAAATAGGGGAGATCATGCCACAGACACAATACGTGAACTAGCCGGCCGCGGTTGTCTCGCGGTAAAGGCACTCAGTCCGGAACCGCGTGACTGCTACGGTCGCAGGCTCGAATCCTGCCTCGGGCATGGATGTGTGTGATGTCCTTAGGTTCGTTAGGTTTAAGTAGTTCTAAGTTCTAGGGGACTGATGACCACAGATGTTAAGTCCCATAGTGCTCAGAGCCATTTGAACCATTTGATACGTGAACTGGAGTGGCAATCATTAAAACAAAGGCGTTATTCGCTGAAATGGGATCTTATCATGAAATTTCAATCACCAGTTTTCTCCTCCAAACCGAGCGAGGTGGCGCAGTGGTCAGCATACTGGATTCGCATTCGAGAGCACGACGGTTCAATCCCGCGTCCGGCCATCTTGATTTAGGTTTCCAGTGATTTCCCTAAATTGCTTCAGGCAAATGCCGGGATGGTTCGTTTGAAAGGGCACGGCCGATTACCTATCCGCTTCCTTCCCTAATCCAATGAGACCGATGATCTCACAGTTTGGTCTCCTCACCCAAATCAACCCAACCAACCTCCCCCAATGGCGAAAACATTCTGTTGGCACCCAGCTACATATGAATAAATGATCATCACGATAAAATAAGGGAAATTAGGGCTCGCACAGAAAAAGTTATCGTTTTCCCCGCGCGCCGTTTGAGAGTGGAACGGTTTAGAGACAGGTTGAAAATGGTTCATTGAACCCTCTGCCAGGCACTTTATTGTGAATAGTAGAGTAATCACGTAGATGTAGATGTGGAGCTGAGGACTACGTGACCATTACTGAGGACCACCTGTATGGCTACACCCCGGTGACCGAGCGGTTCTAGGCGCTTCAGTCCTCAACCGAGCGACTGCTACAGTCGCAGGTTCGAATCCTGCCTCAGGCATGGATGTGTGTGATGTCCTTAGGTTAGCTAGGTTTAAGTAGTTCTACGTTCTAGGGGACTGATGACCGCAGATGTTAAATCCCATAGTGCTCAGAGCCATTTTTGAACCACCTGCATCCCTTCATGCGTGATATCTCCCCCACTTGTCATGGCGTCTCCCAGAAGACAACTGTTCACGTCCTATAGCCAGAATAGTTCTACAGTTGTTTGAGAAGCATGGTAGTGAACTCTCGACGATGCCTTGTCCATGAAATTCGTCTCACCTAAACCGCACAGAACACATCCGGAACGATACGGGGCACCAGCTCCGCATCGATACACAACTTGTTAGTAATTTATGTGAATTGCGTGAGCTATGCCTAGATGTCCGTTGCCGTATAGTTCCTGAAAACTATCAAGTGAGTCTGTTCGTCGTCGATTCGAAGATTTGCTCCCACGTCTTAGATGCGTGGTATGGCTGTCCGCAAGGAGGTGGGCAAGTCGCGCCATCTATAGTTCAAAGTTCATACACGAACCGGCTTGGGAAGAGTCCGTCAGCATGCACCACACTGCCTTGTGACTAGACAGAAGTGTTAGCCCGACTGAATGCTTTTATTTTGAGTGGACGAAGTCATACCATGCTCATTGTGATGTGGGGTCTGCAATGGGATACCATGTATTATGTATCCACTGCCGTACTGGAGCCCGCCAGTATAGCGACGGCGTGAGGTGGCCTTCACAGTCCAAAGTAAACGATGTTGGTGGATTGAACGTGGGTAAATGGATGCCTTTACGAAATCCTGTCTTCACAGTAGTCCACCGCACGCAGTGGATGGATAACTGGGTCATGTGACCTACTTGTGGAAGCTCTGCAGCAGTTCACCAAGTGTACCGGTATGAAATGAGCGTTTTTTTTGTGAAAATGAAACACTAATTTCGAATTGAAAAGTAAAACTATTTTATTCGAAGTACTGACCATTGCTTTCTATACATTTTGACCACTTTTCTGGCAATTTGTGGACACCACGCAAACAGAAATGTTCGTCTTTTTAAGGAAACCAATGAGACACGTAATTTTTGACTTCTTCGTAGGAATCGAAATATTCCTCAGCCAATGGGTGTCCAATTGATGAAAAAAAAATGGTAGGCGGAAGGGGCGAAGTCTGATGAATACGGCGGGCTGGATAGTAGCTCCCAGCTAAGTGTTTTGATTGTATCCTGAACCAGTTTTGCTTTGTGTGCAGGTGCATTGTCGTGAAAAAAAAAATTACTTTGCCATGTCTTCTGGCCCATTCTGGTCTTTTTTCGATCAATGCATAGTTCAATTTCATCATTTATTGTCTGTAGCGATTAGTATTCCCAGTTGTGACCGGGTTTTAGAAGCTCATGATACACCACACCTTTCTGATCCCACCAAACACAAAGGATTATTTTCTTGCCGAATCGATCTTGTTTTGCAGTGGATGTTGGTGGTTGTCACGGATTAACCTATGTTTTTTCCCGTTTAGGATTCTTAAAATAAATTTATTTTTCATCGCCAATAACAATTCGATGCAGAACTGATTTTCTTTCATTTCTTTGAAGCAAAATTTGACAAATGGTTTTTCGATTTTCCATCTGTCTTCCATTTAATTCATGTGGCACCCATTTTCCACACTTTTGGATCTTTCCCATAGTTTTCAAACGGTCAGAAATTGTTTGTTGTGCAACATTCAGCATTTCTGACATTTGATTGTCACTCAAAGTATCACCTTTAGCCACTATTGCGTGCAATTCGTCGTCTTCGAACTTTTTTGGTGGTCTTCCACGTTCTTCATTTCTTACGTCAAAATCATTACTTCCTAACTGTTGAAACCATATTTTGCATGTTGATTCTGATAGAGCATGATCACCAAATGCCTCGACAAGCATTTGATGCGACTCTGCAGCAATTTTTTTTCAAATGGAAACAAAAAAATAATGGTTTCTTCAACTCATCACTTTCTGGTACAAAATTTGACATTGTTAACACGATGAAAACATATGGTGACGTTTGTTCCAGGACTTGATGTATACTAAATGTTTGACAGATGTCATACCTACTAAACAAACAAAAATTCAGGCTCGATCACAACAAATGTTCCCTATCGACTCATTTGCATCTTAACGGTTAT
Organism: Schistocerca gregaria; assembly: GCF_023897955.1. NCBI lineage: Eukaryota > Metazoa > Arthropoda > Insecta > Orthoptera > Acrididae > Schistocerca > Schistocerca gregaria. The sequence continues at coordinate 136,090,035 of NC_064928.1, forward strand.
TTCATAACGGTACACCTGGTATTTTGGAGATAGTGATCATCGACCAGCTTACACATAATTGGTTTCTTGCCGTCGTTGTGAGGTAACTGGTTCAAATTGGTTCTATCGATTAACATCGTCAGTGTTACGCATCAGTTGAAATGAACTCTAAGGAATTTGCTTCTCCGTAACGTTATGGTATCTTGTCGTGCAGTTTGTGCAGCGTTACTGATTTTAAAAATTTTATTATTCTTCTGAAACTGTGAATTTGCTGTAGCAAGCAGCGTACAGCTTTATTTGCCTGTTATTATTTTAAACGATATTTCGGCTCATTTAATCCTCAGCTGTGTTCACACGCAATTTGTTTGAGAACTGTCCCGCTAACAGTTACTGTAGCCATTTAAAATTTTAGATCGGAGATGTTAATTTTAATAGCTGTAGCCGCCGAGTTGGTTTAAGGTTTCAGTTGTTTATTAGGATAAAACAAAACTCATGCTAATCTCTACATGTTTGAGGAGTTTACGTGTTTTATCACGTGTAAGTGATGTTAATTATTTATACATTTATTGGTCAAAAACCACGTACACCACTGTGCTTAAATGGGTTTTCTCTTAAAGCGTCTTTTACGTCATCTACGTGGTTCACTGCAATATTTCTTGTGCCGTAATTGTTTAATTTATGTATGTTTTAGGAATTACTATCCATACTGCTGTAAACTGTTCTGTAAAGCTGATCTCAGGTGGTGAGTGAAAACGTTAAGCAAGATGTGCGCTACAAAACACACATTTTTTGAAAAATCGAATTTTTAAAACTTTTTACGTCCTACCCACATTAAGTAATTTTATTGTTTTTGTGATTAACGGAACTAAGTAAATAATTTGAGTACAATAATGCAATTGAAGCACAATGAAATGTGATTCTAAACTTTAATTAATCTACAACAACTTACGAAGGTCTTCTCGAATCCAAGACATGCAGAGTGTGGTGTCACCGTCAGACACCACACTTGCTAGGCGGTAGCCTTTAAAATCGGCCGCCGTCCATTAGAATAAGTCGGACCCGCGTGTCGCCAATATCAGGTATTGAAGACCGAGCGCCGCCACACGGCAGGTCTAGTCTAGAGAGACTCTCTAGCACTCGCCCCAGTTGGACAGCGGACTTTGCTAGCGATGGTTCACTGTCTACATACGCCCTCATTTGTAGAGACGACAGTTTAGCCTAGCCTTCAGCTACGTCATTTGCTACGACCTAGCAAGGCGCCATATTCAGTTACTATAATTACTATCTTCAAGAATGTATTCTGAACAGGTAATATCGTGAATCATGTCATGTTCCATACCTCACATCAATATAGTTCTTCCCTCCTCACGCCGGCCTGCGTGAGCTTAAACGCGTGCGTTTCGGCCTCCACTCGTAACACGGTGTTGGCTCTTCCGCTAACACAGAAAAGAGTAAATGATGTATTGCTTTCGAAACGTGAACTAACATTTTGTAACACAGGTAGTCACAGAGTTTTGGCTAATCTGTGTATGTGTGTATTATTTGTGTAAAATCAAGATGAACGGTAGGTACATTATGTTATCAAATTCGAATAAACGACGATTTTGATTAACTGCAAATAAATGTTCAACGGGATACCCAGACATGCAGAAATGGTGGATAACAACCCTCAGAGGCGCTCCAGAGGATAGTGACATCTATCCCTATACCACACAACGCCAGCAAGTGGGTAATTTGTGTGACATGATGAAGGGAGTTGAGGGCTCTCAGTGTAAATCTAGTGGTGGTTCTGTCAGAGGGAACAAATTAATTAGCGAATAGCGAGGCGAGCCGAGCCGTGGTACAAACACGCAGGTAGCGAGCGCCGCGTTGGCGCCCTCTGCTGTTGCTGCCTTTGTGGCTGCCTGTTCCGTCAACAGCGCAGAGCTGCACAGTCATGTTTGTTTACATTACTAGTACTCTCGCCAGACACGTGCAGCGCAAGCTTCGCTTCTCACGTCTGTTAAGTATTCCTCTACTATAGGTGGGACACAATAACGTAGCCGGGCGCGGTGGACTCGCGGTTCTAGGCGCGCAGTCCGGAACCGTGCAACTGCTACGGTCGCAGGTTCGAATCCTGCCTTGGGCATGGATGTCCTTGGGTTAGTTAGGTTTAAGTAGTTCTAAGTTCTAGGGGACTGATGACCACAGCAGTTGAGTCCCATAGTGCTCAGAGCCATTTGAGCCACAATAATGTAAGCTGTGTTCACATCCTTCTGCATTTAGCGGCTTCTCATGCACAGTAAGGGGACCATGCCCTAACCACAGAAACTACCCCCATACCATTACACCTTTTGACAATGATGACTGGGATACTCTCTTTCCATTTCTGAAGGTGGCAGGAGTAAAATACACAGAGCAAAAGGCTATTTACAGTTTGTAGAGAAATCAGATTGAAATTATAAGAGTCGAGAGGCATGAAAGACAAACAGTGATTGGGAAAGGACAGAGAGTTGTAGCCTATCCCTGATGTTATTCTATCTGCATATTGAGGAAGCAGTAAAGGAAATAAAACAAAAAAATTGGAGTCGGCAATGAACTCCATGGAGAAGAAATAAAAACTCTGAGATTTGTCGATGACACCGTAAATCTGTCACAGGCAGCAAAGGACCTGGAAGAGAACATGAATGGAATGAACGGGGTCTTGAAAGCAGGATAGAAGGTGAACATCAACAAAAGCAAAACGAGAGTAATGAATTTTAGTCAGGTGTCGCTGAGGGGATTAGATTAGGATACGAAACACTTAAAGTACTAGATGAGTTTTGCTATTTGGGGAGCAAAATAACTGATGATGGTCGAAGTAGAGGATACAAAATGTAGACTGGAAATGGCAAGAAAGACGCTTTTGAAGAAGAGACATTTGTTAATGTTGAGTGTAGATTTAAGTGTGCCGGCCGGGTTGGCCGAGCGGTTCTAGGCGCTACGCTCTGAAACCGCGCGATCGCTACGTTCACATGTTCGAATCCTGCTTCGGGCATGGATGTGTGTGATGTCCTTAGGTTGGTTAGTTTCACGTAGTTCTAAGTTATAGGGGACTGATGAACTCCCATAGTGCTCAGAGCCATTTAAGTGTCAGGAAGTACTTTCTGTGAGTGTTTGTATGGACTGTAGCCATGTCCAGAAGTGAACATAGGCATAAACAGTTTAGACAAGAAGAGAATACAATCTTTTGAAATGTCGCACTATAGAAGAATGGTAAAGATTGTATGGGTAGATGACATAACTATTGAGGAGGTACCGAATAGAATTGTGGAGAAGAGGAATTTGTGGCACAACTTGACAAGAAGAAGAGCTCGGTTGGTAGGACATTTCCAGGCATCAAGGGATCAACAATTTAGTACTGGAGTGAAGTGTGGACGGTGAGAATCGTAGAGGGAGACCAAGAGATGAATACACTTAGCAGATTCAGAAGGATGTGTGTTGCAGTAGTTACTCGGAGATGAAGAGGCTTGCACAGGATAGAGTAGCATGGAGAGCTGCATCAATACCAGTCTCAGGACTGAAGACCACAACAACACAATAACAACACCACCTATCCCGTGCTTCACTGTTGGCACTGCACATAATGGCAGCAAGTTCTCCAGGCATGCTTTTGCTAAATCGGAACACAACCGTCGGATTGCCTCACTGTGTAGTGTAACTTGTCAGTCGACTTTTGTCCATTTGCGGCACTCTTTACAGAACCTCTAGTGTTGCTTATCTTTGACTACAAAAATGTGTAGCTTTCGAGGAGTTGCTCCACAATGCGCCAAATTCCTTTTAACTCCCTACACACAGTGATTATTCTAAGTGGACTGCTGGATGCAGTTTGCAACTTACAGGTGATTCCTCCCACTGATTTCATGCGACATTTTACAACCACTTGTGCCCTCACATCGACAAAGCACAAAGCGACCTCTATGTTGGATTAAGAAAAGGTTTCGTGGAGGAGTCTACTTAATATTTTCTTCCATGTTTGATAGTGGTATATAGAGATGTAGTCTTTTGTCACTACTGTTCAGCCTATAAATCTAAGAATCAATAATAAAAAGAAAGAAAGGTTGAAGAGTGCCATTAAAATTCAGGGTGACATGATGCGAATGATAACATTCCCTGATGCCATGCTGTCATCAGTGAAAGTGAAGAAGAATTAAAGGACGTATTGACTGAAATGAAAACCCTAATGAGTATATAGTATGGAGTGAGGGTGAAATGGAGATGGAAAATGTAATGAAGTTAGCGTTAAATTTTAAATTGCGATCTATGAGGTAGACGTAATTTAGAAATTCTGCTAAGTTGGAATCAAAATGATGGTCAAAGCAAGTTGGTCATAAAAAGCAAATTAGCCCAGACAAAGAGGATTATGCATCTACATACCCAGCAAAGCACGGTACAGTCCATGGAAGAGCGTACCTTGCAGCATTTCTAGTCATTTCTGTTGAGTCGTGCCTAGTCGCCGAATATGGGGTGTCCAGGAAACCTTATTTCTGGCATCACTAGACCACATAAAAAGAAACTGTATTACTGAGTTTTATTGCAAAATAAAATTTACAGGTACTGAACTTTGGGAAATACACAGATGTGTCCTAAGCAAAGGACGACAAGCAAAAAACGCAATGTTCTCAATATAAACAATTCTAAGTCACTGCTACCTAAGTCACTAGTCTTGAAGCTATTGTACAAATGGGCCGCGACCAGTCGGGTGGGCGGTTATGTTTTATTCGCTGTAGCGTTGTCGTCCTGGAGAGGGGTCGGTCAGCATGTTATTGGCTGACGTCGTTTCACAGGCCTCTCTGCTCCCTCGTTCCCTTTTGGTGCGCTGACGCTTGCCATTACATAGTAACAATTTTCTCTCCTGTTCCACGAGTAAGTAGAATAAGGGAAAGACGATTTTCAGAAAGCATCGTTCGAGACGTAATTTCCAGCATGTTATCTTCATGGCTCTCACGCAATATGTATGTTTGCGGCAGCCGGTCGGTGTGGCCGTGATGTTCTAGGCGCTACAGTCTGGAACCGCGTGACCGCTACGGTCGCAGGTTCGAATCCTGCGTCGGGCATGGATGTGTGTGATGTCCTTAGGTTAGTTAGGTTTAGTACTTCTAAGTTCTAGGGGACTGATGACCACAGATGTTAAGTCCCATAGACCTCAAATACCGACTCACTCCACCGGCCTACTAGTATCATACAACGCTCTGAAGATGGTAAACAAATTTCTGTCAATGTAATTTTGTAGTACAGCATTGCATGAATCACGAATCATGGGAAACTGCACGCAGAAGAGAACTGAAGCGTTTGAGTTGTGGTGATACAGAAGAATACTGAAAATTACGTGGATTGGTAAAATGAGAAACGAGGAGGTCCTCGGAAGAATAGGCGAAGAAAGGAACATATGTGAAACACTGACAAAAAGAAAGGACAAGACGATAGGACATGTTAGGGGAAGGTGGGGCAAGATGGGGAAGCTAACTTTAAACCCTTACAAAAGTGACAAAAATAAACAAATTCAAGTAGGTTTTATTGTCATTTGTTTACTTAACCACTGAATTACAATACCTTGCAAAGAAACCTACAAACTTATTACATTTAGTTAGAAATATCTCGATTAGAAGCATAAACTACCAATTCCCCGTCCTGCCCCATATGCGGGGTGAGACGGGGAACTAGCATGAATTCATCTCTAAAGCTTAAATAAGGAGTGGAGTAACGAAATCATGTGACGATAAGGTTTCTAAACATGGTTCGGCGAAATGTAGATTCAGGCAGTACGTTTTATTTAGGCCTCTTACATTCACTTAGTACACAAGTGTGGACAGCCTCGTCACCATCACTTTCTATCCCTGCACAAGTGTCGTGGGCACACCGACACTGGAACACAGATTTCTGTGGCCCGTTGGACTGTCGAGCAGCCATGAAAGAACCCATACGACCTTCTATAACAGCATTTACAGCGCCTTCCATTGACTCCAATGACCAATCTTGCCTAGACGTTTGTCGCCGGTACTTGCGAACCATCTGAAATAAAACAAGTGGAACGTACTATTGAGTCAGATCATTCCTGGTAATCTATATTATATAGTAAATACCATATTTCCAGTAGTCAGTCGTTAAAGCATAGCAAGAATACTGACTTTGCACGTGTTGTGTATTTATATTCATCATATAGTTAATGAGGAAACGTTGGAATAACGAATACCATTCAATTTACAATTGTAATCAACGTATAATGTACGTGTTCAAAACCCGCAGCGAGACGATAAGAACGTAATGGTTCGACAAATAGTAGGGGCAAGACGGAGAAGCTCTCCATCTTGCCCCACCCCGTCTTGCACCCTACTACGCTGTCAGGTTATGTTACGCCTACATGAACACTATGTAGTGAACATTGACTACTGAGACAGCAGGTTACTGCTAATAAAACGTACTACTCAGTGCTATATACACTGTCTGGACAAATGTTCACGAAACACATGTTTTAGGACCTCGAAAGGTGTAAAATATTGCAAATCAGTATAACAATTGCACGTACCTTGCAAAGCTCACAGAAACCGCCGCGAAACTGTTTCAGCAATGTCAACACACTGGGCCCTGCGTATTGATGATGTTGACGCAGCTATCCACAGATGGGAATACTCTAACTGTATCTTATAGCTCTTCCCCTTCTTACCCCACCTCCCCGTCTCTCCCCGCCTTCCCCTATATCAGGGAATGACTTCCATTGTGCTACAGGGAACTGCAGAGGTTAAAACCTGTAGGACAAGACAGAGATTTTAATACAGCCAACAAACACTGGAACACATCCACCTAATACGAGTAATTGAGTACACTGGGTGTACTATTCTGAATGTGGAATTCATGGCGGGCCGCATCAAACCTGTCAGAAGACTGACGACTACAAACAAAAGAAGACCTTTCAACGAAGAATGCCACTTTGCCATTTTCCTCTAGTCCTTATATCATTATTGGCTCGCCTGTCACGCGTTATTTTATTTCCAAGGTGGCGGAATTCCTTCACTTCATCACTTGGCCGTACTCAAAAATTTAGAATCGATTTCTACTGCCGGACAGCTATGCATAGCCGATAAGCCAGTGAAGCTTCTACCGGACACGGTATCCCGTTTGTCGCCGTCGATAGGCAGTTCGGTTATCGATAATCGCTGGTGACACGCGTCTTGTCGGGAAGCGACGTGCTGACAGGTGGCCGTGCGTGCGTTAAGCCTCACACATCAAACCGCCACGAGCGTTATCTCTACTTCCAGACTTTGCAACATTCAACCCAGAGTCACGTATCCAGTAACCAAGAAGGACAAAAAAAATTCCCGTAACAGCCGTGCAGTTGGATTAAATTGTTTTTAGTTTATTCCGCACTGTGTGCTTGCCAAGTCCACTTACAACACAATAGCTAACACGTATACGATACACTTCAGAACTTAAAAAAACGTGTACAGCTGAACTTTTAGCATCATAACATAAAAGCAGTTAAATACGAAACGTGCTCATTTACACGAGGTTAGCGTTAAAACTAAATCTGCGGACTGTGTGTGTGAGACCTCATTAAAAATGTAACACCGGAATGCATGGAAAATAACGAAAATTGCTTTATTATGCTTATACGGGAAACTATGAAGAATATTTAATTAATTTTGAGGTCGGTTTGGTGATATATAAAACGTGAAATTTTAATACACAGATCAGCCATCTCCGACAGAAACACAGACCCTAAAGGAAACTACGAAGAATATTTAATTAATTTTGAGGTCGGTTTGGTGGTATATAAAAGGTGAAATTTTAATGCACAGATCTGCCGTCTCCGACAGAAACACTGACCCTAAAGGAAACTACGAAGAATATTTAATTAATTTTGAGGTCGGATTTGTGATATATAAAATGTGAAATTTTAATACACAGATTTGCCATCTCCGACAGAAACACCGACCCTGACGCTGCTGCACTTAGAGGAGAACGTAGCTTGGATAAGAAATATGCGTACTTCTTTATAATGCTACTTAAAATGCTTCCAGACTTCGTTATTCCTAGCGACTGATGCTTGGCGGCATGCCAGACTCTCGGCGAACCAAAACGTTATGTCTTTTTTGAGTGAGGCATCTGGAGAACAAGATAGTTCAGGACAGCACGATCATCAGCTGGTGTTGCGTTATCTTGTGGAAAATTAACGTCACGGAGAACTCGAGGATAGGGCACCGTAATCGGACGTCATAGAAAAGTAACTACAGCTGTCCGAAGTATTAGGTTTGTAAACTCTAGGCTGTATGCATACCACAACCGTAATAACCGTTATGCATTGTTCGGTTTATTCCTTTAATACTGAACATCTGTTAATGCTACGCAGAGTTTGTATTTTACAGTAGGACGAAACCGGTGACATCCGTAACCACTGGTAAGAAGATCTGCAACTTTTTAACATGAAGCATTGCTAGCTGTGAAATATATGTGCCGACAGAAAGCAGGCCCTTGGTGGCCGAGCGGTTCTTGCCGCTACAGCCTGGAACCGTGCGACCGTTACGGTCGCAGATTCGAATCCTGTCTCTGGCATTGATGTGTGTCATGTCCTTAGGTTAGTTAGGTTTAAGTAGTTCTAAGTTCTAGGGGAACAATTTTTTTGCAGAGAGAAAACGGCAGTCAGAGAACGAGTTGGGATGCGACTAAATGGCAGACAGCTAGAAACTGTCTCATGCTTATGAGTGGAATACTGAGCTCAACCAACATTTGTTGGCCCCGTACTGTGTCAAGGTATGATACTTCTAGTCCTTAACAACATTTCTAGTCCTTAATAACATCAACTCAGATTAAGCCAACATTCCAATGGCGGACCTGAGTTTTTGCCGCAACGTAACATTTTCTTGTACACAGAACGTAAATGGGTTATTTCTACCTGCATTTTGTGGCTGCATTGAAACGCATGTCCTACACTGTAGTACACTTCGTACCAATTTGCGTTAGCTAATAGCCATATTCTCTGTATTGCAAGTGCAATGGGCAGCAATGTAATTACAATTAATGAAGGAAGCTCGCGCAGTGCAACAGGGAAGCGAAGCATGTGCAAAGTGTAGGGAAAAATACGGAAGCGCTAAAAACACATTACTGCGCATTTCACAGTGCATGGAAATCGATGGCAAGCAAAACAGCCAGACATATAGAAATGGACAAATGTAGATTTTCAATGGTTTTCAAGGGATTGTTATACCAGATCTCTGCAAAAGAGTGAAAAGTTGAGATAGTGATAATGTAAGGCGATAGGGACCGCCCTCCGGAGTACACAAAGCTCGATATATTCAGATGCGGTGATGTGGTAACCAGGAGAGATCCAGCAATTCATGCTCGTGCTCACAAAAGCTGTCCTGGACGATTCGAGCTGTGAGAACAGGGGCGTTGTCGTCTTGGAACACAGCATTACCACCGAAAACGAACACTGTACCATGGGATGGACCTGATCAGCCAAAATGCTCACATAAGGCTTGACATGAATCCGACCTTGCAGAATAACTTTCGGCTCCATCGAATACCACCATATGCGTGTCCAAATCATCGTAGAACTCTCGCCATCTTTCACGCTTGAGATGTAAACTCGACCAGAAATTGGGAACGCTGTGAAACAAGACTCATCCGACTAAATAATTTTGCGGTCACTCATCACACATTTGCTTTGTGACTTAAGGCATGATGTTCTTCCGCTTACCCTGTATGCAGTACAAATCTTCGATATGGCCTCTCACCCGCCATACGAACGCCAACAATTTGCCCAAGATTGAAGTCATTTAGTTCGAGATAATGCACTCACAGATAGAGGGAATACTATTCTGATCGCGACTGCCACTTAAAACACATTGAGGACACAGCACAGGTGACGTCCATGTGAGATACAGCGGCACAACCTGAGGCCTTGTCTAGCATGTGCACTCATGTGCAAACGTGCATTTCTCGCGTTGGTTCCCTGTTCATTTTTCCACATTAGAACCATTTGGCAGATATTGCCACGGTTCGAGAATTTCCAGGAGGTACACGGTCCAGTCACGTTAATTTAACGATTGCCCACGTTCGGCATCAACGTGCAATAAACAGTCACATACGACAGTGGGAGTCATACTGTACAAAGCACATCTTGTGGGTGCGGAAAACAGTGCAGTCGTTGCCGTAAAGCGGAAACGGGGGGATTTAACTGACATCGAAAAGAGCGTGATCACTGGCTTTCGGGCCACGAGGGGAAGCATTTTCGAAACGACAAGTTTGTAAACTGTTCTCTTGCCATCGTGCATATACCATGCATGGCAAAATGGTGCTAATATAAATTGGCGCCATAGCAACTGTAGTGTATAGCGGGCCATATATAACAGGGGTGAAATAGGAAAGTGCAAAGATATATACCAGCAAATTCTCAAAGATATCCAACTGTCGAACAATTGAATCCCCAGATGTACCAAGTGGTTACCTATAGTATCTCCTGAACGACTGTTCAGCGAACGTTGCTTCATGTGTGTCTCCTCAGTAGGTGCCTGGTTCATGCACCGGAGCTTGGCCGAGCGGTTATAGGCGCTTCAGTCCGGAACCGCGCTGCTGCCACGGTCGCAGGTTCGACTACTGCCTCGGGCATGGATGCGTGTGATGTCCTTAGGTTAGTTAGGTTTAAGTAGTTCTACGTCTAGGGTACTGATGACCTCAGATGTTAATCCCCATAGTGCTTAGAGCCATTTGAAGCATTTGAACCATGCACCCATGCTGAAAACTGTTAAGCAGCGACAAAGGCTGGAATTCGCACGCTAGTATCGCAGCTGGACATCCACCTAGTGGTAACAGGCGACTTTTTCAAATTATTATCGTTATTATTATTCTCCAGTCAGAAACATACAGTTCACTGAGGCTTTTTGAGGATGATGCTGTGGTGTATCGAGAGGTTGTAACAATAGAAAATTGTAGTGAAATGCAGGAGGATCTGCAGCGAATTGACGCATGGTGCAGGGAATGGCAATTGAATCTCAATGTGAACAAGTGTAATATGCTGCGAATACATAGAAAGATAGATCCCTTATCATTTAGCTACAAAATAGCAGGTCAGTAACTGGAAGCAGTTAATTCCATAAATTATCTGTGAGTACGCATTAAGAGTGATTTAAAATGGAATGATCATATAAAGTTAATCTTCGGTAAAGCAGATGCCAGACTGAGATTCATTGAAAGAATCCTAAGGAAATGCAATCCGAAAACAAAGGAAGTAGGTTACAGTACGCTTGTTCGCCCACTGCTTCAATACTTCTCAGCAGTGTGGGATCCGTACCAGCGCGCTTCGTTACAGGATCATTTAGTAATAGCGAAAGCGCTACGGAGATGACAGATAAACTCCAGTGGAAGACTCTGCAGGAAAGACGCTCAGTAGCTCGGTACGGGCTTTTGTTAAAGTTTCGAGAACATACCTTCACCGAAGGGTCAAGCAGTATATTGCTCCCTCCTACGTATATCTCGCCAAGAGACCATGAGGATAAAATCTGAGAGATTAGAGCTCACACAGAATCATACCGACAATCCTTCTTTCCACGAACAATATGAGACTGGAATAGAAGGGAGAACGGAAAGAGGTACTCACGGTACCCTCCGCCACACACTGTCTGGTGGCTTGCGGAGTATGGATGTAGATGTAGATGTAGATACATGTACATCATTTTATACAGTTATGTTAAATTACTTTTGACCAATACCTGGCCACTGCCAGTAAATTTTCTGTTGCTTGTTGAAGGTCATCTTCTGTACAGGGGACTAGACATAATCAACACCGAAGAATGTGCCGGACTGTCTGTTCTTCTCCACAGTCACACAGAATATCATTTGGATCAGTGTATCCCCATTTTGCCAGGTAAACTTTAGAGCCTCCAACTCTGGATCTCAATCCATTCAGGGACTTCCGAATTGCCCATTCCACGTAATGGCCTGGAGGTAAGTCTTCAACAGCAAGGGGGAGGCTGGCCGTAGCCCTCCATAGTTGTAGCCTAGCTTTTTCAGCAGTGGTACCAAGTTCCTTTGATGTCCTAAGGAAACCCTTCCGTGACTTCAGCCGCCGCGGATGCGGTTCTTGCCCATACAGAGCATGAGTAATTTCCTGTTCGACTGCCTTCCTTTCCCTGTTCGCAGCTATTTCGAACAGGTGCTGGTGCTGTGCCTGAGAAATGGTAATGCTGGAGTGGATTTCAAGCAACCTCTTATGATTCTGCAGGTTTTGTTGAGAGCTACAAATATGTGCCTGTTTGGCGTGAGTAGAGTTATACCAAACACGACAGGCACACTCTGCCGCAGAATATTCGGACTGTTTCAGGTTGACTACCCCACTGTGATCCGGCCAGTTTCCGTAGGAGATTGTTCCTGGTGGAGTCTTTCGACTTGCATTTCGTGCAGCGCTTTTTATAAGTGAGAGATCTATAACTTGTCTCTCCCAGGTATTTTGGAATCTCCTAGTGTTCCAGTTCAACCCCGACCATACTATTTTCAACTTGCGAATGCCTTTCTTGTTTCTCAAACGAAAAGCACACATTTGGGCCTTTGAAGGGTTTGGTTTAAGCTGGTTTGTGTTGTAATATCTGGATAGATCTTCCAGTGCAGTCGTGAGGTTGTCCTCCACTCATTCAAACTCTGTGTTCTTGGCTGCTAGAGCGTGGTCGCCAGCATGTAAGAAGTTCCTGGTGTTTGGGGCTATAGGTTGGTCGTATCTGTATATAAAAAATGGTTCAAATGGCTCTGAGCACAATGGGACTTAACTGCTGTGGTCATCAGTCCCCTAGAACTTAGAACTACTTAAACCTACGTAACCTAAGGACATCACACAGATCCATGCCCGAGGTAGGATTCGAACCTGCGACCGTAGCGGTCACGCGGTTCCAGACTGTAGCGCCCAGAACCGCTCGGCCCCTCCGGCCGGCTCGTGTATATATTAAACAGAATTAGAGACAAAACAGTTTCTAGTGGGAGGCCATTCTTCTGTGGCCTCCATCTTTTTCAAACGAATCACTTTGTATGTTTCATCAGGCTGATGGCGGTTAAAACGATGGAAGGGCCCAGACAGCAGCAGGATGCATCATAGTTTGAGGAATGTTTTTGTGGTATTACCTCGGTGGACTCGTTATTCTGGAAGGCACAATGGATCAACACAAGATGCATCTATCTTTGGGGACCAGGTTCACACCTACATGCAGTTTGGTTTTCCTCGGCATGGTGGCGTATACCAGCAATACAGTGGAACGTATCACTCAGCTCGCAGTGTACGTGGGTGGTTTCATGTGTACAGGACAAGTTGATCGTTCTTCCATGGTCACCAGACTCCCCGAATTTGAAGCCAATCGAAAATCTGTGGGGTCCACCTCGATCAGGCTCTTCGTGTCGCGGATCGTCAACCGAGAAACCTAGCGCAACTTGCCACGGAACTGGAGTCAGCATTGCTCCATGTCGCACAAGATACATTCAAGAACTTCAGTGACACTCTTCTTGGCCGGCCGGAGTGGCCGAGCGGTTCTCGGCGCTACAGTCTCCTGTAGCGCCTAGAACCGCGTGACCGCTACGGTTGCAGATTCGAATCGTGGCTCGGGCACGGATGTGTGTGATGTCCTTAGGTTAGTTAGGTTTAAGTAGTTCTAAGGGACTGATGACTACAGCAGTTGTGTCCCATAGTGCTCAGAGCCATATGAACCATTTTGAACCACTCTTCTTGCGCGTTTCCCAGCGGTCCGCGGTGCAGAACGTGGTTATTCAGGCTTTTAACGTGTGGCCATATTATCGTGACTGGACAGTGTATAAAGTAAGCTCTCGACCTGAGTTGGCCATACAGGAGCGTGGTTTATGCTTTCAGCCCTCCGTCTCCCCTCACGCCTGTTGCAGGACCGTCGGGTATTCGCCAAAACACTCGCTCCTCCGTATCAGCTGCAACATGCACGAAAATGCTATGAGACGACGTTGCAATTTTGCTGCACTTCAATAAGAGCTTTTCTGATACCTTGACCACACTTTTCATTGTTTCCAAAACGACCGATCGCGTTTCGATATTCCGTCATTTCCAAAGGCTACATAATATAACATAATACTTGCATCAAAAGGCATGAAAATACGGTGCATTTGATCATTGCTTAGAGACGTACTATAATGAGCAGAGTATGGCTTTTCAGGTGACCTGTGTTACGTCAATAACATAAAATTGTTTATTAGATACATTGTATCTCGTCAACATTCTCAATCACGAGAAAAGTGCAAACTGATACCAAGTGACAAACTGGAAGCCAAGTGGACTGGAAACGTGCAGCATTTATTTGTTTACACCTGAGTTTTTATAGTTACGTCGTATAAAAACAGCTTCATGAGTAAACAGTTCATGGAAAACACTTTAATAATATTTTACAAACGGGTCTGAAATAATGCATTGGAACACAACGCTGAGTGGCGCTGGGGTACATGAGGCCAACTGCCTATTAACAAGCAGTTTTTTCCTAGAACTAACATCGTATAAAAGCATCATTAAAAGTTGATAAATACCATTTTATAAGAATTCACAATGTCTAGATATAGCAACTGGGGTATGTAGCGTTCACTTATGTAGAACAGGTGGAGCCCATTCATTGCTATTTCCGCCAATGGGAGTACATGTAAATGCCTGGAAACAAAATTGCTTCTTAATAGGTGTTGCAACTGCGACCAGGACCGCTGTGGGATAGCACTGACGAAAGGCGCGTAGGGACCCGCGGAGAGGCCCGCGAACGACACAACGGAGAAGGACGGACACGACCAACGTAGGACAGAACGAATACGACAAGACCGAACAACAGAGTCACAACGAAACAAACTCGTACACGAACCAGGAAGAAAGCCGTCTAGAGCAAGAAAGGTGCAAACCAACGTAAGCAGGATAAGACTGACTTCATGGGCTTTTTTTTTCTTTATTGTTATTTAACACCTTACATAAATGTGGGCTGGCAGCAGCACACTACGGTGCTCTTCAGCCACAAGTTTTACAAAGAAAATACAAGGGAGACACACAGTATACAGTACAAAGTGGGGGGCAAAAGACAGTAGACACAGAGAACAAATAACACGTAGCGGTTCACACGCGAAGACACCAAAAGAAACTGATGGCACTGTACACGGACACTGATGATGGAGAGAACACGTGACAGATGAAGCGTGGGCGGCGAAAGACACTGAGGCACAAACACGACGGCACATACACTAAAACGATGGCGATGATCTCCAGCGGGCGAATGTCCACTGAAACGTGTGTGAGTCCAGGGACCTGCCAAGAGGGGAAGAAGGTGGTGGGGGAGGGAGAGCAAAGATGCCAATGGCAGAGGAGATGATGGGAGGAATGAAGGTATGGGGTAGGGGGAGCCTGGGGGAGGAGCGGGGGAAGGGAGGAGAAGGGGAACGAGGAAGGAGAGAGGGTTTCCTAGGAACATACACAGGAAGTGGGAGGGGAGTATCAAAGTTGGTAGGAGGGGTAGATAGAGGGGAGGAGGGTATCATCAGGGAGGGGGAAGCTGGCGGAAGCCACCATGGGAGAGGGTAAGGAGAGTGAAGAGATGGAGAGCAGGTGGGATGTGATTATACAGGCACGGCAGTGGGCAGGGGCGGAAGATGAGGAGGGTCAAGTTTATGGGAGGTGTAGAAGATCTTTATCTGTTGGAGGAAAAGGAGGAGGTGGGGGAACGGAATAAGGTCGTACAGGATCTGCATTGGGGAGGGGAGGCGGATGCAATAGGCGAGGCCAAGAGCATGGCGTTCAAGGATCTGAAGGGATTTGTAAAAGGTAGGAGGAGCGGAGATCCAGGCAGGGTGGGAATAGCAGAGGATAGGGCGGAGGAGGGATTTATAGGTGTGGAAGATGGTGGAGGGGTCCAGATCCCATGTGAAGCCAGAAAGGAGCTCGAGGAGACGAAGTCGGGAGTGTGCCTTGGCTTGGTTTGTCTGGAGGTTGGGGGTCCAGGAGAGGTGGCGGTCTAGGGTGGCGTCAAGGTACTTAAGGGTGGGGGTGAGGGCGATAGGACGGCCATGATGACATAATAGTCGAGGAAGCGGAAGGAAGGGATGGTTTTGCCTACAATGATCGCCTCGGTTATGGAAGGATCTTGATGTGCCAGTGGCCGGCGCTTAAGTACGCTCTCGGGGGCGCCGCTATTGGCCGCTGGGACCACGTGTTCCAATGGTGACGCCCCCACACTAAAAGCGCTACAGGAGGCGCGCGCCGCCACTACTTGTGGTACATTACAAACGCTACCCACAACTCTTCAGACAGTAAAGCTACCTATCCACAGTGTACACACGTGTTACAGAACAAACTTCCCCTCCATTACTCACCTCCACTGCACACTGAAACCCAATTACAGTCAACCAAGTTAAATCTGTGCATTATACTTACTGTTCACAGTCTCTTGATTGCTGTACTCCCTACCTCTGAACTGGTAGAAATAGGAAGACTTCGGCGTGGGAAGTCTGATCACAGTCACTGATAGTAATTGCATTACTACTACTACTAATAATAATAATACTGTGTACAGCGCTATTGTAGCGCCCATGTAGTTACTGCAGTGTCGTGCTGTCGACTGACTTTTCTGTTTGGACGTGAGCAATGAAGCAATTACTAGACTACTGGCGCTACTATCTATAATTTGAGGAAAACATTTGCTTGAGATATTTAGCATTTGTTACGGATATGTCTCACTTTTATCTTCAGCAAAATACACTGAAGCTCTGAGGAAACTGATATAGGCATGGGTATTCGGAGATATGTAAAGAGGCAGAATACGGCTTTGCGGTCGGCAACGCCTATATAAGAAATTACGTGTGTGGTGCAGTTGTTAGATCGGTTGCAGCTGCTACAACGGCAGGCTATGAAGATGTAAGTTAGTCTGAATGTGGTGTTATAGTCGGCACACTAGCGATGAGACAAAGCATCTCCGAAGTAGCGATGAAGCGGGCATTTTTCCGTAGGACATCTTCACGAATGTACCGTTGTTGTTATTATTGTTGTGGTCTTCAGTCCTGAGACTGGTTTGATGCAGCTCTCCATGCTACTCTATCCTGTGCAAGCTTCTTCATCTCACAGTACCTACTGCAACCTACATCCTTCTGAATATGCTTAGTGTATTCATCTCTTGACCTCCCTCTACGATTTTTACCCTCCACGCTGCCCTCCATTGCTAAATTGGTGATCCCTTGATGGCTCAAAACATGTCCTACCAACCGGTCCCTTCTTTTTGTCAAGTTATGCCACAAACTCCTCTTCTCCCCAATTCTGTTCAATACCTCCTCATTAGTTTTGTGTTCTACCCATCTTATCTTCAGCGTTGTTCTATAGCACCACATTTCGGAAGCTTCTATTCTCTTCTTGTCTAAACTATTTATCATCCATGTTTCACTTCCACACATGGCTACACTCCATACAAATACTTTCAGAAACGACTTCCTGACACTTAAATCTATACTCGATGTTAATAAATTTCTCTTCTTCAGAAAGGATATCCTTGCCATTGCCAGTCTACAAGTTACATCCCCTCTACTTCGACCATAATCAGTTATTTTCCTCCCTAAATAGTAAAACTCCTTCACTACTTTAAGTGTCTCATTTCCTAATCTAATTCCCTCAGCATCATCCGATTTAATTTGACTACATTCCACTATCTCCGTTTTGCTTCTGTTGAATTGTACCGTGAGTATCAGAAATTCGGTGAAACATCACATCTCCGACATCGCTGCGGCCGGTAAAAGATCCTGGAACAATGGGACCAATGACGCCTGAAGAGAATCGTTGAACGTGACAGAAGTGCAACCCTTTCGCAAATTGCATCACAATTCAATGCTCGGCTATCAACAAGTATCAGCGTGGCAACAATTCAACGAAACATCGTCGATTTGGGCTTTCAAAGCCGAAGGCCAACTCGTATACCCTTGATAGCTACACGACAGAAAGCTTTACACCTCGTCAACACCGACATTGGACCGTTAACGACTGGAAACATTTTGTCGGTACAGACGAGTCTCATTTCAAACTGATTACGGTTTGGAGACAACGTCAGAGTTCATGGAATCTGCATGTCAGAAGAGTACTGTTGAAGCTGGTGGAGGCTCTGTAACGGCGTGGGGCGTGTGCAGTTGGAGTGATATGGGACCTCAGATACATCTAGATACGACTCTGACAGGTGACACGTACGTAAGCATCCTGACTGATCACCTGCTGCCATTTATGTCCATTGTACATTCCGACGGACTTTCGCCATTCCAGCAGGACAATGCCACACCCCACATGTCCAGAATTGCTACAGAGTGGCTCCAAGAATACTCTTCTGAGTTAAACACTTCCGCTGGCCACCAAAATCCCCAGACAACAATACTGAGGATATCTGGGAAGACTTCCAATGTACTATTCAGAAGAAATTTCCACCATCACGTACTCTTACGGATTCTTCAGGATTCGTGTTGTTAATTTACTCTAGCACTACAACAGACATTGGTCGAGTCCATGCCATGTCGTGTTGCTGTATTTTTGCGTGCTCGTGGGGCCGCTACACGATATTAGTCAGGTGTATTTATTTATTTATTTATTTAACCTGGCAAGATTAGGGCCATCAGGCCCTCTCTTACATCTAACCAGGCATTCTACTTATTTTACATTCATATGTTTTAGTAGGCATGTTAAACTACATCTAATACAAAAAGTGAGATAAACAATTAGAAAGGTACACCTGGAAAAATACATTATTGAAGAGAAAGATTTTAGATAGGAGAGCTGGCAGCAGGGAGTATGAGGGAGACTCATGGTGAAGGGAGGAGAATAATAGAGAGACATAATGAAACATAATTAAGGAAATATAAAGGAAAAAAAGACTGCGTGGCTAATATAGATGAAGAGGAAGGCATCTCAGGAGCAAGATAGGAGATGCTAGCTTTGCTATTTGACAGATGAGAGGATTGGCCTTGCACATTAATTTTGTGGAGAATTTTATGAGGATGATAGTAGGAAATGCTTCAACTTCTTCTTAAAAGCAACAGGAGATTGAATTTTCCTCAAGGTAAGGGGCACTTTGTTCCAGAGGCGGACAGCGGCAACTGAGAAGGAGCTCTGCTGTGTACATTGCGTCCATTATGTGTGAATAAATTATCGTGGCAAGTAACACTCAATTCTGAACGGGTACTGTAATCTGATGGACACTATAACTACCATTATGTAATACCTGCCTACGTGCACAGCTTCGATAGACTGTATACTGATTTACTGACCCACACCCCCCTGGCTTACGTTTGTTGTATACGGGCCTCGAGCATGTCGTCAGACGACAGCAAACTTGCTAGATTTTATACATTACGATTAGCAACCTGCAGTACATTCAGGCCGCAGCAGCTGCTTTTAATTGGAAGGCACGGTGTTACCTGTTTCTAATACAGAGCTGTTTTAGATTAGCTGTTCAGCTTTTTCTTGTGTCTTACATGCGGCAGTTGACTGAGATTCAAGTACCGAGGTATATGTAATGGCGGTATTCTGATGACTAACATTTAGGCTGCTGGAACAGGGTAGCTTCCTTCTTAATTGTTTGACATTGTATTTATCTTCCTACTGCTCATAAATGGTTTTAACTGCATGCGCAGCTAATTTCTTATTCCTCTGGACTCGGTGCTGAACGGATTGCATCGGCTTTTTGTTTTGGGCTGTATCATATTGAACTCGGCGCTAAATTAATATAAATATTGTTTCTTCATTGTTATATTGTTTTTCAAGTAATACTTATTCCAAGAAGCATGGTGCTCAGCTTACTTCAATTTCATGACTATAACTTATCGTTCCAAGCAAATCAAATTTATGGTTTTATGATGCTGGTTATTTATGTTATTAATAAGTGGATAAATGTGGTACTGCTAACCCGAAGTCATGTAGTTGATTCCTCATTTTCATTCTAAGGGTCATACTTACCACCCCTCAGCCACAAACACTTTCCCTCATATAATCACTTTCAGCAGTTCTTCATTTCGTACCAAGTCCGTCCATTTTAATTTTTGGCATATTTTAGTGCCGAAATTTCATTGAGAAATACAGAGAGTTTAATAGAGGTACACATTTACTATCCCTAGTAAACAGAGAAAAGCTGTGGGACTTACTGAACAAAAGAGGACACGAATAACAAAGGTAGTAAGAAGTATGAGCCAGGATCAGAAATCGCAGTTGCAGGAAATGGGAAGTCAAAGACCAATAGAAATTAGGGAGCAAGACAAGAATGCAGTTTGTCCCGAATCTTTTTAAATTTGTATTGACAGCATGCTGAGGCAACTGGTGTGCTTATGATCTGGATGAAAGAAACTACTCTGTGACTTAATCTTTGCTTACGATCAGATACTGAATGGCGATTGCGAGAAAACGCGAAATACCTGCTCATATCCAAATGGTTCAAATGGCTCTGAGCACTATGGAACTTAACATCTGAGGTCATCAGTCCCCTAGAACTTAGAACTACTTAAACCTAACTAACCTAAGGACATCACACACATCCATGGCCAAGGCAGAATTCGAACCTGCAGCCGTAGCCTGCTCGTATTCCAACGGCAAGAGCTAAGTTATACGATTTAGTGGTATTTTCAAAGAAAACGTAAGCTATGGATTTCAGAGTCTGAGAAACACTTCCCAGCGAAATAACAGCAAATCATCATGAACCAGAAAGAATTAAATCGCTCAACTTCTTACGACATTTTATCTCATTCACGGCAGATATGGCGTACAAAAGAAAGTAGAAAGATCTGATTACATTCCCAGGAAGAGTCCGACAGATGAAGTAATGCTGACGTGGAACAAGAACTTTAATAAAGAAATTAAGGGAATACAGGATGGGAGACATCACACGAGCGGAAGACGACGGAATATCAAAATATTACGCACTGGGGCGATAATCTTCAGGAAGACGAAAGAAAAAATATGGAAACACCAATAACTTCACAGATGATGGCGTAACAGGCAAATGCCTCACACATGCAAAAAGGAAAAGTGCAGAATTTTAGAGCGAATAGGGGAGAGTACCTCTTGCAGTTTTTCACGCAGCTGCTTTATCAGAGAGATTTGGCTGACAAACCTGTCGGCCATTTTCTACCTATTTTTCGTTTAACCGACCTTTTTTCCCGCCATTTGGCAAACCTTTTTATTTTTCACCCTGTTCGCGCGAATGCGACTGTGTTGTGCCAGGAGCAGTTTTTTATTTCTCCCGACAGAATTTAATTAAGAGGGATTACAGAGCACAAAAGGACGAGCCGGCGGGCACAAAGGTGGGACTCTCGCTTTCCCTTCCTTTGAAGCGCTCCGCTGCAGCGGCTTCGATTTGGCTGCACGTTGGCAGGCGGTCAACACGAGAGGCCAACGCAAGCCTCACGTGTGACGTGTGTGTGTGTGTGTGTGTGCGCGCGCGTGTGCACCTATGGGACAGATGCGTGTGGCTAAGCACTAGACCCGTGAGTCTGCGGGCGACGGAACTGGCGAGTCTATGTCGACATACATTTTTGAGTGGTGTATTACCGTTCCAGTTCTACTGAAAGGGTACAGTACCGCCCGACATCGAAAATAGGTATAACATACTTCATTATTCTTGTCAGAACAACATATTTTTTTGTAAAAATAACTCAGTTTCAATTAATACCACGAAGCCGGATACCAGTGTGGGAAAGAATGACAATTTATTTATTTAATTGATCACATGTGCACTCCCACAAAGTAAATCCCTACATCCAGTTTGGTGAGATCTGTGAAATGAATGAATGTTTGGTCGCCTGCTAACCGCAGATAGTGAATGTGAATATATCGTCATCTTTGAGACGATTCTTTGGTCACCTTTGGTGGAACCAAAGAGATGAAACTTACCGGAGCTTTGAGAGCCTGAAATGTGGCTGACCAGTACGGTAGCATGGTCTTCCCCCACCTTGACAGAGGTGCGAGATGACCTGAAGAACGGCCATGTTTCAGCACTCTGCCGCTGGATCTAGTGTTGGTAAGACCTGTCTTACGTGTGCTCCGTTAAGACAAAAAGAGTGGAGATATGGTATGCATGTGAAATACTTAAGAGTAGTTTAGAATAATAATTTCTCTATTTCAGCAACTTTTGCAGGGAGAATTAAGTGTCAGGCAGGTAATATTAAGGGGATCATAGTAATCTTCGGAAGTGACCAACGGTCATAATGAAACCATGTGTAGCAGTAAGTTGAAATACTTCCGAGTGCTTAAGCTGAATTACTATCGTGTGTACTAGAAGTTGGAAATATTTCAGAAATGGCGTGTGAAGGACTTGAAATTAGAGACGAACACTTCCACGTGGTGAGTACTGTGTGAGTCTCAATCTGTGTATGAGACAAAGGATAAAGACAAGTGCTCGTCCATGATATGAGTTGAGGACCCGCATGTGTGTTGAATATGTTCCTAATATTACTTTGCGTGTTATGTTTACGTGTGACGCTTGATTCAAACTATAATACTCTGAGAGAGAAGCAAGCTGAGTCAGCCGTCTATGCAGCAACGCCACTTGGCTTGCATTGCACAGGAAGATGTGCATATATCCTCCAGAGTTCGTAGTAGGAAAGCAAAGTTACGAAGAGGGGCAGTGTCGTGTGATACTGGGATGAATACTAATTGAAGTTGGAAAGCTGAAAGTGATAATGTTGTGACTATTCCTTGTGTTGTATTCCATGTTGCAGTGGGGCGTATGTCACGTAATTTAAGTATGTGTGGTTTGCATGGGAGAGTGGCTAGGTAGTTTCAGAGGTAGTGGGTTATGCATGTTCCTTTTGTACTGCTCGGTCTGGAGGAAAGTTTCGTGATGATGGTTGTGAGAGTAGAAGTGTGAGATATAGCAAAAGATCCACCATCGTATCCAGAAAGTGCACTGTAGCGTTAAATAATTACGAGACCATAAGATAGAGAATCACCAATGTAAAACCATGCCCACTGGGCGGAATTTCTCATGTGTTATTGTTGTAGGTTATAGAATGTGTGTGTTTAGGTTATAGAATTTATGGGAATAAATAACATAGTGAAAAGAAAGAGATTGGTTGCCTTTTCCTTCGAATTGTATGTTGTCATGATATCCAGAAATTACACTCCTGGAAATTGAAATAAGAACACCGTGAATTCATTGTCCCAGCAAGGGGAAACTTTATTGACACATTCCTCGGGTCAGATACATCACATGATCACACTGACAGAACCACAGGCACATAGACACAGGCAACAGAGCATGCACAATGTCGGCACTAGTACAGTGTATATCCACCTTTCGCAGCAATACAGGCTGCTATTCTCCCATGGAGACGATCGTAGAGATGCTGGATGTAGTCCTCTGGAACGGCTTGCCATGCCATTTCCACCTGGCGCCTCAGTTGGACCAGCGTTCGTGCTGGACGTGCAGACCGCGTGAGACGACGCTTCATCCAGTCCCAAACATGCTCAATGGTGGACAGATCAGGAGATCTTGCTGGCCAGGGTAGTTGACTTACACCTTCTAGAGCACGTTGGGTGGCACGGCATACACGCGGACGTGCATTGTCCTGTTGGAACAGCAAGTTCCCTTGCCGGTCTAGGAATGGTAGAACGATGGGTTCGATGACGGTTTGGATGTACTGTGCACTATTCAGTGTCCCCTCGACGATCACCAGAGGTGTACGGCCAGTGTAGGAGATCGCTCCCCACACCATGATGCCGGGTGTTGGCCCTGTGTGCCTCGGTCGTATGCAGTCCTGATTGTGGCGCTTACCTGCACGACCCCAAACACGCATACGACCATCATTGGCACCAAGGCAGAAGCGACTCTCATCGCTGAAGACGACATGTCTCCATTCGTCCCTCCATTCACGCCTGTCGCGTCACCACTGGAGGCGGGCTGCACGATGTTGGGGCGTGAGCGGAAGACGGCCTAACGATGTGCGGGACCGTAGACCAGCTTCATGGAGACGGTTGCGAATGGTCCTCGCCGATACCCCAGGAGCAAGAGTGTCCCAAATTTGCTGGGAAGTGGCGGTGCGGTCCCCTACGGCACTGCATAGAATCCTACGGTCTTGGCGTGCATCCGTGCGTTGCTGCGGTCCGGTCCCAGGTGCACCTTCCGCCAACCACTGGCGACAACATCGATGTACTGTGGAGACCTCACGCCCCACGTGTTGAGCAATTCGGCGATACGTCCACCCTGCCTCCCGCATGCCCACTATACGCCCTCGCTCAAAGTCAGTCAACTGCACATACGGTTCACGTCCACGCTGTCGCGGCATGCTACCAGTGTTAAAGACTGCGATGGAGCTCCGTATGCCACGGCAAACTGGCTGACACTGACGGCGGCGGTGCACAAATGCTGCACAGCTAGCGCCATTCGACGGCCAACACCGCCGTTCCTGGTGTGTCCGCTGTGCCGTGCGTGTGATCATTGCTTGTACAGCCCTCTCGCAGTGTCCGGAGCAAGTATGGTGGGTCTGACACACCGGTGTCAATGTGTTCTTTTTTCCATTTCCAGGAGTGTATAATGTGTGCGCCATTCATATTCAGTGCAATGGCTATATGTTGATCAAAGCCGTTAAATAAGAAAGAAAATGTGGTATTGCCTGTGCGTAGTGAACAGTCAGAGTTCTGTAAATCACTAATAGTCAGATGTGCGTTTCCGTTGCGTAATATTCATGCAGGAGGATAATTTGTAACTTAATTGTGAGTACCAGAGTTCACGTTATATAAATAAGAATGAATCCACTGGCTTGGCAAACCACTCATCTAGCAGGCCTCACTGCTTGATGCCACAGTATGAGCAAGGAATGTGGGTGCTTCTCACTATCAAACAGCGCTTTGGCTAAATACACACATCAAATAAAGTTTGTCTGACGAACCGGTGTCAGGCTCTGTCTCCGGCTGATACTGATGTTCGGCCGGAGATGTCTGCTTGCCCTGTTCCAGAGGTTGCCCCTCAGTCTGCAAGATCCGGGCAGTCGCAGAGGCTGGGCTTACTGGTAATTGGGAGCTCCAATGTCAGGCGCGTAATGGGGACCCTTAGGGATATGGCAGCAAGAGAGGGGAAGAAAACCAATGTGCACTCCTTGTGCATACCGGGAGGAAGTCATTCCAGATGTGGAATGGGTCCTTCCGGTTGCCATGAAGGGTACAGGGTGCACCCATGTGCAGGTGGTCGCTCATGTCGGCACCAATGATGTGTGTCTCTATGGATTGGAGGAAATCCTCTCTGGCTTCCGGCGGCTATCTGATTTGGTGAAGACTGCCAGTCACGCTAGCGGGATGAAAGCAGAGCTCACCATCTGCAGCATCGTCGACAGGACTGACTGCAGACCTTTGGTACAGAGTCGAGTGGAGGGTCTGAATCAGAGGCTGAGACGGTTCTGCGACCGTGTGGGCTGCAGATTCCTCGACTTGCGCCATAGGGTGGTGGGGTTTCGGGTTCCGCTGGATAGGTCAGGAGACCACTACATGCAGCAAGAGGCTACGCGGGTAGCAGGGGCTGTGTGGCATGGACTGGGCGGTTTTTTAGATTAGATGGCCTCGGGCAAGTACAGAAAGGGCAACAGCTTCAAAGGGTGCGGGACAAAGTCAGGACATGTGGGGACCAAGCAGCAATCGGTATTGTAATTGTAAACTGTCGAAGCTGCATTGGTAAAATACCGGAACTTCAAGCGCTGATAGAAAGCACCGAAGCTGAAATCGTTATAGGTACAGAAAGCTGGCTGAAGCCAGATATAAATTCAGCCGAAATTTTTACAAAGGCACAGACGGTGTTTAGAAACGATAGATTGCATGCAACCGGTGGTGGCGTGTTTGTCGCTGTTAGTAGTAGATTATCCTGTAGTAGTAGAACAGCTGTGAGAAAATTTGGAACACATTTCACATAAATTTTCTCAGCATATTATAGTCTTAGGTGGAGATTTCAATTTACCAGATATAGACTGGGATACTCAGATGTTTAGGACGGGTGGTAGGCACTGAGCATCGAGTGACATTATACTGAGTGTACTATCCGAAAACTACCTCGAGCAACTAAACAGAGAACCGACTCGTGGAGATAACATCTTGGACCTACTCATAACAAACAGACCCGAACTTTTCGACTCTGTAAGTGCAGAACAGGGAATCAGTGATCATAAGGCCGTTGCAGCATCCCTGAATATGGAAATTAATAGGAATATAAAAAAAGGAGGAAGGTTTATCTGTTTAGCAAGAGTAATAGAAGGCAGATTTCAGACTACCTTACAGATCAAAACGAAAATTTCTGTTCCGACACTGACAATGTTGAGCGTTTATGGAAAAAGTTTAAGGCAATTGTAAAATGCGTTTTAGACAGGTACGTGCCGAGTAAAACTGTGAGAGACGGGAAAAACCCACCGTGGTTCAACAACAAACTTAGGAAACTACTGCGGAAGCAACGAGAGCTTCACTCCAAGTTTAAACGCAGCCAAAACCTCTCAGACAAACAGAACCTAAACGATGTCAAAGTTAGCGTAAGGAGGGCTATGCGTGAAGCGTTCAGTGAATTCGAAAGTAAATTTCTATGTACCGACTTGACAGAAAATCCTAGGAAGTTCTGGTCTTACGTTAAATCAGTAAGTGGCTCGAAACAGCATATCCAGACACTCCGGGATGATGATGGCTTTGAAACAGAGGATGACACGCGTAAAGCTGAAATACTAAACACCTTTTTCCAAAGCTGTTTCACAGAGGAAGACCGCACTGCAGTTCCTTCTTTAAATCCTCGCAGAAACCAAAAAAATGGCTAACATCGAAATAAGTGACCAAGGAATAGAAAAGCAACTGAAATCACTCAACAGAGGAAAGTCCACTGGACCTGATGGAATACAGATTCGATTCTACACAGAGTACGCGAAAGAACTTGCCCCCCTTCTAACAGCCGTGTACCGCAAGTCTCTAGAGGAACGGAAGGTTCCAAATGATTGTAAAAGAGCACAGGTAGTCCCAGTCTTCAAATAGGGTCGTCGAGCAGATGCGCAAAACTATAGACTTATCTCTCTGACGTCGATCTGTTGTAGAATTTTAGAACATGTTTTTTGCTCGAGTATCATGTCGTTTTTGGAAACCCAGAATCTACTCTGTAGGAATCAACATGGATTCCGGAAACAGCGATCGTGTGAGACCCAGCTCGCTTTATCTGTTCATGAGACCCAGAAATTATTAGATACAGGCTGCCAGGTAGATGCTATTTTCCTAGACTTCCGGAAAGCGTTCGATACAGTTCCGCGCTGTCACCTGGTAAACAAAGTAAGAGCCTACGGAATATCAGACCAGCTGTGTGGCTGGATTGAAGAGTTTTAAGCAAATAGAACACAGCATTTTGTTATCAATGGAGAGACGTCTACAGACGTTAAAGTAACCTCTGGCGTGCCACTTGGTAGTGTTATGGGACCATTGCTTTTCACAATATATA
Organism: Schistocerca gregaria; assembly: GCF_023897955.1. NCBI lineage: Eukaryota > Metazoa > Arthropoda > Insecta > Orthoptera > Acrididae > Schistocerca > Schistocerca gregaria. The sequence continues at coordinate 136,117,451 of NC_064928.1, forward strand.
TAAATGACCTAGTAGATAGTGTCGGAAGTTCCATGGGACTTTTCGCGGATGATGCTGTAGTATACAGAGAAGTTGCAGCATTAGAAAATTTTAGCGAAATGCAGGAAGGTCTGCAGCGGATAGGCACTTGGTGTAGGGAGTGGCAACTGACCGTTAACATAGACAAATGTAATGTATTGCGAATATATAGAAAGAAGGATCCTTTATTGTATGATTATATGATAGCGGAACAAACACTGGTAGCAGTTACTTCTGTTAAATATCTGGGAGTCTGTGTGCGGAACGATTTGAAATGGAATGATCATATAAAATTAATTATTGGTAAAGCGGGTACCAGGTTGAGATTCATTGGGAGAGTCCTTAGAAAATGTAGTCCATCAACAAAGGAGGTGGCTTACAAAACACTCGTTCGACCTATATTTGAGTATTGCTCATCAGTATGGGATCCGTACCAGATCGGGTTGACGGAGCAGATAGAGAAGATCCAAAGAAGAGCGGCACGTTTCGTCACAGGGTTATTTGGTAACCGTGATAGCGTTACGGAGATGTATAGCAAACTCAAGTGGCAGACTCTGCAAGAGAGGCGCTCTGCATCGCGGTGTAGCTTGCTCGCCAGGTTTCGAGAGGGTGCGTTTCTGGATGAGGTATCGAATATACTGCTTCCCCCTACTTATACCTCCCGTGGAGATCACGACTGTAAAATTAGAGAGATTCGAGCGCTCACGGAGGCTTTCAGACAGTCGTTCTTCCCGCGAACCATACGCGACTGGAACAGAAAAGGGAGGTAATGACGGTGGCACGTAAAGTGCCCTCCGCCATACACCGTTGGGTGGCTTGCGGAGTATGAACGTAGATGTAGATGTAGATGTAGATCCACTGCAGTAGTAGTCCTTGGGCGGCCTGAGCGATGCATGCCATCGACAGTTGCTGTCTCCCTGTATCTCCTACATGTCCGAACAAAATCGCGTTGGTTGACTCTGCCTGGACACTTCCATTGTTGAGAGCACCTCCTGGCACAAACAAATCATGCGGACTCGATCTAACCACGTTACTGGTAGTCTAGGCATGGATGAACCACAGAAAATTTGTGCAGTGTTCCTCAATCGCGGTGAAATGTTTGGAACTGAGTGGGTGTCCGACCCCCTCCGTCTAACAGGCGCTGCTCATGCATGGTTGTTTACATCTCTGAACAGTGAAATTGACTGTCTCTGCGATATAACATCCACAGTCGACCTTTGTCTTCAGGAGTTATGGGAACTGGGGTGCTGTTAAACATTTTTTGAAGTGTGTAATTAATTTTAATATCGAGTTTTAGTCTATCAAAATTAAAAATAAAAGTTAGTCAGTACTTTGATTTCCTCACATCATATTTTGCCTTTTTCTGTATCTTGATGATTGCATTTCCTATAATCAACACTGAAGAAGCTGGTGCGGGGTCAGTTCAAGCTGGTGGAGGCTCTGTAATGGTGTGGAGTGTGTGCAATTCGAACGATATGGGACCCCTGATACGTCTAGATAGGACCTGAGCGGTGTCACGTAAGTAAGCTTCCTCTCTGACCACCTGCGTCCATTTGTGTCCATTCTGCATTCAGACGGACTTTGGCCATTCCACCAGGACAATACGACATCCCGTACATGCAGAATTGTCACAGAGTGGCTACAGGAACACTCTCCTGAATTTAAATCCCTTCGCTGGCCTCCAAACTCTCCAGGCATGAACATTATTGAGCATATCTGCGATGCCTTACAAAGTGCTGTTCAGAGGAGATCCCCACCCCCTCGTTCTCTTACGGATTTATTGACAGCCCTGCGGGATTCATTGTGTCAATTCCTTCCAGCACTACTTCAGACGTCAGTCTTGTCCATGCCACGATATTCGGCAGGTGTAGCAGTTTCTTTGGCTCTTCAGTGTACTTTATTTTGCACTAGTCTGTTTCAGTACAGAGTGAGTCCCATCACACGTGACACCCCTTTTATTTTGTGTACGGTTCCAAATACTGAAACGGGCTTTCCGGAATTTACAGCGTGCTGAGAGGCACGTAATCATTGTATGGATAACGCTCTAAACTCTGGTATCAATCATGATATTGAAACAAGTATGGCTTTCTTAAGTGGACCCGTATTACTGCATTCAGTGGCTCCTGGAAACATACAGTGATATAGCGATTATTAATATTGGTGATGAAACCTTTCGCACACGAATCCGAGAAATGTACTAAAACAGGAAAGCAATGGGGCCAGAGTCTTATTCCAGATTTCGTCGTTATATGCAGCAAGACAGGCCTACGCTACTTGAATAAAACCTTACACCATCAGCAATGGTTTTCGTGTTTTGAGCAAGGCACATGTTGGCTTCCGGCACATCAGATGGAGCTTACAAGAACTCTTTCAAATGTGCATGCGTTTCCAGGTTTTTGTGGCAAAAGCTACAGTTAACGCGGACAGTTCTCCTTTTAAACCCTCCCAGTGGCTCATCTCTCATAATGATAAACGGTTCTATTCACGGTAAACGATGAATTATTCTATATATATTTTTAGATTTGAAAAACAAGAAAAAGAAAAATAACTGACTTGTCTTTGAATGGGGCGCCTAAATCCTTCCTAAAGGCAAAATAGACATTAATGTCTCTAGTCACTGCTCGAAATTGTAATTAGGCGGAATGCATTTTAAATAAACTAATCACTTTATTCAGAATGATCGACAACATGCCACCCACGAAATAAATACCGCTCTGCATGAAACGAAGTTTTACCCTTTACATAAGCATGTGCTTCAATTGTTTACAGTTGACCGTAAAGCACATTGTCAATGTCCTTTCTAGATATCAAGCAAACAAAAACAAACACCGTCAGAACAGGTCTCGAAGGCCCAACGGGAGCCGACCGGCCGCCGTGTCATCCTCATCCTACAGGTGTCATCATATGGGCATGTGGTCAGCACACCACTCTCCCGGCCGTTGTCAATTTTCGTGACCGGTGCCGCTTCTTCTCAATCACGTAGCTCCTCAGTTGGCGTCACAGAGGCTGAGTGCACCCCGCTTGGCGACAGCACTCATCAGACCCAGACGGTGACCCAACCAAGTGCTAGCCAAGCCGGACAGCGCTTAACTTCAGTGATCTGATTTTAACCAGTGTTACCACTGTGGCAAGGCCGTTCGCCCTTTCGAGACATAGTCGAAACTAATTGGGTGATATGCCTTTGTATGCTGTGGCGATTCGATAGCACATATCGTCTGGTGTTGTTGGGAATGCATTCTTGAGAACGCCCCACAGAAAGAAATCAAGAGTCAAATGAGGCGACTTGGACAACTATTGTACTGTAGCATTCCGTCCTATCCAACGGTCAGGAAACGTTTAATTCAGTATTTGGGCTGAAACACGTGAAGAGTCTTCTGGGCGGTTGTCGTGTTGGAACCACACACACAGTGGCTTATCCAGTGGTACCTCTTTTAGAAGAACATCTAGAACGTCCGTAAGGAAGACTGCATAGGTGTTTCCCTGTAATACCCCTGGGATGGAGCAATGTGCCACAATGGAATTTTCTATGACGCCGCACCATACGTCTATGCTACTCGTTGATGTACCTTATGAGGCATGGTTTTTCTGTTGCCTAGTGGTACATGTTTCGTAAATTAAATTTACTGTGGATCGTAGCTGTTGCTTCGTAAATAAAAAGCTGACGTCAGAAAGACGTTCTATTGTCTACCATGCGCTGCAATGTAAACTTACCAAATTCTATTATCACTTTCGAAACCACGTCCCTCGAGTGCCTGATGCAGTGACAGATGACAAGGGTGCAATGTATGTCGATGCAAATGTGAATGACACTCGTCTGGTTGATCCCACATTCCTACGTCTCGTACCGCCGTACCCTTTTGTCAACATTGCTTTGGCATTCGCTGTGTAAAACTGACCTGTCTAACTTCTCTTCGTTGGCGTACATGTCTGCATGCAAGAAATGTTCAAGCAGAAAATGACCAGCTGACAGACGACACATTTCCTACTGATTCTACCGCGGACACAAGTACTAAAAGGTTTGATATGACAACGTAACATGGCATGGGTGCATTTATAACGCGATAGCCGATTGTCGACAGCCTGCCTTTGAATTTCAGAATATTTATCGTATTTTTTTGCGAAGGGTTTCCACCTCAAATTAATAGTCGCTATATCACTGTGTTCCTTGTCAAACGCTACCGGACGCTATTAAGAATGTGTGTGATCCTATTTAATAAAGGATACTAGCTTCAGTATCTCGATTGGTACAGGAGTTAAGTCTCTTCATCACATATTGAGGTACGAGGGTTGAATGAAAAGTGATGTCTCAACCTTCGTTAATTGGGTTTGGATGGGAATATTATAATAAATGAAACACAGAAATAATCCGTAGAATGTGATCTTTAATCACCAATATTCACTTGTCCACATAACCACCAGTCAATTGGATACATTTCTGCCAATAATGAACAAGTTTTCTGAAGCCGTCACCGAAGAACTCGGCACCGTCTGCGCAGGGTGCCATACTTCACACTGTAACAACACAACCGTTCAGTGCTAAGGTTTCCCGCCAACTGGAAATGTAGATAATAGGCTACGGATCAAGCCAGTAGCTTCCGCATACCAATGTTGCCAACTGTTGAAGAGTTACGAGGGTAGAAGCATTACTTTTCAGTCAACCCTCGTACATACTACTTAGCGTATACTTTTGAAGATGGCTGCTTGGTACAGTCATCGTTTATAAATTAAAATTGAAACAAATGAGCCCTCGGTCACAATTTTTAGTCTTTCTTACCAGGTTCCAACACTTCTAAGAGTGCCTTCATTTAAAATTGGCTATAACATAACTACAAATTTATCGGAAGAAAAAACTTGTTTCATATAAAAAAATTGTAAGTACTGACAAACAATACAAGGGAGAGACACTACTTATATGTCACGTATAAAATAAATAACCGGCCAGAAACGCTTTAGACACAAAATATTTAAAAGGAATGAGTGAAGGCGGGCTTGTTAATCAGTACCTACAGTTCTTTATAAAAACACATTATTTTCTTCCCATTAATTTGTAATTATGCTATAGACCACTGTAAATGTCTAAATTCTGCTGCCGGCTGCGGTGGTCTCTCGGTTCTAGGCGCGCAGTCCGGAACCGTGTGACTGCTACGGTCGCAGGTTCGAATCCTGCCTTGGGCATGGATGTGTGTGATGGCCTTAGGTTAGTTAGGTTTAAGTAGTTCTAAGTTTAGGGGACTAATGACCACAGCTGTTTAGTCCAATAGTGCTCAGAGCCATTTGAACCATTTTTTAAATTCTGATGAAGGCACTCTTTGAAGTGTTGAATCCTGGTAAACAAGACTAAAAATTGTGATTGAGGGCTGATTTGTTTCAATTTCCTTAGCGTATCATCATCCGCCGCAAATCTCCTTTCGATACCTGGAACCGTCACGAAATAAAAGTTACGTCAAATGTGATTCACCTTGTGTATAGAAACTATCTCTTCAGCTACCTCTTTGTTGCTCACTGTGACTAAGTTGTTTTGAAGAATCGGTTTTTCTTTCGAGCAGTAGTATTCGTTCTCAGGTGAGTAACATGTGTTCTTGCTCGCTAGAATGCAGTTCGCCATTACTGGTGGTCATTTCTTCTCTGCAGGTGTGTTTCCGACGTTGAGAAGGAAGCCTGTTTTTGCCTGGACTGGTCCAAGCCATTCAGCAGACAGAGCAGTGCAGAAGACTTGGGCGAGACCGACTTCAATTATTTTTTTGTGATGTAGTTTAACTTCACAGCGATATTACTTCGGGAGGATTGCGTGTGTTAGTCCGCCTAGGTAGTGTATTCTAAGATTCGACACGGAGCAATAGGTGCTCTAAGGTCGCTACCATTAAATGCTTGTAAGCTGGTTATTGCATTGTTTAATCAGTCAGCTATTCAAGGAGTGCAAGATTAACTTTTTCTTTAAGGAAATAAGATTACGTATTGAGATAGCGATGCTTTGGTTTGTAAAGTTGGATGTAGGTTGGCGTGTTCCTAGGGGTTTGTAAAGGTTCTGTGTCGGTTTTGCTGTCAATACTGTTTTTGTTGAAGTCGTGTCTTATGACCATATTACTCTCTGTATTTTGTACTTTTGATCTATCTGAATGTGCGACGCTGGTGGGCCGCCATCTAGTCGTATTAGGAAAGGAAACTTAACGCCAGTCATAATCCTTTCGATAAATCATCACTTAGTTACAGGGCATATATTGAGAATTATAAAGCATAATATTTAGCATCTATCAGCATCGTATTTGGGTTTTAGAGATGCTGCTGAAGAAAAGGTCAGTTATCACATGCTGGGCGTGTAATAAATCAATCTCTCTTAATACTTAAAAGATAAAATTGTGTGTTCCACTTCTATTACTCTGTCATCATCGTTCCAGTGATTTTCGCTCCTCATATTAAAAAAAAATGAAAACCCGCCAGGTTAGCCGAGAACGCTAATGCGTTCCTGCACTCAGGTAGGCCCGCTGTTCGCGGATCGAATCCGCCCGGCAGATTAACGACGAGGACCGGTCTGCTGGCCAGCCTGGATGTGGTTTTTAGGCTGTTATCTACACCCCACTAGGTGAATACCGTGCTTTTCCCCAAGTTCCGCCTCAGTTACACAACGTAAAGGCATTTGAAGATGTTCGCACTATTTCACGGCTTACAGTAGCTGGGGTACACTACGTACGTCCCAGGTGGTTCTGGGTGGCTCCTGAAAGGGCATCCGGCCACCGACTGCAACCAAAACTGCCAAATCGGTAATAACAAGTACGACCTGGCGTTGTAGGGGGACAAGGTCCAACGACAGAAGGAAAGAATTTATTTTTACTTGTAGATAGTAGCGGTCCTGTAAATCTCGGACTATCTCCATATTCTACATCTACATCCATATTCCGTAAACCAAGTGACGGTGTGTGGCGGAGGTTACTTTGAGTACCTCTATCGGTTCTCCCTTCTATTGCAGTCTCGTATTGTTCGTGGAAGGAACATTGTCGGTATGCTTCTGTGTTGGCTTTAATCACTCTGATTTTATCCTCATGGTCTCTTCGCGAGATATACGTAGGAGGGAGCAATATACTGCTTGACTCCTCGGTGAAGGCATGTTCTCGAAACTTCAACAAAAGCCAGTACCGAGCTACTGAGCGTCTCTCCTGCCGAGTCTTGTTATCTTTCACAGTGCGTTTTAATGACATAACTATTCTACAGTACAGTTTCACTTATCATTATCTGGGAACTGATTTTCATACGCATTATCAATTGCCATACTACCACCAAAAAACGTTTTGTCTGTATAGTACCACGTCATATTGTAAAATTAATCGCGTGGTAATCATTTTGCAATATGACGCGCATCATATGTAGAAAACTGTTACATTGATTGAGTCTGGCTGCGAAATCCTACGCAATTATATTATAGGTTTATATGTTCCTATTTTATCAAAAATCGCTTCGTACAAGACCAGTCATCTAAAACTTGCGCTGCAAATATTGCGGAAATGGAAAATGTTATTGATGTGTGGTTTTTCACAGAATGGAGAGGTAGTCAGCACCTCGTACTTTTATGCAATCAACAGATTACAATAATACTTATAAAGTGTGTTTTTTGTGCAGACATAAACATTTTTAAAAGGAACAGTGCCTATTCACATTAGTAAATAAAGCAGGATTAATTAAAATCTCAGTGGGTTTTGTTGCAGTATTATGGTGTGAGTCATTTACCAGATATCGTGTTGTGGAAAGTTTCCACAACGACACTTGTTTGGGCCATTCAACCTGCTTAGTTACTAGGTATGACGTTGTTAAGTCTGCTTACATTGTTCTTCCTTGTTCCTTGAGCAGTTTGTGACAGTCAAAGCTGTATGTCGTGGGTGGACAATGGGATTTAACAATCCACAAAAAGCCGAGATTCTCTTGGTGTATGGAAAGTGTAGGAAGAATGCACTTTATTCTTGTATCGTGTATCCGGCAAGATAGCCGAACAGACATCAGCCATATCGGCAGTTTTATCGACCTCTTCAACCAGTTACGCGAAAGTGGTAAAGTACCACCTAGACAGCGTAACGCAAGTGAACAAGTAACGACAGGAGGGAGGGGGGGGGGGGAAATTAACGTTCTTGATGCTGTTGCAGTTCACCAGCACGTCAGCTACGCGCAGTCGCATGAAGAAGAGGCACCAGTCAGGCAAGTATTCTACACATTCTCCAACGAGGAACGAGGTAGGTTCGTTCCACCCCCATCACACTTCCGTCCATCAAGAGCTGCATGCAAATGATTACGAGAACCAAGATACTCTAAATGTACCATGTGTCTTGTTTAGTGATGAATGCACATAGCGAACCAAGGCCACGTAAACGGCCGAAACGTGCACTTTAGGTCTGTTAATAATCCTCGTTGGCTTAGTCAGGTTGATCGTCAGCGTCCATGGGGTGCAAACTTGTGGTTTGGGACAGTGATCCATCAATTCGTAGGCCCGTTTTCCTAGAAGAAACAATGAACGAGCACAAGTATCTCAACCTCCTAACACACCATGCTCCACTGATGCTAGAAGACGTTCCTCTGCAGACTAGGAGAAACCTGTGCTACAAACATGATGGCTGTCCAGCTAGCATGCTTGCACGAGCTGTTTCCAAATCGGTGGATCTGACGCAGAGGATCTGTACCCGTTCTCCGGATTTGACAGGTATAGACTTTCTTCTCCGGATTTGACACCTCTGGGGGTTTTACCTGTGGGGAAAGCTGAAAGACGCTGTCTATAAGGACATACCAGCTACACCACCCCATGATGTGCAACGACGTATTACTGTAGCCTGCTCGGACACCTCCGCTGAAACACTGGTACGTGTGCAGCAATCTTCCCACACCAGACTGGAAGTGTGTATGGCCTCTGCCGGTCGTCATTTTGAAAACAACTGTTCACAAACCACACAACTAGTGTATGCACTTGTATTGTTGGTTAATGTGTGCTACTACAGGTGTTGTACAAGTGTTGCTGGGGAACCTTTTCAAAATACGGTATCTCGTAAACGAGTAGCACTATAATCCTGCAACGAACACCATTGACATTCTAATTTACCTATCTTTTCCTCTGTTAGTATTATGTTTACATTTAAAAATATGCAAGAGTATACATTTTCTAATCATTATTACAATCTGTTGGTTGGCTAACAATATGAGCCGCTATCAGATGGCTCTGAGCACTATGGGACTTAACTTTTGAGATCATCACTCCCCTAGAACTTAGAACTACTTAAAGCTAACTAACCTAAGGACATCACACACATCCACGCCCGAGGCAGGATTCGAACTTGCGACCGTGGCTGTCTCGCGGTTCCAGACTGTAGAGCCTAGAACCGCTCAGCCACTCCGGCCGACCGCTAAATATCAATCCAGTCTGTGAAAACCTGACGACAGTAGCACCTTCCTTTTCCGCGATATATACGGTGATAGTTTTAGGTGATTCATGGTGTTTATGTATTCGTTTTACAAGGTGTTACTCTCTCAATTTCTCACTTAATTTGTTTGTCATTGTATTTAAAATCATTGCAAAATTACTTTATTTTTTATAAATTCATTGTTTAGTGTCACTTCAGAAAGTCCTGATAACATGTTGCAAAAATCAAACTTAAGAAAAGGTTTGGAACAACAAAAACTTGTTATGTGAGTTAAAGTAACTGTGCAACATATGCAAAAAAGTATCTCCTTTTGTAGTAATTACAAATTTTAATCAACAACCCGAAATGAAATGTTGAGATGTTTACGAACACTATATAAATGCCGGCCGCGGTGGTCTCGCGGTTCTAAGCGCGCAGTCCGGAACCGTGCGACTGCTCCGGTCGCAGGTTCAAATCCTGCCTCGGGCATGGATGTGTGTGATGTTCTTAGGTTTAAGTAGTTCTAAGTTCTAGGGGACTGATGACCACAGCAGTTGAGTCCCATAATGCTCAGAGCCATTTTTTGAACTATATAAATACATACCTGTATACCCAGCACAGTCCAAGGAATTGTTCTGTTGCTAATCGCTAATGTTTGATATATTTGTGCACCGAACCTAAGAACGGATGTTTCAGTTGTTCTACTACAGATCCTTGGCCAACAGAAATTACACACACACACACACACACACACACACACACACACACACACACACACTCACTCACACACACCGTATTGAGGCATTTTCGATTTTGGTAAACGGATTTTCTATACGACACACACATCTTAAACAACATTACAAAAACAGTTCGTTCACATTGACAAACATTTTCACCAGAAACTATGTTGTATTTCAACTGTGCTGTACCGTGAGACAATGTTGTCATTTTATTAAGTTATGCGCATTTTTCAAACTACCAGTCCAGAGAATTCAGTCACGCACTAGTTGAATATATTTCATGATGTATTTAAATTTCTAATATAGATGATGCATGTAATATTGTTTCTGAATAGCAAGGGTTTTTGTTCATTTTTTTAAATGAGTTTCCAGATGATGATTATAGCTGAAATTCACGCTTTCCTGAACTTTTAGTTTAGATAAACCGAATGTCCGGCACAACCTTAGTTCAGTTTAACAATATTAACAAATTTGTGTGTGACATTACTGTTTCCTACATCCGTTTTTGACTGAACCGAAGATGCAGCTGTCGCAGGAAAAATAAACACGCCAAATCTTAGTGGGATTCAGAGTAGTAGTGTGACATCAGTTGTATGGATATAATTGTGGGGATTCGTTTTGCAGAAATTCCTGGGTTGAGATATAAATTTCTTGCAAACGGGCGATGCATATGAACAGTTAGATTCGGTCTTCTTTAACTGCGGAAAGACTTCCGACACCGTGCTACATCGACAACTAGAAACCAAAACACAATCTTACGACAGACAGTTGCAATGACTGAAGTGATGAATATCTAACTAACAGAGCTCAGTTCGTTAGACCGAAAGCCAGAAATTCTTAGATACGAAAATAACGTCCTGTGTTCCACGAAGATGCTTAACATGTAGTATAACGTTCTCAATATAACTAAAGTACTAATCAAACACTATGAACAACGGTATAAGATAATCCGCTGACAATGCTGGTCTGAACAGGAAAGTCATACAGCTGGACGATAGTTCGGACATTCCGAAACGCTTGAACAAACTTTACATTTCGTTTGATGAATGACAGCTCTCTCTGTGAATGTAGATAAGTGTGCGATTGCGCCCACAACAAAGCGAAATAACCCTATAGCATCCAATTATAAAGTTTATGGTGAACTTTTTGAGCATGGTACTTCGTAAAATTACGTGAAGCTGGAAAGAAACCAGCCAGAAGCTGTAAAACGAAGACCGATGAAAATTGCGGAAGAAGACGTGCACCCACGTGATGGTGGACGAATCCACGTTAACGAGTTGCCCGTCCAATACAGTCAGTCTTGCTGAAAACGGAAAGACGAAATATTCAAAAGAAAAAGAAAGACATGCGCTGTACGTTTGATGACATGAGGAGGAATACGGGGAATGGAAATTCATCGTAGAATGGCCCAAGTGTACGGAGAGCAAGGGACAAAGCGTGGTGCTGGAGATGAAGAACGGACGTGCAACGTAACAGACCAATATCCCTAACTTCTTTTTGCTGCAGAATACTTGAACATACTATCAATACGAATGTAATAAACCTTCTTGAGACTGAGAAGCTAATGTCCATGAATTAAAAGGAAGGTCAGCGTTGGCCGCAATATTAATGTTTTATTGACAGCAGAATCGACTTTCGATCACATAGTGATCATCTTCAGTGCTGGAAGCTGTGGTGTAAAAATTAAACTCAGGCACTGGTATCAAGTTATCAAGAACCAAAACCTTCTTTCCTTTTAGTTGAACATATATGGTCACCGTGCACACAGCGCTCCATGCAGGCGCCAATCAATAATGTCCATGAGTCATCATCGTTTTAGGAAATATCGTTCGTGCGAAAATCAGCTTACGCTTTTCTCACGTGATATACTGTGGACTATCGATGAAAGGAAACATGCGGATTCCATATTTATAGATTTACAGAAAGCAGTTAACACGCTGCCCCATTGCAGGCTGTTAACGAAGGTACAAGAATATGAAATAAGGCCACAGGTATTTGAAAGGCTCGAAGACCTCTTAAGTAATGGAACCCCGTATGTTGTCCTCGATGACGAATGTTCACCAAAGACAAAGAGTGCCCCAGGGAAGTGTGATAGGACCTCTGTTGCGGTCTATATACTAGGGTAGAACCAAAAGTAATGCCTCCACCTTCAATAATTGGGTTTGGATGGGAATATTTTAATAAACGCAGATATAATCCTTAGAATGTGATCTTCAATTACCAGTATTCATTTTTCCACATAATCACCAGCCAACTGGATACATTTCTGCCAACAATGAACAAGTTTTCTGAAGCCGTCACGGAAGACGTCGACACATTGTTTCCGCAACCATGGTCTCAACGTCTTCATCAGAAGCACAATGATGGCCCCGCATATCGTCTTTCATTATTGGGAATAGATGGAAGTCAGACGGTGCTAAATCTGGACTGTATGGAGGATGCCGTACAGTGGTGACATTCAGTCTCTGAAGCTCTGCTGTGAATGCACGTGAAGTGTGTGGTTTGGCATTGTCATGCTGCAGGAAAAACTTTTCCCTTTTCGACTCGTACCCTTGTTAGCCGTCGTTTCAGAGTTCGCAATGTTGTGATGTAACGCTCTCAATTTATTGTTGTTCCACCATGAAGGAAATCAACATGGATAACATCATCTGCGTCCCAGAACACGGTGGCCAGGATTTTTCCAGCTGAGGGCTGCGTCTTGAATTTCTATTTCAGGGGCGAGTCTTTGTGTCGATATTCGATAGACTGACGTTTCGTCTCCAGGTCGTAATGGTTACCCATGTTTTGCCTCCTGTCAGAATTGAATGGAGAAAGGCGACACCTTCATTCTGGTATCGCGAGAGGAGTTCCTGGCAAATTTCAAGTCTGTGCGCTTTCATTCAGGAGTCAGCATCCGGAGTATCCACAGCGCACAGATCTTCTGGTAACCAAGCAAAGCAATAATATGACCCACACGTTCTTGTGAAATGCCGATTAAGCTTGCAATTTCTCTCTGAGTGATACGACAATCGTCCTGAATCAATCTGTCAACATTTTGCTTCTGAAACTCGGTGTTTGCTGTCACACGACGTCCTACTCATTGTTTGTCACGCAGGTCATATATTCCTGCCTCAACATCTTCAAACGCTCAACGACGCACAGTATTCACATCAACACAATCACCATAAACTGCTTTCATTCTCTGAGGAATCTCTTTTGGGATGAGACCTTCTGCTGTCAAGAATTCAATGACCACGTTGCTTAAGTCGCATTGACCGACCACCTCAGCAGTGTTCCTTGCTTTACACTATAACAACGCAATCGTACAATTCTAAGGCTTTCCGCCAACTGGAGCTGTAGAGAAGAGGTTACGGAACAAGCCAGTACCTGCCACATCCAAATTCTGCCAACTGTTGAAGAGCTACGAAGGTGGAGGCATTACATTTCAGTGAAACCTCTTACTAAAATGATTTGGCGGACAGGATGGCAGCAATGTTGAAGTTGTTTGTTGACGAAGTTGAGTAGTAGTTGACTGTAGTATGACACAAGGCGAATTAGACAAAGTTTCTAGTCGATGTCATGAATGGCAGCCAGCTCAAAATGTGGAAAAATGTAAGTTAATGTTGATGAGTAGGAAGAACAAACCTGTTATGTTCGGTTACAGTATTACTAGTGCCCTGTTCGATACAATCGCGTCGTTTACATATTTGGGCATATCTTTGCAAAGCGATATGAAATGAAGAGAGATTGTGAGAATTGTGGTAGGGAATGCGAATGGTCGACTACGGGTTGTTGCGAGAATTTTAGAAAAGGTTGGTTGATCTGTGAAGGAGACTACATACAGGACGCTGAGGCGACCTGTACTTGAGTACTGCTAGAGTGTTTGGAATCCGTACCAGGTCGGAATGGAGGAGGACATCGATGCAATTCATAGACGGGCTGCTAGGTTTGTTGCCAGTAGATTCGAACAAGTAAGTGTTACGGAGATGTTTAAATGGAAAACCCTCGAGGGGACATGACGTTATTTTCGAGAAGTTTCGAGAAAATTTAGAGAACCGACATTTGGGGCTCAAAGCCAAATGACTCTACAGCCAACAACATACGCTGCGCGCAAGATCCACGAACATAAGATTCGAGTAATTTGGGGTGTATGGAGGCGTATAGACAGTCGTTCTCCCTCCGCTCTATTTGCAAATGGAACAGGAAAGGAGTTAACTAGGAATGATGCAGGGTACGCTCCATACAGTGGTCTGCGGAATATCTATGTAGATGTAGAAATAGGGCTTCAGGGAAGGACGGATGTCGCTGGCAGATGATGATCGTTCTGTGAAACCCGGGCGCTGATAACCGTGCAGTTGAGCGCCGCACAAACCAAACATCATCATCATCATCATCATCATCATCTGCAATGCCATACCACATTACCGATGCAGTTAACTAGCTGGATGATGTCCCCGTTGTTCAACATCGTCGAGTTGTGCTAACAGCCATTGCCGCAGAGATCGGATTGAGCGTCGGAAGTTTTCATGCCATCATTAAGGGAAGACTGAAATTTCGCAAACTGCGCGCCCAGTGGGTACCTCGAAAACTAACACAAGAAGGATGTCGAATGGGACTCTTTCTCGAATATTTGCAGTGCTGTGCCAAAGAAGGGAATAACTTCTTCCCAACAGTGGTCGGTGGAGGTGAGACAAGGTGTCATCAGTTGGAACCAGAGTCAAAAAAGAAAGTCTTCAGTGGAAAAATGCAGCGTCGCCACCATTCAGAAAACACAAGGCCATCCAGCTTCATGTTCCCCTCCTTGTCTTACGAAAAGCGCCCCTTCTTGCAACATAGTACAGTGGTGAGCGCAGAGCAGTATTCACAAACCCTGACCATCCTTTGCAAGCAAAGCAATCAAATAGAACCGACCAGGACACATTACTGCGAGAACATTCTGCTCCACGACAGTGTAAGGTCCCGAGATGCAAACGCTATGACGGAGCAATTTCAGACTTTCAAATGGGAATTTCTCACCCTCAGTTAAGTCTACACCTCTATCCCTCTGATTACTGCGTTTCTAGTGAGCTAAAGAAGAGTGAGATGCAAACGATATATCTCGGAAGGGGACATTAAGCGCAACATAATCTCCGTTCACAGCATCAGCTTCACGCCGTCTTAGTAGGAGGACCTGTATGCCCGTGTGGTACAACTGTACTAGGCGACCTCGAAGGCAACGACCTGCTGCATCAAAAATCTCCTCATCGTTGTCACGATGAGCCTAGCAACGTGCAAGCAATTCCGCACAGGTGGTCCTTCGTTATTCTTTGTGGCGGCGAGGAAGCCAACTGGCACACATATTTGAGTACCCCAACTAGTGAATGAGTGTGTCAGTAGTGCCAACAGAGACGTCTAGTTGTGCAGTGATTGTGATCCGTCGATCACCTCAAATGAGAGTGTCCGCAAGTTCCAATACGGCAGGAGTTACAGCTGTGTGCGGTCGGTCGGCACAGGAGAAATAGGACCTGGTTGGGATCGTGACAGACGCCTCGCCTAACGACTCACCGTGCTTTTGCTTACTGCCTGGTCTCCGTAGACATCCCGCAAGCGCCTCTGGTTTTCCGCAAAAAGAAACTCAGTGACAGCTCTTTGCTTGGAACGCACCTACACTGTAGACGTCATTTGTAAGGCAACGTATAGCGCCGCACCAATCCGAACTTCATGAAATTATAGGTGGTGAAGCGGGAGTATTCCACGATGCCAACAAAAAATTCAGCATTTTTTCAACAGAAACTGGCCGAGATAGAAAAGGCTTTGGCGTTCCATCCTTCACGCATTTATTTTTTTGTATCGCGGAAGTAAATATCCAGCGAAGAACGCAAAGAGCTACGTGCAAACAAACGAGAACAAGAACGTAATATTTACAATTTCCTCAGTCTGTCAATATCAAAGACCTCGGCAAACTTTCACGAATGCGTTGTAGCCTCGGAGTATGTGAACTGTCCGGTGCACGCGATAGTGGAGGTAGGAAATTTTTAAGTCGACTTTATTGTGCCTTGTATGGAAAAAGATTGAACATTATATAACTATTTGTTAATTATAATTGTACTTTATGCACATTACAGACAACGTGAAGAAATATGGCGAAGAGAGGTGTGGGGTTTAGCTGACAAATTCATTCGGGAAAATAACCAATATTACCTGCCATTCGCAAGCAGATACAGATTTTTAAATATTTTAAATACGGTTTTCAATCATAGCACTTGTATTTTCAGAAGTGATACATCACTGACGTAATATTCTTCCTTTTAACTATAGCTGTCTTTTTGTGGTGCTGTAAAATAGCTCAGATATTGGTGAGAACACCACCTAGCCAGGCACGGAATGAAGTGTGCATCATCCAAAATTCACATTGCTCATATACAGGATTCACACGCATACTGCAAAGGGCTCGAAATGGTTACGATATTACATACCTGATACTTTCGCTTTATTAATATGGAGCACTAAGTCACGAACTGCTACAATTTGCGCTCGTGCCAATGTGATAAGCTGCATTAGGTGGGAACAAACACTCGTGAAAAATTTCTTGTTCTATGCAAACGACGTCTGTAAACAGTGACTGGTTGCTGTTTGTTCATAACTTATATTGATCTCTTATACTTACATATTTCAGTGAGACATTAGGTTTGCGGCCTAAGCGTAAGTTAACCATCCCAATGGGCTCCTACGCCTTATTCAATTTGCCTGCTTTTCGCAGTAGACCTCACGCAGGATTGTGAGGGCTTCGTCAGTATCTGCTTTCAGTATTTACTCAATCACGACCTTTCCTCAATTGCAGCTGGAAGACTGTACCCAGTAACCCCATTTCTTCGAAAAGATCGGGCCAATAGACTTTTATAAATGAACGTGACACTTTCTTTGACACTTTTCAGTTATCCACAGATTCCTAAAGGAGATGCCATCAGAGGGATCGAAACCTCGAAGAGCGAGGGAGGTTTTATCGTCGACAACGACCATTGAGGCCTACGGACTTGTATATGTGTCTTCTCCTCGCCGAAAACGAACAAGAAACTGAACAAAAAACATAATATCGGTACGAAATCTATTCCGCGATTTAGTCCGTGGCTGTACACACATTCAGCAATACGCTTTCTGGGATACAATGTAACGCACGCAGAGACGGTAGCCAAAAATACAGAGTCCACCAGAAAAATGTACAGACTCATTAAGGAACAAAAACTATTACTTACGTGGTTTTTTGACATTTCATAACTGATCACACATGCTGTAAAACCTACTGTTTAGCGCATGGTTTCTTTAAATGTTCAAACTATTCTTCGCGCGGGATTAGCCGAGCGGTGACTGGCGCTGCAGTCATGGACTGTGCGGCTGGTCCCGGAGGAGGTGTGTGTGTTTATCTCTAGAATAATTTAGGTTAAGTAGTGTGTAAGATTAGGGACTGATGACCTTAGCAGTTAAGTCAGATAATGTTTCACGCACATTTGAATCTTTTTTTCAAAATATTCACCATTGGCGGCTATACACATAACAGAGCGACGAGCGGTTGTCGCAACTACGTCAGTGACTGTTACAGTGGAGATCGTTGCACATGTCGCTGTAATCTCCTGGCGAAGGTCCTCGAGCGTGCGTGCCTTACGTCGATAGACGCTATTTTTCACAGTTCCCCCACAAGTAAAAGTCCATAGGTGTTAGATGTGGCTACCGTTGAGGGACCTCAATGGACCCTCTTCGTCCAATCCAAGGCCCAAGAAAATTGTCATCCAGGAAAGCTCGTACAGCTAGGTGCTAGTGTGGTGGCGCCCCATCCTGTTGGTAGACCTCTTCATCAGCTCCATAAAGCGCACGTATACCTGGAAAAATTGATGTGCGTAACATTTCGAGGTACACTTCGCCACTGACAATGGCATCAAAGAAAAAGGGCCTTACTAAGCCCCCAGTTGATAGACCACACCACACATGAACCGCTGGTGGACTGGGCGCTTTATCCACATAATCATGCGGATTTTCCGCCCAGTACACACTGTTTTGCCAATACACAGTTCTGTTAAGTTTAAATCGTGCCTCGTCACTCCACACCACCTTCGTCACAAATTGTTCGTCATCAGTTGCCATTTGCTGTTTCCATTCGCAAAACTGCATTCACCGATCAGGATCGTCATCATTAATCGCGAGCAGTAATCGTTGAATGTAAATTTTCCACTTTTCAGCTTTCAGAATCCCTTTTACATTTGTCGTGCTAACCCCCACTTCACGAGCACATTGCGTAGCAGACGTGTGTGGGGAATTAACAAACGTTACAACACGAGAGCCGACGAAGCAGGATCTTCCGTTGTGAATATCACAAACCGTTCCATGCGTTTAATTGTTAAGCGGGTTGGCGGTTCTGTTCCTAACTCCCACATCCACTGATGTTGCACTTCAACGACTTTATCAAACTTAAAAACCACTTCACAATACATTTTCTTTGGGCGAGTGTCGAACGTGCTCAAGTTATCTTTTCAATACTGAGACGAAGGTAGTAACATCTGTTGAGCCAAAGACCATACTACAACACACTCGTAACTACATCTACATCTACATCTACATACATACTCCACAATCCACCATCCACCATACGGTGCGTGGCGGAGGATACCTCTTGCCACAACTAGAATATTCTCTCCATGTTCCATTTCCAAACAGAACGAGGGAAAAATTACTGCCTGTATGCCTCTGTACGAGCCCTAATCTCTCTTATCTCATCTTTGTGGTCTTTCCGCGAAATGTAAGTTGGCGACAGTAAAATTGTACTGCAGTCAGCCTCAAATGCTGGTTCTCTAAATTTCCCCATTAGCGTTTCACGGAAAGAACGCTTCTTTTCCTCTAGAGACTCCCACCCGAGTTCCTGAAGCATTTCCGTAACATTCGCATCATGATCAAAGCCGCGTGGGATTAGACGAGCGGTCTGAGGCGCTGCAGTCATAGAATGCGAGGCTGATCCCGGTGGAGGTTCGAGTCCTCCCTCAGGCATGGGTGAGTATGTTTGTCCTTGGGATAATTTAGGTTGTGTGTAAGCTTAGGGACTGATGAACATAGCAGTTAAGCCCCATAAGATTTCACACACATTTGAACATTTTTCGCGATCGAACCTATAAGAAACAAGTCTAGCAGCCCGCCTCTGAATTGCTTTTATGTCCTCCCTCAATCCGATCTTATAGGATCCCAAACACTCGAGCAGTACTAAATAATAGGTCATATCAGAGTTTTATAAGCGGCCTCCTTCACAGATGAACCACATCTTCCCAAAATTCTACCAATGAACCGAAGACGACTATCCGCCTTCCCCACAACTGCCATTACATGATTGTCCCACTTCATATCGCTCTATAATGTTACGCTCAAATATTTAATGGACGTGACTGTGTCAAGCGATAAACTACTAATGGAGTATTCAAACGTTACCGGATTCTTTTTCCTATTCATCTGCATTAATTTACTTTTATCTTTACACCAATCAAAAAGTACTGCACAAGTCATCTTGTATCCTCCCACAGTAACTCAACGAAGACAACTTCCCGTACACCACAGCATCATCAGCAGTCACACATTGCTGTCTAACAGGTCACGGGTTCGATTCCCGGCCGGGTCGGGGATTTCCTCTACCCGTGAACTGGATATCTGTGTTGTTCTCATCATCTCATCAACATTCGGGAAGTTCTGATATGGAAATGGAAAGATTGGGATCCTGTAATGGCGCTGATGACCACGATGTTTCTCGCCCCACAAACCAACATCATCATCATCATCATCAAATCGAACGACGATATCGATAGGATAGAGCCTGACAAAGAGTGTATACATTTTTCTGGCTGACTCTGTCCTTTATTCTGGGCTGTAAGTGACCAACACTAAATTTTGTCGCGAACTTCGCTCTCTCCAGTGACTATTTCTGCACTTGTTGGTGCAGCGGCGAACCAGAGGAATTCCCTGCTCAAACCACTTCTGAATGAACTTTGACGCGCTTTTTTCAGTTGCAGGGGGGTGGTGGTGGGGGGGGGGGGGGGAGGGTTGGTTGCTGGAGAGGGGCAGCACCGTCGCATCGGCAGCTTTTGACGGGGCAGCGCTGACGAAGCTTTGATACCGACTTCATTAAAGCCATCTCTGCTTTTCATTCCTTTAAAATGCGTCTTCTCTCGGAAATACGGGGAAATTTTTTTTTCGTCTATGTGTGCTTCGTGGCCAAGGAAATTCACGGACGACCATTTGAAGATTACTACCCCGAAAATTATTTCCCTCGGTTTGGCGGCATGTACTCGGGGAGCGCAGTGGAGCTGTTACAGGGACTCGAGCGTCGAATACATTTTCGTACAAGGATTCCCTATCTGAAACTTACCGGGTGCTCGAAAATGGTAAGTCAGGAGGAAAGGTACATTCTTTGAGGCGTGATACTATCAGTAATTCTAAGAAAAACTTTAAATGGGCCGGCCGCGGTGGTCTAGCGGTTCTAGGCGCTCAGTCCGGAACCGCGCGACTGCTACGGTCGCAGTTTCGAATCCTGCCTCGGGCATGGATGTGTGTGATGTCTTTAGGTTAGTTAGGTTTAAGTAGTTCTAAGTTCTAGGGGACTTATGACCACAGCAGTTGAGTCCCATAGTGCTCAGAGCCATTTAAACCATTTCTGAACTTCATATGGACGTATGCCCTATTCCGAGCGTTTTACGAAATAGAAATGTGTACGTTTTTCTTGAATAACTAGAAAACTGCACCATCCTCGGAGCACTATGGGACTTAACGTCTTAGGTCATCAGTCCCCTAGAAGTTAGAACTACTTTAACCTAACTAACCTAAGGACATCACACACATCCATGACCGAGGCAGGATTCGAACCTGCGACCGCAGCAGTCCCGCGGTTCCCGACTGCAGCCCCTAGAATCGCACGGCCACCGCGGTCGGCGATGATTTTTAGTCGACATAAATACTGAACACAAACTTCGTTCTTAGCTCAACTCAACGCGTGGAATGGACTAAGTTAATAGAATGAATAAAAAGTGTAATCTTACGACCAATTTGAAAATTAATTTTCAAAAATTTAGTTTCAGTGGGATTTTAAGCACAAAAATAGATTTTGTGTGAGTTTTCTTAAGCGCTGCACTTCTATGATTCATACTTGAGTTAACCAATTCAAATTTTCTAAGAAGGTGTAAAAAAGCATGTATTTAACGGTTGTCCTGTTGTTTGTGAAAGCTTTATCCATTGTCACAATATATATAAGCTACACGTTTCGAAAGACAATAAAAGAACTTATACCGGATCTGTCGAGTTAACAAAAATATATATCAGTAGCTAAGCTATGGCAGCCTAATGTGAACACTACCGTAGTGTAAAAGTTGTGAATCAGAATGAATAATATTCCAAGCGTCGCACAAAGTAGGCAAATATGTCATAGGCAGAGTTTGGGACATAAAAGAATGGAACTAGCTTTCCGATTTATCTGGCAGCTTCAAAGATGTTTAAATCAAAACATATTCGCGTTTTGTTATGAATTAACCCAATTTTACCACCGGAGTGACCTCGCTGAGATACACCCCATGTTCTATGTACAGTGAGGGATGAAAGAACAAACAGAAACAAATTTATATGCCTATGGAGATTGGGATGCATCTATAATAGGAAATTTACTTGGGGGTGGATCTGTAACACAAAGAATCCCAGAGTGGAAATGCATTCCTTCTACGCTTTAGTGACACATCGTGTCACCTTGTACGACGTGACAAAACTCCTTGCTGGATGACATGATGCCATATTTATACGACACGAGATTGTGTATCATGTTACTTGAAACGATGCGTTACATTAGGCGAGCCAACTGCCTTGCCGCAGTGGTAACACCGGTTCCCGTCAGGTCACAAAGTTAAGCGCTGTCGGGCTGGGCTAGCACTTGGATGGGTGACCATACTGTCTGCTGAGCGCTGTTGGCAAGCAGGGTGCACTCAGCCCATGTGAGGCAAACTGAGGAGCTACTTGACTGAGAAGTAGCGGCTCCGGTCTCGTAAACTGACAAACGGCAGGGAGAGCGGTGTGCTCACCACATGCCCCTCCATATCCGTATGCGGTGATGCCTTTGGGGAGGATGACACGACGGTCGGTCGGTACCGTCGGGCCTTCATGGCCTTTTGTGGTTGAGTTTAGTTTGTTTTTTTGTTACATTACACAAGATGGCTGCCGAAACTAATACCAACAAGCAAAAAAAAGAAGCACGAATATTTCAATACCTTTGATTTTTAATGTCGTTGATGCTGCCAGATGAACCAGTCTTAAAAATGGGCATACATTCGATGCCACGGTAAACGTACCTGTACGTGGCAATATTGAATTGAATTGGCAGCTGCAGTACACGGATGCGAGGAACGTCAGTGGCGAGGATTCACTAGCTTGCTAACACTACCTCCCTCCCACCCCACCGTCACAAACCGAGAACATTGGCCTATCATCCGTAATTGCTCTCTACGCTGCCATAGAACTTGAAATGAAAGTGATTTGTGTTACCGCCGAGAGTACAATACTTTTTGTTAGTAGCTTGTTTCGTAATGGGAAAAATAAAAGATATTCACATGATGCGGGCTGTAAATGAAACCAATAGCATATTCAGAAGAACAGAGCAGTGGAGAGACATTTTGACTCTCTATCAACAGAAAAAAGAAACATTCGCGGTTGGCAGGTTGGTTAAGAAGAAATGAAAAAAATGAGGAAAGCTACACTATTGGCCATTAAAATTGATACACCACGAAGATGACATTCTAGAGACACGAAATTTAACCGACAGCAAGAAGATGCTGTGATATGCAAATGATTAGCTTTTCAGAGCCTTCACACTAGGTTGGCACAGGCGGCGACATTTACAACGTGCTGACGTGAGGAAAGTTTCCAACGGATTTCTCATAAACAGCAGTTGATCGGCGTTGCCTGGTGAAATGTTGTGATGCCCCCGTGTAAGGAGGAGAAATGCGTACCATCACGCTTCCAACTTTGATAAAGGTCGGATTGTAGCATATCGCGATTGAGGTTTACCGTATCGCGACATTGCTGCTCGGGTTGGTCGAGATCCAATGACTGGTAGCAAAATATGGAATCAGTGGGTTCAGCAGGGTAATACGGAACGCAGTGCTGGATCCCAACGGCCTCGTATCACAAGCAGTCGAGATGACAGGCATCTTATCCGCATGGCTGTAACGGATCGTGCAGCCACGTCTCGATCCCCGAGTCAACAGATGGGAACGTTTGCAAGACAACAACCATCTACACGAACAGTTCCACGACGTTTGCAGCAGCATGGACTATCAGCTCGGGACTATGACTGTGGTTACCCTTGACGCTGCACTTTGAACCGAGGACGTTATATTTCAGATGTGTTACGACCCGTGGCTCCACCCTTCATTCGATCCCGGCGTAACCCTACATTTCAGCATTATAATGAACGACTGCATGTTGCAGGTTCTGTACGGGCCTTTCTGGAAACAGAAAATGTTCGACTGCTGCCCTCGCCAGCACTTTCTCCAGATCTTTCACCAATTGAAAACGTCTGGTCAATGATGGCCAAGCAACTGGCTCGTCACAATACGCCTGTCGCTACTCTTGATGAACTGTGGCATCGTGTTGAAGCTGCATGGGCAGCTGTACCTGTACACGCCATCAAAGGTCTGTTTGACTCAAAACCCAGGTGTATCAAGGCCGTTATTACGGCGAGAGGTCGTTATTCTGGGTCATGATTTCTCAGGATCTTTTTCTTTTTTTTTTTTTTTGGTCATCAGTCTACTGACTGGTTTGATGCTGCCCGCCACGAATTCCTTTCCTGTGCTAACCCCGATTCTGCGTACAACCTCCTCATTCCTTACCTTATCAGTCCACCTCCTTTTCAACATTCGTCTACAGCACCACATCTCAAATGCTTCGATTCTCTTCCGTTCCGGTTTTCCCACAGTCCATGTTTCACTACCATACAATGCTGTACTCCAGACGTACATCCTCAGAAATCTCTTCCTCAAATTAAGGCCGATATTTGATATTAGTAGACTTCTCTTGGCCAGAAATGCCTTTTTTTGCCATAGCGAGTCTGCTTTTGATGTCCTCCTTGCTCCGTCCGTCATTGGTTATTTTACTGCCTAGGTGGCAGAATTCCTTAACTTCATTGACTTCGTGACCATCAATGCTAATGTTAAGTTTCTCGCTGTTCTCATTTCTACTACTTCTCATTACGTTCGTCTTTCTCCGATTTACTCTCAACCCATACTGTGTACTCATTAGCCTGTTCATTCTGTTCATCAGATCACTTAATTCTTCTTCACTTTCACTCAGGATAGCAATGTCATCAGCGAATCGTATCATTGATATCCTTTCGCCTTGTATTTTAATTCCACTCCTGAACCTTTCTTTTAATTCCATCATTGCTTCCTCGATGTACAGACTGAAGAGTAGGGGCGAAAGGCTACAGCCTTGTCTTACTCCCTTCTTAATACGGGCACTTCGTTCGTGGTCGTCCACTCTTATTATTCCCTCTTGGTTGTTGTACATGTTGTATATGACCCGTCTCCCCCTATACCTTACCCCTACTCTTTTCAGAATCTTGAACAGCTTGCACCATTTTATATTGTCGAACGCTTTTTCCAGGTCGACAAATCCTATGAACGAGTCTTGATTTTTCTATAGCCTTGCTTCCATTATTAGCCGTAACGTCAGATTTGCCTCTCTCGTGCCTTTACTTTTCCTAAAGCCAAACTGGTCGTCACCTAGCGCATTCTCAATTTTCTTCTCCATTCTTCTGTATATTATTCTTGTAAGCAGCTTCGATCCATGAGCTGATTGTGCAATAATTGTCGCACATGTCAGCTCTTGCCGTCTTCGGAATTGTGTGGATGATGCTTTTCCGAAAGTCAGATGGTATGTCGCCAGACTCATATATTCTACACACCAACGTGAATAGTCGTTTTGTTGCCACTTCCCCTAACGACTTTAGAAATTCTGATGGAATGTTATCTATCCCTTCTGCCTTATATGACCGTAAGTCCTCCAAAGCTCTTTTAAATTCCGATTCTAGTACTGGATCCCCTATCTCTTTTAAATCGACTCCTGTTTCTTCTTCTATCACATCGGACAAATCTTCACCCTCATAGAGGCTTTCAATGTATTCTTTCCACCTATTTGCTCTCTCCTCTGCATTTAACAGTGGAATTCCCGTTGTACTCCTAATGTTACCACCGTTGCTTTTAATGTCACCAAAGGTTGTTTTGACTTTCCCGTATGATGAAGCTGTCCTTCCGACAATCATATCTTTTTCGATGTCTTCACATTTTTCATGCAGCCATTTCGTCTTCGCTTCCCTGCACTTCTTATTTATTTCATTCCTCAGCGACTTGTATTTCTGTATTCCTGATTTTCCCGGAACATGTTTGTACTTCCTCCTTTCATCAATCAACTGAAGTATTTCTTCTGTTACCCATGGTTTCTTCGCAGCTATCTTCTTTGTACCTATGGTTTCCTTCCCAACTTCTGTGATGGTTCTTTTTAGAGACGTCCATTCCTCTTCAACTGAGTTGCCTACTGCGCTATTCCTTATTGCTGTATCTATAGCGTTAGAGAACTTTAAACGTATCTCGTCATTCCTTAGAACTTCCGTATCCCACTTCTTTGCGTATTGATTCTTCCTGACTAATGTCTTCAACTTCAGCCTACTCTTCATCACTACTATATTGTGATCCGCTCCTGGGTACGCCTTACAATTCTGTATCTGATTTCGGAATCTCTGTGTGACCATGATGTAATCTAATTGAAATCTTCGCGTATCTCCCGGCCTTTTCCAAGTATACCTCCTCCTCTTGTGATTCTTGAACAGGGTATTCGCTATTACTAGCTGTAACTTGTTACAGAACTCAATTAGTACTTCTCCTCTTTCATTCCCTGTCCCAAGCCCATATTCTCCTGTAACATTTTCTTCTACTCCTTCCTCTACAACTGCATTCCAGTCACCCATGACTATTAGATTTTCGTCCCCCTTTACATACTGCATTACCCTTTCGATATCCTCATACACTGTCTCTATCTGTTCATCTTCAGCTTGCGACGTCGACATGTATACCTGAACTATCGTTGTCGGTGTTGGTCTGCTGTCGATTCTGATTAGAACAACCTGGTCACTGAACTATTCACAGTAACACACCCTCTGCCCTACCTTCCTATTCATAACGAATCCTACACCTGTTATACCATTTTCTGCTGCTGTTGGTATTAGCCGATGCTCACCTGACCAGAAATCCTTGTCTTCCTTCCACTTCACTTTACTGACCCCGATTATGTCTAGATTGAGCCTTTGCATTTCCCTTTTCAGATTCTCTAGTTTGCCTACGACGCTCAAGCTTCTGACATTCCACGCCCCGACTCGTGGAACATTATCCTTTCGTTGATTATTCAATCTTTTTCTCATGGTAACCTCCCCCTTGGCAGTCCCCTCCCGGGGATTCGAATGGGGGACTATTCTGGAATCTTTTGCCAATGGAGCGATCATCATGACACTTCTTCAACTACAGGCCACATGTCCTGTGGATACACTTTACGTGTCTTTAATGCTGTGGTTTCCATTGCCTTCTACATCCTCATGTCGTTGATCATTGCTGATTCTTCTGCCCTTAGGGGCAATTTCCCACCCATAGGACAAGAGAGTGCCCTAAACCTCTATCCGCTCCTCCGCCCTCTTTGACAAGACCGTTGGCAGAATGAGGCTGACTTCTTATGCCGGAAGTCTTCGGCCGTCAATGCTGATTATTTATCAAAATTTTGGCAGTGGCGGGTACCGAACCCGGGACCGCAGACGTTTTGATTATGAATCAAAGACGCTACCCCCAGACCACGGGTTACCTCTCAGGATCTATGCACCCAAAGTACGTGAAAATGAAATCATATGTCAGTTCTAATATAATATGTTTGTCCAGTGAATACCCGTTCATCATCTGCATTTCTTCTTGGTGTAGCAATTTTAATGGCCAGTAGTATAAATGTGTACATAAAGTACTGAATACGAAATGGCCAAAGAAAGTAGATTACGTATTGAAATGGATTCAAGGACACCATAAAAATACCATTGGAATAACACAAAAATATTTCAAATACACGCTCGTAAGCTAGCGCTACAGTGGAACTGAAATGAAATGATCGTATGGCATTGTTGGCCGGGAGGCCCAATTCGGGGCAGTTCGGCCGCCGTATTGCAAGTCCTTTTTAGTTGACGTCACTTCGAACAATTGCGGGTCAATGATGATGAAAACGATGATGGACGCACAACACCCAGCCTCCTGTCGGGAATCGAACCCGGGCTCCCTGCGTGATGGCGTAGACGCTACCGCTACGCTACGGAGGTTGACAACAGTGAAACTGAATCGAACGTAAGGGTGGATTTGTTTTGTGAAACATCACGGACGTATAATATGAAGCAAAACCAACATATCTCAGAAAATGCCGCAAGAGTATGAAGTGGAAATATTATTTTTCCATCACTTTATTGTTCAAAATCGAGTGTAAACCAGTTTGGAAATAAGCCAAATAGCGACTAAGGATGCGCCGAGTAACATAACTGTTGTCACGAAAGACGCTAAAACTTTAACTACAAAAACGAGTGAAACTGTCAAAATAAACTACGCTGTCATACTTTCATGTTGTGCTGACGCTACTAAACGTAATACAATGATCATTTTCAAGTGCAAAACATTGCCAAAACCTACTGAAATACCACCTTGTGTTTTGTTCACGTACCTCACAAGGGTTGGATGAACGAGGTTGATATGAAAATAAATATTAACAGTGGCGGAGAAAGAAAGGTGCTGTATTGGAGAGGAGTTTTCTCCTTGTGCTAGAGTTTAGAAGTCGTTTGAAAAATTCTGTGAAAGAAAGGCTGAGACAGGGAAATACAGAGCTTTCTGTTATTACAGGAGGACTTACATCACAATTACAACCTTCGGATCTCTCGATAAATAAGCCATTTAAATTGTATATCAGAGAAGATAGGGAGAATTGGATGATGGCTGAAACCCAACATGAATTCACGCCTGAGGAAGCTATCAAACGACCTGCAATCAAAAAAGTTCAAAATGGTTCAAATGACTCTGAGCACTATGGGACTTAACACCTTAGGTCATCAGTCCCCTAGAACTTAGAACTACTTCAGCCTAACTAACCTAAGGACATCACACACACCCATGCCCGAGGCAGGGCAGACTGTAGCGCCTAGAACCGCTCAGTCACACCGACCGGCCATCAAAAAAGTGTGTTTGTGGATAATACAGTAGTGATATAGAGGGAGAGAAGACGTTATTGTTAATTTTTTCAAGAAGTGCGCCGTAAGTGACGGTCTTGGTGGCTCTGAAGACCATCTTATATATTAAGAGGACGACGAAGAGGAATAAGATGAAGTAAGTTCAGATGATGATTTTCAGGGATTATAAAGGTCAGTACGGTTTTATAAACAAGGAACATTTTTTAGTATGTCTTTGCAATCTACCAGTAAAAGTTGTAAAAATTGTATTTAAAAAAATGTATAAAAGTTAGGAGCATCTTATAGTATGAAGCGTCTTATAGCCTGTAAAATACGGTACATCTATACAGATATTAACGCAAGACTATTATTTGCTTATGAGCTTGTATCAAAAATACAGGAGACAGTTATTTACATTCAAATATTGTAATTTTAAAATTTTCGTAGACGAAAAAAATTCTCATGTCCATATTTCCACTGATACTAATGGCATGTAATATCTTTGATCGTTTTTGGCGGCCTCTCAGGAAGTTACAGTTACACATGAGATGTGGTAGAATATGTTTAAAAGACCGTCGTAAAAATTGTATTGCGTAGATGTTTGACCTAGTGCTAGTTCGATATTTTTCAGGAAGAGAATCATTGAAAGTGTTCTCTAAAATGCACAAAATGGAAAGAAAAATCAAGTAACATTTCATTTAATTATGTATGTAAAACCAAACTGAACCCAGAAACCACTCGTATAGGCAGGGACTGTTACGGCGTAAAGTCAATCGCCGGCACGCCCGTCGGGCACGATAGAGCAGAGAAGGCAGTGAGAAGACGTCAGCCAATCGCAGGCTGACCGACCCCTCTCCTGGAGGATAACGCGACAGCAACGGCCCCTATGTGAAGAGGACACAAGCGCAGCGCCCGATTGGTCGCGGCGCAGTTGAAAAGTAACTTCAAGGCTAGTAACTTGTATAGCAGCGGCTTAGAATTGTTACACCGAAAAACAACGTACATTCCGTATTTTGCCCTTTGCTTGCGACACATCTAACACGAAGTTAAGAATAATAATTATCTTGTGGTTATAAAAACTTTTTAATACTTTTTGTTTCAATGTTGTCTACCGTACCGAGAAAGCAGGTTTCCTAGAATTCCCATATTTCACGACTAGGAAGGGTTTAACACGGACAACGGGCAACAATTAAATATAAAACAGAGTTATAAATATTCAGATTTGAATTCAACGACATTGCTTCTCAAGTGGTTGAGATCTATTATGCAGACCAGGTCACTGTCAAAGTAAAGTTTGTTAAATATTATTCTTATTATTTCTTTCTTATCTCAGACGTTATGTCTGGTCAAAAGTAGAAAGTGACGTGACCTTAATCAAGCGTGACTTCCTTTTAACTGTATGGGATATGTTATATTGCATTTAGGAACTTTCGGGTAATTGAACATGTATCAATAACTATGGATTTCTTTAGTTGTATATATAAGTTTGGATGTAGCTGTATTGCATTGATGTACTGGTGTATATTGTGTGGTATGACTCCTGTAGTTGATAGTATAATTGGTATAATGTCAACTTTATCCTGATGTCACATATCCTTGACTTCCTCAGCCAGTTGGATGTAGTTTTCAATTTTTTCTCCTGTTTTCTTTTGTATACTTGTTGTATTGGGTATAGATATTTCGATTAGTTGTGTTAATTTCTTCTTTTTATTGGTGAGTATGATGTCAGGTTTGTTATGTGGTGGTGTTTTATCTGTTATAATGGTTCTGTTCCAGTATAATTGGTATTCGTCATTCTCCAGTACATTTTGTGGTGCATACTTGTATGTGGTAACGTGTTGTTTTATAAGTTTATGTTGAAAGGCAGGCTTTTGATGTATTATTTTTGCTACATTGTGATGTCTTCTGAGGTATTCTGTATTTGCTGGTATTGTACATCCGCTTGTGATGTGATCTACTGTTCTATTTGTTGTTTGCAAAGTCTGCATTTATCTGTTGTGGCATTGGGATCTTTAATAATATGCTTGCAGTAATATCTGGTGTTTATTGTTTGATCCTGTATTGCAATCATGAATCCTCCCATCTCACTGTATATATTGCCTTTTCTTAGCCATGTGTTGGATGCGTCTTGATCAATGTGTGGCTGTGTTAAATGATATGGGTGCTTTCCATGTAGTGTTTTCTTTTTCCAATTTACTTTCTTCGTATCTGTTGATGTTATGTGATCTAAAGGGTTGTAGAAGTGGTTATGAAATTGCAGTGGTGTAGCCAATGTATTTATATGAGTGATTGCTTTGTGTATTTAGCTAGTTTCTGCTCGTTCTAGAAAGAATTTTCTTAAATTGTCTACCTGTCCATAATGTAGGTTTTTTTATGTCGATAAATCCCCTTCCTCCTTCCTTTCTGCTTAATGTGAATCTTTCTGTTGCTGAATGTATGTGATGTATTCTATATTTGTGGCATTGTGATCTTGTAAGTGTATTGAGTGATTCTAGGTCTGTGTTACTCCATTTCGCTACTCCAAATGAGTAGGTCAATATTGGTATAGCATAAGTATTTATAGCTTTTGTTTTGTTTCTTGCTGTCAATTCTGTTTTCAGTATTTTTGTTAGTCTTTGTCTATATTTTTCTTTTAGTTCTTCTTTAATATTTGTA
The DNA here is from genome assembly GCF_023897955.1 of Schistocerca gregaria. Classification (NCBI taxonomy): domain Eukaryota; kingdom Metazoa; phylum Arthropoda; class Insecta; order Orthoptera; family Acrididae; genus Schistocerca; species Schistocerca gregaria. Next base: position 136,148,491 of record NC_064928.1, read on the forward strand.
TTATCTATTCCTATTTTTTGTATGTATCCTAGATATTTATAGGCATATGTTTTTTCCATCGCTTCTATGCATTCGCTGTGGTTTTCCAATATGTAATCTTCTTGTTTAGTGTATTTTCCCTTGACTATGCTATTTTTCTTAAATTTGTCTGTTCCAAAAGCCATATTTATATCATTGCTGAATACTTCTGTTATCTTTAGTAATTGGTTGAGTTGTTGATTTGTTGCTGCCAGTAGTTTTAGATCATCCATGTATAGCAAATGTGTGATTTTGTGTGGGTATGTTCCAGTAATATTGTATCCATAATTTGTATTATTTACCACGTTGGATAGTGGGTTCAGAGCAAGGCAGAACCAGAAAGGACTTAATGAGTCTCTTTGGTATATTCCACATTTAATCTGTATTGGCTGTGATGTGATATTATTTGAATTTGTTTTGATATTTAGTGTGGTTTTCCAATTTTTCATTACTATGTTTAGGAACTGTATCAATTTAGGATCTACTTTGTATATTTCCAATATCTGTAGTAGCCATGAGTGGGATACACTATCAAAAGCTTTTCGGTAATCAATATATGCATAGTGTAGCGACCTTTGTTTAGTTTTAGCTTGATATGTTACCTCTGCATCTATTATCAGTTGCTCTTTACATCCTCGTGCTCCTTTGCAACAGCCTTTTTGTTCTTCATTTATAATTTTGTTCTGTGTTGTATGTGTCATTAATTTCTGTGTAATGACTGAAGTTAATATTTTGTATACTGTTGGTAGGCATTTTATGGGGCGGTATTTAGCTGGGTTTGCTGTGTCTGTTTGATCTTTAGGTTTCATATAAGTTGTTCCATGTGTAAGTGTATCAGGGAATGTTTATGGGTCTGCAATGTAACTGTTAAATAATTTAGTTAGATGTGAATGTGTTGAGGTGAACTTCTTTAGCCAGAAATTTGCTATTTTATTTTTCCAGGGGCTTTCCAATTGTGACTAGAATTAATTGCTTTGGTGACTTCATGTTGCAAAATTATCACTTCAGGCATTTGTGGTATCATCTTGTATGTGTCTGTTTCTGCTTCTATCCACCGTGCATGCCAGTTATGTTGTACTGGGTTTGACCATATGTTGCTTCTGAATTGTTCCATGTCTGTTATGTTTGGTGGATTGTCTATTTTAATGTGTGTGTTATCTATTGTTATCTATTATTATTATTATTATTATCATTATTATTACTACTACTACGGTTACCTCTGTACAGCGATAATGAGAGCTAGGTTTGGTACCCAGGCACGGCACACGCCCCAACAGCAAGCAGTTTTAATTTGCGAGGCAGTTTCAAAGCAGCGCACACACCGCTGAAGATTAAAAATTCATTCTGGAAACAAGGTGCTGTCTTCCCACGAATTCTTTAACACTCCCCTTCTTTTAATTAACGAAAAATCTCTTGGTAGTCTTTCCACACTTTCACGAACAAATAGAGGTGTTTCATTCTGTATCTTGTGAACTTCTTTTTTATTTTCAAAGAAATATTTTCTTGATCCCAGTCTTTCGTGATGTTGTTGTCGTTCACTCACAAATATGAATTTCTATTTTAGTCCACCTGAAATAACTTCTTCTTGTATATTCATTTATCACACTGTTGCTTGTTGCATACAACGTAAACGCAGGCTGTATTCATTCTAACTCAGATTTCTGTAGTCTAACGTTAATTGCTTTTCTTGAACATCAGCAGCTAATAATGAGTGTAATATTACGGCTAACCCAAATCTGCCTTACATCGCCCTACCTATTTCTATTGTTAATGAAGACTACATCCACTAACACACCTAACTATATGTTTCAAATGGTTCAAATGGCTCTGAGCACTATGGGACTCAACTGCTGTGGTCATCAGTCCCCTAGAACTTAGAACTACTTAAACCTAACTAACCTAAGGACATCACACACATCCATGCCCGAGGCAGGATTCGAACCTGCCACCATAGCACTATATATTTCTCCACTGCTTTGTCCGCCCCTGGTAGCTGAGTGGTCAGCGCGACCGAATGTGCTATCTAACGGCCCGGATTCGATTCCCGGCTGGGTCGGAGATTTTCACCACTCAGGGACTGAGTGTTGTGTTGTCGTTATCACCATCATTTCATCCCCATTGGCACGCAAGTCGCCGAAATGGCGTCTACTCGAAAGATTTGCACTAGGCGAACGGTCTACCCGACGGCAGGCTTTAGGCACACGGCATTTCCATATCCATACCAATGCTTTTTCGTTTTCTCTGGAGTAATATGTGACGTTCTTTTGGTCTTATGTCCGAAGACTGGTTTGATGCAGATCTCCATGGTATTCTATCCTGTGCATATATCTCCAGCTGTACATGACTGCTATAACTTATATCCATTTGAATCTGCTTATTGTATTCATCGTTTGGCCTCCCTGTACAATTTTTATCCCTCAATTTCCCACCTTTACGGAACTCTCGATTGTCTAACTTTCTTAGAATGTGTACTATCTACTGATCCCTTATTTTAGTCAAGTTGTGACATAAATGTATTTTTTGCTCGACTCTGTCCATTTAATCGTGGGCGTTCTTCCGTAGTACCACATTTCAAAACCTTCTATCCACTGTTCTCGAAACCGTTTATTTTCGTTTCACTTCTGCACATGCTGACACTCGAGACAAACAGCCCCATAAAAAGAGTTCTTAGCTTTCTTATTTATGTTCGGTGTTAACAAATTTTTCGGAAATCCTAATCTTTGTATTGCCAGCTTGCACAGTGTACTCTGTGTAGTTCAACCTTCATCAGTCATATTGCTCCTCAAATACCAAAACACATAAACTAAAATACCGAAACACATGAACTACTTTCACCGTCACCTGAGTTTATTCCACTATATTCGATTACTCTTGTTTTACTTTTGTTTATGCTCGTCTTACAAAGTTTTGTGAAGATCTCTGAACTTCATACTGTACAGATTTCCTATTTTACGGATCAAAAATGCTAACTCACTCTCTGGCCAAGTGTTTTATCTTAAGCGCGATCGAGAACACCACAACCGCACTTACGGCAACGTCAGACGGCAACCTACTGTTTCCAAACGTTTTCTAGAACGTCCTAGATGCTCTGGTGCAAACTTTCTGGGTGGAGAGGACCTACAGCCAATCAGCAATCGCCAATCTCCAAACGCTTCGCCCAATCTGGTGGAATCTAAGAGAGCCAGCGTCTCTTATTCGTTCTCCCATCAATTTACCGAACAAAAATTCAAAACAAGAGTTCGATGTAAAGTTCCGTAGCTTGCTCATTGGTCTGACTGCCCAACAGCAAACCAAACTTTTAAAAGAAGCTGGAAAAACTCCAATGCGGTCGCGGCACAAGCCAGCACTGGAGCTGAACATTCAGCGGACGTAACCATACTCCTACAACGAAAAGCGAGAAAGCGATATTGAGTCATCGATTGCACATGCATTCTCAACTGACCATACTATCATGGAGAACAGAGCTAACCATTTTTAGGTTATGGTTGAGAATAACAAGCGAGGCTGGTACAGGGTAAACGAAAATAAAATCAGTAAAGTTGATTTCCCACGCCATCATATTCCCAGGCATGTTTATGTGTATTGTAAGCAATTAGTGGAAAAGCAATTTCTCCAGGCGTATTTTATCTCGGGTGAACAACCTGGTATGAATGTCCATAGGACACAATATTTCGGCAATCGACCATGTAAGTAGGTTGTTTAGGTTCTTATATTGGTAACGCCACGTAGCACTCTGTATGAAAATCACTGGCTGTGCTGTGAGCAGTCTGTGGCTGACTGGCATTGTTGTAATATTCGATATTATAGTGTTGGGCAGTTGGCTGTTAACAGCGCGTAGCGTTGCGCAGTTGGAGGTGAGTCGCCAGCAGTGGTGGATGTGGAGAGAGAGAAGGCGGAGTTTTGAGAGCGGATGATCTGGACGTGTGTCCATCAGAGACAGTTAATTTGTAAGACTGCATGCCATGGACTGATATATACATATATTATGACTTTTGAACACTATTAAGGTAAATACATAGTTTGTTCTTTACCAAAATCTTTCATTTGCTAATTATGCCTATGAGTAGTTAGTGACTTCAGTAGTTAGAATCTTTTATTTAGCTGTCAGTATTGGCGCTCGCTGTATTGCAGTAGTTCGAGTAACGAAGATCTTTGTGAGGGAACTGATTCATGGAAGGTATAGGTTATTATTAGTCAGGGCCATTCTATTGTAGGGATTAATAAGAGTCAGATTGCGTTGCGCTAAAAATATAGTGTGTCACTTTAGTGATGATCAGAATAACTAAAGAGAGAAATGTCTAGACAAGTCTGGAACCGCGTGATCACTACGGCCGCAGGTTCGAATCCTGCCTCGGGCATGAATGTGTGTGGTGTCCTTAGGTTAGTTAGGTTTAAGTAGTTCTAAGTTCCAGGGGACTTATGACCACAACAGTTGAGTCCCATAGTGCTCAGAGCCATTTGAGCCATTTTTGAGAGAAATGTCTTTGCGCGTTCAGTTTTGCTCAGCTGTTTGAAAATCAATTGACGTAAGGGTTTTTTACCAGGACAGTAATTCATTAAATTTTTCTAAGGGAACGTTTCAACCACGTTGCCATATCTTCCGTCCTCCAAACGAAACCAAGAGCCTTCTTGGTAGTGTCAAGGACAACCTTGGTCTACGGAAATCAGGGGTTTATCAGATACCTTGCCAATGCGGTAGTGTATACATAGGGCAGACCATTCGAACCATTGAGTACCGATGCCGAGAACATCAACGGCACACTAGACTGCAACAGCCCAGTAAGTCGGCAATCACTGAGCATTGCCTGTCGGATCTCCACAGCACGGATTATGACCAAACCAAAGTCCTGACACAGACTTCCAAATACTGGAACTGTGTCATCAGAGAAGCAATAGAGATCAGGGTGAGGGAGCCACAACTAAATCGTGACAGCGGTTACACCATTAGCAAGGTGTGGGGACCCGCGATCACGCGGATTAAGAAGAAAAAGGATACTTCCCAGAGTGTACCGACTTCGGGGGAGGAGGGAAGAAAAACGATAGCGGTGCCGGCACACCCTCCTGAACGAGAACACCTAGGACGCAGCACCCAGACGGCGGGAGAACGGACGCTGTACCTGTACCGTGCGCGGGGCGCGGACCGCACCGACTCATAGGAAACGCCTGAGGGAGGAGCAGGAGGGGTTGTCGTATATATACATGGCGCCGGCCCACCGCCGGTCAGTACATCAGCGCACCTGATGATGGCACCCTGGTCGACAGACGAAATACTGTGTCCTATCCACACTCATATCAGCCTGTTCACCCGAGATTTATTTCGTCAGTGGAAAAGCGTTTCGGTAGACTAACTGAAGCTGAGTTAATCACTACAAGCATTCATGAAAGCTGGCTGAGACAGACGCCGTTCAATGGAATACTTCGAGCTATAAGAGATTCTGTACAATAAGTGCGACAAAAATAAACTGCCCAGCCGTCCATGAATCGTACATGTTTTAACAGAGGACGCTAAACGAATCATGTTGCTGTGTTTTCACCGCCTCGAAGCGCAATGGATAGTGAACGAGTAAGTGAACTCTTGTCAGTACAGACACTCCCACCATAACCATGTGAATCGGCCACTTACAACTTGTTCCAAGATAACATTTCACTTACGACATGCAAGTGAAAATTTCTCCCAAGTTTCTGTTTGCATTCATGAAGTGGACATAGTCTTTTGCAACCGAACGAATATCTTGAGGACCTCTAGTTGAGGGTGGGCAAAATACTCTGTTGTTGTTGTTGATGTTGTGGTCTTCAATCCTGAGACAGGTTTGATGCAGCTCTCCATGCTGCTCTATCCTGTGCAAGCCTCTTCATCTCCCAGTACCTACTGCAGCCTACATCCTTCTGAGTCTGCTTGGTGTATTCATCTCTTGGTCTCCCTCTACGATTTTTAACCTCCACGCTGCCCTCCAGTACTTGATGCCTCAGAACATGTCCTACCAACCGATCCCTTCTTCTGGTCAAGTTGTCCCACAAACTCCCCTACTCCCCAATTCTATTCAATACCTCCTCCTTATGTGATCTACCAATCTAATCTTCATCATTCTTCTGTAGCACCACATTTCGAAAGCTTCTATTCTCTTCTTGTCTAAACTCTTTATAGTCCATGTTATACTTCCATACATGGCCACACTCCATACAAATACTTTCAGAAACGACTTCCTGACACTTAAATCTATACTGGATGTTAACAGATTTCTCTTCTTTAGAAACGCTTTCCTTGCCATAACCAGTCTACATTTTATATCCTCTCTACCTCGACCATCATCAGTTATTTCGCTCCCCAAATAGCAAAACTCCTTTACTACTTTAAGTGCCTCATTTCCTAATCTAATTCCCGCAGCATCACCCGATTTAATTCGACTACATTCCATTATCCTCGTTTAGCTTTTGTTATTGTTCATCTTATACCCTACTTCTCAAAAGTGAGATCGACAGGAAGTGCAAAATGGCTAAGCAGGCGTGGCTAGAGGAAAAATGTAAAGATCTCACTAGGGGTAAGATAGATACTGCCTATAGGAAAATTAAAGAGAACTTTGGAGAAAAGAGAACCACTTGTATGAATATCAAGAGCTCAGATGGAAACCCAGTTCTATGCAAAGAAGGGAAAGCAGAAAGGTGGAACGAGTACATAGAGGGTCTATATAGAGGCGATGTTTTTGAGGACAATATTATGGAAATGGAAGAGGAGGTAGATGAAGATGGAATGGGAGATTTGATACTGTGTGGAGAGTTTCACAGAGCACTGAAAGACCTAACTCGAAACAAGGCCCCGGGAGTAGATAACACTCCATTGCAACTACTGACCGCCTTGGGAGAGCCAGTCCTGACAGAACTCTTACATCTGGTGAGCAAGATGTATGAGGCAGGCGAAATTCCCTCAGACTTTAGGAAGAATATAATAATTCCAATCCCAAAGAAAGCAGGTGTTGACAGATGTGAAAATTACCGAACTATCCGTTTAATAAGTCACAACTGCTAAATACTAACGCGAATTCTTCACACACGAATGGATAAACTAGTAGAAGCCGACCTCAGGGAAGATCTGTTTGGATTCCGTAGAAATGTTGGAAAACGTGAGGCAATACTGACCTTACGACTTACCTTAGAAGAAAGATTAAGGAAAGGCAAACCTACGTTTCTAGCATTTGTAGACTTAGAGAAAGGTTTTGACAATGTTGATTGGAATACTCTCTTTCAAATTCTAAAGGAGGCAGGGGTAAAATACAGTGAGCGAAAAGGTATTTACAATTTGTACAGAAAGAAGATGGCAGTTATAAGAGTCGAGGGACACGAAAGGGAAGCAGTGGTTGGGAAGGGAGTGAGACAGGGTTGTAGACCCTACCGGTTGCTATTCAATCTGTATATCGAGCAAGCAGTAAAAGAAACGAAAGAAAAGTTCAGAGTAGATTTTAAAATCCATGGAGCAGAAATAAATACTTTGAGGTTCGCCGATGACATTGTAATTCTGTCAGAGACAGCAAATGACTTGGAAGAGCAGTTGAACGAAATGGACAGTGTCTATGTATCCTAAATATGCAACCTGACTTACATATTCTGCATCTAGGACAGTTAATCAGAGTCCGGTTGCCTATCTGAAGGTGCATAAATACTTCCTGGGCCGTCTATATATCCGCCATCAGGTACCACGCGATTTCACAATATATACGTTACACTACTTACAATTAATAATGATAAAAACTACACTTGAGAGCAGAGCTTACAATCAGCACCAAATGAAAAGATCGTGTGTGCCCTCTGCAGGAATATACGAGGTCATTCAGTAAGTAATGCCCCACACTTTTGTTTAAAGAGCTGTTAACCTACATAGGCTACGTCCTTGTTGGTGCTTCACATCTGAAGTTCTTTCCGTGCGCCGGTGAAGTTTCAAACCGTTCTGGAAGATGGCGGAGCTGTAGTACAGTGTCGAAATGGTGTCTGCATGCGACTCACGTTACAAGCATCGTGCTGTTATTGAATTCTTGTGTGCAAGAAAAGAAACCTTGGTGAGCGTTCATAAACGTCTGTGTGCAGTGTATGGCGATGCTGCAGCTGATAGGAGTGTTACGGCGTAAAGTCAAGCACCGACACACCAGCAGAGAGACAGCAGAGAGGGCTGTAAAGAATACATCAGCCTATTGCATGCTCCCCGACCCCTTTCCAGGATGACAAAGCAACAGTAGCGGCCTCAGTGCAAAGAGGACATAAACGCTGCACCGACTGGTTGCGGCCCACTTTTACAGCGTCGTCATGATTACCACATCAAGGTACAGTGACATTGAAATTGTATATACTGAAGACTTATTTGCATAACGCCATTTGCTTCCCACACTTATGCATTACTATAAAAGTTAAGTACAGTCATTGTTCATTTCGTAATGAAACTCATTAATACAATTTCTTTGAATGTTGTCTGGCAATCCGAGAAGGCAGGCTTCCTTGAACCCACATATTTGACAACAAGACAGGATTCAACAAGTAGTACATTTGGGCAGTGGTTAACAGAAGTTACTGTCTCAGCAAATGCAGAAACATACGTGATCAGCGACAGTCGAGACATCCTATCACAGGCCCTGCTACAGACATGCTGAATCGTCCAGATGCCATTATGCGTCCCGACCGGCGCATCAAAACTCAACTGGCTCTACAGTTGTCGGTCAGTATTGGAAGTCCGTCTGCAATATCTCTCGGATATTCAAAGAGCTGCTCACGATGGGTTCCACGAATGCTTACAGTGGAGCACAAGATTCAAAGGAAGGCCATTTGATCTGAATTGTTGGAGAGTTTTGAGACAAACGGAGAGGGCTTTGTGTCACGGATCGTTACGAGGAACGAAAACAGGGTGCACCACTTTGCGCCGGAAAGAAAAAGGCAGTCCATGGAGTGGCATCATCCTCATTCACCACAGAAGAAGAAATTGAAGCCAACCCCTTCTGCCAGGAAAGCCATGTTGACAGTCATCTGAGAACGTGATGGCGTCTTCCTCGTGTATGTGATGCCAAAATAGTCAACCACCAATTCAGAGGCATACTTGAAGACTCTGAATAAACTCGAGAACAGTTTCTTGCTCCAACACGATAATGCAAGCTGACATAAAAGTCTGAGAACCCAGGAACACATCACCAAATTTGGTTGGACATCATGGCATCATACACCTTACAATCCAGACCTGTCCACCTTGGACTTTCATCTCTATGAGCCGCTTGAAGATCCTCTATGGGGAACACACTTGGAAGATGACGGGAGTGTCAGTCACACAGTGAGACTACGTAGAAATATAGGACATGGACAAGACATGTTGATGTATATTGTGACCAAATTCTCATTCATAACAATAAATACGTTCTGAGAAGAAAAGTGGGGCATTACTTATTGAACGACCCTCGTAGTTTCAGTATAATACAATCTATATTACTTCCTCAACAGCAATCTCACTATGGATGACAGATAGAAGAGTTTCCCATTACCTCAGATTCTTAGCAGTTTCATCCTTCCACGTGTACAAGTGTTGGGGGAAAGTGTGTCGGTACCATAACAACAGTATAGTGGTCGGCTATCGACAGCTATCGAAACCGAAACGATGTTTCCGACTTTGGTGCGAAATATCGTTATGAGAACGAGAGTAGTGGCGGAAGACGCGGTCGACAGCTGAAGGGCGAAGAATAAATAATGCGGCCGTCGGGACGTCGGGAGTCGCGGCAGCGGGAAATCCCCTGGAGGCGCCAGTTACGAAGTTGGCAGCACTGCTGGCGTCGGGAAAATAAACAGTGGCGGGGTGGCTGTGGCGAGGCGCGTTGAGGAGGGAGGGGAGGAGGTTGAGGGTGAAGAAGAAAAAGGAGCGACAAGAGTGGAGAGAAAGGGGGAGGAGCAGGAAGCTCCAGCAGCTAAACTGGCAGAATAACCCCGTTTGCGGGATGGAGAGTCCTGTTTCTGCGAACTTGACACAGGCTCGCTCTCCTCCGGGACCGACCGACGTTGCTAACTAGTCTGAGAGACCGAGCGTTTCTTTCCTTTCTTTTTAGGTAGAGAGTTGCGGCCGAGGATCACCCTCATCTCTCCGCAATTTCTCAGATGACTTCAACTACAGAAGGCAAACTTCCTTCTTATGTCTGCTATTTTTCCGTTGTATTAAATTCATGCAGAATTCTGTGATCTATGTGTTTCTAAAAATCATTCTACGTGCATATGTACGTTAGACATAGCTTCCTAAACCACTACGCGGTGGTCTCGCGGTTCTAGGCGCGCAGTATGGAACCGTGCGACTACTACAGTCGCAGGTTCAAATCCTGCCTCGAGCATGGATGTGTGTGATGTCCTTAGGTTAGTTAGGTGTAAGTAGTTCTAAGTTATAGGCTACTGATGACCACAGCAGTTGAGTCCCATAGTGCTCAGAGCCATTTTGAATGCTAAACCACTGCAACGATTTCCACCAAACTAGGTACAAACATTACATACTGCCATGAAAGAAGCACTGTTGGGGTCTCTCCGACACGTAGCTTGCTGCTGTCTTCATGCCAACATTTCGCATTCATCAGTCCCCTCAGAAATTGGCACTGCCATTCATTGATGTAATTGTTCCACAGGCAAACTTTCACACTCAAAAACGTAGGAAAGTCAACAAGGCAATGAATCACATTTATTCCCCTCCATTCTGTAAACTTGCAATGTAGCGTTGCATGCTCACGGTATCACACCCAACACTGCAATCAGTGCACATTCCGTCATCAGATACGCTTGCATTACAGATACCGCAAAAACGCAACTAGCCTTCTACGAGGCTAGTAACCAACTCTCCTCTAGTGTCCATACATAAAAGCAAATTACAGCTATTTTTGGGTTTCGTTTACGGAAGCCAGAGAGTGTTTATGCCTCCGAATGGGTCACATAACAAGCTCCTAGAATGAATGTACTCAGACTCAGAGGTTCAGAAGATGAAGTGAAATCACCTCATACAATCACAATATCATGAATCCTCTCCATTTGTATAGTTAAAGATGAATAAAAACGAAAACAGGCTAGGCAAAACGCTTCCTGCATTTCAACAGTAACGATATTTTCACATTATTTGGGGGGTGTTCCTGAAATAAGCCTTACGTTGTCGATTCTGTTCCATTACGAGCGATGTGTTGAGTTCTGTCACCAAGGAAGTCCTGAATGCTATCGAAAGTGTAGTCCGATAATCGGTAACCTTGTATTGCATTGCGGTGACAAAAAATCATGGAATAGTACTTTACACTCAGGCAGATGGCGGTAGTATCGCGTACACAACGTAAACAACGGGATTGGCGGAGCTGTCATTTTGACTCAGCTGATCCATGCACAGCAGTTTGCAACTGATTATGTCCTCACAGTGGGAATTAACAGACTTTGAGCGAAAAATAGTATTTGGAGCTAGACGCATGGGACACTCCATCTCGGAAATCGTTAGGGAATTCAATATTCCGAGATCCTCAGTGACAAGAGTGTGCTAAGAAAACCACATGCAAAACATTACTTCTCATCATGGACGACGCAATGGCTAATGGGATTCACTTAATGACCGAGAGCAGCGGCATTTGCGGATAGTTTTAAGTGATAACAGACAAGCAACACTTCGTGAAATAACAGAAGAGCTCCACGTGGGATAAGTGACGAACGCTATCCGTTAGAACAGTGCCGTTAATGGGCTACGGCAGCTGGAGACCAACGTGAGGGCCTTTACTGACAGTAGGATATCACCTGCCGGGCGTCTCCGTGGCTGGTGACCATATCGGTTTAGCCCTAGACGACTCGAGAACCATGGCCTGGTCGGGAGGACCTACTGATTTCAGATGGTAAGAAGTGGTGGTTGGGTTAAAGTGTGGTGCAGAATCCATGAAGCCATTAACCCAAGTTGTCGGATCTAGGTGGTCCAGTCTGGAACTGCGAGAACGCTACCGTCGCAGGTTCGAATCCTGCCTCGGGCATGGATGTGTGCGATGTTCTTCGGTGGGTTAGGTTTAAGTAGTTCTAAGTTCTAGGAGACTGATGACCTCAGATGTTGAGTCCCATTGTGCTCAGAGCCATTTGAACCCAAGTTGTCAACAAGGCACTGTGGAACATAGTGGTGCGTCCATAATCATTTGGGCTGTCTTTACATCGCATGGACTGGGTCCTCTAGTCTGAACAGATCACTGACTGAAAATGGTTGTGTTCGGCTGCTTAGAGACCATTTGCAGCCACTCATGGAATTCATGTTACCGAACAACGATGGAATTTTTATGGATGACAATTACTCGGAATTGGTTTGAAGAAAATTCTGGACAATTCTAGCGAATGATTTGACCACCCAGATCACCCGACACGAAGTCCATCGAACATTTATGGAACGTAATCGAGAGCTCAGTTTGTACACAAAATCCTGTAATGGTAACATCTTGGCAACTACGGACAGCTATACAGGCAACATGGCTAAGTATTTCTGCAGGGAGCATCCAAGGACTTGTTGAGTCGATGCCACATCGAGAAGCTGTATTACGCTTGGCAAAAGGAGGTCCGACGTGTTAGTAGGAGGTAACGTGTCTTTTGCCACTGCAGTGTATGTTCAGTGAACGTCAGTGAAGGACTGTACCGAATGGCTTCTGGAAGTCAACAAACTCGGCGTTAACCTGGACGCTCCGCTGTTGTGGTAGCAGCACTGCGCACAGTGACGCCTGCTGGCCATTTGTCTCGGAACAAATGCAGCCGCCAGCAGGACCGTGAATGGCCATTGCGGCAGGCTTTCAGCATATTGCGTGTCCAAATGACGGGCCGTGTGCGCGAGCGCTCAGCGATACACTTGTCGGCTAATGAATGGCGACCATCCGCGAGCAGGGCTGACGGAACGGCTGGCTGCGGTAATCGAGTGGAAACGGCGCGCCGGCCCGCTGCCCAGTTCAAATAAACGCCCCTAAAAGAGCGTTCCGGGGCCGCGAAACGAGGAAAAATGTGACACCGGCGCACCCTTTTAACGATGTTTCATATTATCCGAGCGGAGAGATACAGCAGCGACCTGATGAAATGGAATAACGATGAATTGAAAGAGATCGATGTGCGTTGTTTTGAAAAGCGAATATAAACTCTTCAAACAAACAAGAATTGAAAAATTCTTTTCGAAGCTTCGACGAGTCATTACATAAAAATAAAACAACTACACCAAAAACCTTTCGATTGTTTTAGCAGCTGTCCCATTCACAGCAACTAGATTCTGTGAATGGTCTACTCCTGTACGCTACCTAATACATATTGGGACACCGGTTAGCGGACACTAATATTGGGTATCTTCATCCTTCGCCGTCCGCTGTGGCCGAGCGGTTCTAGGCGCTTCAGTCCGGAACCGTAAAACCGCTACCGTCACAGGTTCGAATCCTGCCTCGGGCATGGATGTGTGTGATGTCCTTAGGTTAGTTAGGTTTAAGTAGTTCTAAGTCCCACAGTGTTCAGACCTATCTGAACCATTTTTTTCATTCTCCGCCTTTACTATGGCTGGACATCTGCTGAAAATACTTTCAGTGAGATGACTGAATTGTCTATGGTGGAATGCCAGCCCATTCTTCCACCAGATTCGAACCGGAAGATGTAGCAATATTCGACTCATGGATAGCAGCACAATCGACGTTCTAATTCATTCCAAAGGTATTCGACAGGAGACAGCACAGGAATGTGGCCGGACCAGTCGAATTAAGGATTGGTAATTTCCAGAAACTACTGTGTCACAGATGCTGCTTTATGACAGGGTTCACTGTCAAACTGACACTGCTGTTGCTTTGCTTGTCTGATACAGCTCTCCATGCTATTCTGTCCTGCACGAGCCTCTTCGTTTCCGGGTAACTATTGCAAGCTAGAATGAAGCGCCAAGGACACTTGTGTAGGCATGCGTATTAAAATACAGAGATATTTAAAAAGGCAGGATACGGCGCTATGGTCGGCAACGCTTGTATAAGGCGACAAGTCTCTGGCGCAGTTGTTAGAGCGGCTACTGCTGCTACAATGGCAAGTTATGAAGATTTAAGTGAGTTTGAACGTGGTGTTGTAGTCGGCGCACGAGCTATGGGACACAGTATTCCGAGGTAGCGATCAAGTGCCGATTTCCCCGTACGACTGTTTCGCGAGTGTACCGTGAATATCAGGCATCTGGCAAAACATCGCTGAGCCCGAAAAAAGATCCTGCAAGAACGGGACCAACGACGACTGAAGAGAATCATTCACAAATCATTAACATAATGCAGCGCATCAGTAACCGTGAAATGTAGAGAAAATAAACAATTTTTTCAGCCTTCAGTTGCAAGGTAATTTTTACTCGTTTACCTAGGTTTCGATTCCAGTAATGGAATCTTCTTCAGAACCTATAAATTAAACCACTTAAGGACATATACAGGGTGATTCAAAAAGAGTACCACAAACTTTAGGAATTTAAAACTCTGCAACGACAAAAGGCAGAGCTAAGCACTATCTGTCGGCGAATTAAGGGAGCTATAAAGTTTCATTTAGTTGTACATTTGTTCGCTTGAGGCGCTGTTGACTAAGCGTCAGCGTCAGTTGATGTTAAGATGGCGACCGCTCAACAGAAATCTTTTTGTGTTATTGAGTACGGCAGAAGTGAATCGACGACAGTTGTTCAGCGTGCATTTCGTACGAAGTATGGTGTTAAACCTCCTGATAGGTGGTGTATTAAACGTTGGTATAAACAGTTTACAGAGAATGGGTGATTGTGCAAAGGGAAAAGTTCTGGACGGCCAAGAACGAGTGATGCAAATGTAGCACGTATCCAGCACGCATTTGTTCGCAGCCTAGGAAAATCAACTCGCACAGGTAGCAGAGAGCTGCAAATTCCACAATCAACTGTATGGAGAGTCCTACGAAAAATGTTAGTTATGAAACCTTATCGTTTGAAATTGGTTCAAGCACTGTCCGCAGCCGATAAGATTAAAAGAATCGATTTCTGTGATTTTATCCTTGCTCAAATGGAAACAGATAAATCTTTCGTTTCAAAGATTGTGTTTAGTGATGAAGCAACTTTCCACACTAACGGGAAAGTCAACCGTCACAATGTCTGTATATGGGGCACTGAGAATCCGCGGGAAACAACTCAGTATGAACGTGACTCGCCTAAGGTGAAAGTTTTCTGTGCCATTTCAGCCAATAAAGTTTTTGGTTCCTTTTTCTTCGAAGGTGCTACTGTAACAGAAGTACAGTATCTGGATATGTTAGGGAATTGGCTGTTCCCTCAGCTCGAACAAGAAGCACAACAATTCATATTTCAGCAGGATGGAGCGCCACCACATTGGCACTTATCTGTCCGTAACTACCTGAACGTCAACTACCCGAGGCGATGGATCGGCCGCCAGGCAGCCCGTGACAGAGCACTTCATCACTGGCCTCCAAGAAGCCCTGATCTTACCCCCTGCGATTTTTTCTTATGGGGGTATGTTAAGGATATGGTGTTTCGGCCACCTCTCCCAGCCACCATTGATGATTTGAAACGAGAAATAACAGCAGCTATCCAAACTGTTACGCCTCATATGCTACAGAGAATGTGGAACGAGTTGGAGCATCGGGTTGATATGGCTCGAGTGTCTGGAGGGGGCCATATTGAACATCTCTGAACTCGTTTTTGAGTGAAAAAAACCTTTTTAAATACTCTTTGTAGTGATGTATAACAGAAGGTTACATTATGTTTCTTTAATTAAATACACATTTTTAAAGTTGTGGTATTCTTTTTGAATCACCCCGTATTACCCACTGAAATGCATCATCAGTCTAATGATTGAATAATAAAGAAATCGTAATACCTACAAAAAATTAAATTATTTTGAGAGCCAAACACTAGCCATGTCACAGATTAAAAATTAAAACAATAAAGACGCATAATCATAAGATTATGTCTGTCAAAATTAAAAGCATTAGGGCGAACGTAGACAGAGCTTCGCCGGCTGGATATAAGGAGTACCGGGCGTGAGTCGTGCTTCGGTAGCTCAGATGGTAGAGCACTTGCCCGCGAAAGGCAAAGGTCCCGAGTTCGAGTCTCGGTCGAGCACACAGTTTTAATCTGCCAGGAAGTTTCATATCAGCGCACACTCGGCTGCAGAGTAAAAATCTCAGTCTGGAAACATCCTCCAGGCTGTGGCTAAGCCATGTCTCCGCAATATCCTTTCTTTCAGGAGTGCTAGTTCTGCAAGGTTCGCAGCAGAGCTTCTGTAAAGTTTGGAAGGTTGGAGACGGATACTGGCAGAAGTAAAGCTGTGAGTACCGGGCGTGAGTCGTGCTTCGGTAGCTTAGATGGTAGAGCACTTGCCCGCGAAAAGGCAAAGGTCCCGAGTTCGAGTCTCGGTCGGGCACACAGTTTTAATCTGCCAGGAAGTTTCATATCAGCGCACACTCCGCTGCAGAGTGAAAATCTCATTCTGTCTCAAAATTACTTGGAGCAAATATACATATAAGCAAAATGCGACTGAAAGTCGTCCTACAAATGGACAAAACTATCTATTGGTATAGCAACATTAAACAATTTACCTGAGAACAAACTACAAAGCCAAGGTATAAAAATTTTTTGACAATTAAATATTATAGTAAGAGGGCGAAGCCCCGCTACAGTAACTAAAAAATTTGTGTCGGAACCATGCGTGTTAAGCATAAAATGTCTTTAACATAAAAACTCCTTAGCAACTATGTGTCATTACCAAGAATATTACGAAATACAAAGACACACATGTACAATCGCACTATAATAAAGGGACAAAGCAGATAGGGAAACCGCATCGGCCATTCGATGCGGACCGTGGGTCAACTCCACTGGAGTAAAGGTTGAAATCCTTCGAAATAACTTCTATTCTTTAGTTGCAGCTGATCATTAAGTAAGTTGTCTCTATCAATATTAAGATGTTTAAAAATTTGCAATTCTTCCAGGGTGTCTAGCCTACATCCCTTGACTTCATTATGCAAAAGGTCTGCGTCTTTTAGAGGCTTGGGAGCATGCGCCTTTTGGACCAGATGTTCAGCAAATGTAGATCCTCGTGTTCCATCACCGCTTTATGTCGGCAGATGCTCTTTAAATCTAACAGACAGGGCCCTTCCTGTCTGGCCAATGTAATAAGAAGGACATTAAGCACACGTGATCTTATACACATCTGGCAGCGATCATTTATCATTACCTTCATCCAGAGAATGAACTAAATTCTTTTTGAGGTTGTTGGTGGTAGAGTATGAAACTTTACACCCTAGGTTTTTTAATAAACAACCTACCTTATAGGATATGTTACCTATAAATGGAACTGATATGTATTTCGTTGCCTGGTGTTGATTGTGGGTATCTGAACTGGAAAGGGTGGTAGTCTTCTTTCGTGTTTTGTTTTTGTTTTGTTTTGGTGAACAACTATCTCACTATACTGGGATTATATTCATTATTCTGAGCGATGTTTTCGAGGACTTTTAATTCGTACTGTAAGTTGACTGGCGAAAGCGGAATGGAATCATTCAATTTGACAGAAGTGCAACCCTGCCGTAAACAGCTGCAGATTTCAATGCTGCGCCACCAATAAGTGTCAACGTCCGAACCATTCAACGAAATATTAACGACATTGGCTTTCGGAACCGAAGGCCCAATTGTGTACCCCTGATGACTGCATTACAGTAAGCTATACGCGAGGAGTGGGCCCGTGAACACCGACATTGGACTTTGATGACTGGAAACATGTTACCTGGTCGGACGAGTCCCGTTGCAAATTGTATCGAGCGGACGGACGTGGACGGGTATGGAGACAACATCATAAATCCATGCACCCTGCACGTCAGTAGGTGATTGTTCACGGTGGAGTTTAGTTGGACTGATATGGGACCCCCGATGCTTCTAGATACGACTGACAGGTAACACGTATGTAAGCACCGTGTCTCATCACCTGCATCCATTCACGTCCGTTGTGCATTCCGATGGACTTGGACAATTCCAGTAGGACAATGCGACACCTCACACACCACCAGAATCGCTACAGAGTGGCTCCAGGAACATTCTTCTGAGTTTAAACACTTCCGCTGGCCACCAGAGTCGCCAGACATGAACATTACTGAGCATACATGAGATGCCTTGAACGTGCTACTCAGAAGAGATTTCCACTCCTTCGTACTCGTACGGATTTACGGACAGCTCTGCAGGATTCAAGGTGCCAGTTCCCTCCAGCGCTACTTCAGACATTAGCCGATTCTATTGCCACATCTTGTTTCGACACTTCTGCGTGCTCGTGGGGCCCCTACAAGTTGCTAGGAAAGTGTACTACAAAGTTTTAAACATGGCTGCTTGGTTCAGCGACCATTTATAAATTAAAATTGAAACAAATGAGCTCTCAGTCACAATTTTTTAAACTTATTAACCAGATTTCAACACTTCTGTGAGTATCTTAATCAGAATCTAGACATTTAAATTGGTTTATAACATAATTACAAATTTATTGTGAAGAACAATTTTCTTTCATGAAAAAGTGTAAGTACTAAGAATGCAGCACAGAGACAGTACTTACATGTCAACGTATAAAATAAATAACAGGAAAGAATGGTTTTAGTCACAAAATATTTAAAAGGGAATGTGACTTAAATCCTTCTGGCCTGTCACTTATTTTATACGTTGACATGTAAGAACTGTCTGTGTGTTGCATTATTAGTCAGTAGTTACACTTATTTATATAAAGAAGTTTTCTTCTCATAAATTTGTAATTATGTTCTAGATCAATTTGAAATGTCTAAATTCTGATGAGGGCACTATTAGAAGTGTTGAAACCTGGCCAATAGGACTAAAAAATTGTGACCGAGAGCTCATTCACTTCAGTTTTTAAAAGCGTACTAGTTTGTTTCGCTCTTCAGTGTATAACCTTTTGAATCTGCTCACTGTACTCATCTCTTGATCTCCCTCTATGAGTTTTACCCGCTACACTTCTTTCCACTTAAATTAGTGACACCTTGATGTCTCAGAATGGGTCCTATCAACTAATCCATTCTTCTAGTCAGGTTGCGTCACAAATTTCTTTGCTCTCATGTGTTTCATCTTCAACCGGTCCCTTATGATATGGAGGAAAGCGTGCAGTCTACGTCCCTTATTACTTACATCCTACTCACCTTGCCACGTATCCAAACTGCAACTTTTAAGGCGGCGTATAGTCTCTATCGGCACACCAGTTATTGAGTGTACCTTATCAAGTCTCCCCATATGTAACCAGTACCTTGCAGCTCTGTTTTTGACCTTTATATCACTGGGCTATATTCGGAGCACCACACACAGTGCTGAGGTGGTGCTGAAGGCTCCTGATTTTCTCCTCGTTATTTACGTGATGCACTCATTGAGCCGTAACGTATCTCTTGAGAGGTTAGTGTGTACGGTGTTTTTTTGTTCTTGCGCTATGGAGCGGTGCGATTGGTTGCGATCGTCTATGTAGGAGCGCGCTGAACTATTCGAAGTGGGTCGGTGCGGCAGCGAGATGCGGTAGAAGTGACGCTGGTTACAGAGATAGGGCAGCGACCCTGTTAGTGGTCGTCGTTGCAGTACTGGTCGTGCGTGGTGTTTTGGTCGAGTACAGAATCAACGCTCGTGAGTGGACGGCGTGGCGTGATCCTTCAAGCCAACAGCGGAACTGGCGCCTCGCTACGTCTGTAGCCGTGTAGAGGACGGAATACAACCGTCTGCATCCTATCACCGTGCCAAGACTTCTCTCTGCCGCTACCAGTTTCAGCTGTGGTAATTCTGATGGATAAGCTGTTTTCTCATTCGTGATCGTTCTTCTACGATTGACTGGTGGGTGCCCCTGAACGACTTCCGCGTTGAGATATGGTACCTCAAATGTGCCCTTGTGTTTTCTTGTGTGGCCCTTGTCCTGTAGGTGGCATTTTGCTTAGAAGTACTAACCCTATTCCGTAAAGTACTGGCTCTAACTTACAAAACCTGTGCAAATTGTTCAAACTGTATAGACCTTGCGTCCGGGAAATTTTGCTGGAGTAATGTCGATTAATTTATACTCCAATGTCTGGCAAGTTCTATAAGCGCGATTGTGATAAAGTATGTTACGTTGTTTCAGGTATATTGTATTGAATGGCAGCTTGTGTAGTCTTAATTGTGAGTCTGTCAAATTACTGGTAGCGTTGGCTCTTGCCGTACTCGATTACGTACTAGTCACCTCTCTACTCAACTGTGTGCGTAAGCAGCTCAAATGATGTAATGCCGTTTTAATTGTAATTTTTAAAGTGTAATTTTATCTGCTGTTTCAACTACCCTGCGTAATTTCTCTGGGAAGATCTTACACAACCTCTCTACAGTCCCGATGTCTCCCCATGTGATTTCTGTGATTTGGAGCCCTCAGGAAAGACATTGGTAGTCGTCGATTTGTTTTGGAAAAATGTATCGACGCCGGGGTAGAACCATGGTTGGGTAGGCAACAGCAAACGTTTTTCCATGAAGGCAATGAGCGTCTTCTCTCACAGTGGGATAAATGTATAAACAGATAGGCTATACCCTGATTACTTTTTAAGTAATAAACAGTTAACTTACTTTGCTCTATACGCCTAATTTTCATTTGACTGTCTCTTGTACTATGCAATGTAGACGGATTTCTTCACAAAATATCCACAATGGTCTCAAACACGTTAAGATTTTTTTTTGTATCTATCAGTTGAAAACATTGAGTCAAGAAAAATAAATTTGTCTCGATAGTTGTCTGGTAAACAAGTGGCGTGGAGGGAGAGCGGGAGGAGCGCATAAGAGCTCTAACCCCCCCCCCCCCTCCCTCCCTTCATGTATTGAGTCGATAACCATCAATTCTCTGGGTTTTGTCACCTTAAACTGACATTTCGAAACTGAACAACTCATATAAAAAAATGACAATTTCAGAGTATAACCCCGCCGTTCCACATGAACTATTTCTGCAGAAATCCATGTTAGTCGCCCTCTTTGATTGATTTTTTTATTTCGACTGTAGTTTACACTGATGTATTTATGATTCTTTTTGTTTCACAAAGTAAGTTTGTAACTATACTTGTAGTCGTGAGGTATGGTGAGTAGATACCGAATATATGAAGTCGCTTCAATCAGTTCGATCGAAAACTTGAGCAAAAATTGTGAAAGCAAAGTTACATTCAAGATTATAAATTGTCATCTTCCTGTAGAAAGGTATTCCAGCGGGCCACCGTGACATGTGAACTGCAGCGATATTCCGAAGTGGCAGACGACCCACAACGAGGTAGTCGGCTGGCGATATTTAGTGGCGCAGCGACAACAAGCGGCTTAGTTAGGAAGAGATGGTACTCCAGCCGGGCAGCTCCCACGCAGTGTGTCCAAATATTGTTCCAGCGAGTACGGCGCGCTGTGCTGGAGCCGTGGCGCGCGTTCAGAACACTCCAGCGCCACTCGTGTGCTGTCCGTAGTCTCTCATCGTCCACCCCCGCTGGGTGCGTAATTACGTGCAACCTTCGCTGTACGTTAAGGTCTTCGTGGCTGATGTCACAGAATACCGTGCACACAAACATTACGCAGCAACCGCTTACTCGCCAGATCACCGAAAAACAGAAATTGGAGCGCAAAGCTCAGAAAACAATAAAAAGGTAAATAACTTACAGCGATGTTTGATACAGAACTGAATCCACCATATCTGCAAAGTTTTTTTCGCACCTGTCACTGTTAGTTCCCTGTCCTGCTAGGTGGCATGCGCCAATTCAGTTGTTCCAACTGCGGAACGCCACGTTCCTTTTTACTGCGCCACCAATGTCCGGCAGTGTTCATTTGTCTAGCTAAAAGCTGTAGTAGAAAATACTAGACCACTACTATCTAATGCAGGTCACAACACACATAGAATTGTCCGGTAAACTGGATGTGGCTAGTACTGAAATAAAAGTTTTAACTTCACACTGTAAATTTTCAGGTGTATTTTTACGATAAAGATCACAATTAATACTGCCAAGTCCGTACTAAGTGGCAACAGAATGTAAAGTTCACACGCACACCACAATCACACACGTAGCCAGTTTATGGTGTTTACACCCATTACCGAAGTTAATAGAGTTCACCGGATCGTTTCGTTACGAAAATGCTCGTCCGAATGTTGTGCACTCTGCTCTACACGTAATACCTGTTCCAGTCTTGGATCGCACAACACGCCACGCGGTTTTAACTAGCAGTCAAAAGCAATAATTTTGATATTCCGTCCTAAATTGCACACGACTTCCACTATACCGTTCACTTAAATACACATTGTAGTACTTCGCGAACTCGGACTTAGCATTTTTCCGCGATTTTACAGTACTTTCGTCGGGGCTGCTTTACTGGTTCGAACCCTCAGCCCCGACTTCCCTAGATCAGACCAAAGGCTTTGTTCCCAGCATAGATTGGCGCGAGCCTGCATTTTTCTGATTGGCTGATATCACAAACAGCAAATCAGGTTGCAGTATTATCCCGCGCTAACCCGCGATTTATTTCAATGACCAATCATAGAAAAACATTTCTTTCCATAGCAATTGCTAAATTGCTAAATAAATAAATTTAGATAAGTATCAAATTTAAAAATACCCCCGAAATTACCGATTAATTTGTGATCTACTCACGATTTAATAGTACCATAAACTGTGTGCACATTTAATTATAGTAAATCCCCTGTATAGTTTAACTGGTACTTCGTGAATAAACAAAACAATTTTCATTTACATCTGTTCTTCTTCACTCATACAATACTCACACTGATAATTACTACACAAATAAAACAATTACAATTACGCAAATACATTAAATATTAGTCAAACATAACTTTACAACATTGTTTTGACTACGACTCCTAGCACTGTCCGTCAACTGCTGATCTCTGCCGCCTACTAGTAAAACTACGTGCAGCTCTGTAACTCAGGTCCATGTCAACTGGTGACATCTGTCGATGACTCATGCCTATAACGATATCGTCCTAACAAGTAACAGGAGCGATGTGAAGGTTCTACACCTCACAACAGCAATCATGGAGTCGTATAATGGTGCAGTGAGTGTGCATTGTTGTTTATGGTTCCGTGAATCCAAATCCGATACTGCAATTCAGAGAGCCGTCAGGATCAAATATCGTAGGCTACTACCACAAAGACAACTGGCACAATCATTTCACAGAAACTGAGTTAGAGCTGGCCAGCAGCCTCTGATGCAGCAGTTTAACGTGTTCGGCAGTCTTATATTGATAGTCTCGCCTAATTTTACGATGAGGGACGCTGGTTAGTCGATTGATATAGGGGGAGGGAACCAAACAGCGAAGCCTCATCGGATTAGGGAAGGATGGGTGTTGTGTAGAAAGTTCCATGTAGTCGGCACGTACACAACTTTCCCACTAGAGCGCGCCCTGCTAAGCACAACAGCGCAGGCGCAGCGCTCGTCTGTCTCCGCACTACGAGATGGCGCTGCCATAGAGACGGACCAAATTCTGCTTTCGCCGATCCGCGTATTAATATGTAACGCAGCCAATGAGATTGCTGCTAACATACAACGTTTTCTCCTCGAGGATCACACTCGCACAGTGATACATGAACGTGCGAGGTATTATAACGAGTGTAAAGACCGACGATTAGTCAGTCTGCATTTGTCTGTACCAGTCTATAGTCAAGTTTCAGTCTGCACCTAATAAGATTACCAAATTCCTGTACATAGTCATGAAGGTAAATGTATAGACACTTTTGTCAAGTATCAGAGATATATGTGTGAATAAGATTAACGTACCCATACTAAAGGAACTTCAGATTGTCAATTATAAATAGCATCCAGAACCAAGTTAAGTAATTTTGTGTGCTTGTTATTATGTTAATAAATGTGTGTGAAAAATAATCAAGTCCTGTTTAAAGTTGGCCACCGTCAATCTGCTACTCTAACCGTGCAAGTGGCATTTCTATCTTCTGACCTAATGGCAGAAGATAAACACACCACGATAAGACCACGAGACATACTTCTGACAGTCGCCTTCTTCGTTAGAGCGACAAGTCAAATAATCTGATGGCGTGTGTACTGAAGGTCTTACAGTACGCATACCACAATGGGGAAGGAAGTCGGCCATGCCCATTCAATTAACCATAGCGGCATTTGCCTGAAGCCATTTAGCGGAATCGCAGGAAACCCGAATCAGGATGGCCGAACGCGGGTTTGAGCCGTCATCCTCCCCAATGTGAGTGCAGTGTGCTGACCACAGCTCGATGAGGAACGTATTACAGAAACGCCCATCATTCAATCGCGACAAACTGGAACTGTTGCAAGACTTACGAGAAAGTGACACAGAAAAACGAGCCGAGTTTTGTGCAGAAATGTCTAACGAAATGAGCCGGCCGATGTGGCCGAGCGGTTCTAGGCGCTTCAGTTTGGAACCGCGCGACCGGTACAGTCGCAGGCTCGAATCCTGCCTCGGGCATGGATGTCAGTGGTGTCCTTAGTTTAGTTACGTTTAAGTAGTTCTAAGTTCTAGGGGACTGATGACCTGAGATGTTAAGTCCCATAGTGCTCAGAGCCATTTGAACCAATCAGTTGGGAACTCAGCCGGGCGCAGCACCAGTGAAGTCGGGGACGGAGCGCCAGTGAGGTGCGGACAGCCAGTACTTGCCGACCGCTGGCGACACACATGAACTGAAGGACATTGAAACGGGACCGCCTTTGGTTTCTGACCGTTTCGGGGCCTCTTCACTTGTTAATCTTGCCGGTCGTGGGTCTGTTCCTTCCTTGAGCAGAGATGTCGTGGCCAATGGGCAATGCATGGTTGGGTCCGAGCCAGTGCGCCAGGGTCGCCGTGTCTCCGAATTCCGAACGGACATGGAGTTGGGTCGGGTTGGAGCTGCAGTCAGCGCCGGACAGCAAGGACTCGCCAGCCCGTTGCCGACACACGTAACTTGAGTGGGAACGACCTTGATGGGTCGTTCGGTCGGTCGTCTTATCGGACGACGTCTATTTGGTCGCCGACCGCTTGTGGAAACTCTCTGTGTGCCGAATTGATTTCTCTTTATTGTTCCACAGAGATTGCTTTTACGATTGCTCGACTTCTTGTGCAAGTGTGTTACGCAGAAGCGTGTGTAGCTTCTGTGATTTCCACTGAGCACATCAGTGCTCTCTGCGTACTGGAGTAGTCAGTCGGTCGTTTGAAATAGAGCTGTGAGTGTGTCGGGTAGAAGGGAATGGATGGAATTGATTAGACTGTTGATTGGTTCTTCAGCCGTAGTGTTGCTCTGTATTTACGCCTTCAGCCGCTTTTGTTTCAGAAATCTGTGGCTTTAATACGTAAATCCTTGTCTCTAAGCTTTCTCTTTAATTATTTCGACTTCCTGATACTGCCTTCAGCCGTGTTCCGTAAATGTTTATCTTAAGGTTGTCTTTAATAATTTTTGAGTAATTGTTTGGGCCTTTAGCAGACAAGATGTTTTTCTGTTGTACTGTGTAAAGGTTTATCCTTAAAGCCTCTCTTTTATTACGGTAAAAAGATTTTTTTATTGAGCTTTCAGCCCAAGAATTAATTTGAATTTTCCTTAATATGGCCTTTAGTCGAAATTTGTAAAT
Organism: Schistocerca gregaria; assembly: GCF_023897955.1. Classification (NCBI taxonomy): domain Eukaryota; kingdom Metazoa; phylum Arthropoda; class Insecta; order Orthoptera; family Acrididae; genus Schistocerca; species Schistocerca gregaria. Next base: position 136,174,073 of record NC_064928.1, read on the forward strand.
TCTTCGCTTTTAAAGCATTTCCTTAGCTGATCTGAAATATTACTTCGGCCTTCAGCCGAGAAGATATTGCAATTTTACTTAAGTAAGGCTTTCAGCCTTGTCTCTAAATCCTGGTGTTTTAGAAGGAATTATTTAAACTTATTTGGAGAAGTTTCCTACACCCTCAGCCGTGTATTGTTTAAAGAAAAAAACTGTGAATTTGTGTCGAGGAATAAAGTTGCGTGTTTTAGTATAACTAACAGAGATTGATCTTTGCCCGTTTCCACAACCTGATCCGCTCTGTAATGCGAAAAACGAGATTTCAGTGTTCAGTGACGATGCTGCCTTCCATACCTGCGGTAACGTGAATCGGTGTACTACTCGGATATTGTGTAAGCAGCAAGCACATCATGTAATCGAGCGTGTACGGGCCTCACCTAAGGTACATACTTTCAGTGGAGTAAACTGTAAAAATATTTACAGTCCTATCTTTCTTGCGATGTCAGCTGTAATGGCACAGCATTTATTCTCGAGCATGATGGTGCGCCAGTGCATCGTCGTCATGCTCCGTTGCAGCGTGACCACTAGGATTGGACGTGATGCAATAATGGCTTAGCGAACAGAGTCACGTGATTTAATCCAAATGGATTCCTGTTTATCTACATCTACATCTACATCTACATGACTACTCTGCAATTCACATTTAAGTGCTTGGCAGAGGGTTCATCGAACCACAATCATACTATCTCTCTACTATTCCACTCCCGAACAGCGAGCGGGAAAAACGAACACATAAACCTTTCTGTTCGAGCTCTGATTTCTCTTATTTTATTTTGATGATCATTCCTACCTATGTAGGTTGGGCTCAACAAAATATTTTCGCATTCGGAAGAGAAAGTTGGTGACTGAAATTTCGTAAAAAGGTCTCGCCGCGACGAAAAACGTCTATGCTGTAATGACTTCCATCCCAACTCGTGTATCATATCTGCCACACTCTCTCCCCTATAACGCGATAATACAAAACGAGCTGCCCTTCTTTGCACCCTCTCGATGTCCTCCGTCAATCCCACCTGGTAAGGATCCCACACCGCGCAGCAATATTCTAACAGAGGACGAACGAGTGTAGTGTAAGCTGTCTCTTTAGTGGACTTGTTGCATCTTCTAAGTGTCCTGCCAATGAAACGCAACCTTTGGCTCGCCTTCCCGACAATATTATCTATGTGGTCCTTCCAACTGAAGTTGTTTGTAATTTTAACACCCAGGTACTTAGTTGAATTGACAGCCTTGAGAATTGTACTATTTATCGAGTAATCGAATTCCAACGGATTTCTTTTGGAACTCATGTGGATCATCTCACACTTTTCGTTATTTAGCGTCAACTGCCACCTGACACACCATACAGCAATCTTTTCTAAATCGCTTTGCAGCTGATACTGGTCTTCGGATGACCTTACTAGACGGTAAATTACAGCATCATCTGCGAACAACCTAAGAGAACTGCTCAGATTGTCACCCAGGTCATTTATATAGATCAGGAACAGTAGAGGTCCCAGGACGCTTCCCTGGGGAACACCTGATATCACTTCAGTTTTACTCGATGATTTGCCGTCTATTACTACGAACTGCGACCTTCCTGACAGGAAATCACGAATCCAGTCGCACAACTGAGACGATACCCCATAGCTCCGCAGCTTGATTAGAAGTCGCTTGTGAGGAACGGTGTCAAAAGCTTTCCGGAAATCTAGAAATACGGAATCAACTTGAGATCCCCTGTCGATAGCGGCCATTACTTCGTGCGAATAAAGAGCTAGCTGCGTTGCACAAGAGCGATGTTTTCTGAAGCCATGCTGATTACGTGTCAATAGATCGTTCCCTTCGAGGTGATTCATAATGTTTGAATACAGTATATGCTCCAAAACCCTACTGCAAACCGACGTCAATGATATAGGTCTGTAGTTAAATGGATTACTCCTACTACCCTTCTTGAACACTGGTGCGACCTGCGCAATTTTCCAATCTGTAGGTACAGATCTATCGGTGAGCGAGCGGTTGTATATGAGTGCTAAGTAGGGAGCTATAGTATCAGCGTAATCTGAAAGGAACCTAATCGGTATACAATCTGGACCTGAAGACTTGCCCGTATCAAGCGATTTGAGTTGCTTCGCAACCCCTAAGGTATCTACTTCTAAGAAACTCATGCTAGCAGATGTTCGTGTTTCAAATTCTGGAATATTCCATTCGTCTTCCCTTATGGGGTTACATTAAAGGAAGAGTATTTGTTCCTCCTCTTCCGTGAAAAGCCGACGAGCTATGACTACAGATAACTCAAGCATCAAGGCATTCTTCATGAGATTTGGCATAAAATAGATAACAGATGGGACATTTGTCCTGTTACCAAATGTAGCCACGTTAAACGTTTGTAAATAATACTTGTAGATATATGGCATTCAGCGCTATATCAAACATTTTTTGAAGTTATTTACCTGTTTCACAAGTAGAGGTCACTTTTGCATAACTTACGAACTGCCTGTATTGTAGCGAAATACAAATGCGCACATTACTGAAAAAAACAGACGATACAACGTTATTTCTGATGTGCTTCACGGCTTGAGTAATTGAAACATTACTTAGATGTCTCCGGGGATCAATCGATTTATGCCCACAAACAGCACATTAATCTGTCACAGCAGCAGTGCTAAAATGTTTTGATTGTAAATAAAACTTCTTTTAAGAACGAGAAATATTTATCCACAAAATTTCCATTGCTTTCAAATTCTGGGTTGTTATAAAAGGCAGGAAAAGAGGTAAGTTCTAATTGATTAACAACGCGGTTAGACAGTTAGAAACGAGCAATAGACACATGACGTAAGACTAAGTGCAGCATTGCTGTGAACATGTTACATCTGTTTCCTATTGTATAGCGTGCGTATACAAGCACTGTGCAAGACCTATCTCCATGAAGTCGAAATAGTAAGTTTTTGTTGTCGTTCTCGGACATCCATTGTACTGCAGAACGGCACCGTGCCTGGTTCGGAAGTATTTTACGAAGTGCAGTAGCAGTGAAGTACAGTGCTCCACTTCCCTTAAAGATTAAAAACGAGAGGATGCAAAACAAATTTGCGAAATCGTAAAAGGGGAAAATAACCTCAATATTTGTTGGCAGAGAAAGTAAATTTGATTGAGATACCTTTAATTTTATTAATGTATTATGAAACTGGGACAATAAATGAAACAATAATTTAGTGGTTTTTTTTTTCAGGATGAAAATCTGGGACGACTCAAAAATAATGATGTAGGAAAGTAAATAGCTTGTGACCGTCTCCTCTATCTCTCGAAACTTTGCTGGAGAGAATGAGGCACAGCCTGAATCACATATCGATCGAGAACTCTTCATTACAATTTTTCAGTCTTTAATCGGAGTCTACATTTATTAATGGAAATAACACTAAGAACAATCTGAAAATCGGTTATTTCAGAAACCGGTTATTTTGAGTAGATTTAATCGAACAGCCAGTCGCTGTGTCTGAGTGGTTCTAGGCGCTTCAGTCCGGAACCGCGCTGCTGCTACTGTCGCAGGTTCAAAACCTGCCTCGGGCGGGGATGTGTGTGATGGCATTAGGTTGGTTAGGTTTAAGAAGTTCTAAGTTCTAGGGGACTGATGACCTCAGAAGTTAGATAGTGTTTAGAGACATTTGAACTATTTTTTTAATCGAACACTGGTTTCTTCAACGTTTCTTCTATCCCTACTACACTACTGGCCATTAAAATTGCTACACCACGTGCTACAGACGCGAAATTTAACCGACAGCAAGAAGATGCTGTGATATGCAAATGATTAGCTTTTCAGAGCATTCACACGACACCTACAACGTGCTGACACGAGGAACATTTCCAACCGATTTCTCATACACAAACAGCAGTTGAACGCCGTTGCCTGGTGGAACGTTGTTGTGATGCCTCGTGTAAGGAGCAGAAATGCGTACCATCACGTTTCCGACTTTGATAAAGGTCGGATTGTAGCCTGTCGCGATTGCGGTTAATCGTATCGCGACATTGCTGCTAGTGTTGGTCGAGAGCCAATGACTGTTAGCAGAATATGAAATTTGTGGGTTCAGGAAGGTAATACGGAACGCAGTGCTGGATCCTAACGGCCTTGTATCACTAGCAGTCGAGATGACAGGCATCTTATCCACATGGCTGTAACGGATAGTGAAGCAACGTCTCGATCCCTGACGCTGCATCACAGGCAGGAGCGCCTCCGATGGTGTACGACGAACCTAAGTGCATGAATGGCAAACGTCATTTCTTCGGATGAATCCAGGTTCTGTTTACAGCAACATGATGGTCGCACCCGTGTTTGGTGACATCGCGGTGAACGCAGATGGGAAGCGTGTATTCGTCATCGCCATACTGGCGCATCACCCCGCCTGATGGTATGGGGCGCCATTGGTTACACGTCTCAGTCACCTCTTGTTCGCATTGACAGTACTTTGAACAGTGAACATTACATTTCAGATGTGTTACGACCCGTGGCTCTACCCATCATTCGATCCCTACGAAACCCAACAGTTCAGCAAAAAAATGCACGACCGTATGTTGCAGTTCCTGCACGGGCCTGTCTGGATACAAAATATGTTCGAATGCGGCCCTGGCCAGCACATTCTCCAGATCTCTCAGCAACTGAAAACGTCTGGTCAATGGTGGCCGAGCAACTGGTTCGTCACAATAAGCCAGTCACTACTCTTGATGAAGTGTGGTATCGTGTTGACGCTGCATGGGCAGCTGTACCTGTACACGCCATCCAAGCCGGCCGCGGTGGTCTCGCGGTTCTAGGCGCGCAGTCCGGAACCGTGCGACTGCTACGGTCGCAGGTTCGAATCCTGCCTCGGGCATGGATGTGTGTGATGTCCTTAGGTTAGTTAGGTTTAAGTAGTTCTAAGTTCTAGGGGACTAATGACCACAGCAGTTGAGTCCCATAGTGCTCAGAGCCATTTGAACCATTTTTGAACGCCATCCAAGCTCTGTTTTACTAAATGCCCAGGAGAATCAAGGCCGTTATTACGGCCAGAGGTGATTGTTCGGGGTACTGATTACTCAGGATCTATACACCCACATTGCGTGAAAATGTAATCAAATGTAATTATACTATATATGTCCAATTAATACCCGTTTAACATCTGCATCTCTTCTTGGTGCAGCAATTTTAATGGCCAGTAGTGTAAGTAGAGTAGTCGATGATCTGACGACAGACTACTGTACAGGTGCAGAGACCAGTGTTTTTGAATATACTTTTCCGTGCAAATTGATTGATATGCGGACTCGTAGCAGACAACTGCTGCGTATTGATCCAGTGAAGTCGTTAATCATCATTTCAGAGAGCAGAAGTGCATGATGATTCGATCGTACGTCAATAGAGCCTTGCCGCGTGGTTTGATGAATCAGACTCTCTTTATTACTAATGGACGATGGTCGTGTCTTGATACGCTATCACGATATTGATCGGTTTCTCGAAAGATGCAGAGTGCGACAGATTCACCTCAAATGGCTCAAATGGCTCTAAGAAGAATGGGACTTAACATCTGAGGCCATCAGCCCCCTAGAACTTAGAATTACTTAAACCTAACTAACCTAAGGACATCACACACATCCATGCCCGAGACAGTATTGGAACCGGCGGCTGTAGCAGCAGTGCGGTTCCGGACTGAAACGGATTCATGTCCCTGGGTGCAGTATTATGCTGTGTGGGACATCCACCTGGGCTTCGACGGCTCCTGTGGTACCAACCGTAGGTAGGACACATGTGGACAACGTGAATACTTTGATTAAATGCCAGAATCTGTTGCACTTTTTAATTTAGTAATAAGCGATCGGCTTCGGCCTCCAAATACAATATCCAATGTCGTTTACCCTTACAAAGTCTTAGATATAACCACAGCCGTGGTTTTTAAAATAAAAAGTGCAACTGGTGTCAGCATTTATTTACAACCACTGCTACAGTTACAGAACCTGCATTAGGATCATGCAATGAAGGCTTTCACGACCGGATGGTATTGTTGTTGATAATTCTTCCCCGTTATATGGCCGTGGTCCATGGAATTCTTCTATTCCTAACGTTTCGTCCAATACTACGTTGGATATCTTCAGAGGTATTGCTGGTTCTGCTGAGTCCTGCCGACCAGCCATACCTCTGAAGGTGTCTTACGTAGTATTCGACGAAACGTTAGGAATAGAAGAATACCATGGACCACGGCCATATAACCCGGCAGAATTATCAACAACTGCATTGGGATCCTAATATGCTTTACAAGGAATTTACGGGATACTTCCTTTCTTCACGCTCGAAGTCATCGCCGACAGCGATGGAATCTCCCAGCAGGCTAACTGTCAGTGTTTCATGGTCAGAATAAACCTGCAGTTGATTGAGGGGCATTGTAGTCTTGGCTGCTAAATCAGTCCGAACTGAATCCTACAGAACATGTCTGGGACGCTATTGGGCATCAGCTCCGCGCACAGAAGCCACCGGTCCTCATTACCGAAACTTCGTGACCTATTCGTGATCTCCTGCCACGAACCCCTGGAAACCAACAAAGCACTTGTCGAGTCCGTTCCACACGGAATCTACGCTTTATCCTGTTCCACAGGTGGATCAACACGTCATCAGCAGGTGGCTTTGGTGCTTTGGCTACCGAGTGTGTAGGACAAGCTTTACAGCCGACTGCTGTGGCCGAATGGTTCCAGGCGCTTCAGTCTGGAACCGCGCGACCGCTACAGTCGCAGGTCCGAATCGTGCCTCGGGCATGGATCTGTGTGATGTCCTTAGGTTAGTTAGGTTTAAGTAGTTCTAAGTTCTCAGGGACTAATGACCTCAGATATTAAGTCATATAGTGCTCAGAGCCATTTAGAGCCAAGCTTCACAGGCGAGCTCGTCTTCCTTGACGGATGAAAGATCTACTTGCCAGATCTACTGAATACAATGGACAGCATACTTAACCTTGAAATAGGTTAGAGGTAAACGTAGCAGTGAAGAACGGTAGGAAGGAGGACGACGCGATTTTATACTTCTGGCGCGTATGGAACAGTGAGAGTATTTTGGAACAGTGAGAGTATTTTGTCAGCGCCCATTTCTGCAGACAGCCCGTTGGGCAGACTTTGGGGTACGTGGAAATCTTCCGGCGGCGCTTCGGCAGCACTTGGGGCAGAGACACTGTTTGTCTTCCCGGAATGAGCCCGTGGCGCGGCGCAGTTTGCAGAGGCTGGCTGGGGTGTGGGATGATCCCGGCTCTCGCCCCACCCTGCCACTCTCCACCCAATCCCGAGGCAAACACGCGCTGTTGTCGGCGAGCTGCCCGACACCACCTGTCGCCTGGTCTTTTTCAACACAAACCGTAGATCCCTTTTCCGGTAAGGATTTTACCTGTGTGCCAACAACGTTTTTCGAGCCGATCCAGTATTGGAGATTTACAATTGCGTGAAGTAGAATGGCGTTAAGTGCAAGGCGTCGCTCTATTCATTCTGAAACGCAGGTCCCTTAACGACGTATGACCCAAGTAATCTGACAGGTTTCCAGAACCTGTAGCAGTTAGTAGCATTGACTGCTTGTGGGATAAACAGCGGCAGCCCCTAATGTATATCTACGTTCTAAGAAAAGTGAATACATTTAAATTCAGAAGCTCATCACAGTCATAAAACTAGACCACGCCAAATTTCAGGAAAAAATTTAAACATTCAGAATTTAATATCCAGACATTAAAACTGTTAATGATGAGTCTCTTATGACTGTATGACACAACATTTATTTTATTAGGAAATTAAGCGATAAAGTAAAACAAAATACTCTGTCCTCCTGTGTGTTCTCCGAGACCAGAGTGAGGTAGTCACGGGTTACGACCATCCAGGTAAAGCCATCCTAACGGATCTAGAGAGTTGCCTCAACTCTGCTATTTGTAGGAACGTCTGTTTAGGGTGGCAATATAAAATTACGAAAATTTTGTAAGGCCTGCGTGTTATAGGCAACTATTAATATCACCACTGTTTGCCTTGATGTTGTAACCTGTATGTGTCCTAAGATCCGATGATGGCGGCTTTAGTTTGGTCGAAACTGGTAATCATGAAATAAAAAGAATTCCTGCGATCTTGGCTACTATTTTATTGTTTTACAACCGTCTAGATCGCTCCCACAGGAGCACAACGTGCTCCCTACAAAATAGTACCAAACCTGACAGTCTGCTATTTTCTTCCTGGGACTGTGTTGTTAAATAGGACCCAACAGGGTCAGTAATCATTTTTGTGAAGTTCTGGGACACAATTGTGCAGCTGCCCTTCCTATTTGCCTACAGCCACATCAGGCTCCACAGTATGAATCACGTTAATTGGATGATATACCATAGCGGAACCCCTGAACAGACAAAGTAAAGTATACACTACAACCGTCACAAAGAGTACAAACAATCCAACTCAGACGAAGCAGAAAGCGGACAAAATGTATTGATTTAGGACAAATGATGAATGGAGTCCCACAGGGATACGTGTTTGGTCCATTCGAACTCATTACAATCTGCTAAATATTCTCTCATACCATTGTGAATAACATAGTCTTTATTTGAGCGGAAATCTCTTTCGCAACACTTTTTCGGCCACACTATGCAGTATCTGCATCTGTGAATGGTACCGCCCAGTCTGGGTACACTGTTCATTTCTCAGTATGCTTTATGCAGTAATAAACTCTTAGACGGCACTGACAACTCATGCAAACTTTCATCAATGAGCTTCAATGTGCTGGCCATGGCCCTTTGACTTACAAGGGTAGGAGTGATAACAGTGTCGAATACATTAATTTCATGTGTATGCACTGAACTGTTTAAATATATTTAACTCTTATAATTAAAAGTTTCATATCGCGAGGAATAAAATAAAATAAGCATGGCAGCAGCATGAATAGAACCCTTGCCAACAAACAGCCACTTAAAAAGTGGGCTATTGTGCAGTTATGTAAACTCCTGCTAGTATATCCCTCATACTCTACGCATAAATATTAACACAGCATTTTATCTTTTCCTGTGACTCGTTCAGACGAATTAATATAGGAACTCGAAAGGGGTATCAATCTGCTCCCATTTACAGTCTTAGTATCTTATGCATAGTTTCTGTCTACAGAAACAAAGGCTTCTTTGAAATCAACGAACATCTTTAGATTTCGATAAGCTATGGCCGGCCGTTGTGATTAAGCTTTTCTAGCCGCTTCAGTCCGGAACCACGCGGCTGCTACGGTCGCAGGTTCGAATCCTGCCTCGGGCATGGATGTGTTTGGAGTCCTTAGATTAGTTAGATTTAAATAGTTCTAAGTCTACGGGACTGATGACCTCAGATGTTAAGTCCCATAGTGCTCAGTGCCATTGGAACCATTTCTGGTAAGCTCTGGCACATGATTGACTTCATATTAAATTTTTGTTGAAAACTTTGGTAATTCACCTGAATCACTCTCAACTGTTTTTCCTACTTCGATAAGCATTATTTTGAAAATGTGCCACATATGACTGGTTTGGAAAGAAATTTCTCTTTAGTTACGAACATCTCGTTATTGCCTTTCTTATGTAGTAGGTGAATCTAGGCCACCCTCCACTCTCCTGGGAGTTTATCTGCTTCTCAGGGCCGGCCGCTGTAACCGAGTGGTTCTAAGTACTTCAATCCGGAACCACGCGGCTGCTACGCTCAAAGGTTCGAATCCTGCGTAGGGCATGGATGTGTGTGATGTCATTAGGTTAGTTAGGGTTAGGTAGTTCTAAATCTAGGCGACTGATGACCTCAGATGTTAAGTCCTATAGTGCTTAGAGCCATTTGAACCATTTGTTTTTCAAGTTTTCTAAGACATAAATTTTGCCTGGTTTTTTCTGTTTTCGATGGAGACCATTTCAAAAGTTCTGCTGGAATTGAGACTTCTCATACAGATTTATAAGATTCTAATAATTATTCAGTTTCTTTGACTGTTGTGAGTAAATCTTGTTCTACATTTTAATGAGTGTTTGGGTATTTCAGCTTATGGATTGGTACTGGACAACTATTAACTAGTCGAAATATTTTGCAACTATTCAGTGTTGTGTAAGCCAAATTGGTGAGCCTAATTCCACGTCCTACAGCAGTTAAATTTTCATTTGTAGCAAATAGAGGGTTTATACAAGGGCGATGTACTTGAGGACAATATTATTGAAAGGGAAGAGGATGTAGATGAAGATGAAATAGGAGATACGATACTGCGTGAAGAGTTTGACAGAGCACTGAAAGACCTGAGTCGAAACAAGGCCCCCGGAGTAGACAACATTCCATTGGAACTACTGACAGCCTTGGGAGAGCCAGTCATGACAAAACTCTACCATCTGGTGAGCAAGATGTGTGAGACAAGCGAAATAGCCACAGACCTCAAGAAGAATATAATAATTGCAATCCCAAAGAAAGCAGGTGCTGACAGATGTGAAATTTACCCAACTATCAGTTTAATAAGTCACATCTGCAAAATACTAACGCGAATACTTTACAGACGAATGGAAAAACTGGTAGATGCGGACCTCGGGGAGGATCAGTTTGGATTCCGTAGAAATGTTGGAACACGTGAGGCAATACTGACCTTACGACTTATCTTAGAAGAAAAATTAAGAAAAGGGAAACCTACGTTTCTAGCATTTGTAGACTTGAAGAAAGCTTTTGACAATGTTGACTGGAATACTCTCTTTCAAATTCTGAAGGTGGCAGGGGAAAAGTACAGGGAGCGAAAGGCTATTTACAATTTGTACAGAAACCAGATGGCTGTCATAAGAGTCGAGGGGCATGAAAGGGAAGCAGTGGTTGGGAAAGGAGTGAGACAGGGTTGTAGCCTCTCCCCGATGTTACTCAATCTGTATAATGAGCATGCAGTAAAGGAAACAAAAGAAAAATTCGGAGTAGGTGTTAAAATTCATGGAGAAGTAAAGACTTTGAGGTTCGCCGATGACATTGTAATTCTGTCAGAGACAGCAAAGGACTTGGAAGAGCAGTTAAACGGAATGGACAGTGTCTTGAAAGGAGGATATAAGATGAACATCAACAAAAGCAAAACGAGGATAATGGAATGTAGTCAAATTAAATCAGTTGATGCTGAGGGAATTAGATTAGGAAATGAGACACTTAAAGTAGTAAAGGAATTTTGCTATTTAGGAAGTAAAATAACTGATGATGGTCGAAGTAGAGAGGATATAAAATGTTGACTGGCAATGGCAAGGAAAGCGTTTCTGAAGAAGAGAAATTTCTTAACATCGAGTATAGATTTATGTATCAGGAAGTCGTTTCTGAAAGTATTTTTGTGGAGTGTAGCCATGTATGGAAGTAAAATATGGACGATAAATAGTTTTGACAAGAAGAGAATAGAAGCTTTCGAAATGTGGTGTTACAGAGGAATGCTGAAGATAAGGTGGATAGATCACGTAACTAATGAGGAGGTATTGAATAGGATTGGGGAGAAGGGAAGTTTGTGGCACAACTTGACTAGAAGAAGGGATCGGTTGGCAGGACATGTTTTGAGGCATCAGGGGATCACAAATTTAGCATTGGAGGGCAGCGTGGAGGGTAAAAATCGTAGAGGGAGACCAAGAGATGAATACACTAAGCAGATTCAGAAGCTTGTAGGTTGCAGTAGGTACTGGGAGATGAAGAAGCTTGCACAGCGCAGAGTAGCATGGAGAGCTGCATCAAACCAGTCTCAGTATTGAAGACCACAACAACAACAACAACAACAACAACAACAACAATATCTAACACTTACAACCTCATTTTCTCCTCTAAAGATCTACCGCAAAAGGGCAGATCATTTACAGCTCATCTGCAGGAAACATTTTCATACTAAATTTCCTCATATCCTCGCTTTTTTACCACAATCTAGCCTATAGTCTTTCGACTGTAGTAATCGTAAGTGGATATATCAATTTTACATGTATAAATTTAAAAGTTTAAAAACATTTAAATTTTATAATTAATAGTTTAACATTGCGAGGAATAATATAAAATAAGAAAAAGATGATAACAGCATGAATCAAAACCATGAATTGCCAACAGGACATTATACCACTTTTTTCCTTTTCTTCTGTTGTCGCCAAACTTGTTCATCGTCCGGTTTCAAAGGAAATGGGACAATAGTAAGGATCGAACAAGGGCGGAATCCTGAGCAGTCTCGTACGCTGTCATCTCTGCTATGAGAACATCTGAAAGGAATTATACCTGGCTGCAATTTGCGCTCGCTATTGCCTGATCGGCTAACTTCGGTGCTATTCAGGTGGGAAATCGATTTTTTTAACAACTGTAGACTGCTTCTGTCCACCTTCTATATTAGCCACAATAGGAATAAAATGTGTTTGGGGTACAAGTGCACTTCAACAGACCATGTTAACTGACGTGACGATACACTCATAAAAGGCTGAAACATAACGTATGATCGTATTCACCACCCTTCACATTTTTTATGAGTTGATAACAAGAAATGAGATAAGCGGCTTGTAGATTCAGAAACAGGAAATGGATAGTGACTCCCAAATGTTCCAATCAGTGATGTAATTTAGCCGGTACCATCATTTTTATATGCCAATACTGTCTGAAAACTGTCTTGCGAATTGATTCGGTTGTGAAGAGGTAATAACTTAGTACGTCACGCCCCATACTGCGGTCTGACTGCAGGAACAACGAAATTTTATAAACGATATACTATTCTCCTTTCATCATAGTAACAAGGAAAAGCTTCACGCTGGTTTGAAATTATGTGTAAAGGTCGCTGCAAAACGCTGCGTGCACTCGTTCCCAAATATTTGGTAAATAAAGTTCAGATATTAGCGCAGCATTAGTATCGCAGCCTCAAGACAATCACGTCGATTGTAAGTGTAATACTTGTTTTATTATGATAAATGTTTGACGTAATATTTTACCTTGTAATAAGTTTGTTACGATCACCTTGCAAATTTTTAAATTCGGCCTGTTACCACGCGAAATATTAGAAACCCAATTTTTCTTGCCCGTGGAAGTCTGTGGATGTGCAACCTGCAAAAGGAACTTAGTAACACAAACGCACACAGAAAATGCGACATCTAAAAAACAACGAAAGATGAAGCGTTTTATGTTGACTGTAAATCGTTCAATTTTGGTAAACATTTTTGGAATACAGTGATCAATAGATTATTATATTTTGACTAAAGTTCAGTCTTGATCACACCATTTATGTCTCAATGACATAGGTAACCGGTTTCGGTTATTTTGACATAACCATCATCAGACCTGTGGATTAATGTTAGGAGATACTAGAAACCAAGTTACAATTAAGGTAGAGCATGAAAATCGAAAATCTATTAACTACCTAGATCTCACTATAACTAATAACAATGGGAAACATTTCTTCACCATATACAGGAAACCTACAACCCCTAATGTTGTTATTAATGCCACATCATGTCATCGTGACAAGTATAAAAAAGCATTTTTTAAGTCTATGATACACCGAATACTAAAATTGCCTCTGTAAGCTAATGAGATCAAAAAGAAAATGGCCATCTTAAAGCAAATTGCAAAAACCAACTCTTTCGACACGCAACAGGTAGATATCATTTTTAATGAAGTGCAACAATCACAAAGTACTCCACTAATAGGTAATCCAAAATATATGAAGATGACATATATGAGAAAAATATCAGATAGAATTACTAATATATTCAAAAATTGTGGAATAACAATAGCATTTACAACTGACAATATTTTACAACAAAAATTAAGACATACCGTAAGTAAAGATAATGGATAATTTACCATATCAGGAGTGTACACGATCCAATGTAGAGACTGTGAGAAAATATACATCGGCCAAACAGGTCGAAATTTTGCAGTAAGGTACAAAGAACATACGTCGGGTACCTCACGAACAAAGTCTGTATTCGGCCATCGTATAGCATTCAATAATCATGCCGAGGGGACAGTAGAGCAGAATTTACATGTTCTTCATAATGCAAATAAGGGCTTACTTATGAATATCTTAGAAGAAATCGAGATATACAGTATGCTCATTTGAAAATCAAATCATCAGTACTGCTCAATGAACAATTAGATTTTAGCGAAAAATATTTTTTCGACCTTTTTGCCGAAATTTTATAATAAAAGCACCTACTCTTTTGTTTTAAGATATAAGATAAGTTATACCCATGGCAAAAGCTATGTATGTAAAATATGCTGTACAACATATACATTTTTTTTATTAAATTGACATTGATTATTATAAAAACTATTAGATCGATGAGTTCAAAAAATTTAATCAGCGGTCTCATCAGTTATTCAGACATACATAATGCGGAACGTACTCTTGGCTGCTACCCTACCCTACTGCTATAAAGAATATTGCTATGAAAACTACAGTTAAAGTAAGACGATTCTGCAACATCCAACAAAGATGCAATTGTGATGTAGGCGACTCGGTATAATCGATATATACCACAACTCCAAGGACTTTCACATCTTTGATGTAACTGACACTGTAATGGTATTAAGGTTGCCCATAGAGGGCACAACTATTACGCATCGTAGTTTAGCGTTTTTACCTAAAATGTAAATAAGCTGCAAACATACTATCTGTTAATCAGACATTTCAAAGGAATCAGTTTTATGTTATTAGTGTATTTCCTATTTTTATACTTTGACGATGGCGTCATATTATGAACGCTGATTGACAGTTGTAAAGTAGTGTAACAGGAAGTAGGCGGAGCCACTGCATATTTAAGCTCGTGCTCAGCACTCATTACCATCAGTTGACTTCGTAGCAGCTGACGAGAGCTCTGTCTACCATCCTATGGAAACCATAGGTATAATTAATTTTATTTTATCTTGTTAAAAAATTTGACGTCATTATACATTTTCATTTTATTTAAATATTGGTTTCTAGTACCTCTTAAAGTTAATCCATAGGTCTGATGATAGTTATGTAAAAATAACCGAAACCGGTTACCTATGTCATTGAGACATAAATGGTGTGATCAAGACTGAACTATAGTCAAAATATAGTAAATCGTTCAGTTTAAGTAAAGACGACAATTGATTTTAAACATACGATTTTAATCCAGCTTTAGCATAACTGATACCTTATTTAAAGGTAGTGAAGAAGAAAATTAGGTTTCGTCACTTAAAACAACTCAGCCTCCTGCCTCACAAGTTTATTTCATTACGGTTAGCGCGTATTTTTTCTGAAACGTGTAAAACTTCATGATCAACATCGTAGGACTGGTTTTTTGTAAATGGCATACTGTAAAAGTTGAATCTATCTTCTCTAGTCTCCAGGTCATCCACATTCCAACAACTGCCGCATCTCACCACTCTGCGCCAAATATTTCGCTGTGTTTCCCTACTTAGATATTAATTCAACGGCGTTTTGTTGTAGTAAAAGTAGGTCTGTAGTTGCCCATAATCGTAAAATATTTCTTGAGGCTTTTTATAACGCTACGGTATCTTAAATGTGAGCTCGTGGAACTATGAATTCAGTAAGTTTTTAATATACAAATATCCTCGAATATTACGAAAACGGCGAATACCCAGCCCTTATAAATCTTAGCCTACATATTTCATACATTTTTAAACGGCTTTCGTTGTACACAAGATGAAAGAGGTACCTGGTTATAAGAAACTACAGAGCTGATAGTAGGTGATACGCGGTGGTTACTAGCAACGTGGATAGATCGTTTCCATTATGTAGTTGCAAGCAATACGCAATCAACTTCTGCGGCCTGAAAGGTAAATGCAGTTAGAAATACCGTACCTCTGGTAATTCACTGAATTTTTCTCGTTAAGCCTTTACAGGATATTAAATCCCGAAATTTGAATTTTTGGACTGGGAATGACAAAGGAACGTCAAATCTCCAAAGGAATGCTTTCAAGCAAATTCTTGTTCACGTAGCCGACGTGGGGGTGAGCGGTTGGCGTAATTGGAATCGATGTCAGTTTTTATTCTTTTTTTATGCATACCATTTCAGTTCCAACTGAAAAGAATGGAATGTACCATTGCAATCTGTAGTATCGCTAACAGACAAAACGCGTATTCCATTCAAAATACTTTTATTTCTTGTTTCTTCACCTTGCTGTCACGCTGTGATCGAATTTCCCCTCTACTTTGTCTTCTCTGATTATGTGAGAGATACCGAGCATTGCTATAATTCTGTTTTGATTAATAATGTGACGTAAGAGCCGAAAGGTGAATCCATAATCCATACTCAGCCTGTGACGTCAGACACCGTTTGAAGTGCCGCATGATGGTCATCCACTCCCATCTCATTTTTCCACCCTGTGTAAATCTTTCTTATTTCTATAAAAGCCCGGGGACTTGTGTGCACAAGTAATTATCCGTCGGAACGTTTTACTTTGCTGATTTTGTTAAACATTTTTAGCGTCATACTGATTAGAGATTCTTTGGCAAGCTCATTAAAAATTCTCTTCTTTCCATAGCTTCAGCCTGTTGAATGAATACGAACAAAATTGCTAATAGTCGGTGACTGTAAATAGAGTATTATTATCGCTGTGATTAAAGTGACAACCCCCAACATGGCTTCACGTATGAGCCATATGAACTATAATATCTCATTTATTTAGTACGTTTTACAGGCTGCCACATAGTAGCGAATAACGGCAGTGATCGACTAAGTGTAGAATTTATTTATTCAATTCCAGCAGACGATAACAAAAATGTGCCACCGGATGATAGAGAAGTAGTAGTAGAGGGGTTTTTGGGCGCACGACAGCAAATCTTCAGCGCCCGCTCAGTAACACAGCGAGACAGGTGTCAAGAAAATACTCAGAACAGGAAGATAAAACAGAACATAAACACACAGGTAACACGCTTTGAAAAATATGTGCCTACCCATACCGAAGCGTGGGACGAAGAATGTCGTCAGCAGTAAAAAATGGACATCACAGGAAGAGAGTGATCAAGGGAGCTAAAACAATGTAGCAGATGGAAGTGGCTGGCAGACCACAACGTAAAACTGGATGAATCAGCTACTCTGCAATACACTAAAACCTCCAGCCTAAAAGTTGAGGCCAGAGTCCAGACACATCACAAAACTTTAAAACCCTGGACGCTCACTTCCCATGGTTAACTGAAACACAAGGCAGATCCGCATCAACTCGTGCTTCTGCCCGTGCGGCACGGTGTAAAATGCAGTCTGTTAAAATGTGCCGGACGGAGATGTGCACACAACAACCATCACAAAACGAAGGATCCTCCCGCCGTAATAAAAAGCTATATGTGAGAGGACAGTGCCCGATCCGAAGACGTGTCAGTTTACTGGCAGTCACCGCCAGCCATTCTTCCTCCTACAAATCCTTGCACTTCCTTTGGAGTGCAGAGATGACAGACGGCAAGGGAATACGACACTGGACCACATCCTGCTCTCTGCAGGCCTCCTTGGCAGCCCGATCGGCCTGTTCGTTGCCCCATATTCCTGCATGACCAGGCACCCAGCAGAGGAACACCACCTTGGTTATATATCAGCTGGACCATCTCCTCAGTTGGGTACAGATTCTGCAGTGATTGTGAGGCACTAAGAGAATTGGAGCAGAGACGGACGATCTACTTAGTGCATAATGCCCGTCTTAAGATCTCTGTGATTATCTCTTGCTTTAATTTACTAAGTCTTTTTATATATGAAGACAGTAACTGTTCTCGAAAGAACAGATACCATTGATGACAGTGCAGCTTCTTTAGATTAAATGACAATTAATTGAAACTCTCAGCTGGCGACAGATGTTGTTGATATACTTCGATGAAGACAGCTGAAAATGTGTTTCCCGACCGGGACTCGAACCCAGGATCTCCAGAGTGGATAGGCAAATATCTATGACGAATATTACGTATGTAGATTGTGGAGAGTTGGGAATGTGGGTCTCAAGGGAAGCGTGCAACGGATAAGTCCCTGCAGTCGCGCTTTTCACCTGTGTCATCGGTGGCTCGGATGGATCGCCGGAACGGTAGCTCAGCGTGTTCGGTCGGAGGGCTAGCTGCCCTCTGTAATAAAAACACTGAGTTAATCGATCTAAAGCGAACTTCAACGGATGTCTTACAACGTCCGCCCCGAGCAGATGCAACGAACAAAAGCGAACAAAATGAGACTCAGCAGCGCCGTGGTCTTGTCAGCCGGCACGGTAGCTCAGCGTGTTCGGTCAGAGAGCCGGTTGGCCTCTGGAATAAAAAAACTGAGTGGAAGGATCAACCAGCGAACTTGAACAGGATGTCTTGAGACGTCCGCAACGGCCAAACACAACGATCAATAATGAACAAAACGGAAAAAGAAAAAAAAAAGATTGATAGAGCGCCTGTTATAAAGCAGGAGATCCTCGGTTCGATTCCCTGTCGGGCATACATTTTCAGCTGGCCCCATCGAGGTATATCAACAGCACCTGACGGAAGCTGAGGGTTTCAATTAATTATGATGAAGTCTTTTTACTTTGAGGTAATCCAGACACCTAACTTGTTTTACAAGCTGTGGCATAGTCTTTATTCGCAACTAAGTCGCGGCCTATAAGAATAGAGTTTTTGACAAACTAAAAAGGCTGTGTAAGCTGAAGCAGAAAATAAGCGTTGCCTTGCCGCATGTCCTTCGTGTTCAAACGCAGTCAGATGGACGAACACCGTTATTACCCCCTTTTAACTATTTAAAATTATAGTGGTGTATCATCGTGACTTGAGAAAACGGTGAAGTGCACTCAGGATACTGTTTTACTGGAACATGTGCAACCACTGAATCAATGGAGACCTGAAATTATTTTGGTATTAAGTTGTAACGACAAGTCTGCCTGTACCGTCTCCACATAATTTTGCGACTTACATGTTCCTCCATAATTATTATGAAACATCAATACAGTGTATTTCAGTTTTTAATACGTCTATTTTCCTCCAAGTAAAGACGGGTTATTTTAATAAATGCTGTCATTTATGTGATATTGTCGTCAATCTAAAATTTTTGCGCATCGCAACGCTGATTACCCTTACATTAGTTGCGGCAGCTTAGAAATTCTTCCGTGTATTAAAATTTGTTAGCGTTTAAGACTGTGTATATGACAGTATGGTTATTAGCTTATTACAAAGAGCCTCGGGAAATATTGCGCGGAGGTGCTTTGATAAAGTTTCCGGCCGTCAATAAAGTTTGTAAGGCCTAGATGGTTAAGCTCTAGCGTTTAGCCGTCAGTTAAGGAGCAGTTTAATTAGATTAAGGATATCTAGGCAGTTCCGTTATGAGTTCCTGTCTTCTTTACGACGTAATAAACTATTTCCCGCCTTGTTAGCAGCAGTGAATAAATAAACAGCCTCTCTCGTTTCTCTGATGAAACTGAGAGCAGAGCATTTAGGCGAGGTACATAGCTAAGGTTGTATGCAGGATACTGAGATGTTTTTGGGGCACCAAGTTGTTTTCAAAACAAGCAACTTACGGAATATAATAGCAAAGAGACCGAAATACAAATATTTCGGAGGCGAAAACGAGAAGATTTGTTCAGAAATACGAGTAGATGACTACCTTCGGAAACAGAAGCTAGCAAGAGGAAAATTCAGCACCTACTGAGAAACGTTACTCTAGTGTAGCACAAAAGTGTATTAAAATGAAACATGGAGAAGGTAAAAACAGGAAACGTTGAACGTTAAGGAACGGTTTAAATGACAAACAACAAAAAGTTGAAGAGCTGGAAATTCTTTGGAAAAATTGAGAAAGAAAATGTGAATTTGATGTGTGTTTAGCAATGGAAGGAAGTCTGGAAAGAATCTGGATACTATTTCTGTGATTTGGTTGCCTAGATAAATTCTTCGACAGCGTAAGGTAGGAGAAGACAGCCATTATCCTTAGATCATTGACACTTAGTTAGAGGGAGAGGCGAAGTGTTTACAAGGTAAATATAAGCCGTCTGTGACTGTGAAGAGAGCAAGCGGGATAGATGTCAACATTAAGCTTCCCACACAAGACACTCCTCCTGACTTCACGTAGAGGTGTCTTGAAGGACCTATTAAAAGCAAGGTACTTGTAATTCTTATAAGAATAGGTGTATGCTATAGGAAAATATGGGTAATTTACAATTAGCTAAAGTAACCAGAAAGGGTTAATAAGAATGGAAGACCAGAAGGGAGACGGTAGTGTAAAAAAGAATGTGATACAGGAATGTAATTTGTGGTGTTACCTATTTTTTAAGTCTTTGGAAAGTATATGTCTGTACCCCACTAACGCAATCTACGGATTTAATCAATGTCCTGTGGTGAGTTAGGCGGTTGCAATTGATTACAGATATCTGCGCCTCAAGATTACTCGTGCTGTCATGTAACCATGTGCAAAGTGACTACTAAAAAAAAATCAGACCATATGTCCATAGGTCAGTATTTATTGCGTGAACAACTCGTGGGAGTCTCTCATGAGTAACACCTGGCGTATTAATCATTGTTTCCAAGCTACATTCGGTTCAGTTTCACAAAAATTAAAAGCATTTTAGGTCTAAGTCATCTTAGTACATCATCTCACTCTTAAGTGGCGCTTTCCATCTATTCAAACACTTAGACAGTACTCTTCTCGCCAATTTAAAGGATGTGATTTGGCCAAACGAAGTATAAAAATGTATTTAATAATACCAGAGGCATTCAATAAGTAATGGAGCACATTTTCTTTCTCTGCCAACTTCGGTTTGCTGCTGGTCATCGTGGAATATTCCCGTTCCAGCCCCCATAGTTCCGATAGGTGGCGGCACTATGTGCAGTCTTGAAAATGGCGTCTTCGACGGAGGTGTGTTCCAAGCGGAGAGCCGTCGTTCTGTTTCTTTTGGAAGAAGATCAGAGCATCGTGGTTATTACAGGTGCTTGCAAAATGTCTGCGGAGAACTGGCAGTGAACAAAGGCACGGTGAATCGTTTGGGGGAGAGGTCTTCCAATGTCGCAGCAATGGTCGCGCAGAACTGCCCGATATGCCAGGAGCCAGCCGGCCTTACACAGCTGTAGCTCCTGTAGTGATGCAACGTGCGGACACTCTCTTTCGACATGACTGACGGGTCACAATCAACTACCACGTTGCTCAACTGGACGTCTCTGTTGGTAGTAATGGTGCACTTATCCACCGGTCAGGATCCTACAGGAGACCGTAAACAGCAACTAACGACAGTCTGTGCGGAATTGCTCTTACGTTACTGAAATCTGGTTTCGCAGGATAGAGCGGATCAGGTTATGGTTGTGGAGGGGGCCGTAATCAGTTACTGTCAGTTGCACAAAACAATTACACACTGACTTAAGAGGATCAAAATATGGCAGAAGGCTTAGTTAAGAAAACTTGAGATACCTCCAAACCCACTCCAAAAATAAGAACGGCTGAAGGCCTGAACACAAGTTATAAAAAATTGCTTTAAAGAATACTTAAAATATATTTCACTTAAAACTTTAGCTGAAGTCCACGCACTTGACATTGAACAACTCAGGGCTTAGGCCTGGATAACAAGAATTTCAGATAGAATAAACTTTCAAAAATTAGTTTGCAAACAAATCAATCTACACTCCTGGAAATTGAAATAAGAACGCCATGAATTCATTGTCCCAGGAAGGGGAAACTTTATTGACACATTCCTGGGGTCAGATACATCACATGATCACACTGACAGAACCACAGGCACATAGACACAGGCAACAGAGCATGCACAATGTCGGCACTAGTACAGTGTACATCCACCTTTCGCAGCAATGCAGGCTGCTACTCTCCCATGGAGACGATCGTAGAGATGCTGGATGTAGTCCTGTGGAACGGCTTGCCATGCCATTTCCACCTGGCGCCTCAGTTGGACAAGCGTTCGTGCTGGACGTGCAGACTGCGTGAGACGACGCTTCATCAAGTCCCAAACATGTTCAATGGGGGACAGATCCGGAGATCGTGTGGCCAGGGTAGTTGACTTACACCTTCTAGCGCACGTTGGGTGGCACGGGATACATGCGGACGTGCATTGTCCTGTTGGAACAGCAAGTTACCTTGCCGGTCTAGGAATGGTAGAATGATGGGTTCGATGACGGTTTGGATGTACCGTGCACTATTCAGTGTCCCCTCGACGATCACCAGAGGTGTACGGCCAGTGCAGGAGATCGCTCCCCACACCATGATGCCGGGTGTTGTCCCTGTGTGCCTCGGTCGTATGCAGTCCTGATTGTGGCGCTCACCTGCACGGCGCCAAACACGCATACGACCATCATTGGCACCAAGGCAGAAGCGACTCTCATCGCTGAAGACGACACGTCTCCATTCGTCCCTCCATTCACGCCTGTCGCGACACCACTGGAGGCGGGCTGCACGATGTTGGGGCGTGAGCGGAAGACGGCCTAACAGTGTGCGGGACCGTAGCCGAGCTTCATGGAGACGGTTGAGAATGGTCCTCGCCGATACCCCAGGAGCAACAGTGTCCCTAACTTGCTGGGAAGTGGCGGTGCCGTCCCCTACGGCACTGCGTAGGATCCTACGGTCTTGGCGTGCATCCGTGCGTCGCTGCGGTCCGGTCCCAGGTCGACGGGCACGTGCACCTTCCGCCGACCACTGGCGACAACATCGATGTACTGTGGAGACCTCACGCCCCACGTGTTTAGCAATTCGGCGGTACGTCCACCCGGCCTCCCGCATGCCCACTATACGCCCTCGCTCAAAGTCCGTCAAGTGCACTTACGGTTCACGTCCACGCTGTCGCGGCATGCTACCAGTGTTAAAGACTGCGATGGAGCTCCGTATGTCGGCAAACTGGCTGACACTGACGGCGGCGGTGCACAAATGCTGCGCAGCTAGCGCCATTCGACGGCCAACACCGCGTTTCCTGGTGTGTCCGCTGTGCCGTGCGTGTGATCATTGCTTGTACAGCCCTCTCGCAGTGTCCGGAGCAAGTATGGTGGGTCTGACACACCGGTGTCAATGTGTTCTTTTTTCCATTTCCAGGAGTGTACAAATTTTAAGTTAAGTATGCTGAAGGCCTTATTTTTGAAATAACTAAATTAATAGACAGCTGATGGCCTCGCACAGTACGTCAGACTAAAATGAAAATCACAATCTAAAACCAACAGAAGAGTGGTGCTCGGAAGTGTTGCAAGGGTCGACCTGAGGAGGTAGCTGTAACATAAGGTGAGGTGACACAGGCAGCAAAGACTAAGGTCAAATACTCGGATGACAACCCGACCCAGCGATGGCTGAATGCCCGACCAACAGAGGAAGGTATCAGTCGAGGAGGAAGATACCAGCAGCACTATGGCTTCAAAATTGGCGTCTAAAAGCAGCCAAGGCACAATAACCTCTCTAAAAAAATATGAACAAACAACTAAAAGGCTGCAGAACTACACGCCATGCCAGACAGAAAGAACACGGCGAGGAGAAATACGCTGCCGGAAAACTACACGAACGACAAGGCAGGCAACTGTGGCGTTAACGGCCAAAAGGCAGAAAATACCGCTGGTGCACTTCACTGATAAGTAACAACGCATTTAATAGTTAAAGACCATAAAGGAAGCTAGCTGGAAAAGCCTAGGAAGCAATAACCGGATAAGAACGAAGAAATGTCGCAGCAGTTGTGGTTTCATAACAGGTTAACTCAACTTCAGTGTCCAGGTTCGGTGGGCAAATGGTTCAAATGGCTCTGAGCACTATGGGACAAGATCTGCGGTCATCAGTCCCCTAGAACTTAGAACTACTTAAGCCTGACTAACCTAAGGACATCACACATGTCCATGCCTGAGGCACGATTCGAACCTCCGACCGCAGCAGTCGCGCAGTTCCGGACTGAGCGCCTAGAAGCGCGAGACCACCGCGGCCGGCTCAGTGGGCAACGAACTTTGTAGCTCTCACAGCTAGCGCCTCACAACCAGACCACACGTGCACGCCAACAGTGGTCCTGGCCTCACCTCGTCTCGCAAGTCAGCAACTCGTTATGGTCGGAGCGTTTGACTCGGTGTGGCACGACGGTCTCGAGTTCAAACTCTTTGAGCAAGGGATACCGACGTCTCACATGACGTTGCTGCGGTCGTACCTGTCCGAACGAACCTTCCACGTGAGGGCTGACGACGGTACGTCCACAGACCGGCAGATACGTGCAGGGGTGCCGCAGGGGTCGGTTCTCGGCCCCTCGCTGTACTCCCTGTACACTGCAGACGCGCCGAAAGGTGCAGGAGCCGAACTGGCGCTGTATGCTGATGATACAGCCCTGTTCACGCGCAGCATGAATGCCCAGGTGCTGAGAAACCGCCTCCAACGCGGGTGCGACGCCTTGGGCTCATGGGCAACAAAGTGGCGGCTGAAATTCAACGCCACAAAGAGCCAGGCAGTCGTCTTCACTCGAAGACTTCTGCCGCCAGGGCTTACGCCGCTCGAAATCCTGGGAGAACCCATCCCATGGAGTGGGACGGCAAAATACCTAGGGGTTACCCTAGACCGCAGGCTCACCTGGAAGCATCACATCCGTGATGTGAAAGGGAGAGCTGTTGGACGCCTCCGCGCCCTGTATCCACTGCTAAACCCGCAGTCAACCTCGCCACCGCAACACGGCATCACGCTTTACCTAACATTGGTTCGCCCACTGTTAGAGTATGCGGCCGTGGTCTGGGGGAAAACCGCAGATGCTCACATTGTGACTCTGCAACGGATACAGAACCGCGCCCTGAAGACTGCTATGCATCTTCCAAGGCGCTTTTCGACGCGCCAACTCCACGACACCGGAATCCTGCCTCTTCGAGGAAGGTTCCGCGCCATCGCCAGGAAATTCTACGAGAGGACGGAACACTCCCGTAACCGGCTCATCCGTGGACTGGGCCACCAACCACATCACAGGCCAACCACGCGCTGGCCTGACCTGCTGAGGGATTAAGTTTTACTAATCCCCCAGCAGAGTGTGTTACTTTTCTCTTACAGGTCACACCAGCATGGAAAATTCGACAGGTGTGTTAATATATTTTTCTTTTCTCCTCCACAGGAACCGCAGGAATGACAAATCTGTCTAGACTGCACCATTCTCGAGCCAAGGATCGGCTCGTCTTTACAGCGTCAGCATCAACTCAGGGAGAAGTAAGACGCCACTCCATTGTGACAAAATATTGAAGAAGAAACGGCATCAACGAGAGGAGGCCACGTCTCAGTTACAAGGCTAATTGTGACAATCTTTTGTTGTCAAAAATCGTTACAGGAGATGAGACAAGGATTCATTACTTCCAACTGGAATTAAACCGGCTATTCGTTGAGTGGTGCCACACTGAATTAAATTTTCAAAATCGCACTCTCGGCCGGTAAAGTTTTGGCGACATCCTTATGGGACACTGAAGAGTTTATTCTGCTTGATATACTCCCTCGTAGTGAAAGTATCAACCCTAAAGTATTTCTGGTAAATAACTTCAGCCTGTTCGTCGGCCTAAAAATGCAAACAGACTTCCTAGCAAAAGTCTGTGCAACCGATAGGAGGTTACAGAATTTCATTGGACTGTTCTTTCTCATTAAGCCTACAGTTCGGATCTACCACCTTCGGAATTCCGTCTGTTTGGTCCAATAAAGGATGCACTTCAAAGGGAGCAGTACGAGGATGATGGGGAGGTTACTGATGTAGCAAGACGTTAGCTCTGACGTCGATCACAACTGCGGCACCATTCGGGCCTACACGCTTCCCAGTATGGTGGCGTAAGGTAGTCACATTGAACGAAGATTATGTTGTAAAACTAGGTTCTGTAGCCAACAGTTGGAAGGCATACAGCAAATAACTGACGACATAGGTTGCAAGCACTGCTCTGAGATGAAGAGGAATTCGTGGTGGGCCGCATTTTTCAGAAGAGAAAAGAAAGTAGGGAAGAACATGGTGTATTAGAATCCTGAATAAAACCTGATTTCAAAAAAAAAATTATTGCTTTAGTTATTGAACGTGCCTCGCAAAATTAAACTTCCTGATGGGGGGCTCTGTTTTATTTTCTATTATTATTAACTTAAAGGGTTTTTATAACAGATATTATTTCTGTTTCAATGTACATTAACGTGGTAGCAAACATATCTAAATCTAGGGCTGTATCCTAAATCTTGTGTTGTTGTTGTGGTGGTCTTCAGTCCTGAAACTAGTCTGATACAGCTCTCCATGCTACTCTATCCCGTATAAGCTTCTTCATCTCCCAGTAACTACTGCGATCTACATCCGTCTGAATCTGCTTAGTGTATTCATCTCTTGGTCTCCCTCTACGATTCTTACCCTCCACGCTGCCCTCTAACACTAAATTGGTGATCCCTTGATGCCTCAGAACATGTCCTACCAACAGATCCCGACTTCTAGTCATGTTGTGCCACGAACTCTTCTTCTCCCTAATTCTGTTCAATACCTCCTGATTAGTTATGTGATCTACCCATCTAATCTTCATCAGTCTTTTGTAGCACCACATTTCAAAAGCACCTATTCTCTTCTTGTCCAAACTATTTATCTTTCATGTTTCACTTCCATACATGTCTACACTCTATGTAAATACTTTCAGAAACGACTTTCTGACAAATCTATACTCGATGTTAACAAATTTCTCTTCTTCAGAAACACTTTGCTTGCCATTGCCAGTACACATTTTATATTTTCTCTACTTAGACCATCACCGGTTATTTTGCTCCCCAAATAGCAAAACTCCTTTACTACTTTAAGTGTCTCATTCCCTAATCTAATTCCCTCAGCATCACCCGACTTAATTCGATTACATTCCATTATCCTCGTTTTGCTTTTGTTGATGTTCATCTTATATCCTCCTTTCAAGGCACTGTCCATTCCGTACAACTGCTGTTCCAAGTCCTTTGCTGTCTCTGACAGAATTACAATGTCATCAGCGAACCTCAAAGTTTACATTTCTTCTCCATGGATTTTAATAGCTACTCCAAATGTTTTTGTTTCCTGTACTGCTTACTCAATATACGGATTGAATAACATCGGGGAGAGGCTACAACCCTGTCTCACTCCCTTCCCAACCTTCCCTTTCATGCTCCTCGACTCTTATACCTGCCATCTGGTTTCTGTACAAATTGTAAGTAGCATTTCGCTCCCTGTATTGTACATCTGCCACCTTCCAGTCAACCTTGTCAAAAGCTTTCTCTAAGTCTCTAAACATTCATGGTGGTGTCTGTTTTTTCTATATCGTGTCTCTCTACCACTTTCACGCACCGACGCTCTGAGCGTGTTTTTTAGGGATTTGACTAGTTTGAACCTGGGCCCTGTTGCTGCTGGTAAGGAGAAGACAGACCACACATAACATGTAGAATTCAGAGGAGTTCAGTGAGGCTAGCGATGATATAACCAAATACTAAATGATCTCAGCGTCAGCTCCACTGCACTCCCTGTAAAAGAATCTTAATACTTACTAAATTTAGAGGAAAGGGTTCAAGGCTTTCCTATTTTTAGTTAGCTGGTAAAATAACGTCGAAAAAGCAGTTTAGTTTACCATTGGAAATTTTAGTCTACTCACAAAACATCGTTTATAAATTGCACTATTGATAAAAGGAAATGTTTTAATACAGGATGATAAAAACCAACTGCATTCAACAAAAATGTGAAGAAATATTCACTGAATGGGTTTCCAAGTTCTACAATCGATCAAAGGATGACCTATGCCATATCACATCTATAATCTAGGTTTAGTTTAAGTTTCACGCAACAGAATACTATCAAAAGAGTCTACAGTGACCCTCAATTATCTTTAATTACTTATCTAACTTGTCGTAAATTACAGTGGCTGATTTGGCTTTACATTAACTATATAACAGAAAAATCATCGCGTTTCAGATCTGTTCTTCAAGTGGCAAATGTGAAAACCATGTGCTTTAATTTACGATCGACACTAGTATTACGCAAGAAAGGGTTGTAACAGATGAGACTTCTGCAGTTCTGAGTGAAGCCTTATGCGCTCAAAAATGCGGCATCGCGTGCGTTCATTACCTTGTCGCTGTTTAGGCAGCGTCTGGGCAGGGGCGGGCAGCACAGCTCCGCTCACATCGCCATCTCGGAAGCAACTCTCTCCTAACTTCTCCTTACTACAATTTACCGTAGTTGGTTTAAAAAAAAAACTATCTCGCCTACAAAAATTCTGTCTATCCAATGGGAAACGTTATACTTTTCGTGGTGGGGCAATGTTTTAAAAGTTTGCAAGGTAACAGAGACGCGAAAAAGTCTCACAGTAAAACGTGCGGGTGGTAGTCTTAGCGGTAGGCTGCCGACGTGGCAGTCCGTCCCTTATCGTAGGGCCTTCTAGCTTAATACGGTTCTGCTGTCGGCTTCTGTTCTCGTTTCTCCCCTCGGAACTGCGTCGGTTTCGCGGTGGGAAGGTACGACATGCATTTAGGCATTCTTGTGTTAGTCTGTGGTATTCAATTTGCTCACTCGTTACTCGTATTACTTGGGTTAATTTAATGTCACAATTTATTTGGAGCTATGTGACATACTAGTGGATTTCCTTATCATGTCAGGGTTTTCATGGAAGGTGTTGGATTAGCCTGACACCTTACAAGTCTACGAATGCTAGAAACGTAGGTTTGCCTTTCCTTAATCTATTTTCTAATATAAGTCGTAGGGTCAGTATTGCCTCACGTGTTGAAACATTTCTACGGAACCCAAACCTTGTGTATCATCTTGCAAAATAAAATGAGTAACATTTTTATGAAATTTAAACAGACTAGTAATTTATGTGGCATCTGTGTTATTTTAAACGTAGTCTTGTGCTGATTCCAAAATTGGTCGTAGATATTTCTGAATTTATGAGAAATTTTATATTCTAATTTACATTTTAGTTAAATTAATTCAACTATTACTTTTGCATTCCAGTTGGATATTAAACCATGTCGATTTGTCCTCCAGATTGGTCTAAGTAAAAATGGAAACGAGCGTAAGGCGTCGATGTCTGGGAGGCCTCTATTCGGGAAACTTCGGCCGCCAAGTGCAAGTCTTATTTCATTCGACGCCGCATTGGGCGACTTGCACGCCAGTGATGAGTATTAAATGATGATGAGGACAACACAACATCCAGTCCACGAGCGGAGAATATCTACAAGCCGGCCGGGAATCGAACCCAGGCCCGCTTGCATGGTAGGCGAGCACGTTATGACCCAGCTAAGCAGGGGGACATGTTTCAAGTAAATCTTACATTTCGAAATTTTTTTTATTTAACTGTGAATATCTTGTAACAGCTTCTTTTGTGGGAGACTAATGCCAGCGCCTTTGATTACAGCACCAGATAGTCTGCAGCGCCTCTGCTGGGCTCGTGACCATATCAATTGGACCCTACACGACTGGTCTGGTCGGATGAGTCGCGATTTCAGTTCGTTAGAGCTGATGGTAGGGTTCGAGAATGGCGCAGATCCCACAATGCCATACACCACAGTTGTCAACAAGGCACCGTTGAAGCTGGTGGTGCTTCCATAATGGCTGTGTTGAAATGGAATGGAGCGGTTTAACTGAACCAGCTGACACTGTTCATCGACTTCACATTGCTAAATAACGATGGAATTCATACAGATGACAGTACGTCTTATCAACTGGCCACAATTGCTCCCTTTTGGTTTTGAGAACATTTTGGATGGTTCGAGTGAGTGATATGGCCACGCAGGTCGCCTAACACAAAGTCTATCAAGCATTTATGGGATGTAATCTAGAGATGAGTGCGTACACAAAATCTTGAACCTGCTACTGGTTCCCAATTGTGAACGGTTATAGAGACTGTGTGGCTCAGTATTTCTGCAGGGGATTGCCAAAGACTTGCTGAGTCCATGCCGAGAAAAAGGCGGCCAGACATGA
The DNA here is from genome assembly GCF_023897955.1 of Schistocerca gregaria. Classification (NCBI taxonomy): domain Eukaryota; kingdom Metazoa; phylum Arthropoda; class Insecta; order Orthoptera; family Acrididae; genus Schistocerca; species Schistocerca gregaria. Next base: position 136,203,851 of record NC_064928.1, read on the forward strand.
TATAAGAGATATCCCATGACTTTCGTCAGTGTACAACTCAATTATTTTGATTTTACACGGCAGACAGTTTCATTTTATCCCTCAGTAGGTAGGTAGGTAGTTAGAGGTTGGGTATCAATGCTGTAGAGGAGGCAAAGGAAAGCCGCTACTTTGCAAGCAAAATAACGCATGACAGACAGAACATCAAATATGCAGAGTGTTGGGGGAATAACTGCAGATATTTTTACTGGTGACTGAGAACAGTATACTAAACAACATTATATCAGTATTTACCTCATTTGTACACTAATAATTACAGCTATTGAGGATAATACGTTTTTAGGTTGCCTGGTACCTCCAAGTACATATGAGAAGAGCAAGACATTAATAATTATTTTATCCTGGGCAGCCAGTCAGGTATTGAAGAGTGGACGCATGGTTCAAAACGGTGAGTCTGTACTGACAGGCGCAGTCCATTTAGTGGTGCACTTTGTAACGGGCCATCCTCCTCTAGCATTTCTTTTCCTCAACAGCAGTTGTCCGTAAAAGTAATATATTTTTTTAAATTTTGGACACGTCAGTATTACCTCAGGTGCTTTTCTGAAAACTTTAATATAATTTTAGACACAGTATATCATATTTCAAGCTAAAATTTATGAAAAGGAATTACTTTGCAAAATATTTTTGTTTCGATGATAAAATCAATGAGTACTACTTCTGACTGTACAATGAGAATTATTTTTTAGAAACATTTGAAATTACGAAATATTTCCACACTTAAAAGTATATATCATTAATTACGCAGTTCTATACAGCTTACTATGTTTATTTCTGGATTTGTTTATGAAACAATAACCGTAATTATTAACGTAACGAAAGCTAGTAGGAACCCATATGCTATGAAAAGTTGTAAACCCTTTGGAATATTGGCTTTTCGCGGATTGAGAGAGTCGTAAGGTTGTCTCTGATGTGATCGGACATATTCTTGTATAATAGGTCCGTACAATGTAATTTCTACTTTGTTAATGAGAAGAATAAAGAGACTGTATGATATAATAAACATTCTGCAACAACAATGTTCAAATTTATTTAGTTGAAACGAACCGTGAGGGCCTGACTTGACATTTTCAGTTTCAAGAATCAGACACCCAGACTAGAAGGAGACATCTCAACATCAAAATCTAAGTAAACTTGAAAGTTTATTGTAATCTTCGCATGTCTCAAAATTGTGATAATGAATTTGCTTCTTAATTTCTTCTACTAGCATTGTTTAAGTAGTACAGTATCTGGAAGAAGGCAGGAAGCGGGAGATTACAACTTACAACTGTGCACAAAACGTCAGGCAGTAAATTATGAGGCATATATGTGAGAAGATTGTTAGACACAGAGAAAAACAACTAAGACACTGCATTAACGCTCTTAACACTATAAGAACCCAATTGATATAATGGAAGGTGGCATTCTTTGCTGAAGAAACTAAAATAAAAGTAGGCTAAAAGTAGAGGAAGAAATATCCAAATAGTACAGCTAGAGCACAGTGCTGTGGGCTGTGCGAGAACCAGAAAAGGAGCCAATTGAAGCGTATGACATAATGTGTTACAGAAAGATACAGAAAATTAAGTGGACTGAGAAGAACTGCGCAGTTTCTCAGAAGCATCGGCGAGGAAAGACATATATGGTAAGCAGTGAATGTAAAGAGAAGCAGCATGACAGCACATGTCTTAAGGCATGAGGGAATGTTACGACAGGGTGACACAGAGAGCAGAGATTGGGACAACATGTACAATGGATTGAGGACACTATTTGTAGGTGCTGTTCTGAGAAGACTAGTTTGGCAGCGGAGTGGAATTTGCGGCAGGCCTCATGACACCCCTCGGAGTTCTGATGATAAATTTAAGAGGAAATTGGTACATACATCGGATGTCGCTCAACTTGACGTGATAAAGACTGTAACGGGAGGGTACATGAAGGCTGACTTCACTATCCGATTACTATCTCGGTACAGGGTAGTCCATAGTCTGGTCGCAAGTGCAGGTAAATGTCCCGGTGGCTGCATCCAGTTCAGCCAACTTCCGCAGTAGGAGTTTCCCGCAAACTAGTTGTGGGAGCAGTTTCAAGTTACTGATAGCGCCAGCCAACTACACACTTGCCCCGCCGCTTGCGCTGCTGAACTTTCTCCACTCTGATGCCCGATGTGGGAGGGTAGGTAGAGAGAGAGAGAGAGAGAGAGAGAGAGAGAGAGAGAGAGAGAGAGAACGAAAACTACATCTCCTCCAGTGTCGCCTCAGCCAGCCCGTAACTACATTACAATTACTACTCCGCATGCCACCATTCACTGCATGGTAAAGGGTAGTTCACAGCAATATTATGAAATTTCTTTCTTCACATTTCATTCACTTATTGAGTGGGGGAAAAACGAATGTCTGTCTGCCTCTTTTAAGTGTTTCTGTAAATATACTCTTCAATCTACACTCATGCACATAAATTAAGGATAATTGTGGAATCTGGTGCCACATAACGTGGCACTACACAAAACTGGCACTGATAGCATAGGCACATAGGGAAAACACACGACGCACATCTGTACGTCCGCCGTATTGGTGATAAGTTGAGTAAACCGTCTCGAAGCACATGTGCTACAAAACGCCCGACATCGGTTTGGGATATGATCACCATGCACACGTGCACAGGCCGCAGAACGGGTTGGCATACTCAGGATCAGGTGTTCGAGCAGCTCCTGGGGTTTACCCTCCCTTTGTTGCACCAGTGCCTGTCGGAGCTCCTGAAGTGTCGTAGTGGTTTTAAGGCGTGCAGCGATACGTCGAGCGAGAGCATCCAAGACTTGATAGATGGGGTTTGGGTCTGGAGAACAGGCAGACCATTCCATTCGCCTGATATCTTCTGTTTCAAGGTACTCCTCCACGATGGCAACTCGGTGGGGCAGGAGGAAGGTGGGGCCCACTGCACCCCTGAAAAGGCGGACATACTGGTGCAAAATGACGTCCCGATACACCTGACCCGTTACAGTTCCTCTGTGAAAGACATACACGGGTGTACGTTTACCAATCATAATCCCACCCCACACCATCGAACCACGACCTCAATACAGGTCCCTTTCAAGGACATTAAGGGGTTGGTATCTGATTCCTAGTTCACGCCAGATCAAAACCCGTTGAGAATCACTTTTCAGACTATACGTGGACTCGACCGTGAACATAACCTGGGACCACTGTTCCAATGACCATGTACTGTGTTCTTGACACCAGGCTTTACGGGCTCTCCTGTGACCAGGGGTCAGTGGAATGCATCTTGCAGGTCTCCAGGAGAATAAACCATGTCTGTTCAGTCGTCTGTAGACTGTGTGTCAGGAGACAGCTCTTGCAGTGGCTGCGGTAAGGTGCCGAGGACCTGCAGTACTTCGAGGCCGTCTGCGGGCATTAATGGTGAAATATCAGTCTTCTTGTGGTGTTGTACACTGTGGACGTCTCGTACTGTAGCGCCTGGACACGTTTCCTGTTTGCTGGAATCGCTGCCATAATCTTGAGATCACAGTTTGTGGCACACAGAGGGCCCGTCGTACGACCTGCTGTGTTTGACCAGCCTCCAGTCGCCCTAGTATTCTACCCCTCATAACGTCATCATCACTAGATGTTCTTTGAGCCAGTTTCAACACACAGGCACCCTTAGCACGTGTGAAAACGTCTGCACACTTACTCGCTGCACCGTACTCTGACATGCACCAACACTCCTCTGCAAATGTGGACTGCTGCCAGCGCCACCGTGCCACTACCGCAGGTCTTATGCACAGCATGGTCATACCGCGAGGTGACTTAAACCCGCGAACCACCCACAAGAGCGTTGTTACACCATGTATCAGCATTATCCTTAATGTATGAGCATGAGTCTAGTAGAAGGAGATGCCCACCAGAAAATTCATTAATCCACTACTTAACTCCAACAAATTATTTATATGGTATTTAATGCACTTTGATGAAGTTTTATTGTGTATACACGGACAGTTGACTCCATCCCGTACTGTTACCACCTTGAATTCATTGTAGAGTTTGTTTCTGGTCTTAGTTATATATTCAAATATTTCACAGTTTTTCGAGAAAAGGGGAATACTGATAATGCCAAAGGTCATTCATCAATTTTCGCAAGATAGGCGAAATAGAACTAGCCCAGGTATGTTTCACGCAATTTAAAATTGGCAACCGAATTTACATCATTCGTCCTGGGTACGGATGACGTAAGCATTGTTGCCTGTCGTAAGGTGCATTAAATACACTGACGGAAAAAAATAGAACACCTGGAAAGACGACGTCGATTTTGATCCGATGACGGTATATGACACCTCGGGGTAAGAGATGTGCTGATGTGCGTCGTCCGCCGACAGGAGGCCGTAAGTGACCATCCATTACCAGGGGATGCTCATAGCCACAAGACTCAGTGTGTTGCTAACATGTAAAACAAACAGGAAACCATGCCATGGAGACACAGTCCTGCCAGTCCGTGGCCTTCCCAGTTCTCCTTTCGGAGAGTTGCCACGGAAGTTGGATGTACTGCGTCAGTTGTTCAACGACGCTGGATATCATGATCATGTGAAGCTACTAACACCAGTTGACAAGGTTCTGGAGATCCACGCACCAATGACGCCTGCCAGCATCGTCGTATTGCAAAAGCAGCATGTATGACTGCCACAGCATAGATAAGAAGGCTTATGAGCCGAGATGTGTCAACACGAGCTGCTGAGAATCGGTTACTAGCTATGGGACTACAGGTACGCACTCATGTAGCCAATATTCCACTCTTGTTAGACCATCGACGTGTATGTCTCGAATGGTGCCAACAGAGGATGACTTTGAAAATGCAATGGCGTTCTGTGGCCTTCAGCGATGGAAGACGGTTCTGCTTGCACACAAGTGACTGTCGTTAGCGCTTATGATATAGATGTAGTGACCACCTCGTCCGAGACACAACAAATCACGTTCACCTTTCGTGTTTCTGGAGGGCACGCTAACCAGTGCTCGGTAGTTTTTTAATGTTTTTAAACCCTATTTTTTGCCGTTTTTGCAAAAGGAAAGTGACGTTTTATTCCAACAGAATAATGACCGCAAACACACTGCCCATCAACTCAACGCGGTTCCTGGAAATGCAGCAACCTCCCTGGCCAGTGCGATCTCCGGACTTTCCACCTTTTGAGCACGTCCGGGATACGACTGGACGAGAACTGACTTGTGCGACTCGTCAACCAACAAATCTTACAGAAGTACGTGATCAGCTCGAACAGATGTCGTATAATGTATCCCAGGATAGTATTCGCCATTTGTGCCATCGACTGGGTGCCAGAGTTAGTTTCTCCATGGCCGCCTGTGGAGGCCACACTATATACTAGTATCGAGCGAGGTGGCGCAGCGGTTTGCACACTGGACTCACATTCGGGAGGACGACGGTTCAAACTCGCGTCTGGCCATCCTGATTTAGGTTTTTCCGTGAGTTCCCTAAATCGCTTCAGGGAAATGGTAAGATGGTTCCTTTGAAAGGGCACGGTTGTCTTCCTTCCCCAGTCCAACGGGACCTGCCGGCCTCTGTGGCCGAGAGATTCTAGGCGCTTCAGGCCGGAACCGCGCTGCTGCTACGGCCGCAGGTTCGAATCCTGCCTCGTGCATGGATATGTGAGATGTCCTTAGGTTAGTTAGGTTTAAGTAGTTCTAAGTCTAGGGGTCTGATGGCCTGAGATCGTAATTCCCATTGTGCTCAGTGTCATTTGAACCATTTTTGAACTAATGGGACCGATACCTCGCTGTATGGTCCCATCCCCCGGAAAGAAAACACGTAGTACTATGCGAGTTTTAGCATGGATCGATACCTGGCACCTCTAAACAGCTTGTACTACTGTCCTGTATATGTAACTATTGCATATGTTCCATAATAACTTTTGCAGCAATAAGCCTTGAATGAATTGGAAACCTCTAAAAAGGTGAAATTTTTATTTTCTGGCAGTGTATTTTCCTGGCCAGTGTAAATGTTAAGGAAGAAAGTGTGCCGTGTGGCTCGATCAGCGATATTCCCGCCGCCGATATGGGTCATCTTTCGGGTGGTGTGCGCAGAGCCCGCGGTGGCGCCACCTGCCGGGCCGATCGAAGAGAGAGCTGTAAGGTCTAGCAAGTGCGAGGATTTTGCTTTGGGACGCCTAGCAGCAACGTCGTCTGGGAAGTTTGGCGGACAGTACATGCACCGTGCGAGGCAGCAGGAAGAGCACATCTAAAAGGGGCTGTTTACCCGGGTGACGGCGCCGTAGCAAATATTGCTGGTGTGGAAGCAGTCACGTTACTGGGGAGCCGTTGGTTTATTTCGCTTGCTACATGTCTCCTTGCACCGGGACCTGCGGTGGCAGGCTTCGTCTAAGAAGCAAGAGGATAACGGCCTTGCTGGTGCTGTAAATTGTGGTCGGAAACATCTACTGGGATCTGTGCTGTTGACTCCATTTCCTTGGCCGACCGTTGCTACTCCTACTGTGTCTGTCCTGAAATGTGTTTAATTTCAACTCCCTTAGTAGGCAATGTTCTAGTGAGAGCTGTATGTGATGTGATTAACATTTACTAGGGTCTCGAGTGCTAATATATTCTGCTTTTAGATCGCTACTGTCAGTGTTTAACCGTCATTGGAAACAGTTTGGCTGGTCCTTGCCTAAGTGCCGACTTGTTATGGTATTTACATCACACGACGGAGTCAAGCTGGACAATTGCTATAGATATACGCGGATAAAAATTTTCCCTGGGTATATTTTGCCGTCAATTGCAACAACATTACTATCACTTTTCTATCTGAAGTAATAGTGAGTCAGAGAGACATGTGTCTAATTCTAAATCAGTAGTTTCATAAATTCTTATGAGTTACTGAGAGGCTAGTTGTTATTGTGTGTTTAAATAGTTTGAAACTGATTCTATTAATGAAAGGACGAGAATTCCCTGAATGACAGTATGTGGATATTGTAATTAATTCTGACTTCAAAATGGTTCAAATGGCCCTGAGCGCTATGGGACTTAACATCTGTGGTCATCAGTCCCATAGAACTTAGTACTGCTTAAACCTAACTAACCTAAGGACGTCAGACACATCCATGCCCGAGGCAGGATTCGAACCTGCGACCGTAGCGGTCACGCGGTTCCACACTGAAGCGCCTAGAACCGCACGCCCACACCGGTTGGCTGCACTGCTATGAATGGTACCAGCAGTGCCATCAGTGTTCTGCAAATTACAACCACAGAGAAATGCGCAATGAACTGCAACAGTAAGACGAGCTACTCCACATAACAGTACATACTTGCCGTCACTAGTGAAACGGCCCTCGTCTGAACAGCTATTTACTTCAAAGCTATTCGTCATAATTGTTAAAACATCCATGGCATTGTGTAACAAGGCTTCCAGGGCCTACATGAACAAACGTTTGCTGTTGCCTAGCAAACTATGATTGTACCCAGGCGCGTACCTCTTCGTGGGAAGCAAATCGACTGCTACTTATGTTCTTTTCACGGCAGCAAAAATATGTAACTCTCACGGGGAGAGATCCTGGGAGATGTGTAAGGGATTCCCTGCGAAACATCTGCTGCATAGTCGAAACAACAGCAAGCCAGCTTCTGGAAATATATTATGTCCTTCGCCTTTGTCTACAAGGCCCCGCCGCTCATTCACTTTCTACAACACCACGCCATAATTAACGCACAACAGTACGTGAACACTTTTCCAAAATGATTCAGCCTTACATTACTGGCCCCCAAGGTCACCGAACCTGACTGTATGTGATTACTTCTGTTTATGCGCCTCCGTTACCGACTACAGTGAATCAACTGAGACATCGCATAACTGCAGCTGTGGAAGCTGTAGCTCAACGACATGCTAGCTGCACTGTGGGAACAATCTGAATACCAATTTGACGTATGCTGTACAGTTTTCCGTTCATCAAAAAACTAAAATTCGTTGTATATATTTATTAGTTTCAGAAATATAGACATGCCAAATTGTATGATTCTTTTGATACACCCTGTTTATTAAGAATGGTTGGAAAACTACAATATCGAATTTCTTGAGAATTTGGCTTTGGGATAGGTATATCAGAATTCTCAACTTGACATACCACGAGTACAATAAAGTAGAAAAATTTTATTACAGTCCCCTTGTAAAATCCGAGAGGCAACTGCCGAAACTCCTGTTCAGAAATTACTTCGAACGAAGTCCCATTTATTAAGGACACTGTAAGAAGATATGTGTGAAGGTGGAGCATACTTGCAAGACGTCACGTTAATCAATAAATGTAGTTTATTTGCTCATAAATTATATGCTTCTGACTACTGAATTAAATAAATAAATTTATATAAAACAGTTTTTTCCATAACAGTATTTAATATTCCCGATTCTCTGAATTGATCCACACCAACATACGCAAAGCGATGTGAAAATCATGACGAGTAATGACTGAAACTGACAATCAGGTAAAATAACAAAAACAAATAGAGTTTGGCGCATGAAAAACCGGCCGCGAATACTAAACTGCTCATTGTCACCTGTTGTTTCGAAGCTGTTGAGAAAACATTTTGTATTGTCAGTACGAAAGTCGTTGCGACTTGGTTAAGACGTGTGAAGTAAATATATCAGCGAGATGTATCCCATTCAAGAAAGTGAAGGGGGCACTTGTCTACCGGTTCATTTAAGGAAACGCGGGACATTTTTGCAAGGACATTTCCTGACCTTTGCCATACCAACAAAGAGCGGTATTAAGGTTTTGGTGACAAAGTGGAGTACTACAGAGACAGTTGCAATCGCAGAAAGGAATCGAAACCCGTCGATTCGTACAACTGCAACGATCGCTGTTATTTGAACGCGAATGATCCGGAAAGCAAGGAAATCGAGACGTAAATAACTGTCGCAACACTTTAACGTTTCGCGTAGGTCTTGTCAACGTGTTTTACACCATACAGGGATGAAACCGTACAAAATGTCACGTCTCCAAGAACTGGAGGAGGAATGTAAAGCAAAACATCTTGCTGGCAGTCCAGACCACGCACAGCTCAACACTTCCCCTTTTCCTAAACTTCATATAATCATCTCTGTTGTTCATTACGTCCGACACTCTCTCTTCCTACATGTTCCCATTTTCCTGTAATCATTAAGTTTTTTTTGTTGAAGCTGTCTTTGTATTCTATTTAGACTGTAGTTTCAATAGTTAAGGCATTCTTTTAAATGGTAATTGTATTACTGCCCATGTTTAACACCCCTTGTAGTTGTCCCATCAAATACTGTTAATATTTTACTTTGGTCACTTATTTAATGGAAACTGTTACACAGCCACTGCTTTGATTATAATGTTAATGTTAAAATGCAGTACCACCACACTCACAAACTGTAGGTTCCCTCAAACCGTTTTCCTGCATTTATTTATTCGTGTTTATCTTATTGATATTGCTTACATTCGTGATGTATTCTGTAGTTACATTGATGATTTTCTCTTCTTTTAATTTATTTGTGTATCACTCTCCATGTTTCATACCCTCTGATGTGGCCTTATGTAGTTCTAATTTTATTTTATTTTAGTAGTTTTGTTTATTAATAGAAACTGCTATGTAGGCATGCTATTCCTATTTCTTGCTAAAGATTTTCCTGTATACTCCATTGTTATTTATGTACTGTTCAATTTTCACTTTTTCATTGCAAAAATGTTACCTACTTTATGTTTCTACTTCAGTCTAGACGTGTTACTTCTTTGGTGATAATGCTTAGTAAATGTCTGAAGATGGCCCTGTAAGCCTAAAATCGGTAAACAACAAAAGTAATAATGTAGAACAAAAGCAAACTGGTGCCTTGCATTTATCAAAACCAGAGAACTGCTTTGAATAGAATGTTGGATCCGATGCTGCATTTCATGAGTGATGAATACTGATTCCATTTGACAGGATATGTGAACTCCCAGAACACCAGATACTGGTCAAGAAACAATCCGTAGGCGCTACAGTCTGGCACCGAGGTTAGTTAGGTTTAAGTTGTTCTATGTTCCCATAGTGCTCAGCCAAACAATCCCTATACGATTAATAAGGAACCCTTTAGAAATGAAAACGTCGGAATGTGGTGGACCCAGTCAGCAAGCTGGACTGTGGGTCCCACAATTTTTGAAACAACAGTAAAAACTATACAAGTAAAACAGTGAGGAATTTTATGCATAGGTGACCTTCCTTGAACGTCCGTATGCTGTCTCTTAGCAGGATGGAGTGATGTATCACACTCCACGTGAGTCAGTCTCAATAATTTCTGAAGGATTCACGGGAGAAACGACTGTTAGCAAAGGATTGTGGCCGCAACGTTCGCCGTCTAATGGGAATGTGTACGCTAATAATCCAATAACGTTAGAAGACTTGAAGGACAAGGTTCATTATTAAATTCTGAGAAATGATGCGATAGAGTTGCGCTAAGTAGATATTTAAGGATGAGCAGAATAGTGTTTAACGTCCCGTCGACACTGAGGTCATTAGAGAAGGAGCGCATGTTCAAATTGGGGTAGGAAGGAGAATGAAAGCGGCCGTGCCCTTTGAAATGAACCTCCGCGGCATTTTCCTGGAGCCGGCCGCGGTGGTCTCGCGGTTCTAGGCGCGCAGTCCGGAACCGTGCGACTGCTACGGTCGCAGGTTCGAATCCTGCCTCGGGCATGGATGTGTGTGATGTACTTAGGTTAGTTAGGTTTAAGTAGTTCTAAGTTCTAGGGGACTGATGACCACAGCAGTTGAGTCCCATAGTGCTCAGAGCCATTTTTTGAACCATTTTCCTGGAGCGATTTACGGAAATCATGGAAAACTTAAATGACGATGGCCGGACACGTATTTGAACCGTCGCCCTTCCGAACGCTAATCCAGTGTGCTAACAAATGTGTCACCTCTCTCGGTGTGTACATTTACACGTTATGGCGAGCACAAACTGCGTTGAAGCAGAAGGAGGTCATTTTCGCCATATAATGTAATGTAATGTAATGTAAACGACAAATTTAAGTCACAACATACAGACCATCACATTAGCTTATTTGTTACTTATTATTATCTAATTATTACATTTTTATCTATTTGTTGTTATCAGAATGAGATTTTCACTCTGCAGCGGAGTGTGCGCTGATATGAAACTTCTTGGCAGATTAAAACAGTGTGCCAGACCGAAATTCGAACTCTGGACCTTTGCCTTTCGCGAACAAGTGCTCATTCTGTAAACACCCCCCAGGCTGTGGCTAAGCCATGTCTTCGCAATATCCTTTCTTTTAGGAATGCTAGTTCTGCAAGGTTCGCGGGAGAGCTTCTGTAAAGTTTTGGAAGGTAGGAGACGAGGTAGTGGCAGAAGTAAAGCTGTGAGGACGGGGCGTGAGTCGTGCTTGGGTAGCTCAGATGGTAGAGCATTTGCCAGCGAAAGGCAAAGGTCCCGAGTTCGAATCTCGGTCCGGCACACGGTTTTAATGTGCCAGGAAGTTTTTATTTGTTATGTCTGCTCGTGGCGGACAACATTTCGTGCCTAATTGACGAGAAGTCTGTGTTCGGGGCCGGTTTTTCGTAAACCACCCTCTACATGCGACCCAAGGCTAGAATAAATTCTGCAGATTCAAGCATCTGGATCGCTGTATCTTTGTCGCGACTATGCCATACTTTAATAAAATGCGATATTTTGTGGTCCATGAGCACTGGCTCTGTGTATCTAGAGCAGTAGGGATATAGGTAGGGGGTAAAATGTATCTGCTTCTGAGGTAACCAGCGTGCTAAGCCGATTAGGTTGTGATGCGGTGCGCTGCCGACAGTATAAATCCCTCCCGCTCCCTCCGCCCGACCAACCACCCCTAGCCTGCCCCTCAAGAGCGCCGTTTTCCTCAGAAAGTCTCCGAAGCGATGGTCAGAGGCGAGCTGCATCAGTTCCCGGAATGGCCGTTGGCTGGTAACCCTAGCCGCTATAAAAATAGCGAGGTGCAGCGGTTCCATTCTCGTCGTCGCAACTACATCGTCGAACGCTGTCTTGTTGGCGACGTAAAGACCTTGCCGATGCTACGGTGTTCTTACGGTGAATTTTAAAGCCGATTACTGAGCTTGCACGCGGAAGAGCTTAACGAGGTAAACGGAATGGCGTAACGACGTCAAAGGAGGCTTCTAATTGGCGCCGATTAGATCAGGTCTCAGGTTCTGACATCTGGTAAGCGTATAACTGTCTACTTTTCGTGCTTAGTACAAATAAAACTCTCATCTCTCTGTTGACTGTGGCGTAAAATTTAATACAAAACACAATTAGAAATATTCGAAGACACTACATCGACACCTGTAAAATATAATGCTTATGAACAGTTACTGCTTGTACAATTACTATAATACATGTGTTTACTACTGGCTCCAAAAATGTCATTATTAATGTGTAACAGGCAGCAAGGATACCGGCAATTACGTAAACAATGGCTTGCAATCCTTTTAACTTAATTATTCTCGTCTTTCAAGCCCCACTAAAAGAAGGCAGGCAGGCACGTGCAAAACCCATTCATCTTTGGTGCCTTCTACTCTACTTACACAGTTCTCCTACTTCTTTAATGGGTATCTGACCTTGTGTTGTTAATCGCTTTTATCGAGGGCAGATTGTTGCTGTTCATAGCATTTGCCAAAGTGCTAAGGGAACTTCCTTAATATTTTAGGAAAGGTTCAATAGCCATATTCTTTGTGCAGTTCTTTTACATACTTTCTACTTCTCTTGTTTCGTCCTTTATTACGTGTTTTAGTTTAATAATTTATATCGGCAGCTTTTGGAGAAATGGGTCTCTTAGATTATGATCTTCGGTGGATAGAGCCATTTCGTTTTCAGTTACCCGAATTCGATATATATTTGTCTGCGAGTTATGTAGTAGTGGATTACCTTTGGCTGTACACGTTAGGGCCTGTTTTCGCAGTTAGTTCTAGCCATTTCTATCTTATTGGTATTATTTTTTAGTCCTATAGATTCCGATGATCGTTGAAGGATTCATTTTTGTTGCAAATCTCTCTATTTTTTCAAAGACGCCATTGGTTTTAGTATGCTGGATTGGTTTGACATCCATATTCGAGCACCATACTTAAGCGTGGGCTTAAGTATGTATAAACAGTTGGTCTTCCTTGGCAGTATTACTTCTGCTTCTGGATATTTTCGGTAGATTTTTACCTACGAAGGCGAATCAAATGTAAACGATTTTTTTTATTTCATTAGCAATAAGATGTACAAGTTTAGTTACTTCTTCTGCATAGGCTACTTCTTTCGAAACTCATTTTTCCCGACTAATTCTGAAATACCGTCCTCTTAGATCGAATTCGTTCGTGTTCGCAGTCAGTTGTGCACACAGGATTCAGTCTTCGCGTCGTCTTCTAATCTTGTACCTCAAGAGCTACTTCGGCTCGACCAATGAGAAATTTTTGTTTTGTTAGGTCTGCCGTATGCGGACGCAAATTCTCGTGAAGAAGGAAGAACCTTCATCATTGACACTGACATGAAAAAGAAATTGATTTAGATATCCGTGTTCAAATACAGAGGTATGTTAACAGGCGAATATGGTGCTGCTGTCCGCAACACCTATATAAGACAGCAAATGTCTGACGCCGTTGTTAGATCGATTACTGCTGCTACAATGCCATGTCATCAAGATCTGAGTGAGTTTAAACGCGGTGTTACAGTCGGCGCACGAGCAGTGGGATTCAAAACCTGCAAGGTAGCGATGAAGTGGGTACGTTCCCTTACCACAATTTCACGGGTGTACCGCTAAAACGTCAAATCTTCGACATGGCTGCGTCCGGAAAAAGATCCTGCAAGAACGGGACCAACGACGACTGAAGAGAATCGTTCAGCGTGACAGAAGTGCAACCCATCCGCAGCTAGCTAGAAATATCAATTCTGGGCCATGAACAAGTGTCAGCGTGTGAACCATTCAACGAAACATCATCGGTATGGGCTTTCGGAGCCGAAGCCACACTCATGCGCTCTTGATGACTGCACGAGACGAAGCATTACGCCTCATGTGGGCTCGTCAACGCAGACATTCGACTGATGATGACTGGGAACATATTGCCTGGACTGACGAGTCTCGTTCCAAATTGTATCGACCGGATGGACGTGTACTGGTATGAAGACAACATCATGAAGCCACGGAGCACGTCATCAGGGAGCTCTTCAAGCTGGCGGAGGCTCTATTATGGTGTGGCGCGTGTGCAGCTGGAGTGATATGGGACTCCTGATACGTCTGGATATGACTCTGGATATGACATGTGCGTAAGCATCATGTCAGTCCACCGGCATCCATTCATGTCCATTGTGCATTCCGACGGACTTGGGCAGTTCCAGCAAAACAATGCGACACCCCGCACGTCCTGAATTGCTCAAGAATGGCTCAAGGAACACTCTTCTCAGTTTAAACACTTCCGCTGGCTTCCAGACTCCCCAGACATGAACTCTATTGAGCATATCTGGGAACTTGCTGTTTAGAGGATTACGGACAGTCCCGTCCAGCACCAATTCAGACGCTACTCGAGCCCATGCCACGTCGTGTTGCGGCACTTTGGCATGTTCATAGGGCCCCTACACGATATTAGGCAGATGTACCCGTTTCTTTGGCTCTTCAGTGGATAAGCCACCTCGCTCGAAATTCTGCAAATGTAAGTAGCGTTTGTTGTCCGGCGTCGGTCCAAAAGGTCGGTATGGGGCAAGCAACACCGTTCAAAGAAAGCAGTTGTCTTGATCGTGGTCTTGGCAGGCGACAAACGATATAGCTGGTCATGGCTCTCCCATCTTTCTCCACTGCCTACTCTCTCCTTTTGCTACACAAACGCAGTGAAGCACATACCTCTACCCAACTAACGAGACTGCCTACATTACTCTTGTCCGCCCTCATTTAGGATACTGCTGCGAGGTATGGAATCCTTACCAGATAAGACTGACGGAGTACATAGAAAAAGTTCAAAGATAGGCAGCACGTTCTGTACTATCGCGAAATATGGGAGAGAGTGTCGCAGAAGTTATACAAGGTTTAGGCTGGACATCATTAAAAGAAAATTGTTTTATCGTTGCGACACAGACTTCTCACGAAATTCCAATCACCAACTTTCTCCTCCGAATGCGAAAATATTTTGTTGACACCGACCTGCATAGGGAGGAACGATCACCACCACAAAATAAGGGAAATCAGAGCTCGTACGGAAAGATCTAGGTGTTCATTTCTTTCGCGCGCTATACGAGATTGGAATAGTAGAGAAACATGAAGGTGGTTCGATGAACCCTCTGCCAGGCACTTAAATGTGATTTGCAGAGTAGCCATGTAGATGTAGATGTAGACATACCGGCGATAATGAGTCAGGGACGGGCCTAAAGTTTAGACGAGAGTGGTGCACACATGTGTACATCCACATCTACATCTACATTTATACTCCGCAAGCCACCCAATGGTGTGTGGCGGAGGGCACTTTACGTGCCACTGTCATTACCTCCTTTTTCTGTTCCAGTCGCGTATGGTTCGTGAGAAGAAGCCTCCGTGCGCGCTCGAATCTCTCTAATTTTACATTCGTGATCTCCTCGGGAGGTATAAGTAGGGGGAAGCAATATACTCGATACCTCATCTAGGAACGCACCCTCTCGAAACCTGGAGAGCAAGCTACACAGCGATGCAGAGCGCATCCCTTGCAGAGTCTGCCACTTGAGTTTGCTAAAACATCTACGTAACGCTATCACGGTCACCAAATAACCCTGTGACGAAACGCTCCGCTCTTCTTTGGATCTTTTCTATCTCCTCTGTCAACCCGATCTGGTACGGATCCCACACTGATGAGCAATACTCAAGTATAGGTCGAACGAGTGTTTTGTAAGCCACCTCCGTAGTTGATGGACTACATTTTCTAAGGACTCTCCCAATGAATCACAACCTGGTACCCGCCTTATCAACAATTAGTTTTATATGATCATTCCACTTCAAATCGTTCCTCACGCATACTCCCAGATATTTTACAGAAGTAACTGCTACCAGTGTTTCTTCCGCTATCATATAATCATACAATAAAGGATCCTTTTTTCTATGTATTCGCAATACATTACATTTGTCTATGTTAAGGGTCAGTTGCCACTCCCTACATCAAGTGCCTATGCGCTGCAGATCTTCCTGCATTTCGCTACAATTTTCTAATGCTGCAACTTCTCTGTATACTACAGCATCATCCGCCAAAAGCCGCATGGAACTTTCGACATTATCTACTAGGTCATTTACATATATTGCGAAAAGCAATGGTCCCATAACACTCCCCTGTGGCAGGCCAGAGGTTACTTTAACGTCTGTAGACGTCTCTCCATTGATAACAACATGCTGTCTTCTGTTTGCTGAAAACTCTTCAATCCAGCCATACAGCTGGTCTGATATTCCGTAGGCTCTTACTTTGTTTATCAGGCGACAGTGCGGAACTGTGTCGAACGCCTTCCGGAAATCAAGAAAAATAGCATCTACCTGGGAGCCTGTGTTTAATATTTTCTGGGTCTCATGAACAAATAAAGCGAGTTGGGTCTCACACGACCGCTGTTTCCGGAATCCATGTTGATTCCTACACAGTAGATTCTGGGTTTCCAAAAACGACATGTTACTCGAGCAAAAAACATGTTCTAAAATTCTACAACAGATTGATATCAGAGATGTAGGTCTATACTTTTGCGCATCTGCTCGACGACCCTTCTTGAAGACCTGGACTACCTGTGCTCTTTTCCAATCATTTGGAACCTTCCCTTCCTCTAGAGACTTGCGGTACACGGCTGTTAGAAGGGGGGCAAGTTCTTTCGCGTTCCAACTAAAACATTCATATTTGTTTACGTACTATACTAATATGTAATAAAAATGGGGGTTGTCAAAAGAGCGAGCAACCCACCTGGCACTCACTTTGCTGAACCCTAGCTCATCTGTGATAATGGAAATGGTGCAGCCGAAATTGGTCTCTAGCTCTCTCCTGTAATCTCAATGACTTCATGAAACGCCTATCATCGTCAAGAAACTATTGAACACGGCGAATGTAGTTGCTTGTGATGCGCGTTTGTGGTCGGCAAGCGCGGTTCTCATTCTTGAGGTATTCTCAACCTTCCACGAGTTGCCTGTTCCAAGAGGATGCCCGAGATCTGTAAAATTCATAACACAAACAGGTACCTCTTGCTCTGACGTCATGGTAATGACTGTTGACGAAAGTGAGTGCACCACATCTGATACACCTGTTCAGCACCGGCAGATGCGGGAACGTTAATGTGTTTGTGTGTCATCCTCACACGGGACGAGCTGGAAATACAATTCATGTGGGGTATATGAATTTTTTTCACGTCGCTTCCTTTTATTTCACGTTGAGGAACCATTGCCTTGCGTGAAACATGTACTGTGCAAATTTAAAGCAATCTTGAATTAATCAGGACGAAGTTTCATAGTGATATTCGCTCAATTCATTGAAACAACTAATGATATCATAATATGCAGATGTTGTCAAAAGTTGACTCTTACAATAATCAGTTCCTCCACATTAGCCAGAAGCACATAAAAGGTCAAGGACAGCTGATCCGGTACATTAAAACGTAAAAGATATGAAATTATCCTTACCATAAATTACAAAACATCCCCTCCAATTGAAAACTAATTAACTGCCAGAGTTTATTCTGTCGTAAAATAACCAACAATAAACTTATTTCATATTATTCAAAAACCTACTAACGAATTCTTACGACTACATACATTAGACGGTTCGTCCGGCAGGATACCCCACTCGTGGCTGTGAGTGAGAACGTTCCCTACCATTTCGTGCATCCGACATGAAGAATCTGTATCCTTTCTCGGGTGCTACTGATACCTTCATCCTCCCAGCTCCCTGTTCCAACATGGGACATAGAAGATTCATACACCGCAACTCAGAAGATGAGTGCTCAGTACAGCATACAGTGTATCACCTCATTTGCGGTGTCGTTATCAGAACTGCAGTATCCGTAAAACTTACCGGCACTACATGCTTTGAGCTGCCTTTATCACTTGGATACTGCTTTCCCAACTGTCCGCCCCCCTCCCCCCCCACCCCCCACTCCTCCACGCATCACCCCTGAGGAAAACCCAGTCGATTCGCAGAATAGTGCCAACGGGCAGAAATACAATATGAGTGCTACAAAACGTTGAACTAACAAAGGACATGAACGTTCGTCACAAACAGAACTTGCGAGGCGGCATATTGCATATATTGTCTTCAGTTGAAACCCATATTTGGTGGGTTGTATAGCTTACACTCCATTACTGAATGTTCAAAAAATGGTTCAAATTTCTCTGAGCACTATGGGACTTAACATCTGAGGTCATCAATACCCTAGAACCTATAACTACTTGAACCTAACTAACTTAAGGACATCACACACATCCAAGCCCGAGGCAGGATTCGAACTTGCGACCGTATCCGTCGCGCAGTTCCAGACTGAGGGGCCTAGAATCGCTCGGGCACCACGGCCGGCTATTAAATATTGTTTCAAAGTGGCAGCACACTGAAGATCTCTCTTAGCTTGTATATTATTACAGCACGGCGTTTTAAAGGAACAACCCAGTGAAGACTCATCATCAGCGCGTTGTTCTTGGTAGGATTTGTTATAATCAAATGTCGTTGAAACAGTCGCTGAGTTACAAAAGATTATGTAGTGGGTTCGCGTTTTACTGTTTTCTAGAAGTTTGTAGGACCTTCTCATTAAATTGATAAAAATATTTTATGTCGTACTCAGTGTTATGTAAATAAAAGTTGTCTCTTTCTCAGGAGTGAGGTTTTATAAGCTGATGTCGTAACTGACTCAGCTTAGAGAACTCTTATTTCAGTCTTATAAGATGTCCCAGAATACTAAAGTTTTGATTTATGTTTAGTATAGGCAGAAAATCATGACTAGTACGTTGACAAGCAAAGAAATGTGTGTTTTAATAGAGCGGATTGTGTGGTTTTGGAGGCAGATAGGAGCCGACAGCTGCCGCTGGAGAGCTTTGAAGATGCCATTCATGCTTGGCAGGGGTGCTGTGCCTCATGAGGCCGTATTTCCCGTCTGCAGCCAAATCAACGTTGGGTGCCCCTTTCAGTGTGAAGACGGCTTCAGGCTGCGTTCACAGCGACACCAACACCAATCATCAGACGCTGTCGCCAGAGTTCGCCCGATAGCATCGGCCGACAGCTCTTTCACGCATCGCACTAACTCTTTTATTAGGTTTTAGCGGGACTGGTGTCAGAAGTCCTCCAATGCTGCTTTTCCTACTTTAAAGAAAAATTAGCTACACTATGTCTGCCTAGAAAAGGATGTGCTAAACGCCATACTCTGTTTTCTCTCTCACTACAACAACTAAGCATGTTTTACAAATATATCAGAACACACACGAGACGAATCGTGCTGACACTGGAAAGGAACCCAACATCAGGAAATTCGATTCAGCTGTGGAGAGGCTAGCTGTAAACCGACTGCAACTTTCCTTTTATCCTTTCTGCTTAATAGCTTATGCAAAAAAAATTGCCATATCTGTTATTAACTCCAACTCTGAAGCTGTTTACATTTTTTCTGTTTCTGTATGCTTAGACCATATGTAGGCTTGGACTGTTTACAGTACTAATGTCTTCTGTAAAAATAGCTACATCTGACTGTCGTATATTAGACAAAGTCGTCTACACATGTGAGGAACAACAGTGGACCTAAGATTGAGCGTTGGGGTACCCCATACGTAATTTCTCCACGGTCAGCATTAAACTATATTGGTCGACTTGCTGAGTACAACCATTCTTGTGGTTAGATCGATGTCATCCACTGATTGGCTATACCATAAATCCGTTAAATTTTCATTTTATCTAGAATAGTACTGTCATTAACTAAGTCAAATGCCTTGTAAAGGTCGCAAAAAATGCCAGCCGGTGCTGTTTTATTATGTTATGATTTTAACATTTTTTGGGTGAACATGTAAATGATAATCTCATTTGAGAAACTCTTATGAAACCCAAATTGTGGTTTGTTGAGAATATTATTGTTACTGAGATACTGTTCTAGAATATACCAGATTGTAAAAAATTTTGGAAACTGATGTCAGCAGTAAACCGGGGTGGCAATTATTGACATCTCTCCTATTATCCTTCTTAAATAGCAGTTTTACAATAGCATATTTCAGTGCATATAATAATCGTTGGAATAATATCACCTGCAATAATCCTTCTTAAACAGTTTGTTTCACTCAACGTGAAAGAGAAGTTTTTATTGTTTAAGTTGGTTCAGAATATTAATGGTTGTTCGACCCTGAATGCGCATGCAAGGTGCTTTTGATGCGCTTCTGCTGTTGCACTTTGTTTGATAAAAGATGCATGTTGGCTTCCCTCGTGATGCATGATGCTGGTAACGTTGTGCTCTCTCTGAAGCAGTTTCCAGTATGGTGACTCGTAATTCGTAATTAAGATTATGGATCAAGCTAAATGCCTGATAAATGACTTCGTTACACCGGCTTCTGCAGACTTAATCCATGTTAGACAACCTGAAGAATGAGAAATATATAAACGGATGATTAAGGAGGCGGAAAAATTGATGAACGAATAGCCCGAATGTAAAAACAATAACTTTTTCTCTTCCTAAAAATGATTCATGTTCAATAAAGCAATTACCGTATCACATACTATTAACTTGTAAAACAGTGTGATAATGCCGAAAACCTTCACCAATACGACATTTATGAATTTAGTTGTAACATAATGACCTCTGATAGAGCATATGGACACACAATAAACAACTCAAAGCGCCTGTCAATTTTTTTTTTTATGTCTGAGCAACCAAAGACGGTTACCGAATGTTGAATGTATCAAGACAACCGTAATAAAATCAACCAACATTTCTTGTATTGATCTGATGTAAAACAAATGTGTTATGTACAGTGAAACATTACAAACGAAGGTATGTCACAGAGGACGTATTAGACAGCTGTAATCTGTGCACACTATGTGTTTGAAAATGTAGTATATCATATTTTGTTAATAGCATTGAATCCTTTAACACAGGTAATGGATTGAGAATGAACGAAAAGTTCGAAACTAATCATTAATAAAAACAAAAACATTATTTGCAACTTTGACGGTGAACTTAGTAAATAAATTATAACTATAGTGAGTTAACGATGATGATACTAATAAAATGTCGAAACGTTTATGACAATATGTAAGGAGGGAATGAAGATTAAAAATGCAGACACACCGGTTTCGTTCAGAGGAGACAGCACACATTTTTTATATATTTACTTATCGTATGGCGCGACACACAAGGTTTACAAATACACTATAAAAAACATATGTGAAGGATAGATTTTCAGATAAAATATAATACACAAACACATTAAAAAGGAACATCACAGCAGATATTTTGGGTTCACAAGTCTTCAAATTCTGACGTCAAAATTGGCGATCCATTCGAGGAAGAGCGGTGTGGCGTTGAAGAAGTCAGCCCAACTTTTATGTAGAGCAATTGGCTGATCGTTTCATAATTAACCATAAGGAATTAGGCGCGCTGTCCGACTAGAATCTTAAAAGTGACTGTAAACAGTAAGGGAACCAATTAAAATTGAACTTAAAGAATGAGCAACGTGCTGCATGATTAAAAAATGTGGATACATTTTCCATTGCGCTCTTATGTTGCTCAGATTATTTCTCTAAAATAACTTGCCACGTATCCGTTACACTCTTGGGCATTGCATCAAGATTGATTGGTGCGCTATTGACGGCAAAATTTAGAATTACGAGGGACTGCGTAGAATGCTGCGAAGTTGCTGGCTAGTCATTGTTCTCATTCCAGATGCTGCCTTTTCCGGTGTACACAGAGGGTTTACGGTGTTGTAACAATCACAGTATATGAACAACAATACACTCGAAATATTGTTCACAAAAACTTTCAAATAATGAGTAGCATCTCTTATTCACTGAGTAGGATTACGAATCACGCCGCAGAATTCAATTAATCACTCTGGCTCTTTTTAAAACAGCGCACCACTGTAGCAGAACTGCAAGACTAACAGGCAAACACTGTATCTCTCCTTGCCCCCCCCCCCCCCCCCGCCACAGTTTTGGCGCTCGAAACAAAAGAAAAAAGGCGCCTTCTATTCAGCGTGACGCGTGGAGGCTCGTTACGGCGATTAGGCCAGCGTCCATCCATCAGCCGTGACAAAGTCGGACTTTATATACCGGCGTAGAATGCTGTGCGACCGCAGCAATGCGGCAGCGCCTCGCGTGTACCTGACAAGCCTCATTTGTCGTGAAAAATAAAGTGTCCTGGCGCGGAGCGATAGCGGACGTCGTGTGCAAGTCGGAAGAGGAAGCACTATCGACCCCGTCCGACATATTTCACGTACACGCACACCCACACCTTGCAGTTTTCTCGCACCACTTCGTACCCAGGGGATAGCAAGAATGAGGAAACACGTACCACTGCAGCCTTACACCGCATTTACTGTAGCACCTTCTAACAACCCTACCACAACAAAGGTCAAAATTTTATTATCGATTGTGGTGTTGCTCACGCTGCTTAATACTGCATTTTCGGGCAACAATTATGTGGCAGGTGTCCTTAGAGCACAGTTAAAATAGTCATTTAATGCAATAGTGAAAAAACTAGGCACTCATCTTTTTGTGTTTCCCACGCTGGTCTCCTATTATAATGGCTCAATCGTTGAAAAGCTCGGATGCAAAAAGGCCTGGGTTTCATTCTGCTATATTCAGAAGTTTTGTAGATGCGCTTCACAAACCATTCTTGGAGATTACACTTTTGCTGGACAATGGTGATGTAAAAAAAAATCAGCACTCCGAAATTAAGTTACACGTCCTTTTAATTGCCTTTATTGCTATATCACGTGACACACAAACATCACTTCACAATACAAAACATACTTTAAAACATGTTCCTCACAGTCACTGTTAAAGTCTTATTAACATCACGTGCACAACTTGACTTTCTCAACGTCCGACTCTCCAACAACTTAACAACTAACTAACTACCGCTTACGCGCCCAAAAATCAGAGTTACAAGTACGTCAAAGATCATAGTGACAAAAGAAAGGATACGCACAAGAATAATATCATTGCAATATAAACATATCGATGTATCAAAAGTGAAATCAAATTTGAATGTTGTATCAGAAATATGTTAAGTAGTTAACAGAAATACAGTAGAATATTAATACAGTAGAATATTACTGGTATGGAGAGGTTCAGGTGAGGTGCCATAATGGTTACGTATTTCAAGTGCCATTACAACCTGTATGCCCCCTTGAAACACTCTATTGGTCGACGTCGGATGCAGTGTATTGCTGCATCAGTAACCTCATTACCCACATAATGCTCCCGACGGAGTGCGTCCTCCAGTGCGCCAAACAAATGGAAGTCGGAAGGCTTTAGATCCAGCCTGTAGGCTGGATGAAGAAGAACAATGCAATGAAATTCTGTTAACTCCTCTCTGGTGCGTAGACTTGAGTGAGATCTAGCGTTGTCAAGGAGATGGAGAAGTTTCTTTTACAATTTTGTAGCGAAGAACAAGCTGAGGTATTTTCTTTATTTTGATGAACGTAGCAGAACACATTTCAGAATTGATGGTTGCACCACAAAGGAAGACATCGAACAAAATAAAATCACAATTAAATCAATAGCATTAGATGGTGTCGGTCGTTGA
Source organism: Schistocerca gregaria (assembly GCF_023897955.1). NCBI lineage: Eukaryota > Metazoa > Arthropoda > Insecta > Orthoptera > Acrididae > Schistocerca > Schistocerca gregaria. Next base: position 136,227,548 of record NC_064928.1, read on the forward strand.
CAATGTGTGCCCCGACCGGGACTCGAACCCGGGATCTCCTGCTTACATGGCAGAAGCTCTGTCTATTTTTTTATCTCATTTTGTTCTACATTGAAACTTGCTGGCAGATTAAAACTGCGTGCTGGACCGAGACTCGAACTCAGGACGTTTGCCTTTCGTAGGCAAGTGCTCTACCGATGGAGCCACCCAAGCACGACTCATGCCCCGTCCTCACAGTTTTAATTCCGCCAGTACTTCGTCTCCTACCTTCCAAACTTCACAGAAGCTCTCCTGCAAAGTTTGAGAGATAGGAGACGAGGTACTGGCGGAATTAAAGATGTGAGGACGGGGCGTGAGTCGCACTTGGGTAGCTCAGCTAGTAGAACACTTGCCCGCGAAAGGCAAAGGTCCCGAGTGCGAGTCTCGGCCCGGCACGAAGTTTTAATCTGCCAGGAAGTGTCATGTCAGCGCACACTCCGCTGTTGAGTGAAAATTTCAAAAATAGTTCACATGGCTCTGAGCACTATGGGACTTAACTTCTTAGGTCATCAGTCCCAGAGAACTTACAACTACTTAAACCTAAGCACATCACACACATCCATGCCCGAGGCAGGATTCGAACCTGCGACCGTAGCGGTCGCGCGGTTCCAGACTGTAGGGCCTAGAACCGCTCGGCCACTCCGGCCAGCTGAAAATTTCATTCTTGTTCTACATTGTTTGTTGAATTTCTTCGTGGTGGACGTCTGATGACACCCGTTTAGTTTGTTCGTTGATCAGTTCACTCAGTGTTTTTTGTTTTTTTTTTTTTTTTTTTTTTTTTTTTTTTTTACAGTGGATGGGTAAACGCTGACAGAACACGCTGAGCTACCGTGCAGGCATTATCTGAGCCACCGAGGGAACAGAGGATAGTGCGACTGCAGGGATTTATCACCAGCACGCTCGCCGTGAGACCCACATTCTCAACGTATAGTCCACACACTACATTCGTAGTGCCCCTGTCAATATAATCCCTCCCGAGTTCCAGAAGAGCGTCACCATGACTTTACCGGCTGACGGTGCGGCCTTGATCTTTTCCTGTGGGGGAGAGGTTGTGACGCTACTCCGTGGATTGCCGTTTTGTTTCCGGTTCGAAGTGATGAATCCGTGTTTCATCGCCTGTGACAATGCACGACAAATATTGTCATGATCAGCGTAAGCAACTCTGCACAGATGCCCCTTCGTTGCTCTTTATGGTGTTGTGTTCCGTGCCGACGAACCCAGATGGCATAACGCTTTTCTGTGCCCCGACTGACGGACGAGCGTGTCAGCATTACGAAATGAGACGTCCAGTTGGGCAGCGAGGTGTTTGACTGTGAGCCGCCGGTCATGTCGAATGAAAGTGGCCGCTACTTCCAGCGTTTCTGGAGTCACAGCTGTGTGCGGCTGAATGGCACACGGGAGATCTGTTTGCGCGACCTTACAGCGATGATGACAGGAGCCTCACGCAACGACTCGCCGTGCTTTTGTTAATTGCCAGATCACCGATGACATTCTTCTTTACTGACGACTGCAGCCACAAAAAATTCTACACACTGTGTCCACATACACGACTAAATGTATCTGAAAAATTATGTATGTGTTCAGAAGATACGATGTCATATACACTGAGACGCACTGAAATCTGTATGTATCCGGTTCATCTTAATGAGCGCACTTTTAAGCGTGACTTGCTACCTTTCTTAAACTTTTTCTCTCTTACATGGCTTGAGTCAAACACTCAATACAAGGGTTACTCCAAAAGAAATGCTCGCTTTTTTTTATCTATCTTTTATTCTACATGTTTGAAAGTTTTACAGTGTGTAGATAAATCCTTTGGGAACAATATTTTCATTTCTCCTCACAATTTCCATCCCACTCAACTGCCTAACGCCATCGTGGAACCAGCACCTCTATACCCGCACTGTATAATTCTGGACCAACCTGTTGCAGCCACTGTTTGGCATCGTGCACAAGGGAGTCATCATCTTCAAACCTTGTTTCACGAAGAGAGTCTTTCAGTTTCTCAAAGAGATGATAGTCACATGGAGCTAGGTCAGGAATGTAAGGTGGGTGTTTCAGTGTTGTCCGTCTGAGTTTTGTGATCGCTTCCATGGTTTTTTGACTGACATGTGGACGTGCGTTGTCGTGTGACAGCGAAACATTCCGCTTTTGCCGATGTGGTCGAACACGACTCAGTCGAGCTTGAAGTTTCTTCACTGTCGTCACATATGCATCAGAATTTATAGTGGTTCCACTTATCATGATGTGCTTCGGAAAAGAAAAACACCGTAGCAATAACTTTTCCAGCAAAAAGCGTGGTTTTGAATTTTTTCTTGGGTTAATTTGCATGATGCCACTCCAGTGATTACATCTTCGTCTCTGGTGAAAAATGATGGAGCCATGTTTCATCACCTGCCACAATTCTTCCAAGAAATTCATCTCCACCATTCTCGTACTGTTCCAAACGTTCGCTACATACCGTTTTTCTTGTTTCTTTGTGAGCCAGTGTCATCATCCTGGGAACCCACCTGGCACAAACCTCTTTTAACGCCAAAATTTTAAGTATTCTGCAAACACTTCCACCCCCTATCCCAAGGTAGAGTGACAATTCGTTCACCGTGATGCGTCTGTCAGCAGTCACCAATTCGGCAACTCTCTGCACATTGTCTGGAGTGTGTGCATTACCAAGCCTGCCGCTGCGAGGACAATTCTCAACATTGCCGTGCCCGCTTTCATCATGTAACATGCTTGCCCACCAACTAACTGTTCTGCGTTCGACAGCAGCATCTCCATACTCCTTTTTCAACCTCTCGGTGATGTTTCTCACGGTCTCGTTTTATCACCACAGGAATTCTATGACAGCACGTTGCTTCTGACGAACGTCAAGTGTAGCAGCCATCTTGAAGACATGCTGTGACGGCGCCACTCACGGGAACAGGTTGAACTAAGTTTGAAAACAAGCGGGATTGATGTATCCACACACCGTAAATTTTTCACACATGCAGAATGAAAACTGTATTTTTACAAAAATAGTGTGCATTTCTTTCGGAGTGACCCTCGTACGTTAACACATTTTAATGTAATCAGATGTCTGAAACTGCTTTATATGTCGGGGTTCCATTCTTCAAAGAATTGGTGGTTCATTGGTCTCGGCATTTGACTTGAGTCTGTTACGGCGTAAAGTCAAGCGGCAGCACGCCAGTCGGGAATGGTAGAGAAGAGATGACTGTGAGAAGACGTCAGCCTATTGCACGCTGGCAGACCACTCTTCAGGACGACAACGCATCAGCAGCGGCCCCTATGTGAAGAGGACATAAGTGCCGCGCCCGACTGGTCGTGTCCCTGTTGAAGAGTAGCTTCAAGATCAGCGAGTTCTATAGCAGGATCGACGCTAGTTACCTTGCTCGTATCATGGATTGGTTCAAATGGCTCTGAGCACTATGCAACTTAACATCTGAGGTCATCAGTCGCCTAGAACTTAGAACTAATTAAACCTAACTAAGGACATCACACACATCCATGCCCGAGGCAGGATTCGAACCTGCGAGCGTAGGGGTCGCTCGGCTGTAGACTGTAGCGCCTTGGAACGCACGGCCACTCCGGCCGGCGCTCATATCATGGACTCGAGAATTGTTTGTACTGATGAACACTGCTTATTTTGCATGTCACCCTTTGCTTGCAACACATGTGCGTAATTGAGAAAGTTACGAATTGTAATCTTTTCCTTTTGTAATAATAGTCGTTAATACGATTCGTTTGAATGTTGTCTAGCGATCCGAGATAGCAGGTTTCCTAGACACCTTACATTTGGCGACTACGCTGGATTTAACAGAGTCTGGCCATGAAACGTGCACGAGAAACAGTTCAGACAAGGAGAGAACGAAACTTCTCAAATACGGTGTTTACGAAGAAGGCTGAATGTCATACGGTAGATACGATTGCTTATAATTACTGAACCGAATTAGGGAGAAAACAAGTCCATTAGACTACTAGGCTAATGAATGATATTAGTTGCTATGACATACCATGAAGCACCATGGAATAGTCCATTTGATAATGAAAAAAGTTCAAAGAATGGTTCAGATGGCTCTGAGCACTATGGGACTTAACTTCTGAAGTCATCAGTCCCCTAGAACTCAGAACTACTTAAACCTAACTAACCTAAGGACATCACACACATCCATGACCGAGGCAGGATTCGAACCTTCGACCGTAGCGGTCGCGCGGTTCCAGGCTGTAGCGCAAAGAACCACTCGGTCACCTCGGCCAGCATGAAAGTAAGTGAGCGTGGTAAAAATTGTAGAGCAATGCCATGGCTTCACTATGGTATGCAGGCTCAAATAGGTATGGGTTGTGGTGGTTATTATTAGATGAAAAGGCTTGCCTAGAACAGAGAAGCGTGGAGAGCTGCAGCACGCCGGCCTTTTAACTAATGACCAAAACGACAGCAATTAGTATACGTGCAAATGTCCCTTTACTCGAGGACAACGAGAGGTGTTGGGAGCAGCTGCTGTTATACGTCGCCGGTTGGTGTTTCGCTCCAGCTGTTTCGGGGTTAGCATCGGCCCACACTCCATTAATGCTTTGCCCAGCCACACTCATTGACGGAGCAGACCTGCCGCTGGAGGCGTGTCGGTAGGAACGTTAATGAACTGCGTGCGTCTCCATTATACAGAGAGGGCGGAGTGCAGCCGACACTGCGGAGCTCGTTGCGGCGGCCGAAGCAAGAGTGCCTGCGCCCTCGCACACCCACACAGGTGCAGGACAGCCGCCGACTCTGAATGCTGCAGTGTACGCGCTGTCCCGTTCTGTTCCATTAGCGAATGGTGCGCGAGGGAAATGACCGCCTGTACGCTGCTGCACGCGATCCAGTTTCTCTCACCTCACCGTCGTGTTCATTACGCTACATGAATGACGACGTAGTAACGTTATCATTAATTACAACAGCTCGTTGGTGGTTCATAATTTGATGAGAGATTTGTATGGCAATAACTTTATTCCAATATACAGGCTAATCCATTGATAGCGACCGGGCCAAATATCTCAAGAAATAAGCACCAAAAGAAAAAACTACAAAAAACGAAACTCGTCTACCTTGAAAAGGGAAACCAGATGGCGCTATGGTTGGCCCGCTAGATGGCGCTGCCATGGGTCAGACGGATATCAACTGCGGTATTCGTGTAATACGTACAGAAATATGAATGTTTTAGTTGGATCACTTTTTTAGCTTTATGATAGATGGCATTGTAATAGTCACAAACGTGTAAGTACGTGGTATCACGTAACATTCCGCCAGTGTGGACGGTATTTGCTTTGCGATACATTACCCGTGTTAAAACGGACAGTTTACCAAATGTGGAAAATGTCGATATCGTGTTGATGTATCTCTGTTGTGATCAAAATGCTCAACGGGTATATTACTCGGTATCCTGGATATCATCCAAGTGTCCGGACCGTTCGCCGGATAGATACGTTATTTAAGGGAATAGGAAGTCTTCAGCCACATGTGAAACTTCAACCACGACCTGTAACAAATGATGATGCCCAAGTAGGTGTTTTAGCTGCTGTCGCGGCTAATCCGCACTTCAGTAGCAGACAAATTTCACGAAAATCAGTAATCTTAAAAACGTCGGTGTTGAGAATTCTGGACCAACATCGATTGCACCCGTACCCCATAATTAAATGCAACAGGATTTGCATAGCGACGACTTCGAACGTCGTGTACAGTTCTGGCACTGGGCACAAGAGAAATTAGGGGACGATGACAGATTTTTTGCACGCGTTCTATTTAGCGACGAATCGTCTTTCACCAACAGCAGTAACGTAAACCAGAATAATATGCACTATTGGGCAACGGAAAATCCACGATGGCTGCGACAAGTGGAACATCAGCGGCCTTGGCGGGTTAAGGTATGGTGCAGCATTATGGTAGGAAGGATAATTGGCCCCCAATTTATCGATGGCAATTTAAATGGTGCTATGTATGCTGATTTCCTACGTAATGTTCTACCGATGTTACTACAAGATATTTCACTGCATGACAGAATGGCGATGTACTTCCAACATGATGGATGTCCAGCATATAGCTCGCGTGCGGTTGAAGCGTTATTGAATAGAATATTTCATGACAGGTGAATTGGTCGTCGAAGCACCATACTATGGTCCGCACGTTCACCGGATCTGACGTCCCCGGATTTCTTTCTGTGGGGAAATTTGAAGGATATTTTCTATCGTCATCCTCCGACAACGCCTGACAATATGCGTCAGCGCACTGTCAGTGCAATTGCGAACATTAATGAAGGCGAACTACTCACTGTTTAGAGGAATGTCGTTACACGTATTGCCAAATGCATTGAGGTCGACGGACATCATTTTGAGCCTTTATTGCATTAATGTGGTATTTACAGGTAATCACGGTGTAACAGCATGCGTTCTCGGAAATGATAAGTTCACAAAGGTACTAGTATCACTTTGAAACAACCGAAATAAAATGTTCAAACGTACCTACGTTCTGTATTTTAATTTAATAAACCTACCTGTTACTACTACCTACTGTTCGTCTAAAATTGTGAGCCAAATGTCTGTGACTATTACAGCGTCATCTATCACAAAGCGAAAAAAGTGGCCCAACTAAAACATTCATATTCCTTTACGTACTACACGAATTTGTAATAAAAATGGGGGTTTCTATTTCTTTTAAAAAGACGCAGTTGATATCCGTCTGACCTATGGCAGCGCCATCTAGTGGGCCAACCGTAGCACCATCTGGTTTCCCTCTTCAAGCCGGACAAGTTTCGTTCTTTGTAGTTTTTTTCGTTTGGAGCTTATTTCGTGAGATATTTGGCCCGGTCACGATCAATGGACCACCCTGTATATCTAGAGGCCCACGCACGCCGTCTTCCATTGACCTTAGCTAATCCCGGAAACAACAGACATCGAAAGGTTTGCCTAACATGTACAGTAATGGGGAAACTTACGCCAACAGAGAGGAGACCCAGCTAAGCGCAGGGTCAGTGCTTGAAAACAATCACTTCATAGCTGTAATTGGCCCTAAGCTCGTCGTCAGAAACCTCTCTTGCTGTAGGTGGTCTGGCAGGTTTGATTCCCAGGCTCGGGAAAGATTTCTGTGTAGAAGAATGATTGTCACTCACAAAAAAAATTCGAGGCTTGCTTAGAAAGTAATGCATCACATGTTCTTCCTCAACTGTTGTTGCTCACAAGGACTAACGGCGTTTTATCTACACACCCTATTTCCAGGTAATCTCTATCTCGTTCTGTGGACTTCCTAGAGCGCAAAACGAGGGCGTGTATGACCTCTCGGTGCCAATCCTTGTCCTGGTGGCAAAGGCAGTGCTTTATTGTATGAATCACCTCCTCATTGTCCTAAAAATTTCTCTCACGAATGGCATCCTTTAATGGTCCAAACAAGTGTAAGTCCGAGAGCGCAAGGCTATGGCTGTAGGGTGTATGTGGTAACACTGTTCAACCATGTTTTGCGATGTGTGCAGCAGTTCTCAGACTAGTGTAGAGCCGTGAGTTATCGTGTTGCAGCAAAACGTCTCCTGTGTTGCTGTGGCGCCAAAATCGCCCGAAGAGCGTCTTCAGTTTTGTTGATGTCTTGACATATGCTTCTTAATTAATGGTACCACCTCTTGCATCAAGTCAATACGATTCACGCCTTCACAGACCCAGAACACGGTGATCATGACCTTACCGACGGAAAAAGGTGCACTGAATTTTTTCTCCTGAATAGAGTGTGAATGACGCCATTCCATCGACTGTCGTTCTGTTACGGGTTCAAAGTGGTGAACATACAGGGTATTTCAAAAATGACCGGTATATTTGAAACGGCAATACAAACTAAACGAGCAGCGATAGAAATACACCGTTTGTTGCAATATGCTTGGGACAACAGTACATTTTCAGGCAGACAAACTTTCGAAATTACAGTAGTTACAATTGTCAACAACAGATGGCGCTGCGGTCTGGGAAACTCTATAGTACGATATTTTCCACATATCCACCATGCGTAGCAATAATATGGCGTAGTCTCTGAATAAAATTACCCGAAACCTTTGACAACATGTCTGGCAGAATGGCTTCACATGCAGATGAGATGTACTGCTTCAGCTGTTCAATTGTTTCTGGATTCTGGCGCTACACCTGGTCTTTCAAGTGTCCCCACAGAAGGAAGTCACAGGGGTTCATGTCTGGCGAATAGGGAGGCCAATCCACGCCGCCTCCTGTATGTTCCGGATAGCCCTAAGCAATCACACGATCATCGAAATATTCATTCAGGAAATTAAATACGTCGGCCGTGCGATGTGGCCGGGCACCATCTTGCATACACCACGAGGTGTTCGCAGTCTCGTCTAAGGCAGTTTGTACCGCCACAAATTCACGAAGAATGTCCAGATGGCGTGATGCAGTAATCGTTTCGGATCTGAAAAATGGGCCAATGATTCCTTTGGAAGAAATGGCGGCCCAGACCAGTACTTTTTGAGGATGCAGGGACGATGGGACTGCAACATGGGGCTTTTCGGTTCCCCATATGCGCCAGTTCTCTTTATTGACGAAGCCGTCCAGGTAAAAATAAGCTTCGTCAGTAAACCAAATGCTGCCCACATGCATTTCGCCGTCATCAATCCTGTGCACTATATCGTTAGCGAATGTCTCTCGTGCAGCAATGGTAGTGGCGCTGAGGGGTTGCCGCGTTTGAATTTTGTATGGATAGAGATGTAAACTCTGGCCCATGAGACGATACGTGGACGTTGGCGTCATTTGGACCGCAGCTGCAACACGGCGAATGGAAACCCGACGCCGCTGTTGGATCACCTGCTGAACTAGCTGCGCGTTGCCCTCTGTGGTTGCCGTACACGGTCGCCCTACCTTTCCAGCACGTTCATCCGTCACGTTCCCAGTCCGTTGAAATTTTTCAAACAGATCCTTTATTGTATCGCCTTTCGGTCCTTTGGTTACATTAAACCCCCGTTGAAAACTTCGTCTTGTTGCAACAACACTGTGTTCTAGGCAGTGGAATTCCAACACCAGAAAAATCCTCTGTTCTAAGGAATAAACCATGTTGTCCACAGCACACTTGCACGTTGTGAACAGCACACGCTTACAGCAGAAAGACGGCGTACAGAATGGCGCACCTACAGACTGCGTGGTCTTCTATATCTTTCACATCACTTGCAGCGCCATCTGTTGTTGAAAATTGTAACTACTGTAATTTCGAAAGTTTGTCCGCCTGAAAATGTACTGTTGTCCCAAGCATATTGCAACAAACGGTGTATTTCTATCGCTGCTCGTTTAGTTTTTATTGCCGTTTCAAATATAACGGTCATTTTTGAAACACCTTGTAGGTTTCTTTACCTGTCACAATCTGGGACAAGAGGGCCTCCCCGTGAACTTCAAAACGTTGCAACAAATCAAGATAAATCTTTTCTTGTGTGTGGTTTGTGATCCACCGTTAGACACCGTGGGGAACCATCTTGTACACACTTTTGAACACCGAGAGTTCGGATAATCGCTGCGACACTTTCTTTGCTGATTGACAAATGCAGTGCCAACTGCCGAGTCGTAATGCGTCTGTTCTCACGAATGACAGCCTCAGATCGTTGCAGCATGTCAGGTGCGACATCCGTGGATGACCTCCTCGGCCGGTGTATTTCGTTGAGTTCTGTCAAACCGCCTTCTGATGACCTCGCCCTCCGTGCTCAGCAACTAACTGTACTTCTGTCGACAGCAGTTGCTCCATAGACTTTTCAGAAACGTTTGTGAATATTACAAACTGTTTCTTTCTCTGCAGCGAGACGATGCAGGAAGTCCATGACATTCTGTTGTGTTATCAGATTTCCTGACGGCACAGGATGTATGCGACATTCTGTTCTGCCATCTGATTTCCTGACAGCGCAGGGTGTCCGTGACACTCTGGCCTTCCATCAGATTTCCTGACGATGCAAGTTGTTCGTGGCATTCTGTTGCGCCATCAGATTTCCTCACGATGCAGGTTGTTCATCTACATCTACATCTACGTGACATTATGTTGTGCCATCAGATTTCCTGACAACACAGGATGTCTGTGACGTTCTGCTGTGCCAGCAGATTTCCTGACTATGTAGGATGACCGTGATATTCGGTTCTGGCGTCAGATATCCTGACGAACCATGCTGTCCATGGCGTTCTGTTGTGCCATCAGATTTCGTGATGATGCAGGATGTGCGTGACCTTCTATTGTGCCATCAGCTTTCCCTCAGTCACCGCCAGCTGTGGCATAAAGTCCTACGCAGTGCCTCCCCAAACCACAACGCCAGGACTAACAGCCCTAGAGTCATCAAAACATTGGAAAAGCCCTACCCCTCCTGCAGGGTGCCCCTATACATTAACAGTACATGTTTCTCGATAGTGGCACCATCCCAGGCGCACTGTTTGTGTAGTCGTGTTACCGGCGGTCTATGCTTTTCCTAGTCCAGCTGCTGCCAGTGCCCGCGACCAGTGGTGATCGGATGACACACAATGGCGCAGGCAGTCAGTTACTTGCTTTCGGATGGCTGGCGCAGACGTGAAGGAGTTGCGATGTGCTTCAGCGCGCAATAAGGCCACTGTGGTGGCCAGGCGTGGCGGTGTGAAATCTTAACGAGGAATATGCCTGCCCCCAAATGTTCAAACAGACCAACATGGGACCACTGGAATAAGGCAGCATCTCGACGTGGCATTGGCCCAACGTGTTGTTGGAAATCTCCTGTAGAAATACTGAGCCATGCTGCCTCTATGGCCGTCCACAATTGCCAAACTGTGGCCGGCGCAGGACTTTGTGTACGAACTGACCACTCAACTGTGTCTCATAAATATTCGATGGGATTCATGTCGGGGGAACTAGGACGCCAGATAATTCTCTGGAACTGTCCAGAATGTTCTCAAAATCAATCCAGAACAATTTTGTACCAGAGAAATGGACCATTGTCATCCATAAAGATTCAATAATTGTTTGGGAACATTAACTCCATGAATGGCTGCAAATGGCCTCCATTTCCAGTCAATGATCTGTTTAGTTGGGCCACAGGATCCAGTCCACTTTCCATAAATATAGCCTACATAGTTATGGGACCACCACAGGCTTGCACACAGCCTTGTTGATAACTTGGTCTATGGATTCGTGGTGTCTGCGCCACACTCGGACCCCACGAACATCAGGTCTCATCCGAACAGACCAGTGTTTTCCAGTAGTCTAGGGTCCAACTGATATCGTCACAAGCCCCTGGAAGGCCCTGCAGGCGATTTCGTGCTGTTAACTCTCTCGTCGGTTCTCTGCTACCATGGCCCAGTCAGGCTAAACTTCGCCACGGTGTTGTAAGAAATACGTTCGTCATACGTCCGACACTAATTTCTGTGCTTACTCCCCACAATGTTGCTTGTCTGTTAGCGCTGAAAACTATGCAATCGCCGCTGTTCTCGGTCGTTAAGTGAAAGCCGTCGGCCACTGCTTTGTCCGTGGTGGCAGGTAATGCCTCAAATTTGGTGTTCTCGGCACATTCTTGGATCTAGGAACGTTGAACTCCCTAACGATTTCCAAAATAAAATGTCCCTAACGTTTAGTTCCAACCACCATTCCGCATTTAAAGTTTGTTAAATCCCGTCGTGCTGCTGTAATTACGTCGGATACCTTTTCAGACGAATAACCTGAGTGCAAATGACTGCTCTAGCGATGCACTGCACTTTTATAGATCGTATCGTTATCCCATGACTTTTGTAACCCGAGTGTACTTTTTGCTACCTAAATTGAAATTGGGTATAAAATACTGAAACTTTATCCATCTCCTCTGTGAATGTCTCACAGTTAATATCGTTAGATCCTCGATTTTGATCTGTACTTTAGGTTTACACTGCGAAGCTACGAAAAAGTATTAACTTTATTATCAGATGAAGTACAAGTTTTAGCGAAAAGTTTGTTGCATCCGACTGATTACTCACAGACGAGAGAGCTTATCTGATTTGTGAGATAATTAATTTTTGGACGTGTTCCTTTCTGAGGCATATTTCGCAGCGCACATCTTGTGGGCGGGTGTAAACTGCGACTGCCGGGGGGGCAGCTGTCAGCAAGTGGTAAACGCTTCCGCCAAATACGGGGAAACAGCGAGAAAGGCAAACGAGTGGGCGAGACGGAACTGAGTTAACTCCATTTCAGACGTAATTTCATCAGCAGCGCACGTCTCGCCGCCCGCTTCAGCCGCACAGCTGCCTGAGCGCAGTTAGTTAAGCCCGTCTCGTGTATTGCCAAGTATTGGGCTCAATGCGTAATCGCGCAGAAGCTGACAAGCCAAATTGCGAAGGGGGAAATTTCAAATTTTTCACTTCGTTTTCCGTCAAGCATCTCGTGGCTTTGCGCAAGCTCTGAGATTAGGCTCCGCCATTAGTACTGTGTGGGATTTCATTGTTATTAGCTGTCCGGGCCAAACAGAGGGCTTTGTCGAGATCAAAGTCCGCAAGACTTCATACCGTTCCGCCGGCATTCGTTTTAAAAATAAGTCTGCAGATCCGATATGCTCATCGCAGTTTTTAATGGCTCTGTTTCAATGTTAATAAAGAAAGGTCAGGTAGTATCGGACACGGACCTTTATTTAAATTGTAATTTTTCTGAAGGCTGCACTGGGACGTTTTTGACACTTAACAATACTACCATATTTTACAGAATACAATTATAAAATTCAATATCTTAATAATATATGTTCATGGAATTTCTTAATACTTCCTCCATTCTTTACATTTTGGTCATATGAATATAAGGATGGTTTGAATCTGATTGAAATTGCAACACAGAAAAACACTATTTTAGCTATAAAAATGATTAATAGGATCGAAATGGTTATAAACATTAAACTGACCTAGTTGGAAGTTGTACATCTTAGTGCTAAGTTTCTACAAGATAAGCACTTAACTGTTATTAAGATAGATTTTTGAACAGTATATGCCTAAATAAAAATATCAGCCCAACGTTCACTAAAATTTGTCCATATAAATTACACTTGTTTGGGCCATCTACTATTGTAATTTTCCTTATTACAAGCGAAGATCGACAAATGTGAAATTGTTTATTTTTTGACCAGTTTCGACAGTAACTGGCTCTCATCCTCAGATTCTCAGAACCTACAGAGATATAATTACGCATCATTCTCGTGGACATACTGAACACATGCTGCAGTTATAACAATGCACCTCCAAAAGTGGTTTGCCAAATACATAATACTTCCTGAATAATACATTCGCTGCGCCAATAAGGCTTAGAGGAGCAAACACAGGTACCTGAGTGAATATGATTCGATCAGTTGTATTATAATTGAGACAAGTTTTCAGCTTTCCGACGAGATTGATGTGTAATTGCACTAATGGGAAATCTGAGAATCTGAGGTTGTCAGCTAGTTACTGTCGAAACCGGTCATGAAATAAACTGTTACGCACTTCACTCTAAATTTCCTGGTTGATAGACAGTGGTCGATCTATAAAACTTTATCCTAACGCTTCACCCGCGGATGCGGGGCTCCTCTTTAGATCTAATGCGGCAAGCTGCAACCGTAAGTATAAAGTGAAGCCAGTACCGACCATGAATTCCTACACTGTATGATCGAGCTGTTTGACATCTAGTGATTTTCGCTTCTAATATTATAAATTAAACACATTAAGCGATGTCTTCTCAAGCATTCAGTTGTCTCCGTACACTAGTGCCGTTCATTAGTTTCCGTTTCGTGCACTCTGTCCACATCAGGAAGAGTACAACACCCCTTTCCTCTTATTCTAAAGCCTCCGTTTTTCTGTTTTCAGCACAACTGTTTGCAGCGGACTGTCGATGGGTGCATGTGCTCGCTCTGTCGTCTCGTGACTGTGCACCCGCGTCCCTCTAGCAGGCAGTTTGGAGCCGCAGCTTTCTGACAGTGACCACACCTTCTCCTGCAGGAAATGTTTTCGACGGTTTGGATTTTACACTCTAGGACTCGTTTCTTCTTGAAGTGACCTTGTGTATATAATACCAGACACATTTTCTACAGCGACATGTAAATCCATACTCTACGAGTTATGTAAAGAGCATGGAAGATGGTAGCTCCCACTGTACAACGTATCTGGGTCTTCTGCCCTTCCTGCTCACGAGTGGACCGTCTCCGTGGTTTCTACGTGAGCGATACCTCCTAGTTCTTTGATATTTATTTCTTTGGGTACTGTAGAAAATAAGGTACTGGATTTAAAGAAACATTTTATAACGCATGTTTGTTTTATAGAAATTACGTTCGCTGTGTCTTCGAAAGTTTCTACACAGTTAATAGGTAACAAGTTAAAACTAAAAGCAGAGAAAACAAATTTAACTAATTTATCTTTTTCTTATTTACTATCTGTTTTAATTTTTATTCGTTTCCCGGTTAATTTTTTGTGTGTTTGTTATTCTACCGAACATATCGCAAGAGATCGTTGACATAAAATAACAAGTCTATGGTAAGGAATTTGTAAATTTTTCCCGTATTTTAGGCTGTTAGTTCTAATGAATCTGTTAATGAATCAAATTCTTGGTCTGTCTGTAAATCTGTATTAGTGCAATTATAAATTGTTTCTTCCAGTCTCGTAATACCATTTCCTTTAACTAATGCACAAGCAAAAGTTTGCTTTAATCGTTTATTGTGACAATTTAAAAAATCTGTATTATGGTTACAAATTTAGTTGTTAACTCGTGGACCCAATAATTGGTGAATAAATTTATTCTACGAGAATGAGATTTTCACTCTGCAGCGGAGTGTGCGCTGATATGAAACTTCCTGGCAGATTGAAACTGTGTGCTGGACCGAGAGTCGAACGCGGGACATTTGCCATTAGCGGACAAGTGCTCCAGCCACTGAGCTATCCTATTTTGGAACGTAGGAGACGAGGTACTGGCAGAAGTAAAGCTGTGAGGACGAGGCGTGAATCGTGCTTGGGTAGCTCAGTTGGTAGAGCACTTGCCCGCGAAAGGCAAAGGTCCCGAGTTCGAGTCTCGGTCCGGCACACAGTTTTAATCTGCCAGGAAGTTTCAAATTTATTCAATTTTTTTTAACTCTAGAATTAGAATTAATGTAAGTAAAACAGTCTTTTGCAAGAGAATGATGATTATTAAGTATTGCATTACATTCTTCTTTATATTCCCCTTATTTTAAAAAGTTAAAATTACTTGTTAAGTCTTCGATCATATCTTCCTTATTAAAAATACCTACACAATCTTCCGTTACGTCTAAATCGTAAAAACAATAGTATTCCTCTTTAAGTTCTTCCAAAATTACTTTGTATCTAATTTAACATATAATTCTTTCTTATAAGGAACAGCAATATGATTTTTATGTTTTTGTTTAATAATTTTACATCTTTATCAACAATTTGTGTACTGGAAGTAATAAATATGGAATTTTTGCTTTAATTCCATATCTTACCAAATCAAATTTAGAAAATCTATATCTTAAAATACTATTAAAACACCATATGCTTCCTATTTTTTACAAGATATTTTCCGATTTTCATTTCTCGTTTTCAATATATAAATTCCTTTTTTTAATAAACATAATGCCATCGCAAAATGGATCTGAAATCGATTTCAAATTCTTGTAATTTTTGTCCTCCGCTTGTGTAGTAATATCCCCCAATGTTTGTTGTAAGATTATTATTATTCAAATTTTCTGTAAGTAACTGTAAGACAAATTTTTCGTTTGTTGGTTTTACTTAATTTCCGAAGAATTCACATGTCGGATATTTCTTTTTAGTGATAGCAGGCATTTTATTTTCAACTTCCATTTATACAGATAAAAATTCATTATGTTTTTTTTAAAGTAGTTAATTTAAACATGCACAATTTCTACAAAAAGACACGTAATTTGTTTTTAAAAAGAAGTTGATTCTGGGTAGTGCTGTGCTAATGTTACCTCTATCAGATTTACACAGTTAAAATAAACCTGAAAGAGTTGAGTTCACATGATGATAAAATATATGTTTTGGAAAATAGAATACATACATTATGATACAGATATTACCAATTATAAAACAATCTAATAAAAATTTTTATTTATAAATGGAGACTAATCAAGAAGCTCAACAATGCAAGTATCTCGAAAGAAATTTAAAAAAATAGTTCAGGTCGATATAAATCCTTTACATAATATTACCAGATGTGAATATTTAAGTACTAAATATCGAGAAAAAATTTGTATGGAGCTTAATAACGAGTGTAAGATTATTTTACCAGAAATATATTCTAAATTAATTACTGACTAGGATTTTCGATTAATTGAAGGAGGACGGATGAAACTCAAATTTAAAGGAATGAACGAACTTGAAAATAGAAATAATGAATTTCGTGAAATCGGAATTCACTCGGCAGTACCAATGCAAGTTTAGATGGAGAACAGCAATGGGCTGAGGCGTGAATTGGAATTTGTCTCGGGAGGGAAGATGTACAAGGGTAGTGAGAGTGCCACTGTGGAGCAACAGATAGCGCATCTGCCTAGTAATCAGGAGATCCAGTTTCGAATCCTGGCACTGGTTGTGAAGGCATTGCTAATTACGCATATAAACTTTTTTTCGTGATTTTCCTTAGATTTCTATCCTTTTTCTTTTGTTCATACGGGCATTTGTAATTGTGATTATGTAACAAATTACTGTGGTTTTTAAATGTAAGGATGTAATTGTGATTATTTCGTTTACCAATGGATAAGTATGTTTCTTGCTTTGTATGTGTGGTAAATTTTGTAAAGTTATCTTTTGGAATATTATTAATTGTGAAAAATACAGTCAATAACATTTATAAAGATTTATGTAATTTACGATAACGATATAACACGTATAGACAGGGGACAGAGATAGTGATATCGATAGTCGAAAGCTTGTTGTTGTGTAGTAGAGGGGATGGGGGATGGTGGATGGTGGATGGAGTGCCTGTGAAGCGTGCGCGGGAAAATAGTACTGTGTTTTATGAAAAGCAAACGTAATTGTATGGACAGTGATTCCGAACTATCAGATTGTTAATTCTCTTTACCACTGCGGTATGGAATGCCAACGCCAGTGAACTTCAAGAGCAAATAAACCGGACTGTGAAAGTGCCGCTAATAATACTTTGTTATGGCCGACACGAACAGTGCTTTTATGCGAATGAACTTTGCTGGTATTGGTTTTGGATGGTGCAACTGTTGTCTATCACATTCTATCAAGCCGTGAAAGTGAAGACTTTAATCAACTGTGCAACATAAATGACTTTCAGTGACGTTATCGTAGTTTGAAATGCGAGAACAGAGTGGACATTGTTTACGGTGTGCTTCACACACAACAACAATTCTATGAACTGTGTATTTGTGGCTAAGACTATATGAATGTGACGAACTGTGTAATTTTGGACGATAGCGTCACGGATAGTGCATAAAGTGTAAAAACAAGCGATGTCCACGAAATGGACCTTGAAAGAAAGGACTTGTCAACAACGGTCGTATACTGGCGTCTTCTGGTTTGTTAATTACCACGGGGTTAATGATACAGCTGTGCCGGAAATTTTTGCGTTTCGCCGTAGAAGATTAACCAGCGGAACTGCCTGCATCCTGATCTCATCATCGTAAGCCGCCGTGCTGCCCAACGCAACGCTTCGTATGCAACAAAAGTTAAGAGATTTCTCCGAAAGCTATCCCCTTACCTAGAAACTTTCTTTCTCTATTAAAAATATAAGCATTACAGATTCTACTCAAATACATTCTTTGATTAATTTATGTTTGCTTTCTGCTAACGAAAATAAAACTACAATCAGTGAATTAAAAGTTGCCTGGAAGTCATTGTTGAAACACCAGTAAACATAAACTTCTTCCTCTCGCGAGAACTAATTCTCCTTGCATGTCAAAATTATTGTAGTTATTTTATGAAGTTTCATGTATTGTTATGGGACCAGATATATGACAGTGACTAATGAGAGTATTTTGTCGCGAAATATGGTGTCTCGCGAAAATTACGGCGACCGCCACAACTGCTGGCGTTCTGACCAATAATATAAAAGCTGTTATTCCCGTATTGGTACATTTCCTGACGTGAGCGTGAATTATAAATGTCAGTTGCCAAATTACGTATGGACTGTTTACCCAATAATATAAGTTTTTGATATTGTATTGCTACGAGTCGTCGTATTAAGAGACACTGGTTATACTAAAAAATGGATAGATGTATGATGAACCCCCCCAGTGTTCATGCAATTATTAACAGTATTGTGTGTGACTCACGAAATTTTGTCACTTTTCTAATTCCTTTTAGATATTCTCTTAGATGTCTTTGAAGTTTCAGAGAATATATACACAATTTCGTCGGTTCAGGTTAATTTCAGAGCAGTTTCTCATGAATATTAGAGTTTTCAGTTCATAAACAAAGTGGGATCATGTCCAATTGAGAAGTATAACGAATTTTGGATGACATCACAGTTCAGGTTTTAATAATTATTTTTCCTCCGGGTTGAGGTCATCACATAGAACAAATTTTCATTCGTGTTCTCAGCCTAACTTACCATCGTGGATGAACCAGCATTTTTATTTCAAATCTCTTGGTGTCCAATGGTTGCACTTGTTTTTACATTTTCATGATGACTATGCTGTGGAAACTCTCGAGATGCTTTTCCGCCATGTTCAGTGGGGTGCATGGCCACATACCTGACTCATGCACTCTACTGCACCTTGACTGGCCCGCTAAATGACCACAGATCCAACAAAAACTGTTTCTAACAGCGACGAATCATAGCAATCTATATCCCTGCAGTTAGATAACTCTGACAGGCTCTGGGCGAAACTTTTAGATTCTCCATCCTGCCGAATTGAGTAGAGGTTTTATTATACTATATAACGGTATGTGTCATGGGGGACAGCATAATATTTGAATGTTGTGTCCAGAACAATGCTATTTTCGATAACTGCTTGCAAGTTGCTAGAACACCACCTGCTAAACGAGTTATCCCTAGTAGTTGCATAATATTTTATGTTAACTTCTACTATGATTTACTTTTTCAAAGTAGGTACAGATAGAGTGGAAGAATTTCTAATCATCTTCAGAAGAAAAAATAAATAAATAAAATAAAGCAGTACAGTAAGAAGGAATCATCTAAATGGGAAAGAAGTGGGCACATGCACAGAATGACATATGATAACAATTTCAGAAACCTCGGAGGTTTGTTCAAGAGGAAGAGCTTCCAAAATGAGCAGGTCAATAACTTTGGTGCCCCTCTGGTCCCCATGCAAGCAACTATTCGACTTGCAATTTGGGGAAATGTTCCTTGGATGTCGTCTGAGGGATATAGTGCCACATTCTGGTCACTGGCGCGTTAGAACGTCAAAATCCTCTTCCATTCGGAGTGCCTCGTCCATAATGCTTCAGACGTCCTCAGCTGAAGATCGGGCGATCTTGCTGGCTGAGTTACGATTTGCAAGCAGAAAGAGAAGCAGTAGAAACTCTCGCCTTCTGAGGGCGGGAATTAGCTTGGTGGAATGTAAGCCCAGGATGGCCACGAAGAGCAACAAAACGAGGCATAGAACATCGTACCACTTTGCTGTAAGGGTGCTGCAGATGACAACCAAAGATGTGTCGCTATGAAAAGAAATGACACCCCTGGCCTCCATGGTTGTCAGGCCATTGGACAGCAGAATGTGGTATCACACAAGTCTCTGGGAGGCCTCCAGACACTTCGGCCTTGAATCTACTTGATTACAGTAAGATTGTCTTCAGTGATGACCAGTGAAGACGTGTCTAGAGACGCCCCAGACAAAGGTGAGCACCAACCTGAGTGTCGGTCGTCGTAACGTTTGACAGGAGAGATGGTCAGGGGTGTCATTTGATTTCATAGCAGGACCCCCTCGTTTGTCATCCACGGCACCCTTACAATACCGTGGTACGTCAACAATATTCTACGCCCCATTTTGTTTGCATTAATGGAACGACATTCTGGTTTTACATCTCAATAACGCGTGCCTACCCATGTATGGCGAGAGTTTGTACTGATTCTCTTCATGCTTTCAGAATATACCTTTGCCGCCAAGGTCGCTGAATCCCTCACCAGCTGAGAACGTTTGGAGCACTATGGGCAGCCCATTATGGACATGTGTTTTGAAGATCTAACGCGCCAGTTGGACAGAATTTGGAGGACATTCTACAGCTCTATCAATGAATTACAAGTCGAATAATGGATTATATGAAAGCCAGAGGTGGACCAACACGTAATTGTCTTGCTCACTTCGTGAACCTTGAATCATTCATCCAGTTTTTATGAAATTCTAATTGTCTGTATATGTGTGCATCACATCTACCGATGTCTGTCCCATTCTGATTATTCTTTAGTGGTGCGTCTTCTTTTCATTTTACCTTTCAACGTAAACTATAATTATTGCCAAGATAAACATAAACATTTCTGCAGTAAGTTTGTTCAGCCGAGGTGGGGAAACTATTGTGAAAGCCTGTTGGTGGCCAGTAGTCTGTTTCATGCAAACTACGGTTGTTGAGCGGATGAGAGTTGGGGGAGGCAGAATGGAGGCGGGGAAAATCCGCATTAACCTGTCGCCGGCCATTAGTTTAATAGCTCCATTTTGGTAATCCCTCGGTGTCGACGGCGATCGGCGGCGCACGCCGCCTCTGCTACCTGCTAATGGCTGATTAGCGCTGCCAGGCCAACTCCCGCGAGGGAAGTGTCCTCTCGGCTCTGCAACAGTTTCGACTTCAACCGCTGCAGGTGCACTTGTCGCCAATTACACGGTGCTGAGCAGAGCACTGCCGGCGCTTTGCCGATCTCAGTGGTGGTCAGTCGGTTGTGACGCATGTGTGAAAGGGAGGGTGGATAGACTGCGCGTAGCTTGATAGAAGTTTCCCAACATGACCGACTGGTCTTATGATATACTGTCGCCTGCGTTATTTGTACGACCATGCGGATCTCACTTAGTTGTCGATAAGACGTGCAGGCTCAATGGCCTCCTTTACTCACCACTATACAGTGTTATGTTACTGGTGACCTAGCCATAGCAAGAGCTCTTAAGGAAGTGTTCAATAAGTAATGCAACCCTTTTTCTGATTACTGGTTGGTTTTATTCATTATTCCATCACACCATATTATTCCCCACGTTTTTTTTTGTTACAAGACCCTATTTTTCAACACAATCCTTATGAAGTGTGACGGTCTTAATACACCTGACTGGGAGGGCTTGCGTTCCTGCACGATACTGTGATGGCATAGGCTGTCGCCAGCACACCGATCGGCAAAGATGAAGCGCGAAGACCGATTAGTAGGCGCTGGAGCTAGCGCGCCTATCACGAGACAAGCCAGAGACACTCCACGAGAAACGTACCGCCAACGCTCTCCTGAGAGCACGTATTTAGGCACGTACCACTGACCAGAGAGACTCATTCTAGTTAGGCGTCTGTCATTCACTTGGTGAGCAGCCTTGTTCGAGACTAGCAGTGACACCCAAGTTTGAAACAGCAAGATCACCGATATTGTCTGCAAGAGGACTATTATGGATGAGCTTTTACCACAGCACATGGACTGTATTAACGATAAGTAAAGCTGCCAGTTCTCGTAAATAAAGGACCGTATTAATCCATGTGTGCATCTGTGTTATAGGAAGAGGATACCGGCCACCGATAACATCTCCTACCTTGCTTCCTAGAGTACAAGACTCTACAGATACGACTCTACTGGTCGATTTTGGAGTAGATGTCTTGCTGCACCAGAAATCTCCGCATCAACCGCGTACTGCTTCCCATGGAGTGCATCCGCCATTGAGCATAAAAGATAGTTGGAGGTTGCGACATCGAGGTGGAGATCACATAGATTTGCTCGGCATTGTTTTGATGATGGGCCTTGCACAACAACTCAATGTGCTTCTCTTCATTGCCAGATCTCTCCAGAAATTCGGCAAGCCCATATGTATATCTACAACGCTCTGTGTTCCGCCAAGAGAAACTCTTGGCAAGAGGCTATGAAAGCACCCTCATTACATACGTCATTTTGAAGTCCACAGTACGTATGGTGCTGCCAGTTATCGGACTTTCATCGAACTATACGTGTTGAAGCGGGACTGCCTCACCATGTATCACAACAAATAGCGCATTTATCAACCGAAACTGACTGAGAAAAAAATTGTTGCTTTATTTATTGAACGTCTCTCGTAACTTGGTCACGCGACTTGGCACAGCTGCGTTCCAAGAGCAGTGAACGCAATTATGATAAAGAAATTAACGGGAAGCCTCCTAGAAGTTGAGACCATGAGAACGAGCATCATCTGATACTGTCGGCAGAAAAAGAGGCAAAATTTAGGAGCAAAATAATGACAAGTGAAACTGAGCCAATTGCGTTTAAATTGCCGGAGGAACACGACGTAGAGTGAAAAAGGTTTCAGATATATATTCCGCATAGATGAACACCGAAACATTACACCATGATTATTCCGCTGACGATGAGGCTACTGTTATTTTGGACAGCAATTTCTGCAACGCTATGATCAATATCATCTGTCCAAAACATTCGCTGCTTTTGCGTGCTGAACTGGACATCGTGAATAGCAAAGAAACTCTCAGAAGAACTGTTCTGTCTATGGTATTTGATTTTAAAATGTGCCGTAAGAAACGAATCATTATGAGTGGACTTCAAAAAAAGGAACCAAAATTAAGGTGGCTAGTGGTTTATTTAGACGAACCGTACACACTACAATGTAAATACATACACAATGCTGTGTAAATAGTCGTTGCAAAGAGACAGTTTGCGAAGAGAACTTTCCAACAACAGCAACGGGCAACGTTTCACTGTGGCGAACTCAGAGGTTCGTGTTGTGTTAACTTCTCTGTGACTAACACTTGCTAGGTGGTAGCCTTTAAATCGGCCGCGGTCCGTTAGTATACGTTGGACCCGCGTGTCGCCACTATCAGTGATTGCAGACCGAGCGCCGCCACATGGCAGGTCTAGAGAGACTTCCTAGCACTCGCCCCAGTTGTACAGCCGACTTTGCTAGCGATGGTTCACTGACTACATACGCTCTCATTTGTCGAGACGACAGTTAAGCATAGCCTTCAGCTACGTGATTTGCTACGACCTAGCAAGGCGCCATATTCCGTTACTACGAACAGATAAAATTGTGAATCATGTACTGTCAAGAGCGACTTACATCATTAGTGGATTAAACTTAAGTATCAAACTAATTGCGTCCGCTTTCTGAATTCTCATTCCTTGTCCAGACCTCACATCAGTATAGTCCTTCCCTTCTCACGCCAGCCTGTGTGAGCTAAAACGCGTGCATTTCGGCCTCCACTAGTACCACGGTGTGTAACATTGTGTTTCTTCTGCCAACACAAAACTATGGACTATTATGTAGAAAGTGGGAGAACAATTTAAGAATACGCAGAGGCAAGAAAGTCGGAATTCTAGTATTAAATCAGGAGCAACAACGTCCGTCTCTTTATTCCATTAGTAACACTTTGTAGCAACACGGTTCTATTCTTTTCGATGCCGCACCAACTAGGCGTAAATGCTATACAATTAGTGCAGAATCTTGCAAGGGAAAAAATCCGTAGTACAATACGTTAAGCTCACTAACAAAAAAAGCTACTTCAGTCACTTGCGCGTCAGTTTCGTTGCTGTCAAGATGATAAGTAATAATTCCCAACTTTCTAAGTAAAATAAATGGTAAACCGCTGCGAAAGAAACTCGAATGAACCTCTCTACTTGGAACACATCTCCGTCACAGACGCCAGTCTGAAGGCTACGTCCAGCACAAAAATCTATTAGAACGTCATAAAACTATAGGATCTGAAGCGGAAATATACCCTGATGACTCACAACACAATTTCGAATTTTTTCAAGTGAAATTTGCCGTGAATAAAAATGGAACACACGTCGTAAATTTGCATCCGAATACGTCGTGAAATGTCAAGACACCTCAATTTTTGTCAAATTCTTGTAAACTTAGCTGAAACTCATATATGAAACTAAGAGTGCTATTCGGAAAGCCAGGAACAGTCGGTCACGAAATGGAAAATACAGTGAAAATCTGATGAAGCTTTGCACAGGTGCTTTGGACACTGTGTCCAGAACCCCTGTCGATAGCATCATGTCGCTCTTTCCAGTTCTGAGCTCACCGTGAGAACGTAAAGATGGCTAGACATTACCATATCCCGCCAAGTATGAGGGCCTTGCCTCGCCTGAAGCTATGCAATCCACATAACATAACTATCATGCGGTTCGTGCTACACCAAAATTCTCAGCCACACTTAGCAGGGGCTATGAAGATGCTCCTGCAGCGTTTTCGATGGGAAATATTTGATCACCCACAATACAGCCCGTAATTCGCTACCCCAGAGGTTCATCTCTGCTTAAATGAACCGCTGGCTATGGAGACAATATTTTGACACAGACAACGAGTTGCAGTCCAGTGTAGAAAATTGTCCAAAACCGCTGGCGGCTGTCTTCTATAACAAGGGAACTGAAAAATTGGTACAACGCTACGACAGATGTCTAAGTTTGAGCGGCGACTGTGTAGAGAAATAGCTGAAAGACTTAGCTAACCGTTGCAAATAAATAGTTTTCATTTTCAATGTGGTTTCCATTTCTCTTACTTTTTGAATAGCCCTTGTGTATAAGCTACAACGGCTTTTGGAAGAAATACTCTCAACGTAGACTGCTGTTTGCCATTTCCTAAGTAGCATAAATTTCAGTTGCAGACTGTTCTAATTGTCATAGGCTCTTTGTATTACACATAATAATTTCACGAGAGTCCAACAATTTGCCCATCATTGTTCTTCATTCGCGTTTCAAACACACATCTACTTTTCCATGCAGTTACTCCTTGTTCAAGCCCGAGTCTGTACTCGAGATCACTGACTTGCGGCTCTATGGTGGCGCTCTACTCGGGCGTAAGCCGGTTAGAATTGTGGTGGTGGAAAACCTTCGCTGCCACTATTTCGCCGGAAAGGTGGTCTAGTGACTAGCGTTACTACCTCTGGATCATGGGGCCCCAGGTTCATTTCCCAGCCGGCTTGGGGATTTTCTGCACCTGGAGACTGGGTGTTTGTGTTGTTCTCGTTATTCCATCATCGTCCTCATCATTTGTGACAGTGACTAGATTGGACTGTGAAACAAAAGAAAAATTGCACTGTGAAAAAATTGGTACTTCGTATGGGCGTTACTGATTGTGCAGTTGAGTGCCCTACAAACCAATTATCGTCATCGTCATCGTGATCATCATCATCATCATCATCACCACCACCACCGGAACGGTAGTGTAAAGTTCCGGATCACCAGTCCTTGAGCCCGTTTTCTGGTTTAAATTCCCAACCCCTCCACAGTGCCTCAGGAAGTGAGGGTGCATGATATTGCTGATGGTGATCCGTCAGTCGGACAGGGACGTTAAACTCGGCGGCTCCGTTGGTGCTGTTCGAGATGAGTAGGCCGCGTGTCGGCACCAGGTGTGACCCTCTCTCCCTTCCCGTCATCCTAAACACTACAAACCTCAGCACCGCACTGTGCAACCACTCATCACAGTCATCATCAGACGCTGGTACACACTTCACACTTAGCAATGGGTCACAGGAAGACAATGGTAAGGGACTTCCATTATGAAGCTGTGACCATTGAGTTGCTTTCTAACAGAACTACTGTTCGGTGTTTCGAAACACTACTAAATGATGTAGTAAATGGTGGGATTACCGGTATTATTGGTGGAACTGGTACAGAACGAAACATACAAATCAAAGACAAGAGTTTTCCATTATTATTGAAAAATTCGGAAAATGTTAATGAGTAAGAGACATGTTTTTTATGAGTTCGATGAAGTGTCGAAGCGACAGCAGATATATTTTGTTTTGCGTTCTTTTTTTATTGTGCTTGCTTCATTGAGGAAATTTAGTTTTCTAGCGGTGTATGAAAACTCTGTATTGTTTACTTCACTTTTACTGCACCATTCCTCTGCTTCACTTTACTAAACAAACCTGAACTAAACATTGACAGTTTCAGGTTAAAAAAAAGCTCTGAGCACTATGGGATCTAACATCTATGGTCATCAGTCCCCTAAAACTTAGAACTACTTAAACCTAACTAAACTAAGGACATCACACAACACCCAGCCATCACGAGGCAGAGACAATCCCTGACCCCTCCGGGAATCGAACCCAGGAACCCGGGCGTGGGAAGCGAGAACGCTACCGCACGACCACGAGATGCGGGCACAGTTTCAGGTTTGCTATTAATTCTGTTCATTCTTCAGTAACAGACACGAGGAAAGTTTATGTAGGTTAGCTAGTCCTTTATACATATCTCCTCACTCAGTGTACAGACGATTCATCACTTCCTGTGTTTAGGAAACTGTAATAATACACTGATCGCAGGCGTCAAGAAAGCAGTCGTTATGAGGTAACACCCTGTAGGTATGCCACACGCCCAACACACAGGTACTGCAGGATGACGTTAACTGACAAAAGCTGCTAGGAAAACTGCCGTAGTCTACGCTTACTTATGGTAGCTTTGCACCTATACGCACTTAGGAAGGCAGCGCTGTGCTTTCTACACGGAGCCAGACAGAAAATAGTTTGCGACTTCGCCAGTAAGCTCTGCCTCTGTCCAACGCCGCACAATCCAGCTGTTATCTATCCTTGTAACCGCGAACATAGGGGTGACTACAACAGCTGGCCACAGTTTCTGACCCAGCCTCCACCTAGCAGAATTTATATGCATGGAAAAAGCTGTCGCTGTTGCTTCTTAACGTAACACGTTTCATGTTGCTTTACGCCGTCCGTAGTGAACACTATAATGGTTATCCAATCTTCCCATAGCAAAACTGACATGAAAATCAACGCTTAAGTCCCACGCGCACCTCAGAACGTGTCCTGCAGGCAGACTCTGTAGAATGATGTTGTTCATTCCAGGATCATTTTGTACACTGCTTGTTGACGCTGCACATCGCCCCAGCGCCCGTTTTCTTATGTGTTCACTAGTGTAGTATCTTCACATGAGCGCTGATGCAGAATTCTTGCGTCTGACACTTTGCGATCCGGTACCACTTCGACATTTACATGACTGTAATGGAAAATACTGACGTTTGTTGCTCTGGTGTAGCAACGATTGCGGAACTGGTTTCCTTCGAGATTGGAAGTGGGTTTACTACTTTTGATGTTTTACTATCATGCACGCATGGTACACGGTGTTTCATGATGTTTTGGCGATTTCAACTTTGAATAACGAGGACGAAAAACACGACAAGGCTATTAGCAGTGTGGAGAGTCAAGTTTCATCCCATACAGAAGTCAGTAATCGTTGTACTGGTCGAGGAAACATCGTGCGTTCGCGGTGGAGTGCTGTTTTCAACACGGCGCCTTTCGTAAGCATTTAAAGATACAGTGGCGATATCCAATTCCTGCCAGTGAAACAATGTTGACGTGAAACTGCGAGTGCATCAAATATAACCGGCTCTCGGAAAGCCGTCCGAATTGCAGAGAACATCGAATGTGTGCGTAACACTTTACATGCAAGACATCGTTCTCCGTGAAGCGTTTGGTAACCGCAAAATTTTCCAACGCGCTTGTAACGAAGGCCCACCTCACTCGCCTGATTTAACAGTGCCAGACTTTTACGTTTGTGCTTATTTCAAGGCAGGAGTGTACTGCGACGAGAAGAGAAGCTTCCACCAGTTAAAAGATTGAAATCACGATGAAATTTCCGGAATTCCTCCATCAGTTAGAAAAGGCGTGTTCAGCAAGTGGGCCGACACACCTCGAGTATTTTATAGTCTGGACTTGTCGGCATCTGTACAATGTAGTGTTTCATAAGTGAACTGCCCCCTTAAGCGCCGATATTACAGTGCATGGAAAATGAAAAACAATGTCGCGATCGTATGTCAGGCTGTGGTTCTATGAACCTGCCGATTACCGCATGCGAAATCCAGACGCACAATAGCGGCTTTAACGCAGTGGCCAAAACAATGGTAAACATTACGCATATTCAAAATGGTTCAAATGGCTCTGAGCACTATGGGACTTAACAGCTATGGTCATCGTCCCCTAGAACTTAGAAATACTTAAACCTAACTAACCTAAGGACATCACACAACACCCAGACATCACGAGGCAGAGAAAATCCCTGACCCCGCCGGGAATCGAACCCGGGAACCCGGGCATGGGAAGCGAGAACGCTACCGCACGACCACGAGATGCGAGCTTACGCATATTCATTGTGCTTTTAATCCGTAACCTTTCTTCTCCTACGGAAGTGCTGTATCACTGAATTTGTGTCGCACATATCTGCTATTACGTCACAAAGAAGAGCAGAATCCAATTTTTAAAGATGCTAGTGATCGTTGCATCTTTTTTTTCCAATATGTCATTTAAGTGATATTCATCAATGTAAGCAACAGGGATTTTGGGATCAAACAGCCTTTGTTTTAACGATTTTTGTTTCATTACCATTATTATTAATAAAGTTTCTCGTTGTATAGACATTTATTTGAACACTATAGGTAAACATTAATGCTGTGTACGTGTGTAGTGGTTTGATGTGATTGAGTGATTTACGTAAAAGAAGAGAATAACGGGAACCTTGGCAAAATAAATATCCGAGATATGGACATAATGACGGCATATATACATGCCATTTTTGACATACCACGATGTAGCTGGAATAAAATTATCTTGTTTCTTGTACATGACTCAGTTGGGACTTCCCATTCAGACACGCGTCATTATACTTTTTTTTGTACGTTCAGCAGTTTGTCTCTTTAACTCACGCCTTTGGACCACTATACAACTTCAGTTTGTCCATACCGCGTACGTAATTGTATATGTAATAATATGAATGAAATTCCAAGACAAGACAGGATTGTTAGTACGAAATTGTTTTCGTGGTTTACTCCAATAGATTCTTTCGCGCATCCACAAGGCACAGGTCATCCCCGTTTTCAAGAAGAGACGTCGAACAGATGTGCAGAAATATAGACCTATATCTCTAACGTCGATCAGTTGTAGAATTTTGGAACACGTATTATGTTCGAGTATAATGTCTTTTCTGGAGACTAGAAATCTACTCTGTAGGATTCAGCATTGGTTTCGAAGAAGACGGTCGTGTGAAACCCAGCTCGCGCTATTCGTCCACGAAACTCAGAGGGCCTTAGACACGGGTTCACAGGTAGATGCCGTGTTTCTTGCCTTCCGCAAGGCGTTCGATACAGTTCCCCACAGTCGTTTAATGAACAAAGTAAGAGCATACGGACTATCAGATCAATTGTGTGATTGGGTTGAGGAGGTCCTAGATAACAGAACGCAGCATGTCATTCTCAATGGAGAGAAGTCTTCCGAAGTAAGAGTGATTTCAGGTGTGCCGCAGAGGAGTGTCATAAGACCGTTGCTATTCACAGTATACATAAATGACCTTGTGGATGACATCGGAAGTTCACTGAGGCTTTTTGCAGATGATGCTGTGGTGTATCGAGAGGTTGCAACAATGGAAAATTGTACTGAAATGCAGGAGGATCTGCAGCGAATTGACGCATGGTGCACGGGATGGCGATTGAATCTCAATGTAGACAAGTGTAATGTGATGCGAATACATAGAAAGATAGGTCCCTTATCATTCAGCTACAAAATAGCAGGGCAGCAACTGGAAGCAGTTAATTCCATAAATTATATGGGAGTACGTATTAGGAGTGATTTAAAATGGAATGATCATATAAAGTTGATCGTCGGTAAAGCAGATGTCAGACTGAGATTCATTGGAAGAATCCTAAGGAAATGCAATCCGACAACAAAGGAAGTAGGTTACAGTACGCTTGTTCGCCCACTGCTTGAATACTGCTCAGCAGTGTGGGATCCGCACCAGATAGGGATGATAGAAGAGATAGATAAGATCCAACGGAGAGCAGCGCACTTCGTTACAGGATCATTTAGTAATTGCGAAAGCGTTACGGAGATGGTAGATAATCTCCAGTGGAAGACTGTGCAGGAGAGACGCTCAGTAGCTCGGTACGGGCTTTTGTTAAAGTTTCGAGAACATACCTTCACCGAAGAGTCAAGCAGTATATTGCTCCCTCCTACGTATATCTCGCGAAGAGACCATAAGGATAAAATCAGAGAGATTAGAGCCCACACAGAAGCATACCGACAATCCTTCTTTCCACGTACAATACGAGACTGGAATAGAAGGGAGAACCGATAGCGGTACTCAGGGTACCCTCCGCCACACACCGTCAGGTGGATTGCGGAGTATGGATGTAGATGTAGATGTAGATCCACATTTGATACTGCTTACCTCCTTTCACCTCGCAACCATAGGATGGAGACATTACTGTGTACGACAATCCCGAAACAGGTGGTTGTTACTTCTCTCCCTACCCGTTTCTCATATCGTGCAAGATAAGGCCCACGCTTGGAACCAGTAGGGGTGGAGTGTTCTGTTAGGAGTCCAATTAAAATAGACGTCTTTAAATAAAGGAAAGTTAGATATGCAGTAACACAGGCCAGTGACAACAAAAAGTTTTTAATTAAAATAGCTCGTTTTTACTTGTAAGACACAAAGGAATTAAAGACAACAGCTGCCAGTGGACACTGATTTATATAAATTGCGATGTTGAAAATTTCTGCTGGACCAATATTCGAACACTGGTCTCCTGCTTACCATTCATATGAACTGACCATTGTGCCATGCTGACACAGTAGTCATCGCAATATCACGGACAACCCTAGCACGCCTCCTAATCGACCCAAAGTATCAGTTTATACTAGACGCTACTGACGTAATGTCCCTCCTCCTTAGTCTAATTACTCGCTTGCATCTCACCGATTCCCATAAGAATTCGAGCTTGACGCGCATCTGCACTGAAAGGACCGTTGGCCATCATCGACTTAGTTAATTGTATGTGTGGTGTCTGTTATTTGGAACATAACAAAAGAAACTTATCAACTACAGTATTTTTATAATCATCAGTAAATGTATGAAGAAAGCGGTTTAGCGTATACTATTTCAATACCGTGAAGTGGATATTTTGAAGGAAGTGGCTCCACTCGTTAATTCATATCGCAGCTGTTATGACAAGCTCTTTAGGTGTCCTTCATCTAACCTAAATCTACACGGCTATTCTGCAAATAACATTTACGTGCCTAGCAGACCCTTCACAATAACTCTCTGCTATTCCACTCTCTAGCAGCGCGAGGAAGGAACGAATACCTATATCCTTCAGTGCGAGCTCTGATTTCCCTTATTCCGTTATGGCGATAGTTTCCCCCACGTAGATCGGGATCAACAAAATATTTTCGCACTCGATGGAGAAAGCTGAAATTTAGTGAGAAGATTCCACTGCAACTAGAAACTCCTTTGTTTTGATGATGTCCACTCCAAATCCTGTACGAGTATCATGTCCGCGAGACTCTCTTCCCTATTTGCCGGATACAAAAGGTTCTGTCCCTCTCTGAACTTTCTAGATGTACTCCGTTATCCCTAACGTGTCTCTAACTGCACAGCAGTACTCCAAAACAGGGCGGACAAGCGTAGAGAAGGCAGTCTCTTTAGTACCTCTGTTGCAACTTCTAAGAATTCTGCCATTAAATAACGGTATTTTCTTCGACTTCCCCACAACATTTTGTGTGTGTTATTTCAAATTTAAGTTGTTCGAAATTGTAATGCCTAGGTATTTAGTTCAATTTATCGTTTAAGATTTGATTTATTTATCGTGTAAGTGCTTTTAGCACTCACACTTTTCATTATTTTGGGTCAAATGCCAATTTTTATACCCTGCAGATGACTTATGTAAGTGGTTTTCCAATTTGATCTTCCCATGACTTAACTAAACGATAAACTGCAGTATCATCCTCAACTCGGTTTGTCTCTTAAATCATAACCGAGAGCCTATAACACTACCTTGAGAACCGCCAGAAATCACTTCCTTTGTACTCGGTGATTTGTTGTCAGTTATTATGAACGAACGGAGACCAATTCAGTCAGATAACTGAGACGATAAGAACGCAATCTGATTACAAGCCGCTTGTAAGGCACGGAGTGAAAAGCCTTCTGGAAATATAGAAATACGGAGTCAATTTGTAATTCTTTGTCGAAAGTACTTAACACTTCTCGTGAGCAAAAATCTAGTTGTGTTTCACAAGAGTGATATTTTATAACCCGTTCTCTTCGAGCTAATCCATCAAGTTCGAACACCAAATATGTTCCAAAACACTGCAGCACGTCGATGTTAACGATAGGGGCCAGTAATTACTCCTATTTTCTTTCTTGAATATTGCTGTGATCTCTGCAACTTACCAGTTTTTGGTTACGGATCTTTCGTCAAGCAAGAGGTTTTATGTGATTGTTAAACAACTACATCATCATACTCAGAAAGGAACGTAATTGGTGTACAGCCTGGACTGGAAGCGTTGATTTTCTTAAATGATTTATGTTGCTCCGAGGATACCTACTTCTAAGTTACTCTTGTTGGCAGTTTCTTTGGTGAACGAGTGTTGCAAGGGAGTGTTTAGTGACTCTGCGTTAGCAGCACTGTCGTCAATAGTATTTCAACAGGAAGCAGATAAATATTTGTTCTGCAAATAAAAAACGTCTTCTCTTGCTGCACTACAGCACGGGAAGACATTTTTTATTTACAAAGCAGCATGAGAAGACTTTTTCACTTACAAAGCAAATAGAAAATATTTCCATTGCCATCACGCAGAGAAGGTACTGATAGCATCTTACCGCTAGCGTACTTTATACACGACCAGAACTTCTTTGGATTTTCTGCCAGGCTTAGAGATGAAGTATCCTTATGGAAACTATTGTAAGCATCTTACACTTAAGTCCGCGCTAAATTACGAGCTTCTGTAAAATATCGCTAATGTTTCGTTTATATTTGGCATCATTTTCTTGGTTGTTTCTGCAAGAATGTTTGGCCTGTTCTGCGTACCATGGGCGATCAGCTTATTTGGTAAATATCTCCCGATGGCTGCCGATACTACTTTGGGTTCAAGTCCTATCTGGTCTACACTTAGTTTGTTAATTTAGAAGCAGTGAAGATTTTCTCTCAGGAAAGCATCAAGCTAATTTTTATCCGCTTTTTTGAATCGGTATATTTTTCATTTATTTTTGGTGGACATGGGTGTTGCGGTATTCAGTTTTACTACGACAATCCCGTGTACACTAGTCCTTGTATCGATTTGATGCTCGTTAATAACTCGATATTATTCGTTGCTAAGAGGTCACACATGTTTTCACAACCGTTAACTATTTGAGTGGGCTCATGAAGTAATTCCTCGAAATAATTTTCAGAGAACACACTTAGCACAATTTCGAATGATGTTTTATGCTTATCTCTGGATTTAAATATGCATTTCACCGTCATACCGAGGGCGAATTGAAATTACCACTAACTATAATTGTATGAATCGGGCACATATTTGAAAATACACTCACGTTTTCATTGAACCTTTTAGCAATTGTGTAATTTGAGATGGGAGGTCGGTAAAAGTATCCAATTATTATCTTATGCCGGTTGCGAAGAATGACCTCTTTCCATACTAACACACAGAAAGTGTCTATTTCAGTTTCGCTGGAAGATAAACTACCTGTAGTAGCAACAAACAGGGCTCCGCCAATTGTATTTAGCCTATCTTTTCTGAACACCGTTAGGCCCTACGAAAAAAATTCTGTCGAACTATCTCCAGTTTTAGACATTTTTCAGTGCATTCATAAGCGATGGGAGCTCTCTTAGATTCCCAACACATATAAGACAGTTTCCAGGTGTTAAACCGATGGCTCCAAGATCTAAGTTGTTCCTGTGTTCGAAATTTTTCTTTCACAACTGTGCGTTTTGTAATTATGTATCGTCACTTTTATACCAGTTTGTTGGTGTGTTTAATACAATGGCTTGTTTGTAGCTGCAGAAACTGTCCTGACAGATTCTGTTACACTTGTGATGAGTGAAGAAGCATCAGGGAAACATTACAGTTTACCTTTGAAGATAAACTTGTTGATAAGTATAAAGCGATGGTCGATTTGAACTTTCAATCAAATAACCATATTAAGAAGAGGCTAGGTTTCGTTATCGTTGAAGAAGCTTTCTACTAAACTTCCTAGACCAGGATCAACATAATATTACTGTTGTAACCAGCATGCTGGAAAGGTTTAAGAAGTTATGCTCTTTTGGAATCGTCTCAATTTCCCCACCCCCTCGCAAAGTTTGGTGGTTTCATTGAGTAAGAAACTGAGCGCTTTCATTAAGACATCAGAGTGATGGAGAGACGGTACCAGGACGGCTGGAATACCCTAATTATGGAGGACTACTGGTGGTAAGTTTACCAAGTCCAACCATGGGCTGCCGCGCGGTCATGGGCATTCTGTCACGGTTCGAGTGGCTACCCCCGTCGGAGGTTCGAGTCCTCCCCTCCCTCGGACATGTGTGTGTGTGTGTGTGTGTGTGTGTGTGTGTGTGTGTGTGTGTGTGTGTGTGTGTGTTGTCTTTGGCGTAAGGAAGTTCAAGTTGGATTAAGTAGTGTGTAAGTCTAGGGACCGATGACCTCAGCAGTTTAGTTGCATACAAGCTTAAGACAAATGTCCAAAAAAATTTCCTACAGTGGGAAGCTAACCGGAGGAAAAGCTATATTATGAGAGAGAAACGAAATAGTGTACGGAACAAAGGAGAACAGAAAGTGACTGGTTATGAATTCGATAACGTGCAGACATGGTTGGCTATCCATAAAGGGTGGAATTAACAGCAATCCCAGTGCTTGCTTGGAACCATGCTGGACATGACCCCAGATATGTTGGTTATACTAGCGAAAGCAACATCGACATATAGTTAGAAAACTGGAAATATTTTGGAAATACAGAAACCAACCCTAAGGTAAAAAATTTGATAAATGCTGTAAGGATCGCAGAAATGCCACGTGAGCATAGGATGACTTCCATCTGCTTTTATAAATCGTCCTATATTACTAAAGGACGATGTACTTGAGGACAATATTACGGAAATTGAAGAGGATGTAGATGAAGATGAAATGGGAGATACGATACTGCGTGAAGAGTTTGACGGAGGACTGGAAGACATGACTCGAAACAAAGCCCCGGGAGTAGACAACATTCCATTGGAACTACTGACGGCCTTGGGAGAGCCAGTTCTGACAAAACTCTAGCATCTGGTGAGCAAGATGTATGAGACAGGTGAAATACCTTCAAACTTCAAGAATAATATAATAATTCCAACCCCAAAGAAAGCAGGTGTTGACAGATGTGAAAATTACCGAACTATCAGTTTAATAAGTCACTGCTATAAAATACTAGCGCGAATTCTTTACAGACGAATGGAAAATCTGATAGAAGCCGACCTCGGGGAAGATCAGTTTGGATTCAGCAGAAATGTTGGAACACGTGAGGCAATACTGACCCTACGATTTATCGTAGAAAATAGATTAAGGAAAGGCTAACCTACGTTTCTAGCATTTGTAGACAGGGAGAAAGCTTTTGCGAATGTTGACTGGAATATTCTCTTTCAAATTATAAAGATGGCAGTGGTAAAATACAGGGAGCGAAAGGCTATTTACAATTTCTACAGAAAGCAGATGGCAGGTATAAGAGTCGAGGGGCATGAAAGGGAAGCAATGGTTGGGAAGGGAGTGAGACAGGGTTGTAGCCTATCCCCGATGTTATTCAATCTGTATATTGAGCAAGCAGTGAAGGGAACAAAAGAAAAATTCGGAGTAGGTATTAAAATCCATGGAGAAGAAATAAAAACTTTGAGGTTCGCCGATTACATAGTAATTCTGTCACAGACAGCAAAGGACTTGGAAGAGCAGTTGAACGGAGTGGACAGTGTCTTGAAAGGAGGATATAAGATGAACATCGACAAAACCAAAACTAGGACAATGGAACGTAGTCGAATTAAGTCGGGTGATGCTGAGGGAGTTACATTAGAAAATAAGACACTTACAGCTGTAAAGGGGTTGATATTTGGGGAGAAAAATAACTGATGATGGTCGAAGTAGAGAGGATATAAAATGTAGACTGGCAATGGCAAGGAAAACGTTTCTGAAGAAGAGAAATTTGTTAACATCGAGTATAGATTTAAGTGTCAGGAAGCCGTTTCTGAAAGTATTTGTATGGAGTGTAGCCATGTATGGAAGTGAAACATGGACGATAAATAGTTTTTACAGTAAGAGAATAGAAGCTTTTGAAATGTGGTGCTACAGAAGAATGCTGACGATTAGTTGGGTAGATCACGTAACTAAGGAGGAGGTATTGAATAGAATTGGGGAGAAGAGGAGTTTGTTGCAGAACTTGACTAGAAGAAGGGACCGGTTGGTAGGACATGTTCTGAGGCATCAATGGATCATAAATTTAGCATTGGAGGGCAGCGTGGAGGGTAAAAATCGTAGAGGGAGACCAAGAGATGAATACACTAAGCAGATTCAGAAGGATGTAGGTTGCAGTAGGTACTGGGAGATGAAGAAGCTTGCACAGGATAGAGTAGCATGGAGAGCTGCATCAAAGCAGTCTGAGGACTGAAGACAACAACAGCAATATATTGCCAAAGAAAGTAGGGAGCAGTGGAGGAACGAACAGCAGTACCGGTCAGGTGACATATTCTGGTTTACTGCCTGGTCGAAAACAGACGAATGTTGTGGGAGTGGGGTATACAGGGTGAAGTCAAGACCAGAGAGCCCGATATCTGTAGAGAACCTGGTCGTAGTACTCCAGGCAGAGGTATTCGCTATTACAGTGTGTGCGGAGGAGAATGTGCGTAGGATCGTCGCACCTGCATTTATTCAGACATCCAAACAGCTCTGAAACCTCTGTCAGTCCCTGCTGGGGAGCCTGGCCACTCAAGAAATAGAGGTAAGGAACAAACTTCGCAGGACAGGTGTGACGACTTCATTTGTTGGGGTAGAATTGGCGTTAAGCCTTACTAAGGCGATACATAACTGGGTCAGGAGGCAGCACGTAGAACGTGGGACTACTGGAAACCAAAAAGGTGGACGTGGCAAGTCAATGATGCCGAAATAGTGACAAATAAAGTCCTGTAATCCGGTTTGAACAGGGGAATTCGATTACCTTGTTTTGAACAATTCTTCCTAGTTATTCCTACATGCGAGTAGAAAGAGGATGGGTTCTGCGCATCGAACTATTATAATCTGTTAGTGTTGCTCTTTCATCATCCCCGCCGGCCGGAGTGGCCGTGCGGTTCTAGACGCTACAGTCTGGAACCGAGCGACCGCTACGGCCACAGGTTCGAATCCTGCTTCGGGCATGGATGTGTGTGACGTTCTTAGGTTAGTTAGGTTTAATTAGTTCTAAGTTCTAGGGGACTGATGACCCCAGATGTTAAGTCCCATAGCGCTCAGAGCCATCATCAGCCCCAGTCGGCTTTTGTTGATGCATACATCAGTAGCTGTATGTTGGGCCCAATATTCAACAGGTCGCGAACATCTTATTTCACATTATATTGTCCAAGACTTTACGTTGGTAAACAAATCACTGAAATGGTATGCAAACATTTCAATCGACCCATAGCATGGGTAATGCGATACACTCCTTATGAACAACGCAACATAAACACATCCATGTACTTTACAGTGGTTTTCAGGGTGGTGTCTGACCTTCGGGACATGCCTAAAAGAACAGACACAATATACACAGCCCGTTTAAAATGGACTTTACAACTTTGAAAATTCATATAAATCAATTCACAGTAAGTACAGAGGCGATTAAGATGGGTGCCTTCACTGGACCAGAGCGTGCTAGCTGTTTGTTTTGGTTTGAAGATTCTAAGTCGGCGACAACATTTCAGCGTAATTCCCGTAGGAAGTACGCTAAAGATCCACTTAGTAGGCCTACAATTTATGATTGGCATAAATGTTTTGCAGAATCAGGGTGCTCGATAAGTCGCGGAAAATCATCAGGTCGTCCAAGCACATCTGGCTACGTCGTTGAGCGAGTGAGACAACGTTTTGTCAACAGCCCTACGAAAACTACGCGGCGTGCATCCTGCAAGCTGAAAATCCCACATACGACTCTTTGGTGTGAGTTGAGAAACCGATTATCTTTGAAACCGTGGAGATTGACGATCGCAAAAGCAATAATACACACTGATAAAAGTGCTCGCAAGATCTTCTGTGCTGATACGTTTAATCGATTACGTTAGGACGAACATTTCTTGGACAAAATCGTCTTTTCTGACTAGTCAACTTTTCACTTAAGTGGCAAGGTTAACACATATAACGGTAGGAAATTTTGAAAATTTGTCGTAATGTCTTACGCACTACTTAATGTAACTTAATCTAAGGACCCCACACGCACACACACACACACACACACACACACACACACACACACACACACACACACACACCCATGCCGGAGGGAGGACTCGAACCTCCGACGAGGTGAGCCGCCCGGGCCGTGACAACACGCTTTAGACCGCGTGGGTACTCCGCGCCATAACTGTAGTGTTTGGGGCAGTGCAAAAGGAAAAACCGAACATTGCAACATGTTATTGGCAGCCCTAAACTGAGCGTTTTTTGTGCACTGTGGAAGAACTAAGTGTATTCTTCCTTTTTTGCGTGATAGAACAATCAATGGGATCGTGTATGTGGCTATGTTACAACAATCTTTGATACTACAGGTCGATGAGGATGACCAAGAACGAAACTTTTGCAACATGATGCACCACCCCAATACCTGGCTGACGTCCGCAATTTTCTCAGGTCACTGGATGAGCCGTGATGCGCCAATTGCATAGCCCCACGTTCCCCAGACCTGACACCCACCGATCTATTCAAATGGGGATTCATCAAGGATATCGTGTTTGAACCTCCTGTGCCGGTTTCTCTACCTGAACTTAGAGCAAGAATTTACGCCGCCACTAAACAAAATACACCTGCAATGCTACAGCGAGTTTAAACCCTGTATATAATTAGTGTGAGACCGACTAATTAATCTCTTCAGCATGGATGCACACAAGGCTTGGACTCTTACGGGTTATCGGTGAAATGCCGCGAGGAATGAGGATAATGGGACAAGGGCGGTATATTAACAGTGTATCAATATGATGAGTATATGAGTCTGACGGGAGGTGTACTATGATAGTCCATGCAGTTTAGTTGATCACTGTGCAGTGATCAGCACATGTGCCTAGCAAGCAGGAGACCGAGGTTCGAATCCTCAGCCAGCAGCTATTTTCAGCTTTCCCAATAGATTTAAATCTCCAGCCACGGGCAGCTGACTTCATTATTACTCTTGCGTGTGAACACTACTCGCCCAGCGTACATTTTCAACACCTGGAGAAACGTGAGAGTCTCGGCTGCATATTTTCCTCTCCGGTGCTGGTACCGAAGCAACGAGATCGCTCCTCCATTTGGCGTCTTCTTCCCTTTTCAGACCGGTTGGGCGGCGGCAAACATTTCTTGGAAACTGCGAGACGGTCTCCATCTGCATCCCGCGTATTCCGCCTTATCTTCCCGCGGAGCGACGTAATGAAATTCAGTGTCGTGTTCCGCCTCTCTCTGCTTGTTTGCTTTCCTGTCTGTCGCTCTGGTACAGCTTGGCTGAGTTGACCCCGACTGCCGAAAGAGCGAGCGTGCTGTTTATTTAAGCAGGAACAGCTGAGCCTTGGGAAGCTCGTCCTGTAATGGAACCGCTTGTCTTCCGGAGGGGAAGATTTTTGTCAACATAAGACGTGATGTTTGGTTTGTCGGTAGCTCAACTGCGCGGTCGTCAGCGCCCGTACAAAGTCCCAATTTTTCCACAGTACAATCCAGCCACTCTCATGAATGATAATGATGATGATGATGATGTTGTTGATGATGTTGATGATGATAGTGATCATGATCATGATGATGGACGCA
The DNA here is from genome assembly GCF_023897955.1 of Schistocerca gregaria. NCBI lineage: Eukaryota > Metazoa > Arthropoda > Insecta > Orthoptera > Acrididae > Schistocerca > Schistocerca gregaria. Next base: position 136,267,400 of record NC_064928.1, read on the forward strand.
ATGATGAGGACAACGCAAACCCCCAGTCCCCGAACAGAGAAAAACCTCAGTCAGGTCGGGAATCGAACCCGGTACCCCAGATCAACATCAAACGTGCGAGCTGCTGAAATAGACATACTGCCAGAGATGTCATTTGGTCCATTTCTATCTGACACGATGCGGAGTCGATGATAACAGAAGGTCCCCAGCAGGGTTAATAAAGCAACTGTGCCTTAAATGAAGACGTACGCAAAGTCGCAATACTGAAAGAAAAACTATAAGCTCCAGAGGTTTCAACGAGATGTAATTAAATTTGGCACAGTTGTTAAGGAATGTTGTATGGATACACACAAAGGTTTTCGTGCTTATTAAAGTTACACATTTTCAATTATAAACAACCAAAATTTTTTCAACACAGTGAGTACAAATGTCAGAACGAATTTTATTTATTTTTGTACAAAGTTTGACATATCGTTATTACAGATATCTGTGGAGCAGAATATTGATATCTTATTTTGCTAGATTTGTACAGGTTTGCAAGTTTATACAGGTTTACAAATTTATGTGAAAAAATTTATCAAACTTAAAGGTTTTTCTCTTACATAAAAGTCTTACTATTGTTGTAAATGAAAATTCCTTCCACAGAATATTTCACTACATTACTCACTAACTGCATGGCAAATTAAAATACTATAATGTCTGTGGTTTGTGAGGGAAAGGTACATAGTTTTGCCAAAATGTAAGTTACGGAAACAGATTTTGCAGGGTTTGTATTAGGCCTTACCTTATGTATGTGAACGAGTACAATACCATAAACATTCTCCTCTTCATCCTAAAGCAGAGTATTTTTCCTTGTCCTCTTAGGTTAACCTGATTTTTGAAGTGAGTAACAATAATGACAGCTGCATCAGTTCTTCTATTATCGATTTACTTCATCATAGTCTGTGCGAAAGCTTCAGGATTATGTCCTAGCCTCCTTAGTCCCTAGTCTGTGAAGATTAGCGCAGTTACAAAGTAAACAACTTGCAGCTTCATCAGCGTTGTGCAAGGAAATGTTGTTTTGGGGAATGGTTTTGTTATCAGTGAATAGTAATTTCCATTAGGATTTTGAGTTTCTTCCATGCACACACTGCTTAACATCGAAATATTTCTCACATTTTGACTGCATAGAACTGGAACAAAATACCGCAGGAATATATAACATGAAAAAATACACAACAAACAGAACAAGAACATGTCAACTTTCGTTAATTATTATTTTTGTTTCACTTAGGAGTGGAATTGGGACGTAATAATCAGGAATTGAAATTTCAGCATTATGTAGTACATGAATATAAAATACAGAGTATTTTACATTTTTGCTCGTTTCGCGTACGTCCTCCCTTATGTCTCCTGTTGCTTTGCTCAATCTCTTCCTCACTCTTCATCAGAGTTGACTGCTAGTGTCCTTGTCTTCATATATATATTTTAAAGGGTGTATCACAGCAAAAAACGAAAACTGACACCGATGAAATAACGCTCCAGTAAACATAAGTATGCAAAGAACCCGTTACCGAATTAGAACGAAAAGCTGACTACAAGAGAGATATGACAACTGGACAATAAACATCTCCAGGAATAACTTCCACATTGTATCCTACAATATATATCCCACAAACACATCACGTAATTTACTACCGGGTGTTTTCTGAACAGTTGTAGCTGCACCGCAAAGTGGAATAGCGTGTCAGTGAAGACCATTCGCTTTACGTACATGCATCCTCACTCGCTTCTGTACAATTATGACATGCTGCCCTGAGAAAAGTGAACATTAATGGCCCACTTGTGTCAGACGTATCTGTAGGTACGAACCAACCTAAAAACATACTACTCGTAGTAGCCATTATTAGTAATGATGTAATGCTGGTCAGTACACTATCCCCAGTCATCAGTTGGACTACCTGCGCGTATTAACACTAACAACCTTCGTATAGCGGAAATCCCTCCTAAGAAAAGTCATTCACATTTTTTCTTACGTTTCGACACGTATTAGCTACTTTTTTTTTTTTTTTTTTTTTTTTTTTTTTTTTTTTTTTTTTTTTTTAGGGTTCAGCCCAAACAAATACTGATCATTCCGCCTTTCATGCGACGCCCAATAGAGAGAAAGCGTGGGTTTTTTTTCACGCAACGAACACATTTTTACGTGCCAACTCTATAGATAAGTCTAGTGTGATATTCGTTTTATCGATATATATAAAAGGGAACAGTAAAACACAAAGAATAACCAATACTGCAGCAGTGCGGCCTGTGGTGGTGCTGTAGTTTACCTGTTTATACAGGGTGGTCCATCGATCGTGACCGTTCCAAATATCTCACGAAATAAGCGTCAAACAAAAAACTACGAGGAACGAAACTTGTCTAGCTTGAAGGGGAAAACCAGATGACGCTATGGCTGGCCCACTGGATAGTGCTGCCACCGGATATTAACTGCGTCTTTTTAAATAGGAACCCCCATTTTTATTACATATTCGTGTAGTATGTAAACAAATATCAATGTTTTAGTTGGAACGCGAAAGAACTTGCCCCCCTTCTAACAGCCGTGTACCGCAAGTCTCTAGAGGAACGGAAGGTTCCAAATGATTGGAAAAGAGCACACACGTAGTCCCATTCTTCAAGAAGGGTCGTCGAGCACATGCGCAAAACTACAGACCTATATCTCTGACGTCTATCTGTTGTAGAATTATAGAACATCTTTTTTGCTTGAGTATCATGTCGTTTTTGGAAACCCAGAATCTACTCTGTAGGAATCAACATGGATTCCGGAAACAGCGATCGTGTGAGACCCAACTCGCTTTATCTGTTCATGAGACCCAGAAAATATTAGATACAGGCTCCCATGTAGATGCTATTTTCCTTGACTTCCGGAAGGCGTTCGATACAGTTCCGCACTGTCGCCTGATAAACAAAAGTAAGAACCTACGGAATATCAGACCAGCTGTGTGGCTGGATTGAAGAGTTTTTAGCAAACAGAACACAGCACGTTGTTATCAATGGAGAGACGTCTACAGACGCAAAAGTAACCTCTGCCGTGCCACAGGGGAGTGTTATGGGACCATTGCTTTTCGCAATATATGTAAATGACCTAGTAGATAGTGTCGTAGGTTCCATGCGGCTTTTGGCGGATGATGCTGTAGTATACAGAGAAATTGCAGCATTAGAAAATTGTAGCGAAATGCACGAAGATCTGCAGCGGATAGGCACTTGGTGCAGGGAGTGGCAACTGACCCTTAACATAGACAAATGTAATGTATTGCGAATACATAGAAAGAAGGATCCGTTATTGTATGATTATATGGTAGCGGAACAAACACTGGTAGCAGTTACTTATGTAAAATATCTGGGAGTATGCGTGAGGAACGATTTGAAGTGGAATGACCACATAAAATTAATTGTTGGTAAGGAGGGTACCAGGTTGAGATTCATTGCGAGAGTCCTTAGAAAATGTAGTCCATCAACAAAGGAGGTGGCTTACAAAACACTCGTTCGACCTATACTTGAGTATTGCTCATCAGTGTGGGATCCGTACCAGATCGGGTTGACGCAACAGATAGAGAAGATGCAAAGAAGAGCGGAGCGTTTCGTCACAGGGTTATTTGGTAACCGTGATAGCGTTACGTAGATGTTTAGCAAACTCAAGTGGCAGACTCTGCAAGGGATGCGCTCTGCACCGCGGTGTAGCTTGCTCTCCAGGTTTCGAGAGGGTGCGTTCCTGGATGAGGTATCGAATATATTGCTTCCCCCTACTTATACCGCCCGAGGATATCACGAATGTATAAGTAGAGAGATTCGAGCGCGCACAGAGGCTTTCAAACAGTCGTTCATCCCGCGAACCATACGCAACTGGAACAGAAAAGGAAGGTAATGACGGTGGCACGTAAGGTGTCCTCCGCTACACACCGTTGGGTGGCTTGTGGAGTATAAATGTATATATAGATGTAGATCAATATATTAGCTTTGTGACAGATGGCGCTGTAATAGTCACAAACAGATGTCTCACAATTTTAGACGAACATTTGGTAACAGGTACGTTTTTTAAATTAAAATACAGAACGTAGGTACGTTTGAACATTTTATTTCGGTTGTTGCAATGTGATACATGTACCTTTCTAAACTTAGCATTTCTTAGAAAGCATTCTGTTACAGCGTGATTACCTGTAAGTACCACATTAATGCAATAAATGCTCGGAATGATGTCCGTCAACCTCGAAGCATTTGGTAATACGTGTAACGACATTTCTCTCAACAGCGAGTAGTTCGCCTTCCGTAATATTCGCACATGCATTGAAAATGCCCTGACGCGTGTTGGCAGGCGGTGGCGGTGGATCACGATAGCAAATATCCTTCAAAGTTCCCACACTTTCCGTGGACGTCAGATCCGGTGAACGTGCGGTCCATGGTGTGGGGCTTCGGCGAGTGATCCACCTGTCATGAAATATGTTATTCAATATCGGTTCAACAGCACGCGAGCTATGTGCCGGACATCCATCATGTTGGAAGTACATCGCCATTCTGCCATGCAGTAGAAACATCGATAGAACATTACGTATGAAATCAGCGTACATTGCAGCATTTAGATTGCCATCGATAAAATGGTGGCCACTTGCCCTTCTTCCCATAATGCCGCACCATACATTAACCAGCCAAGGTCGCAGATGTTCCACTTGTCGCAGCCATTGTAGATTTTCCGTTCCCCAATAGTGCATATTATGCCGGTTTACGTTACCGCTGTTGGTGCATGACGCTTCGTCGCTAAATAGAATGCGTGAAAAAAAAAAGAAACTGTCATCGTCCCATAATTTCTCTTGTGCCCAGTGGCAGAACTGTACACGACATTCACAGTCGTCGCCAAGGAATTGCTGGTGCATAGAAACATGGTACGGGTGCAATCGATGTTGATGTAGCATTCTCAACACGGACGTTTTTTAGATTCCCGATTCTCTCGCAATTTGTCTGCTACTGCTGTGTGGTTTAGACGCGACAGCAGCTAAAACACCTACTTGGGCATCATCATTTGTTTCAGGTCGTGGCTGTCGTTTTACATGTGGCTGAACACTTCCTGTTTCCTTAAATAACGTAATTATCCAGGGAACGGTCCGGACACTTGGATGATGTCATTCAGGATACCGAGCAGCATTGATAGCACACCCCCGTTGGGCATTTTGATCACAATAGCCATACATCGACACGATATCGACCAATCCGCAATTGGTAAACGTTCCATTTTAAGACAGGTAATGTATCACGAAGCAAATACCGTCCTCACTGGCGGAATGTTACGTGATATTAAGTACTACACGTTTGTGACTATTACAGCGCCATCTATCACAAAGCGAAAAAAGTGGTCCAACTAAAACATTCATATTTCTTTACGTACTACACGAATGTGTAATAAGAAATGGGGGTTCCTATTTAAGAAAACGCAGTTGATATCCGTTTGTCCTATGGCAGCGCCATCTGGTTTCCCCCTTCAAGCTAGACGAGTTTCGTTCCATGTAGTTTTTTCGTTTGATACTTATTTCGTGAGATATTTGGCCCTGTCACTATCAATGGACCACCCTGTATATTGAGTGATGATAGTTAAAGTTTCAAAACACTGTATAAATAACACCGCTCGTCAGAATGACGTCAAATTGTATTATCGTAGAAGAGGGAAAGCTTATGGCAGAAGAAAAAAGTAGTGTTAAATTTGACCAAAATTAATTTGATATTGTATGTGTCAGAATACATAAATGAAATCACCTGTCATGCGCACGACCCTTTGAAGTAGGTATGTTCACACCGACTACACGGCTTGTCTTCCTTTCGCGTCTGCGACGTTCGCCATGATTGTCTCAATGCAGGATCACGCTCTGCTCGTAAAGCTATATTACAAGAATGGTGACTGTGCACAAGTCGCTCTGCAGAAGTTTCGGACACTGAAGTGTTTGAAAAAAGGCGTTAGGCCGAAGACTGCCCTGGATCTGAAGAAAATGATTCAGTAATTCGAAAAGTCGGCTTCTATTGGTGTGCAACCTAGGAGGAAACGAACTGATTCGACGTCAACGGAAGCAGTGGCCACAGCAATTCAGTAGTGAAGGTGTGCAAACGTGTAGTGAATAGAGGATTGCTCTAACATTGCACACAGCAGTGTGCACGGCGCGTGAACTGATGCGGAAACACGACCCTACTGGAAATACTAGAAATCAACAAGCACATGGCACAGGAGAGTCTAGTATTAAATGATCAATACAATTTCCATTTTCCCCTCTGTTAATTTAAGTTTTCCATACAGGTATGTGATTCACACTCCATGTGATTTCTCTTTAGTTGTTTAGTATAGCTCCCCATATTAGGATCTTCCTTTACCCAACCCCCTTTTTTTTAGTTAACGTAATTATTTATAAGTGACGGAAAAAGTAATGGTTTCTCATGTAAACACTCTGACAGCTTTTTGTATTTTCATGCAAATAATATTTCTCTGGCACATATCATGTTTATTTATACTTTCTTTATACATAACCTGAAGACCTAAAGCCGGTTGGTGACCAAAAAATATAATTTTGCAGAACTTTAAGATGTGCTTTCCTTTTTAATATTACTATCTTATTCTGGCAAGTATAGCATAGCCTCCGGAAAAAGAAAGAGTACGAAATTAACTTATCGATATTGAACAATAAAGAAGCGCTATATGCGCTTTTGGAATCGTATTAACTGCAATCTTTGTCTCGTAATATAAAAGAAAAGCATGTTTTTTGTTTCATTGTCTTCTGTGTCTTCTTGATTCTGATGACCTAGCTGACGAACGCATGTAAATCACGGTCTGTAATTAATACAATTACCTGTAGCGCTATTATAATTTTTGTTAAAATATATCCAAATAAACGCTGTAGAGTGTGTTTTTGTTAGTAGCAAGAAAGTATCTTCCTATTCATGATTTAGTTACGTAATAATTAAATGTTGCCCTGGCCATTTAGTGTAAGTGCATCGTTGAAGCGCCGCCATTAATGATAAAATGATACAAACCTTTTTAATAGTCATTTAATTCTGGAAGTAATTAAGTGACTACTCTCAATAAACAGAAAACGGCGTCTTGTAATATTTTCCAATTCAATTTTTAGGCCAGAAGTACATTTTTATTAAAAATATTTTCTATAAATATATATGCTGCCATTGCACATAGACAGCTATACTGGAGCATCAAGCCTCACGGAAAAGGAAACATTTAGCATTGTGTTTAATTGCCTTATCGCGTAACATTAAGGGGAGGTAGGACGTCAAACGGGCCTACTTGGAGCAGGAGAGGCACCACAGGACATTTTATTTTCTACTGTCTATACTTTTACAAATAAATTCATAAAACTTTGTCAGCATGACGAGGTAGGATTTAGGATTCACACTCATAGCAGTGGAAGTGCAGAAACATAACAAAATAATTTTTTTTAGATATAAAATTTCATAATTTTTCACTTACTGTTGGCTGCATTTGTGGCTACAGGTACATTTTTCTGCAAAACTAAGAGAGATTCTTTGATGAATTTTGCACAGCATACAAACCATACTTACAGGTATATAAAACTCTAGAATTTTCCAAATCTGTTAAAAACTGTGGTAAAAATTGAGATAAATAACTACAAAATTTTATTTTTTTCTTGACATATGGTTTAAAACTTAATAGCTCCTTCATTTATTTCATAAGTTAAATAGATTCTAGAGTTTCAGACACCTGTAAGTATGGTTTGTATGCTGTGCAAAATTCACCGAACAGTCTCTCTTACTTATGAAGAAATGTGTACCTATATCAACAAATGCAGCCAATAGTAAGTGAAAAAATTATGAAATTTCACATGTAAAAAAAAATATTCTGTTATGTTTTTGAACTTCCGCCACTACGAGTGTGAATTCTGAATCCTTCCTGGTCATGGTGACAAAGTTTCATAAATTTACTTGTAAAAGTATAGACAGTGAAATTAACATGTCCTGTGGTGCCTCTCCTGCTCCAAGTCGGTCCGTTTGACGTCCTACCCCCATTAAAGAAAGTTTTTTTTCATACATCGTGAGTAAGCCAGATGCCTTGAGTTTGGAACACATATGATATTTCTGGCAATAGAGAACAGAGAAAAAGAATTAGGCGTGGCTTTTAAGAAACATAAGAGAGAATTTTTAACAAGACATTCCAAATTTAACAGTATAATTTATCTCATTCACTTCTCAAAAAGTTACGCGATACAATCACGGATGGAGACTCCAGTTAGTATCACAATGTCATTCTTATATTTTTCCCCGGTGTTTATTACAAATTTATTTTCTCTCTATAGGCTTCTCATGGCCCAATAAATTGTCCTCAAGGAAAGTGCCCCTTGGTCACACTCGTTTCATTTGCATGCAACTGTAACTTGTAATTGTAAGAGTGTTTATTTACTGCTGTAGGCTACAGTAAAATATCAGCGAATCACTGTGGTAGCGTCGTGTTAAGGTTTTCACTGTGTGACACCCTCCATATCCGCCAGTGTTTCAGACGATTAAGCGCGAGCAGACGAGGACTATGAGCGAATCTGGAATCTCCGTTCTCTCCATTTCTCTCGGGTCACTGCGATGAGGCCGTCCGTGACAGGTGAGCAGATGGCTCCACGTGTGACAAGAGACAATACGCGTCCCTTGTTCCGCACGCATAGCGCCACTGAGTGATATGCTGTAATCGATCCTCTGTTCACATATGTCCCGCGCTCATCTCCCAGTTACAAACTCTGAGTAATGTTGCGTGCTCATGTGGAACGGTGATTGTTTCATCTCCGCGCCCATTGTTCTAATGGCGTGTCTTGCCTCTACAGCGCCGAAACTGGGCAGCATTCATCTGTCTGCAGCCCAGCGCCCCACCGCTCTATCCGTGTCACTCATTCATCACATTCGCGGCGCATTCCGCTTCTGCTACACGTTCACGCTTTACATTCAATTGAATTCGTGTCTTCAACACGTACCTCATCAACCGTATGTGTCGCTCAGTCCCTATCACTAAACTAATTTTACCTCAGCCTTCACTTTTTAAATATTTGGCTTCGATTTGTGTAACGGTATTGTTAACAACTTTGTGACAGAAAAGGGGAAGAAAGGTACAAGAGGGTACTGGAGTTTGCTACATATGTCAGAATGTAATAGACGTTTTAATACTATATATGTCTGACATGATGTCAGTTGTTGGAGCCGAGCTTAATTGCTATATTTTTCTGAAGAAGACAGGTTCACCTAGATAGCTTGTAAATCTTTTTATTGATTACCCGTTTCGTCATGTTCGAGCTGTCATTATCGGATTTTGCAATTTTCTAACAGAAGCTCATCACCTTTCCAAACGAGAAAATCATATCACTATCTGGCTTACAAGTTTGAAGATCATGAACTCCTATTAATAAGTTAGAACGTCAGTTCATGAAAGCACAGGTACGTCGAAACCGGTAATCCACAAAAATATTTACAAGCGATCTTGGCGAATCTGGTCTTTCTAAAACTAATACTGAATTTCAGTAAATATTCTTACTCATTTGTTAAATGATGGCTTACACTTTTTATGTGCTGCTATATTTTTCCGAAATTGGTAATTGGAAGTTTTTCCAATAGTGAAAACGTGTTCCAAGGTACAAGAGTGGCATTTACTTTCAAGTCTTCGAATGAAAATTAAAAGAGTTGTAATCAAGAAAATCTTGTCAGTAGTGGATTTCATAGTCCGTCTGTTACTTTTTTACTCTATTATGCAATAATAATCAATAAGTGAAATTAAATCAAACAGAGGTGTTATCAAAAACGGTTACAACTTAGCCGGCCGATGTGGCCGAGCTGTTCTAGGTGCTGCCGTCTGGATCCACGAGACCGCTGCGGTCACAGGTTCGAATCCTGCCTCGGGCATGGATGTGTGTGTTGTCCTTAGGTTAACTAGGTTTAACTAGTCCTAAGTTCTAGGGAACTAATGACCTCAGAAATTGAGTCCCATAGTGCTCAGAGCCATTTGAGCCATTTTTTTGTTGTTGTTACAACTTAAATATTGTTTCAAATATAACCTAATGGAAACTAACACACATTTCCATTTTGAAGACATATAAAATTGTTAAGACATTGAGTAAACTTAATGTATTTGAAACTATGTCTCAAAGTGCAAGATGGTGGTCGACCTACAAAGTGTGGTTTAACTGCCGATAAATGGCTGTAGCCGAAGAATTAACAATATTCTCAAAATAGCTTTAATGTATCTTTAATGTATTATGCAGAACATAAATATGTAGAACGGGAAATGTTCACAAATGCTGCGCAAAATACAAACTCGTGAATAACAACAACATAAACTGCCAGACATGGCAGGAACTGGTTACGGTGGTATGTAGTGCACATTCCTCTACGAGATTATAAGCTCATTTACTAGACTTAATTACCGATAAAAAAGAGGCATCTTGTCTTCCTAGGTATGCTATCCCTTAGGTTCAACACTCTCTCCCAGGGCTACCTAGGCAGATACGGTTTTCGTTCCTCTGCTCAGAATACTCCTTTACAGAAGAGACCGTTAACTGTGCAGTGACGTATGTGTTGTTTCGGAACTTCCTCGCTGATAAAAATTGTATACCGGATAGCAACTCGAGCCCGAAACCTCGGATTTCGTTGATTGTGTGCTTACCAACTGAGCTATCGAGGTACTAGTCACGAACTTTCCGTAACAGCTTTATGTCCGCCAGTGTTGTCATTCCAGCAATGCGATAAATAAGGATGTCCCATAAAGAAAGCAACTTTTCAGAGCACAATAATGCTTCAATAAAAGATATGTAGAAAGTTACATGGAGTATAAACAACAAGTAACAAAAACAAATAAGAGCTTATAATAAAAGTTGTCAATGAAGAGGAGAAAGGTATCCTACAGAGAAATAATATTTCTGATGGAACACGGTTAGGCTACTTCCACAACACGGACAGAAGAAAATATTGCAACAGACCAATGGGATAGGAAAGTAGATCCAGTTTCCTTGGAAGAATAGAAAGATGTAACAGGTTTTAGTATAAATAGACAGTGCCAAGGAGAAGACAAAATAATTTCGAAACTTATTAAATATATATGAATGAAAATTTTAAGGTACACGCTTATAAATTTTATAAATCTGTGCTCGAATAATGGCCGTGTTCCAGAAGGTTGGAAAAGCTCAATAGTCTTCACTGTACTAGTATTTAGAAAAAGGAGACCGCAAAGACCGTAATAAGTATAGCGGTACAGGCATACTAAACTGTGGATAAAAAGTCTATGGCAAGACACTTTCCGAAAGGTTAAATCCGTTGACAGAGATTTTTCTGAAACAAAAATAAAATGGTTCTGGGGTTTGAAGGTCATGTACAGATGTTTTCTCTACAATTCAGATGACAGAAAATGATAAAGATATACAGCTTTTGTGGGTTATGAACTGGCCTTAGACCGCCTGGGAAATTGTAGGAAAATATGGCATTACCCAGCATTTAATAAGGCCATTTCAGTGTTTTTATGCTGATAACCTCAAGACACGAGTCAGCTCAACCGTTAGTCGAGGAATGAGAAGAATCACAAAAGGGGTTAGACAAGGTTGTCCTCTATCGATCACACAATTATGCACGTAAGTAACGCTGTCCATAAACCTCGAAATAAAATTGAAGATTCGTAACAAAACAACCGAGATTTACAGTTCTTAACTCGTTACTTTTTGCAGATGACTAGGCTATAGTTCCGGATACGAAAGACAGTCTTCAACGAGCTGGATGGTTTTTACATGTAACTACGAAACAGCGAAACAATAGGATCTAGCCATACCCTCACAAAAAATGTTAGGTCCGTTTTTGGAAAATAATATCTTAGGGCTAAGATCATAAAAGAGAATAACGTGTGTGTATAGTCAAGCCCCTGTGTTGTGATGCCTCTTATAGTTCCCATAATGATCCTGGAAAAAAAAGCCCTACAAAGGCAATTGCCCATAATAGGTTCGAAAAAGGGAGCGCTTCTCAATAAATCCAGCAGTAGATTAAATACTTAAATTTTATAACACTATGAGCTTACCGTTGCCGCTCTGTGGGTTAGATGTAAGGAGTTTAGCGAAGAAACAGCTAGAGATAACAAAAGAGGCGGAAATTAGCCTTATGTTACATTTGGCAGGATACAAATTAGAAGATCGCAGCATGAACAATGAGACAAGGTAGGAGCTCCGCGTTCTGGGAATGAAGAAAGGAATGGCATGACCGTCAACCACGAATGCAAGGAAAACCTATGAAAATGATAGAAGAAGAGTAGGAAGACCACGAAGAAAATGGTGCGACCAGCGTTCAATTGATTGGTTTCGAAACAGGCAAACATGTCTAACTCGAAAATGTACATGACAATCATAATGAATTACACATATTTTTTCAGTATAACTGCACTTCTAGTTCTGAAATCATGTGCTGAATCTCGGCCTTGAGATCTCGAGGTGACCGTTCTGTCAAATTCTAGGATGGTTCCTTCGAATGGGCACGGTCGATTTGCTTCCCCATCGTTCTGTAATCCGATGGGAGCGATGGTCTGGGTGTTTCATCTCCTCTCCCCCCCCCCCCCCCCTGCCCTCGAAAATCAACCAGTGTGTGTGTGTGTGTGTGTGTGTGTGTGTGTGTGTGTGTGTGTGTGTGTGTGTGTGTGTGTGAGTGAGTGTGTGGAGGAAGAATTATTCATCCACGTCTGCCATTTCTTGGGTGTTCCATATTGCAACAATTAATATTTTGAATCACACGCAAGATGCTAGTGTTGTCTGCTGTTTCTCTTTTCATTTTTGTTAAAGCCTTTACTCCTGACCTCTAGCATCAGTCACTCCCCGTCACCATTTCCTGAAGGCATCGAACACTCACGTATGAAGTGGTTGAAGTATTACAGCATTAACACCAGTCACTTAGTAAGGTACTAGCTTAGTGCCGCTGCTTCGCTCGTGTAGACAGTGTGATCTGCCCAGATTTTTGGCTTCGTTTTTCTTTAATCGAATTTTGATATTGGTCACAAATTGCAACTCCCCTGCTACACTTTTCACGCTAATCGGGGTCACAGAAGCATCGTATTTTCCGTATTTAATTCTGAGAAAAAAGCGATTCTGGTAGCTGGAGTACAACACTTTCGTCAAACAAGCCTTTTGAGATCTTGTTGCGACATTTCCCTAGAAAATTTCCTCGCATAACACATGTATCTTTACACCTAACCAGAAGTAAAATATAGATTTTCATAGATTTACCTTTAAAAAATTTTAATACAACGAAATATTTTCTTAAAAATTTTTGTGTCCTATTTCACCTCCTTGAATTTCCAAAAAAATACAACAGAAAAGCGAAGTACAAATATTTTTTTGGTTTGAAAATGGGTTCTTAATGAGATAATTTTATAAAAGTTGTAGCCCTTATTTCACTCCCTTAAAACGCGATTTTCCAAAATCACTGAATCACGTTTTTTTTATTTGTAACTGGGAAGTCAAATACCAATTTTCACAGAGGTAGCATTTAAAATACTTTAATAGTTCTTCTATAACGACTCATTCATAAGAAAATATAGTGTGTCACCCCCATAGGAGCTAATTTTTCTAAAAGTTTGAAACTCGTGTTTCTTTATTTCTGATCGAGAAAAAAAATAGAGTGTTTCGTAGGTTCAGCCTCAAAATTGTCTTAATATCGACGTATTTTCGAGAAAAAAACTTTAATTCCCTGTTTCACCCCATTATATATAGATAAACTCTTTTCATTCCACTGTCTTGTGGGAAACTCGCTCTCATCATCAAACATCACGATACATGAGCACAAAACATGTACCTTAATTCTACAACAGAATGACTTTAACGATGCAGGACTATCATTATGTCAATCTGTCCAATGACCCTTCTTGTAAACGGGAATGATTTGTGTGGTGTCACCGCCAGACACCACACTTGCTAGGTGGTAGCCTTTAAATCGGCCGCAGTCCGGTAGTATACGTCGGACCCGCGTGTCGCCACTATCAGTGATTGCAGACCGAGCGCCGCCACTCGGTAGGTCTAGAGAGACTTCCTAGCACTCGCCCCAGTTGTACAGCCGATGGTTCACTGACTTCTACGCTCTCATTTGCCGAGACGATAATCAGCATAGCCGTTAGCTACGTCATTTGTAACGACCTAGCAATGGGCCATATTCAGTTACCATTGATATTTTGAATCACGTACTGTCACGAGCGACGTTCTTCATTAATGGATTAAAGTTAAGTATTCCACCAGCTACGTCCGTTTTTCTCAATTCTAATTCCCTTGTCATGTTCCAGGCCTCACGCCAGCCTGCGTGAGCTGAGACGTGTGCATTTCGGCCTCCTTTAGTAATACGGGGTTGGCTCTCCTGCCAACCACAACAATTTGCAATTTTTGCAGTCGGCTGGTACCAACCGTTGTCCCAGCGACTTACGACATACTGCTTTTAGATGGGGAGTAAATTAATTCTGTGTAGACTCTTGCAGCTATTTCATCTGGTCCTGATGCATTTCCACTGCCAAGCGATTGTAAGTGATTTTATATAGAGCGATCAGTTATCTGAGTATCTGCCATTTCGAAGTTCTCTGGACAACATGGTTGTGGAGAGAAGCAGTGATTAGTCTGATTAATCAATAATTCAAGAAGATTCTTAATCGCATTTATTATTGTTATAATGCCGCCAACCGGTTTCAGCCCGACGTAGGGTTCATCTTCTGGGCGTTTACACCATTGGTCGACTGTTGGTGGTGTCACTCCTACATAGTTTCCTGCCGTTATGTAGACAGGAGTGAAAAATGGTTCAAATGGCTCTGAGCACTATGGGACTTAACGTCGATGGTCATCAGTCCCTTAGAACTCAGAACTACTTAAACCTAACCAACCTAAGGACATCACACAACACCGAGCCATCACGAGGCAGAGAAAAATCCCTGACCCCGTCGGGAATCGAACCCGGGAACCCGGGGGTGGGAAGCGAGAACGCTACCGCACGACCACGAGATGCCGGCCGAGATAGGAGTGACGCCACTAGCAGTTGACCAATGGTGTAAACGCCCAGAAGATGAACCCTACGTCGGGTTGAAACCGGTTGGCGGCATTATAACAATAATAAATGCGATTAAGACTGTTCTTGAATTATTGATTTCGAAGTTCGTTCGATGATAAAAAGGCGGGACCGTATTAAGCGGTTGAGCCACGTCGGAACACAGAATTCAGTATTTTGGCATAGATGATGTCGATCCGCTTACTGGTTATAAGATGGAAACCTCTTACGGTTCTTATCATGATGATGCCTGCACCACATACCGCATGCAGGGTTCAGCGAAATGAGGTAAAAGAGTTTGGTGCCCCTTCAGGCACAGACGGGTAAGGTACGATATGTACAAGAACCAAGAGGGAATAATAAGACTGGACGACCAAGAACGAAATGCTCATATTATAAAAGGTGAAAGGCAGAAATGTAGAGTCTCGTCGCTACTATTCAATCTGTACATCTAAGAAGGAATGATAGAGAAAGAAAGGAAAGATTCAGGAGTGGAATTAAAATTCGAGGTAAAGGGATACCAATGATACGATTAGCTGATGACATTGCCATCCTGAGTGGAAGTAAAGAAGAATTACATGATCTGCAGAACGGAATGAACAATCTAATGAGGTCAGAATATGGATTGAGGGTAAATAGAAGAAAGACGAATGTAGAAGTAGGAGAAATAAGAAAAGCGAGACTCTTATAATTAAGATTGATGGTCACGAAGCAGATTAAGTCAAGGAATTCTGCTACCTAGGCAGCAAAATAACCAATGACTGACGGAGCAACGAGAACATCAAAACCAGACTACCAATGGCAAAAAGGGCATTCCTGGAAAAAAAGTCTACTAGTATCAAACATAGACCTTAAGTCGATGAAGAAATTCTGGGTATGTACGTCTGGAGTACAGCATTGTATGACAGTGAAACATGGATTGTGGCAAAACCGGGACAGAAGAGAATCGAAGCGTTTGAGGTGTGGTGCTACAGGCGAATGTCGAAAATTGGGTGGACTGATAAGGTAAGGAATGAGGAATATGTGAAAAACACTCCAAAGAGAAGGGACGTGATGAATGGACATCTGTTAAGAAATCAGTGACTGACTTCCATGGTATCTGATGCTGCAGAGGGCAAAAATTGTAGTGGAAGATAGAGACAGGAATATGTGGTGTCACCGCCAGATACCACACTTGCTAGGTGGTAGCCTTTAAATCGGCCGCGGTCCGTTAGTATACATCGGACCCGCGTGTCGCCACTATCAGTAATTGCAGACCGAGCGCCGCCATACGGCAGGTATAGTCTAGAGAGACTCCCTAGCACTCGCCCAGTTGTACAGCCGACTTTGCTAGCGATGATTCACTGTCTACATACGCTCTCATTTGCAGAGACGACAGTTTAGTATAGCCTTCAGCTACGTCATTTGCTACGACCTAGCAAGGCACCATATTCAGTTACTATAATTACTATCTTCAAGAATGTATTCTCAACAGATAATATTGTGAATCATGTAACGTCAAGAGCGACGTTCACCATTAATGGATTAAAGTTAAGTATCAAACTAATTGGGTCCGCTTTCTGAATTCTAATTCCTTGTCACGTTCCAGACCTCACGTCAGTATAGACCTTCCCTCCTCACGCCAGCCTGCTTGAACGAAAACGAGTGCATTTCCGTCTCCTCTAGGAACACTGTGTTGGCTCTTCTGCCAAAACAACAGATATACATCCAGCAGATACTTGAGGACGTAGGTTGCAAGTGCTTTTCTGAGATGAAGAGGTTGGCACAGGAGACAAATTCGTGGCAGATAACATCAAAACAGTCAGAACACTGATGACTCAAAAAAAGTCTTCAGAGGAATATACAGTCACCTTTTTTTCTTCATCAGTCTACTGACTGGTTTGATGCGGCCCGCCACGAATTCCTTTCCTGTGCTAACCTCTTCATCTCAGAGTAGCACTTGCAACCTACGTCCTCAATTATTTGCTTGACGTATTCCGATCTCTGTCTTCCTCTACAGTTTTTGCCCTCTACAGCTCCTTCTAGTACCATGGAAGTCATTCCCTCATGTCTTAGTAGATGTCCTATCATCCTGTCCCTTCTCTTTATCAGTGTTTTACACATATTCCTTTCCTCTCCGATTCTGCGTAGAACCTACTCATTCCTTACCTTATCAGTCCACCTAATTTTCAACATTCGTCTATAGCACCACATCTCAAATGCTTCGATTCTCTTCTCCTCCGGTTTTCCCACAGTCCATGTTTCACTACCATACAATGCTGTACTCCAGACGTACATGCTCAGAAATTTCTTGCTCAAATTAAGGCCGGTATTTGATATTAATAGACTTCTCTTGGCCAGAAATGCCTTTTTTGCCATAGCGAGTCTGCTTTTGATGTCCTCCTTGCTCCGTCCGTCATTGGTTATTTTACTGCCTAGGTGGCAGAATTCCTTAACTTCATTGACTTCGTGACCATCAATCCTGATGTAAAGTTTCTCGCTGTTCTCATTTCTACTACTTCTCATTACCTTCGTCTTTCTCCGATTTACTCTCAAACCATACTGGGTACACATTTGACTGTTCATTCCGTTCAGCAGATAATTTAATTCTTCTTCACTTTCACTCAGGATAGCAATGTCATCATTTTATATTGTCGAACCTTTTTTCCAGGTCGACAAATCCTATGAACGTGTCTTGATTTTTCTTTAGCCTCGCTTCCATTATTAGCCGTAACGTCAGAATTGCCTATCTCGTGCCTTTACTTTTCCTAAAGCCAAACTGATCGTTACCTAGCGCATTCTCAATTTTCTTTTCCATTCTTCTGTATATTATTTTTGTAAGCAGCTTCGATGCATGAGCTGTTAAGCTGATTGTGTGATAATTCTCACACTTGTCAGCTCTTGCCGTCTTCGGAATTGTGTGGATGATGCTTTTCCGAAAGTCAGATGGTATGTCGCTAGACTCATATATTCTACACACCAACGTGAATAGTTGTTTTTTTGCCACTTCCCCTAATGATTTTAGAAATTCTGATGGAATGTTATCTATCCCTTCTGCCTTATTTAATCGTAAGTCCTCCAAAGCTCTTTTAAATTCCGATTCTAATACTGGATCCCCTCTCTCTTCTAAATCGTCACTTTATCTCGTTCAAAATGCGAATGGAAGAAAAGTGCAGTAATGTTGTTGCTAAGCTCCCTCCGCTACTCTCTGTAGAGTGGGCTGCGTAGTGCTCTGACGTAACATCAAGCGCCGGCACGTCGGCCTGGAACGTAATAGCAGAGAAGTCTGTGAGATGACGTCAGCCAATAGACGCTGACTAGGATAACACCACGACGGGAGCGGCACCTATACGAAGAGAATGTAAGCGCCTTTCCAGCCAGCGTCGGCCACAGTAGAAGGCGCAATAGAAGACGAGCTGTGACTTTCGATCTACATTAACTGCATGCATGGAAATTTTATACGTCGAAGGACATTGTTTATTTGCACATCGCCAATTGTTTGCAACAATTCATTGTGAAAATGCAAAGTATTGCCAATGCAGTTTACTACAATACACTCCATTAAAAATATTTGCTTGAATGTTGTCTAGCTATCCGAGGAAACAGCTTCCTAGGTACCCTACATAAGACGAGCGGGAAGGATCCAACACTTACAAGGGAACCTCCCCATCGCACCCCCCTCAGATTAAGTTATAAGTGGATAGCCCTTGAGAAACTGAACACAGATCAATCGAGAAAACAGGAAGAAGTTGTGTGGAACTATGAAAAAAATAAGCAAAATATACAAACTGAGTAGTCCATGAGCAAGATAAGCAACATCAAGGATATTGTGGTCTCACTAGCACCGTGGTCCCGTTGTTAGCGTGAGCAACTCCGGAACGAAAGGTCCTTGGTTTAAGTCTTCTCTCGATTGAAAATTTTTACTTTCACTCTGTTCACTGTAATAAGTTTAGTGTCCGTGCTTTGCGATCGCACCGCAAAAGCGTGCGATTAGTAGACGAAAGGACGTGCCTCTCCAATGGGAAAACAGAACATTTGATCGCAAGGTCATAGGTCAACCGATTACTCCACAGGAAAACACCTCTGGTGTATTCTATACGACACTGGTGACGACATGTGCGTCACATGACAGGAATATGTTGGCGACCCACGTAACTTGTACACTCGGCGAATGGGTGAAAAGATTCTTCTACCTTGCCCGATTTAGGTTTTCGTGTGGATGTCGTAATCACTTCCAAAAAAGTGATGAAAACATGAGATTTTGTCACATAAACTGCAACAAATAAATGCAACAGTTTCACAGTCGCATAGTTTTCGCTGTACTCTGTCCAAATATATGTTTTTAACGTTTTCAAATTTTTCTGCGTGTAGACTGTCTAAATCCTGCATATGTCCATGCAAATCTAAACATGTCCTGGAATTTTGGAGAGCGACGTTGATTATGTGTGAGTACCCGAACTTTGATAATTGTCTCAAAATAAAAAATTAAACTTTTCACTCGAGGGAAGACTTGAAATAAGGACCTTTCGTTCCGCAGCTGCTCACACTAAATACGGGACCACGGCACTAGTGAGACCACAATATCCTTGATGTTGCTTATCTTGCGCATGGATTACTCAGTTTGTATATTTTGCTTATTTTTTTCGTAGTTCCACACAACTTCTTCCTGTTTTCTCGATTGATCTGTGTTCAGTTTTTCAAGGCCTATCCACTGTGCCAAGTTATAACTAAATCTGAGGGGGGCGCGTTGGGGAGGTTCCCCTGTTAGTATGCAAGTAAATACGTTTTTCAGGTAGATGGAGAAAGCGTGTTACGCGATACGCGGCCGAAGAAGCGAGTGTCGCTGGACACTCGGAGGAAAAATCCGAGCCAAAATGAAAGCGGCAGCGAGAGGGGGCAGGTTTCATCGCTTAAGAGCGCCCGTTAACACGCTTTATCGGCGCTCTTACGACCCCCGTTAAGGGGTGCGAACGGCCTGCAGCGCCGCCAACGACCCCAGCCGGAATGACTCTGTTGACATTTAGAGCAGTCCCAAACAGGAACTCAGCTGACGGGCGGCGCTGCGGCCGTAGCAGCAGCAGGCAGCAGCAGCTGGGCCAGGCGGAGGAGAGGACAACCGCCTTCTGCCGGTGCGGTGGCAGGGGCAGGGTTTAACGCCGCGTTGTTAACAAGTTCCTCATTCCCTTGCCAGTCGCTGGTCTCCCAATTACTGGTGTACACAGAGTATCAAGTTGCTGCCACTCGCTACTCTCCTTGCTTCTGCCAGGCAACCGACACAGTGTTAATATGATCGTCACGTTTCAGAAGTTGCCTTTTACACTGCATAAGACGACTAGACTTCTTAAGGGGGGGAACGGAGTCTCATTTCGATGAAATAAGAATTATTTTTTAATTTGAAGAATTTCATGGTCGAAATCCTGTTTAAATAATTTTTGTAGTCCCACTAGAAATATTTTGCTTTCTAAATAATGAATTGCACAAGAAATTGCCTACAAGACGTAAATATGGCCGCAGCTTAGCTGTCGAACTCAGAAATTTTCTGTTACCGAGATCCCTTCGAATTTGCCTATTGTAGCTTCGAAGGCAGTAATGCCCGCATTCAAAGACTCGACAAACCCTGATCTACTTCGAAAGCTGTTACGTGACAGGAGGCAGAATACAAAGTAATAGGTTAATAGTGTCATTTGGACTGGCTTACCAAAAATGTGTTTGGAGGAAATAAATTTTTTACTTTGGGGTTTATGATAGCGTTGCTACTTTCAATCAAGTCAATATTGGTAAATGTGAGCTGCTGCAATGTCTACGGTTAGCTGTAGGCTGTCACACGTTTGAG
Organism: Schistocerca gregaria; assembly: GCF_023897955.1. Lineage (NCBI taxonomy): Eukaryota > Metazoa > Arthropoda > Insecta > Orthoptera > Acrididae > Schistocerca > Schistocerca gregaria. The sequence continues at coordinate 136,288,245 of NC_064928.1, forward strand.
ACGATGAGGCCTTTGAATTGCGAGAGACTGACAAACGCAGAAAACAAGCTGGAGATGTACAATATTAAATTCCTATAACTTTAGCAGTTACACAAGAAGTGTAATTATGATCCCTAAAAATTTAATAACTCACGCTTGAATAATTTCTGAGACAATGTATCTTAACAGAATTTAAATTTACATTGTCTAGATAGGGCAGTCACTTTGCCGTATGTCATTATACTGGGAGAATCGTAGGGAGATATGAACATCTTGGCAGTTTAATCTGATGATGTTTGTTTAACGAAACTGGTAGTGATGCAATCAATATAACTGGAGTGACTCAAGGTGACGAAGACTATCTTTTGATCAGTGTCACGCTCTCCTTGTACTTAACTTACCGAACCTACTAGAAGAACTATCTTAATGCACCAGACTCTTGCACACTGTATCCCACCTGGTGGCACGTTACACGGTAAGAAAGTTCGTAAGCAGAGCAGAGGCGAATGGGAAACCTTTCTAACGGAGATGTTGTTGTTGTTGTGGTCTTCAATCCTGTGACTGGATTGATGTAGCTCTCCATGTTACTCTATCCTGTGCTAGCTTCTTCATCTCCCAGTACCTACTGCAACCTACATCCTTCTGAATCTGCTAAGTGTATTCATCTCTTGGTCTCCCTCTACGACTTTTACCCTCCACGCTGCCCTCCAATGCTAAATTTGTGATCCCTTGGTGCCTCAGAACATGTCCTACCAACCGGTCCCTTCTTCTAGTCAAGGTGTGCCACAAATTTCTCTTCTCCCCAATTCTATTCAATACCACCTCATTAGTTATGTGATCGACCCATCAAATTTCAGCATTCTTCTGTAGCACCACATTTCGAAAGCTTCTATTCTATTCTTGTCCAAACTAGTTATCGTCCATGTTTCACTTCCATACATGGCTACACTCCATACAAATACTTTCAGAAACGACTTCCTGACACTTAAATCTATACTCAATGTTAACAAACTTCTCTTCCTCAGAATCGATTTCCTTGGCATTGCCAGTCTACATTATATAGCGGGCCGGAGTGGCCAAGCGGTTCTAGGCGCTACAGTCTGGAACCGCGCGACCGCTACGGTCGCAGGTTAGAATCCTGCCTCGGGCATGGATGTCTGTGTCGTCCTTAGGTTAGTTAGGTTTAAGTAGTTCTAAGTTCTAGGGGACTCATGACTTCAGAAGTAAAGTCCCATAGTGCTCAGAGCCATTTTGAACATTTTATATCCTCCGACAATCATCAGTTATTTTGCTCCCCAAACAGCAAAACTCCTTTACTACTTTGTCTCATATCCTAACCTAATTTCCTCAGCATGACCCGACTCAATTCGACTACATTCCATTATCCTCGTCTTGCTTTTGTTTATGTTCATCTTACATCCTCCTTTCAAAACACTGTGCATTGCATTCAACTGCTCATCAAAATGGTTCAAATGGCTCTGAGCGCTATGGGACTTAACTTCTGAGGTCATCAGTCCCCTAAAACTTAGAACTACTTAAACCTAACTAACCTAAGGACCTCACACACATCCGAGGCAGGATTTGAACCTGCGACCGTAGAGGTCTCGTGGTTCTAGCCTGTAGCGATTGAACTGCTCTTCTAATTCCTTTGCTGTCTCTGGCAGTATTGCAATGACATCAGCGAACCTCAAAGTTTTTATTTCTTTTCCATGGATTTTAATACCAACTCCGAATTTTCCTTTTGTTTCCTTTACTGCTTGCTCAATATACAGAGTGAATAACATCGGGGAGAGGCTACAACCCTGTCTCACTCCCTTCCCAACCACTGCTTCCGTTTCATTCCCCTCGACACTTATAGCTGGGCATCTGGTTTCTGTACAAATTGTAAACAGCCTTTCGCTAACTGAATTTTACCCCTGCCACCTTTAGAATTTGAATGATAGTATTCCACTCAACATTGTCAAAAGCTTTCTCTAAGTCTACAGATGCTAAAAACGTAGGTTCGCCTTCCCTTAATCTAGCGGTGATATAGACCGGAAACCAGCAACTCCGACAAACGCCAGACTGATATGACCTGCCGCATGGGAAATAGCATCTAGAAAACGGCGAAGTTAGACGGATGTTTGCGTGATAATATCATATGCATCTATGAAAAATTGATCAGTCTTCGTGTTGATCATCCAGCCACTGTGGCCGAGCGGTTCTAAGCGCATCAGTGCGGAACCTCGCTGGTGCTACGGTCGCAAGTTCAAACCCTGCCTCGGGCGTGGATGTGCGGGATGTCCTTGAGTTAGTTAGGTAGGTTTAAGTAGTTCTAAGTCTAGCGGACGGATGACCTCAGATGTTAAGTCTCATAGTGCTTATAGCCATTTGAACCATTTTTCGTGTTGATCATATCCATACAAAACATAGAAGTTTTTTCTTGGTATCTAATTCCATTGGGAGCTGTTTGCACCACTACCGTATTAACTGCCTATATATATATTGCATCAATGGCAACATTAGTCGTAAATACAGAAATCCTTTATTTTACAGATCGATTTCATGACTGTGTGACCATCTTCAGTGTAAAGTATTCGAACCTTTTAGGCTCAAATCATAACAGAACAATTTTTTGTAAGAGGTGTAAGGTGTACTGTGATGATTACACTCAACAGGTATACACACTTTTACAGCATACAATAATTTCTAAATCTACAGAACAGCCTATCTTGTAACCTTAGCCGTTGCCCATTTTGCGTACGGTGAATTTGTAGCTAATACGTCCAAAGCTATAATTTTATTGCATACAATAATTTTTCAATTTATAGAAGGGTCTGACTATCTGTTGCCGATCCAAAATAAAGTGAGCTTGTAGCTTACAAAGCCAAAGCTACAAGCTCACTGTACATTGATTCAACAACTGTTAAGATTACAAAATAGGCTCTTCTGTAAACTTAAAAAATTATTCATGGTGGTAAGTTCCTATGGGGTCAAACCGCTGAGGTCATCGGTCCCTTGGCTTACACGCTACTTAATCCAGCTCAAAATAACCTACACACACACATGACCGAGGGAAAACTCGAACCTCCGACGGGGGAAGCCGAGCGAACCGTAGAGAGGCGCCTCAGACAGCGCGGCTACCCCACACGGCCTAAAAATTATTGTGTGCAGCGAAATTGAAGATACTTGTTGGATGTACTCATCACAATACATGTTATACCCCTTAGAAACAGATCAGTTAAATAAAGGATTTCAATATTTACGACTGATGCAGCAATTATCCAAAATCCGTAATTAATATAAGTGTGTATACACAAATCAAAAACATTTTGCATCACCACGGTTCCCAGAACTCCTGAAGATAGACGTACGCTGTGGATATTTTATCACAGACACAGTCCCTCTGACTGTTCAGAGATGTCAATAAGCCCGCCCAAAGGTGCAAGCAATCATGCATGAGCAGCGCCTATTAGAGAGGGGTTACGACTCATACCACCACGAAGTCGGTACACGGCTCGTGCTGTCTGTAGTTCAACAAAGCCTAGACGGTCAATAACACGGTTCAATCGCATTTGCATTGTTACTTTGTCCACGAAGGGCTCTCAACAAGGTAAGTGTCCAGGCGTCTCGGAGTGAACCAAAGAGATGTTGTTCGGACATGGAAGAAATACAGAGAGACAGGAACTGTCGATGACATTCCTCGCTCAGGCCGCCCAAGGGCTATAACTGCAGCGGATGACCGCTACGGATTATGGGTCGGAGGAACACGGACAGCAATTCCACCTTGTTGAATAATGATTTTCGTGCGGTCACTGTATGTCGTTATCATCTGTTTGCATCACTGGGACACGCTCTCGATGAACAATATCTCAATTAATATGAAAATGTACGAAAATGGTTCGCTGATTGGTTCGCTTCCAATGAAGGACTGCTATTTTGGCGTGACGTTCATATCCTGCCGCAAAGGTGGGAGAAATGTATAAATAGCAATGGAGATCATTTTGAATTAAATATTGTTTATCATTTTCAAACAACAGACGTGTAATCATTGCAACCAAATACCTGTTTAATTCTTCTACACCTAGTAAACCACTGAATGAACCTGAAAAACTGGTAGTAATCTGGTGTGTACATAGTTCCGAGTAGTCAGCGCGTACACAACTTTCCCAATAGAGCGCGCCCCGCTAAGCACAACAGCGCAGGCGCAGCGCTCGTCCGTCTCCGCACTACGAGATGGCGCTGTCTTAGAGACGGACCAAATTCTGCTTCCCCCGATCTGCGTATTAATATGTAACGCAGCCAATGAGATTGCTGCTAACGTAGAACCTTTTCTCCTCGCGGATCACATTCGCGCAGTGATACCTGAACGCGCGAGGTATTATAACGAGTGTACAGACCTCCGATTAGTCAGTCTGCATTAGTCTGCCTTAGTCTGAATTAGTCTGTAGTCAAGTTTCAGTCTGCGCCTAATAAGATTACCATATTCCTGTACATAGCCATGAAGATAAATGAATAGACACTTTGTCAAGTATAAGAGATATGTGAGAATAAGATTAACATACCAAGACCAAACGAACTTCAGATTGTCAATTGTAAATTGCATCAAGAACCAAGTTAAGTTATTTTTATGCTTATTATTTTAATAAATGAGTGTGAAAATTAATCAAGTTCCGTTTAAAGTTGGTCACAGTCAATCTGCTACTCTAAGCGTGCAAGTGGCATTTCTATCGTCGAACCTAACGGCAGAAGATAAAGACGCCACCATAAGACCACGAGACATATTGCTGACATTCGCCTCCTTCGTTAGAGCCACAAGTCAAATAATCTGATCGTGTGTGTACCGAAGGTCTTACAGTACGCACACCACATAATCTAAGGCACCAATTGCGGACCAACAGCATCCCGGCTTCCACCAATGGCGATGTTGTCTTTCACCAGCACAATTGACTGTGTCCCAAGGCCAGAATAGTGCCGCAGTTATTTTAGGAACATGCCAGTAAACTCATGTCTTGGCCAACAATTACCGCTGACCCGAACCCAGTGGAACACATCATGCAGGTTGTCGGGTACCAAATTCGCGTCTACTAACCAACAAACTGAGAGACTTGTACGTAGACGTCTGATGAGGCGAGTGCATGAGTGTTTACGAGGAAGCGTACTCTATTGCGCGTGTTGCACGCCGGTGGTAGGGCCGCTGGATGTGCAAATCACATTTAAGTGCCTGGCAGAGGGTTCATCGACCACCTTCACAATACTCTATTATACCGCGCTGAAAGAACAAACACCTATATCTTTTCGCACGAGCTCGATTTTCCTTATTTTATTGTGGTGATCGTTTCTCCATATGTTGGTCGGTGTCAACAAAATGTTTCAGCATACGGAAGAGAAAGTTGGTGATTGGAATTTCGTGAGAAGATTCAGTTCCAACGAAAAACTCCTTTCTTCTAATGATGTCCAGCACAAATACCGTACCATTTCTGTGACACACTCTCCTGTATTTCGCGATGATACAAAACGTGCTGCCCTTCTTTGAACGTTTTCGATGCACTCCGTCAGTCCTGTCTGGTTAGGATACCACACCGCACAGCAGTATTCTAAAAGAGTACGGACAAGCGTAGTGTAGGCAGTCTCCTTAGTAGCTCTGTTACATTTTATAAGTGTCCTGCCAATAATCGCATCTTTGGTTAGCCTTCCCCACAACATTTTCTATGTGTTCCTTCCAATTTAATTTATTCGTAATTGTAATAACTAGGTATTTAGTTGAATTTGGGGCTTTTAAATTAGACTAATTTATCGCATAACCGAAGTTTAACGCGTTCCTTTTAGCACTGATGTAAATGATCTCACACTGTTCGTTATTTACGGTCAACTGCCAATTTTCGCACCATTCTGATATCTTTTCTTTAAAATGGTTGAAATGGCTCTAAGCACTATGAGACTTAACATCCACGGTCATCAGACTCCTAACTAACCTGAAGACATCTCACACGTCCATGCCCGAGACAGGTTTCGAACCTGCGACCGTAGCAGTAGCGCGGTTCCGGACTGAAGCAGCTAGAACCGCTCAGCCACAGAGGCCGGCTTCTCTTTTTTAAACCATTTTTCAATTTGTTTTGATATTCTGATGACTTTATTAGTTGACAAACGACAGCGTCATCTGCAAACAACCTAAGACGGCTGCTCAGATTGTCTCCCAATTCGTTTATATAGATAACGAAAACCAAAGGACCTATAACACTACCTTGTGGAAATCCAAAAATCTCTTCCGTTTTACTCGATGACTTTCCGTCAATTACTTCGAACGGTGATCTCTCTGATAGGAAATCATAAAGCCGGTCAATAACTGAGACGATATTCCATAATCACGCAATTTCACTACAAGCCGCTAATGTGGTACGGTGACAAAAGCCTTCCGGAAATCCAGAAATACGGAATCGATCTGAAATCCCTTGTCAATAGCACTCAACACTTCATATGAATAAAGAGCTAGTTGTGTTTCACAGGAACGATGTTTTTAAACCCATGTTGACTGTGTGTCAAGAGACAGTTTTCTTCAAGGTAATTTTTTTCTCCATTTTGAGTCAGGAAGCCGTCGCTACAGTGTGTCAGTTATATTAATGTTGACCCTGCGTAGAAAATATGAACATCAAGTTGGTATCTGTCTTATGTGGAAAGCCTCGATTTCACACAGAACTAAGAAAATGGATAAGGAGTAAACGGAATCCTGCAGCCCTCCAATGGCCATATGAAGGGACAACAGAGGAAATGCAGCTTTCATTCTGTCCGTGTCGCTCATGTGTTTAGAATGCTGGTTCGTTTGAGTAAATAATTGTCTTTCACAAACCAAAAGAAAATAGAGTCCACTTCTTCAACGAGAATATTGAAGGAACGCGGACAGAATAATTGAGTAGTAATCACAAAGGTATCCCGACTGACAGTTTACTACAAGAATGGTAAGTTAGCGAATCTGCGAAGGATTGTAATTGGAGGGGAGCTGTAATACTATGCAAGTCCCTCTGGAATCAGTCAGCTCATCGCTGTCAAAATATTTCTACACGCAGAGAATTTGCTTTTGCAGAGGCGAGTCGAATATCAGAGGCATTGTGGTGTGAACTTTTGTTGGGGAAGTGTTGAAGATTGCGTGACTCTTCCTAATGACACCGAAGAAACTTTAACGGGTAAACGATACTCGTAATTTGGACCGAAGTCTTCGTGGCTACGGAAGAGTTCACCCGGCTCTTTTCTCGTCACTGGATACGGCATGAGGCCTGCAGTTCAGCTAGTTTGACGCCACTAAAAATGTCCTGTGGAGTAAACTCAAATACGAGATCTTTGAAAAGGTGGTAAGTTCCGGCGACCCAAGTGTTTTTGAAGCATCTATTTGTTGCATCACATGCAAAAGTTAGCTATAACTTCCAGCTACTTATCTCCATAGTCACCGATTCAACTTAGACGTTTGACGTAGCGTTGTAACAACTTTTCAATAACCTCGTTATAGAAGGCAGCCGCCAGTGCTTTCAGCCAATTCTCTATGCTGGCCTACCGCTCGTTGTCTGTGCCATAATATTGTCTTCATAACCAGCGGTTCATGTGAGCAAAGCTGAAACTCAGAGGTAAGACTATTACGGGCTGTATTGTGGGTAATGAAACATTTCCTTACAATTGGAAACAATGCAGGAGCGTCTTCATTGCCCCTGCAGAATGCGACTGAGAACTGTCTTGAAGAAGAATATGCACGACAGTTATGTAATGCTGACTGCATAGCTTCAGGCGAAATTTCTCACTAGGCCCTCGAACTTAGCACGAGACACTATTGTTCTAGGTATTTTTATGTACTTCCTGTGTGCTCAAAACTAAAAAGAACGACGTAATGCGATCGACGGGGCTATTAGAGACACTGCCGAATTACACCTCTGCCAAACATCGGATTTTCACTGTGTTTCCATTTCGATACCGATCATTCTTTACTTTCCGGATAACCCTCGTATTAATAAATCATGTTCTTTTGTGACTTCCTTTTTGTTGCTGCTGCTGGTGTAGTTACGCAATGTATGTAGATATAACGACATGGAACTCTAGACGCGAAGTTATTTAACAATCTTTACAACCCAATTGCCTAATTCACAGTTGCGTTGACGATTTGGCGTGCATCTTTCTTTAAAGTCTCCGGCTGAAACAAGAGCAGAACTAATCATAACGTGTAGGTTTTCACGGCCGGCATTTTCATTAGTTAACACTTCCCGACTGTGAAGTCGTGGTCGATATGTAAAACTACTTCTTCCTGGGGTTTTGTTGAGTCACCTCGGAAGATGTTGCCCGCAGTTCGCAACAAAACGTCAGGAGGAAGTAGTTTTATAGATCGACCACGGCCTCTTAGCCCGGAACTGTTAATTACTGAAAAGCAGAACTGTTACCGTAGTTAGACGGCATGTCCATTGTAATCCGCTTCCTGTGTCGGTCCAAGCGCGTGTAGCCTCGGGTATTAACTGTCAGTTTCAAGTCATTCTTTGCATCACTACTTCATTTTTGTAAATAAATTAATTTAAATGTGTCAAGCTGGATGACCCCCTCAGCTTCACAAACTTTTCCTGCATAAAAAAAATGAAATTACTCATAAGACAACAATCCGTTTCATATCTAAAACAGTTAAACCTCATGGTATAAATACCGGAGATTCTCTGAACCTACTGATCAGAATATGAAGAGTGAAATGACGGTGATTTTGTGTCTCTAACAATAACGGCATTGCCATAAAAAATTAGTATAGGTACATCTGAAAAAGGGAAGTTGATACGAATACTTTTTAACTAATATAGCTACGAACAGAGACTATAACTATGGGATTCATCTCAATTCATTTGGGTGAAGCGAGAATTGAGACAGTAATAATATCTTAAATAGTTCACGAAACACCTGAGATAAACGACGTACCTGATTCTCTCTCACTCTTCTTCCGCCCGCCCCCATTCTCTCTCTCTCTCTCTCTCTCTCTCTCTCTTTCTCTCTCTCTGTGATCAGAATAAGTCTGAAACGTTTGTCAAGATGTTACAGGGTAGCTTGTGCGAAGATGTAATTGTGTGAAGGAAAAATATTCGACTCGTTGAACAGTTCCTGAGTTAATTAACATTGAAGTTAACCAAACATGCCGTTGCACCCGCACATTAAAGCGGACCTCTAGATACGACGTCACCAAACGTGTTGTTCGTTAGGTTTCCGAACACCGAACAAAAGAGAGAATTGGACACGGGACGGTAATAAGGATCCAACCATGGCCAAAGGACTACAGTCTCATCTGCAATGATCTACGCTTTGAGAAGAACTCTACGCTACACTACACTACTAAACAAATTGTATCTGACAGGCCGGTTGAGTTTCGGTATGCAACGGTCTGATTGGTTAAATTCACTGCTGATTAGCTCTGAAATGGCTTAACGTATGGAATTTTTCCGTAACAATTATTCCCCACCACAACCTACCCTGCGACACCCTTATATGCTTTTCAAAGTCTTTCCGACCACCATGTATACACAGGGTGATTCAGCTGCCCCTATCGGTTTTATGCAGGCCGCAACGCTTTCTTATATCACGCGCGAGGATTTCATATTCTCTCACTCACTACGCGGAAAGCATTAGTTCGACCAAAATATTAACGGAACCTTTTGGTACAAAATTTTATATATATATATATATATATATATATATATATATATATATATGTGTGTGTGTGTGTGTGTGTGTGTGTGTGTGTGTGTGTGTGTGTGTGTGTGGGCACGCACGTATTTACCATCATTTTAGGTGTCGCCTCTAGTCTTCGTTTCATATTCTGAGTGCGATATCTTGACCAGGTTTTCCAATGTGGTTGTTCTACAGCTCACAGATACGTTAGCGGTACCTGGTAAATCGAGACATTATACGCACATTACAAAGAATGAATTAATTGTATGGTAACTGTATCATATGTGAACTGGCATTAAGGTGGATGCGATAATGAGTAATTCTGCAAGTAAACACAGACGGGACTGATCCACCATGCTACAAAAAACACGTCAGAACATTGTTGCAGAAGCAACGAAAAAAGCATACCAAATTCAGAAGAACGCAAAATCCCCAAGACTGGCTAAGTTTCACTCAAGATCGAAATTTAGTGCGGGCGTCAATGCGAGATGCTTTTAACAGTTTCCACAATGAAACATTGTCTCAAAATATGGTCAAAGATCCAAAGGATTCTGGTCGTATCTAAAGTAACCAGTGGTAAAAAACAGTCAATGCCGTCACTGCGTGATAGCGATGGAAATGTTATCGATTAAGGTGCCACTAAAGCAGTAATTCCTTCACAACAGAAGATGAACTAAATATTTCAGAATTCGAAACTAGACCAGCTGTTAACATGAGTGACATACAAGTAGATATCTTAGATGTTGCGAAACAACTCAAATCACTTAAGAAAGACACGTCTTCCGCAACCCAATGAATTACAGACCGATATCACTGACCTCAATTTGCAGTAGGATTTTGGAGCCTATACTGTACTCGAACATTATGAATCACCTTGAAGAAAATGACTTATTGGTAAATAACTAACACGGATTCAGAAAATATCGTTCTAGTGCAACGCAGCTAGATCTTTATTCACATGAAGTAATGAGTGCTGTCGACAAGGGATCTCAGATCGATTCCATGTTTCTAGATTTCCAGAAGGCTTTTGATACCGCTCCTCAAAAGTGGCTATTAATCATATTGCTTGCATATAGAGTATCGTCTCAGTTGTGTGACTGGATTCGTGGTTCCCTCTCAGAGAGGTCACAGTTCGGTAAATCATTGAGTAGAACAGAAGTGATATCTGGCGTTCCGCAAGGTAGTGTCATAGGCCCTCTGCTGTTCCTGATTTACATAAATGATCTAGGTGATAATCTGGGCAGCCCCCTTAGACCGTTGCAGATGATCCAGTAATTTACCATCTAGTAAAATCATCAGGCGATCAATTCTAATTACAAAATGATCTAGAGAGAATTTCTGTATGGTACGAAAAGTGGCAATTGGCACTAAACAAAGAAAAGTGCGAGGTCATCCACATGCGAACTAAAACAAAACCGAAAAAATTTGGGCGTACGATTATTCGTACAAATGTAAGGGATGTCAATTCGACTAAATACCTAGGAATTTCCATTCCTAGCAACTTAAATTGGGAAGACCACATAGCTAATATTGCTGCTATGTCAGCAGAACACTTAGAAGATGCGATAAATCCACTAAAGAGACAGCCTACATTACTCTTGTCCGTCCTCAGCTAGAATATTGCTGAGCGGTGTGGGATCCTCAACAGGTAGGGTTGACGGAGGACATCGAACAAGTGCAAAGAAGTTCAGCCTGTTTCGTGTCATCACGCAATAGGGATGAGAGTGTCACTGATATGATACGCGAGTTGGGGTGGCAGTTACTGAAACAAAGGTGGTTTTCTTTGCGGCGGGATCTATTTACGAAATTTCAAAAATGGTTCAAATGGCTCTGATCAATATGGGACTTAACATCTATGGTCATCAGACCCCTAGAACTTAGAACTACTAGGCGCGCAGTCCGGAACCGTGCGACTGCTACGGTCGCAGGTTCGAATCCTGCCTCGGGCATGGATGTGTGTGATGTCCTTAGGCTAGTTAGGTTTAAGCGGTTCTAAGTTCTAGGGGACTAATGACCACAGCAGTTGAGTCCCATAGTGCTCAGAGCCATTTTTGAACTTAGAACTACTTAAACCTAACTAACCAAAGGACATCACACGTCCATGCCCGAGGCAGGATTCGAACCTGCGACCGTAGCGGTCACGCGGTTCCAGACTGAAGCGCCTAGAACCGCACGGCCACACCGGTCGGCTACGAAATTTCAAACGTTCTCTTCCGAATGCGAAAATATTTTGTTGACACCCACCTACGAAGGGGGAAATGAACATCATAATCTATTAATTATTTATTAATTTATCTTATTTTAATAAGAGAAATCAGAGTTCGAACGGAAATATTTAGGAGTTCCTTTTTCAAACGCGCCATTTGAGACTGGAATGGTGGAGACGTAGTATGAAAATGGTTCCATGAACCCTCTGTCAGGCAATTATGCGTGAATTGCAGAGTAACCATGTGGATGTAGATGTAGATGTAAACAGACTGAATTTCAGTTTCTTAAAACATACAGTTCAAAATACAATTGCCATTTTCTTATACTGTTGTTAGAGCAATCTTCGTGAATTAATTCTTAGCATCATCATGAATTTCACATAACACATAGTCGCAATGTCACGCAGCTCCCAGTATAGCACGATAATGTTGAATAAGTGCTAAGGTTTAAACTCAGAAGACGCGGGTATTGCCATCTTCGTAACAAATTGTGACACGTAACGGCTGTCAGGCATCAGAGAAGCTCTCATGACTGCCACCCCTTCTCGGTTAGACGTCATAAATCATTTTTGATATCGGTAACGTTAAACTCTTTTTGTGGCCCTATACGCTCTCTAGACGCTACACCTGGAGCTGACGTAATTACAATCGGGCGTGATTTATTTATACGGTAATAAACGTCACCGTGAAGCGGAAAATGCAATTTCGAAAGTTTCCCAAAGTTCCAAAGCCGAATTACGGCTTTCCAGGTTTCCTCGCCGCGTCGGTAGCGACCTGCAATTTATTTTCCTGGCATTTTCGCAGTGATCTAATCTCTAAAATAAAATGTTATTTAGGCGTATGCGAGGCTGGATTAGTAAGTCGGGGCAAACTTTACTTAATACGGGAAATCTCGTTAAGATGCTCGGTTGTGTCTAAATCAGATCCTTCTAAATGTTTCATTCAAACATTCGAATAGGTTCAGCGTGGACGGGGTTTTATTCGCGTAATCAGTATCGCCCGTATCGTGGACAAGGACAGATATGTGATGATTGTAGTGCCTAACTATAGACACGATGATACACTTCCCCGATATACAGCGGGGTTTATTGATAGTGAGTGCGCTAAATGTCTCCCGAAATAGGCATCAAACGAAAAAAGTACAAAGAACGGAATTCGTTTAGATTGAAGGGGGAAACCAGATGGCGCTACGGTTGGCCAGCTAGATGGCGCTGCCATAGGTCAAACGGATTTCAACTGCATTTCTTTTAAATAGGAACCCCCACTTTTATTACATACCCGTGTAGTACGTAAACAAATATGAATGTTTTAGTTGGACCACTTTATTTCGCTTTGTGATAGATGGTGATGTGATAGTCGCAAAGGTATATGAACGTGGTATCACGTAACATTCCGACAGTGCGGACCGTATTTGCTTCGTGATACATTACCCGTGTTAAAATGGACCGTTTACCAATTGCGGAAAAGGTCGATATCGTGTTGATGTATGTTCTATTGTGGTCAAAATACCCAACGAGCGTGTGCTGTGTATGATGCTCGGTATCCTGGACGACATTATCCAAGTGTCCGGACCGTTCGCCGAATAGTTACGTTATTTAAGGAAACAGGAACTGTTCAGCCACATGTGAAACGTCAACGACGACTTGCAACAAATGATGATGCCCAAGTAGATGTTTTAGCTGCTGCCGCGGCTAATCCGCACATCAGTAGCAGACAAATTGTACGAGAATCTGGAATCTCAAAAACTTCGGTTTTGAGAATGCTACAACAATATCGATTGCACCCGTACCATATTTCTATGCACCAGGAATTACATGGCGACGACTTTGAACCTCGCGCACAGTTCTGCCACTGGGCACAGGAGAAATTACGGGACGATGACAGATTTTTTGCACTCGTTCTATTTAGCAACGAAGCGTCATTCACCAACAGCGGTAACGTAAACCGGCATAAAATGCACTATTAGGCAACGGAAAATCCACGATTGCTGAGACAAGTGGAACATCAGCGACCTTGACGAGTTAATGTATGGTGCTGCATTATGAGAGAAAGGATAATTGGAACCCATTTTATCTATGACAATCTAAATGGTGCAATGTATGCTGATTTCCTACGTAATGTTCTACCGATGTTACTACAAGATGTTTCACTGCATGACAGAATGGCGATATACTTCCAACATGATGGATGTCCGGCACGTAGCTCGCGTGCGGTTGAGGCGTTATTCAATAGCCTATTTCATGACAGGTGGATTGGTCGTCGAAGCACCATACCAATGCTCTGACGTTCACCGGATCTGACGTGCCTGGATCTCTTACTGTGGGGAAAATTGAAGGATATTTGCTATCGTGATCCACCGGCACCGCCTGACAACATTTGTCAGTGCATTGTCAATGCATTTGCGAACATTACGGAACGCGAGCTATTCACTGTTGAGAAGAATGTCGTTACACGTATTGTGAAATGCATTGACGTTGACGGACATCATTATGATCATTTATTGCATTAACGTGGTATTTACAGGTAATCACGATGTAACAGCATGCGTTCTCAGAAATGATAAGTTCAAAAAGGTCCATCCATGTATCACATTGGAACAACAGATATAAAATGTTCAAACATACCTACGTGCTGCATTTTAATTAAAAAAAACCTATTACCAACTGTTCGTCTAAAATTGTGAGCCATATGTTTGTGACTATTACAGCGCCATCTATCACAAAGCGAAAAAAGTGGTGCAACTAAAACATTCAAATTTCTTTAGATACTACACGAAAATGTAATAAAAAGTGGAGGTTCATATATAAAAAAAAAAAACAGTTGATATCCGTTGGACCTATGGCAGCACCATCTAGCGGGCCAACCATAGCACAATCTGGTTTCCCCCTTCAAGCTATACAAGTTTAGTTCTTTTAGTTTTTTCATTTGACGCTTATTTCGTGAGATATTTGGTCCGATCACGATCAGGGGACCACCCTATATATGGCTTTTAAATTCAATTTTACGACGTACTGACGGCAACAAATTTTTCACACACCCGATCGCCGAAATTTCACTCATCTGAACTACAGTCATGTTCAGAAAAAAAAGAAACACCTTGATCCACCAGAGATAGGATACTCATATTCACAGGACATTTACAGTAGTATGTTCTCCAAAATTATTAGCATGTCAGTCACTTCAGTTCAGCATGTGTCCTCTTGCCTACTATTGACAGTTTCCGCCAAGGGCCCTGATAACTTGTTCCGTGCGTGATGGCATCGAGGCGAATAAGGCACGAATGGCGTCCTGCGGTATAGCCATCCACGCTGCAGTCACCTGGTTCCGAATCTGATCTGCAGTCGCTGACATTGGGTCACAGCGCTGCACTATATCCCACACATTTTCGATTGGGGACAAATCTGGTAATGTGGCGGGCCAGGGAAAAAGGCAGACATCCTGTAACACCAAGAAGGAATGTGTTCATGCAGCAACATGTAGTCGTGCATTGCCTTGATGAAACATGCCGTCTGCGCTGTTGTGCAGAAAGGGTATGGCTGTGAGTCGCAGGGTGTCATTCACGTAGGTCCCGCTGATCACAGTGCCATTGTGAAGCACCAACTCTGATTTGTGATTATACCGAACAGCATCCCACACCATAAGGCGTTCAGTTGGAGCCGTATACCTAGTGCGGATGCAGTCACTGTGATGCTGCTCCCGCTGTCTGCGCCAAACCAAACAGTCGGCCATCATTTGCAAACAACCAGAACCTGTATTCATCCGAAAACACTGTCATGCCACTCCTGTCACCAGTGACGTCGTCCCACACACCATTGCCGTCTGGCATGTATCTGCACTTTCGTCAAAGGTAGGCGGCGAAATGAAGACGCGCACGTAAGGGATCCTGTAATAAACGGAGACGGACTCTCATCCCTGATAGCGCAAGATGTCTTACACTGTTCCACAGTTAAGCCAGAGCCGAAGGGGACGCAGATCTGTCATGTAGTGCGATTCGGATGTGTCGGTCTTGTGGTGAGGTGGTCTAGATGGTGCGACCTGATCGTGTGGTTATTTATTGGTTGTTGTGTTACGAAGTCGAACGCCTACCCCGATCTTTCGATCTAATTAAGCATGCTGAAAGACAACATGTGAAGGAAGTTTCTCACCACGCTTCATGATACCCCGTGTAGTGCTGTTCACAGCGTTGCCCTTCGATTATTGGTACTGTTGATCAGTGACGACCGATGTTGAGTGTTTGTTATAAAGAACATCGTCTATGCTGAAAGCCAGCTGTTATGCTAATTACTGCTCTCGTATCATATAAAACGCCATATGTCTTTATGTGGACTTTTGGGATTTCAATACAACGACATTTCATTCGCAAGCATTTGTCAATTTTTACCTCTGTGCTTAACATTATGCTGTAAAAGACTCAATTTTCAAATGTTAACAGACTTTTGAGTCATATAGCACATCCAAAATAATAACTCGAATTTTTTGGCGTACAACAGCTATTTAAAACGTTTATAGCTGCTAAATTAATACACCAGTCATTGATGCAACAACATATTTCTTTGTCAGCAGGAAGAGAGTTCAGAGCCTTCAGTGAAATTACGTGTGTGGGACTTGTCAGACAGTCACAAAACACCAGTTACGCAAACCACTGTCTCTTTTTCGGGAGAAATTGTTCCACGAACGTGTGCTCCATTGTACCGAGCGTAAGCAAATACATGACGCAGGTGAGGTTCGTGTGTTTATCTGTACAATGAGGCAACTCGCTCGTGAATCCATGCAGACTTTCACAATGACTAGGCCAGTCGAGAAAATTAATACGCTAATGGTTGATGGCAGATGTCGCTAACACGCTAGTCATCGGTAAAATTGTGTGCTGGAAGATATCATTGTTTAAGCTTTCCCAAGCCGTCAGATTTGACTTAGAAAATATTTTTAAAAATGATCTATCGTGAAATGTGAAGACTAAAACATGTATCCAAAAGCAGACGCAAAGAACATTTTAGTGGAAGTTGAATTTCGTGTGTCAGCGCGATGTTGCTCGGATGCGCTAGATGGATCAAACGGTTCAAATGGCTCTAAGCACTATGGGACTTAACATCTGAGGATATCAGTCCCCTAGAACTTTGAACTACTTAAACCTAACTAACCTAAGGACATCACATACATGCATGCCCGAGGTAGGATTCGAACCTGCGACCGTAGCGGTCGCGCGGTTCCAGACTGAAACGCCTAGAACCACTCGGCCACAACTGCCGGCCTCCAAATTTCATCTCAAAAGTAACTTAGTAATAACGACATTCAAAATAGGTTGCAGTTTCCCGAATGGTCGATATGAACACTGCAAAGTGATGAGGCGATCCTACGCAACGTTTTGTTTACGGACGCAGTATCGTTTACAAACCATGAGCACATCAACCCTCGCAATACGAATTACTGGCCAGTCAGATATGGTGCGGGATTTTCTAGAATCAAATGTTTCGTTACTGTTTTATCGTCGGGACTCTAAAAAGCCAGAAATATCTACAGTTCCTAACAGATATGATGGCGCAGTTATTGGAAATCCCATTGGAAATAAGTCAGTCCATTTGGTAACAGAACGGCAAGTGTCCCGCTCATCGTGCAAATCGTTCATCGTTCGGTTTGAAAACACAATATCGGTTGCATGTGGTACTTCCGGACACTTCCTGTTGAAGAAGGTGATCATCATTACTGCCACACAGGGACGGCTTCCGAAGATTTGAAATGCCTTACAACTGGAGTGTGTGCTGCGATAAATCCACATGTAATACCACGTGCAGTAATGTCCGGAATCTGTCTATAGTGGGTATCAGTGCTCAAAGTTAACAAATTCAGCACTTGATGAAGTGACAGTCATACTATTGAACAAGCGAACTCTGTCTGAAATGCGTGTCGGCTGACATTGAATCCAGTAGGTAGACATTTAAGGATTATTTGTACTGGCAGAGATAGAGTGGTTTACGTCATGGTT
This sequence comes from Schistocerca gregaria, assembly GCF_023897955.1. Taxonomy (NCBI): domain Eukaryota; kingdom Metazoa; phylum Arthropoda; class Insecta; order Orthoptera; family Acrididae; genus Schistocerca; species Schistocerca gregaria. The sequence goes on from NC_064928.1 coordinate 136,306,071, forward strand.
AACTGCTTACTATGTCATCAGATTTCACAAATGGCGTTGAATTCTGCTTAGAAAGCTATTTTCAATGGCGCAGAGTAAATAGTCCACTCTAAAAATAATGTGTTGCCATAATTCAACAAATATGCAGATGACTAACTACTGGCTTACGTTTGAAAATCGTCCGCTGTGTCTTTGTAATTTTCAGGTAACTAAAGCTCGCTACAAATTTAGACAGAGATTGTTTAGGAAGCTTCATAGGGCGAATGAAAATCAACTGAAAGGGGCAATGCTTGGATAATAAGTTACTGTATTAAGTTTCAGTAAGCGAAGCACTATTTGGTTTACTCTCTACAAGATAGAAATCTAAGGGGTGTGATCCATAACTCGTTAACAAGGGTACTTACTAAATTAAGATGTATGTGTATCGCTGGTAAAGTATTACTACACGATTTTCCTTCTAACAGTTGCTACAATTTAAACTTCCATGCAATCATTTACCTTGGCTGTGCTGTGTAGACAGTTTAAACCTCATAGACGTACAACAAGCTAATTTGTTAGCCTCCGGAGAACATTCTCATGAAAAATTCTCACGTGTCGCAACATAGTTGTTCTGGGCCGCAAACGTACAGATTGGGTTAATCTATAAGAACTGAACATCAGTGTCAGTGTGAAGATGGCTCCTTTTTATCTCTCTCTCTCTCTCTCTCTCTCTCTCTCTCTCTCTCTCTCTCTCTCTCTCTGTGTGTGTGTGTGTGTGTGTGTGTGTGTGTGTGTGTGTGTGTGTGTCTGTGTGTGTCTGTGTGTTTGTGAGGCAATAATGATGATCACACCTGTATATCGAAAGAATACAGCTGTATATGAATATAATGCAGTTGCTGTTGGAAATCTGAGTTGTGCAATTAAGACGAATCTAACGGTATCTCGGCTTCAATATTATATTAGACAAGAGTACTCACCGGCCATATTATCATTATATGAGGTTTTCCAGCTGACGCAAAACCCTTACCTGAAACAAATAGAAATAGCCATTAATTACAATGTTTCGTAGTAAGGATAAATAATTATGTGCAAATTAAAAGTAAATGAGATTACAAAATTCATCATCAAAAACGGTCCGGAAAAGGTTATTTTTCTGACAAAACTTTTGACTACAATGTCATGACTGGTACACTTTATAGCTAAAATGCAATAAACGTCAATCATTTTAAAGAAAGTTAAATATACAGAATATTTCAGGAAGAATAATAAACATTTTCGTCTCTGAATTTCCACCTATCGAAAAACTTCAGAGTGCTCGAAAAGTAGAGAAGGGTAGTATTGCTGGAAAAAAGTTCTACTGGTGTGATTATTGCCGTCACTGATCTTCGCATAATGTGCTAAATAAATAGGTGGAAAGACCCAATACTGTTTTATGATTGTCGAACAATGACGCGAAATCTTTAAATATATCAAATATTTAGGACTGTGCAAATGGAGCAAGTGGAACGATAAGACGAAACCAACCGCAAATAAGTCACGTACCACACTGAAAGTCACTGAAGAGATCCTTCGAACAATACTTGAGTGCTGATCGTCAGTTTCAGACACTTAATAGGTAGGATCGTTAGGTGAAATAGAGAAGATCCGACGGAGAGGTGCTCGTTTAGTCAAAGGTTTCTTTAGCCAGCACAAAAGCGTCGTGGAGATTCCCAGTCAACTGCAGCGTCAAAATTGGGAAACGTTACAAGAAAGGCTTACTACATTGTGGGGTGGTTTACTGTTAAGATACCGAGAAAGTACTTTATAGAATATTCAACCAATATACACACATCAAAAAAAGTTTTGTGTCACCCCGGTATCCGGAACTTCTGAAGATAGACGTTGACCGTGGATATTGTATCACAGACACAGTCGCTTTGACTGTTCAGAGATGTCAGTAACCCACCCAAAGACGAAAAAGAACCATGCACGTGCAGCGCCTATTACACGGGGGAGTCCGACCGCCAATCGATTACAGTCACTCTACCAGGAATGCGGTACACGGCTCGTGTTGTCTGTAGTTCAACCATGCCTGGACGGTCAATACCGCGGTTCGATCGCGTCCGCGTTGTTACTTGGTGCCAGGAAGGGCTCTCAATAAGAGAATTGTTCAGGCGTCTCAGAGTGAACCAAGGCGATGTTCGGACATGAAGGAGATACAGAGAGACAGGAACTGTCGATGACATGCTCAGGCCGTCCAAGGGCTACTACCGCAGTTTATGACCGCTACGGATTTTGGTTCGAAGGAACCCTGCAGTAACGCCACCATGTTGAAGACTGCTTTTCGTGCAACCACAGGACGTCGCATGGTAGCCAGCTTTAATTTCGACGTCAACCTTTGCAACCACGACACCATGGAGCGCGGTACAGATGGGTCCGACTACATGCCGAACGGACCGCTCATGATTGGCATCAAGTTCTCTTCACCGATGACTGTCGCATGTGCCTTCAACCATACAATCGTCTCAGAAGTTTTTGGAGGCAACCCGGTCAGGCTGAAAGCGTTAGATACACTGTTCAGCGAGTGCAGAAAGGTGTAAGTTCCCAGATGTTTTGGAGTGGCATTGAGCGGGGCCGACCTACGCCGCTGGTGGTCATGGAAGGCGCCAGTAGCGGCTGTACGATACGAGAGTGCCACCCTCCAAGCGATAGTCAAACCATGTCGGCAGTATACTGGTGAGGCATTTATCTTCACGGAGCACAATTCGCGCCCCCATCGTGCATTTCTTGTGAATGACTTCCTTCAGGATAACGACATCGCTGGACTAGAGTCACCAGCATGTTCTCCAGACATGAACCCCATCGAACTTGCCTGGGATAGATTGGTAAGAGCTGTTCACGGACGACGTGACCCACCAACCACTCTTAGGGATCCACGCCGAATCCCTGTTGAAGAGTGGGACAATCTGGAGCAACAGTTCCTTGATGAATTTATGAGTAGTATTCCACTACGAATGAAGGCATGCATCAATGCAAGATGACGTGCTACTGGGTATTAGAGGTACCTGAGTGTACAGCAATCTGGGCCACCACCTCTGAAGGTCTCGCTGTATAGTTGTAGAACATGCAAAGTGCGTTTAAATGAGCAATAGAAAGTGCGAAAATGATGTTTAAGTTGATCTCTATTCCAATTTTCTGTAGAGGTTTCGGAACTCTCGGAACTGATGTGATGCAAATTTTTTTCTGGTGTGTGTATTTTTTTGTCCAATGCCTATCATCCGAAAAGACTAGATCTGTAATATCAGAGGGATTCGAGGTCTCACATATATATTTACATGTTGAGTGATGACAGCAGCATAGAAGTCTGGCTGCAGAATCCTATAATCGTCAGGGGAGAGCCAGCCAGGATGAGGTGATGAGGACCTCGTTATGGTCCAGAGCACTAAGAAAACTACTGGCAATAACACACTTATTAGGCAGTAATACATGATACTGCACCACAGCTGGGTCGGCGGAATAGTACCTTGTCAGCAGCAGAATGCCGGCAGACACTCTACTCGCACTATGGCCAGCAAAGTGAAGTGTATGATGACGACTGTTACGTTACGTGCAAACTGGTGGCCTCCAGCTATATAGAACGATCTCCAAAGCGTTGTCGTTGACGTCGAGTGTTTACACTCAGCAGCCTGGATCCAAGTCCACCTGAAGTAGTCGCTGGCTCTCAGAGGTCCGTCCTCAGCTTCGTTTGGGTCAAAGGAGCCACAGCATCAGTGTCGACCTCAGGAACGGGTCAATCAGCAGCAGCGCTCCCTCTCTATAAGGTGGATGAAGGAAAACGCTGAGGTCAAACAGGTCAGGTGTCCAGCAGACATGGAGGGTGATGGTGGCCTCCGAGACCTATCAGGGTGACCAGTGTGGCCCCAGATGTCTTCAACTGGCGGCAGCAGCTTCCTTCCAGCCAAACTCGATGTCCAACAATAGATCTAAAACAGCTCGGTGTGCTGAGGGTCGTCCTCCATAGCCGCCCCTCACACTGGACAGCTGTAGCTGTCACGAGGGCTGAGACTACAAATCGGGCAGTCGATATCAGCACTCAATAATCAGTGGAGTATTTAAGCTGGCGCTTCCCATGCACTCTACCGCTATGGGGATGACTCTGACACCATCTGTCTCGCTGTCTCCTTGTGAATTCAGACTTTCGCAGGTTAACCTTCTCTGCTGGCTCAACACCTGAATACCTGAAACTCGCAGGCGGATTAAAACTGTGTGCCGGGGCGAGGCTCTAACTTAGGAGCTTTGCCTTTCGCGGACAAGTGCTCTACAAACCGAGCTACCCAAGCACGACTCACGACCCGTCCCCATAGCTTCGATTCTCCCAGTGCCTTGTATCCTACCTTCCAACTTCACAGAAGCTCTCCTGCGAAACTTGCATAACTAGGAGTCCTGGAAGAAAGGATACTGCCGAGGCATGGCTTTGCCACTGCCTTGGAGATGTTTCCAGAATGAGATTTTCACTCTGCAGCGGAGTGTGCGCTGATATGAAACTTCCTGGTCCGACATTCGAACTCGGGACCTTTGCCTTTAGAGGTAGGAGACGAGGTACTCACAGAACAGTTGTGAGGACGGGTCGTGCGTGAGTCGTGCTTGGATAACTCAGATGGTGGAGTACTTGCCGAGAAAGGCATAGGCCCCGAGTTCGAGTCTCGGTCCGGCCAACAGTTTTAAGGGAACATTGAACGTGAAATTCCTTGAAATTTGACATTTTCTGTTTTCTACCCCATAATGTACTTTGGATTTTTCTAAACATTTTTGTATATAATACATTAAAATCAGACAATTGTGAGACTTTAAATAATACTTTAAATGTTGAGGTGTATTGTCAAATTACGCGGCAACGCATATATGGCCACAGTTAAGCAGTCAAATCTTGAGAACTACACAGTCTGCAAGGCTGTTAATTGCTTTATTCTGAGTAGGACACGTCAAGAAAAGGATGGGATCACGTTTGCGTAACCTAAAAACCAAGCTAGGTAACACAAAACCGTCTGATGGCAAGACAATAAAATGTGCTGGTAGACTAATGGACAAAGTAATTGATGAATTACAGGAATATTATGTGAAGGCCGTTAGAGATAACTGTGACAATTTAGAGAAGACTGAATAGCAATCGATGAAAAGCCATGTCATGCTTTATGTCCACCTCCACCAAACACTTGGTGTAAATATAGACAAGCTGAATTTCTTTCAACGTGCATGAATGTACAAATAAACACTCTCTTTCTTTGGCAGTAATGGAGGCAATCAAACCTATTTACAGAGGTTTGTCGAAACCTGAGCTTCTAAAGAAGTGTTTACATGGGAAGAAGCAGAATATAAATGTGTCCTTCAATAATGTTGTGTGGTGCTCAAAAATGGTTCAATGGCTCTAAGCATCAGTTCCGTAGACTTAGAACTACTTAAACCTAACTAACCTAAGGACACCACACACATCAATGCCCGAGGCAGGATTCGAACCTGCGACAGTAGCGGTCGCGCGGTTCCAGGCTGTAGTGCCTAGAACCGCTGGGGAACTCTGGCTGGCGCCGAGGTAGGATTCGAACCTGCGACCGTAGCAGCAGCGCGGTTCCGGACTGAAGCGCCTAGAACTGATAGACCACAGCGGCCGGATTGTGACTAAAAATGTATTTGTTGGCCTTATGACTGTAAAGTTAGCATGTCTGATGCTATAATAACTTTTAATGGTGAGAACTTTGAAAGACTTAAGGTTCTGGAGAAGTTAGAACACAGATAAATGACTGCCGGAAGTGGATGAGCTTCGTGTACGTGAAGCAGAGTTAGCTGCTCAGCAAATGACAAAAGAAGCTACAAAGAAAAGGATAAGGCAATCACTGGACTGATGTGACACTGAAGAAGACACGGATTTTGGGCCAGGGTGATTCCAGTGCATAAAAGACGCAGAAATGTAAGTCTGTATAAGAATTTGTAATAAAAATGTTTGAAGCATCAGTATCTGCGAACTACATTTTTTGCAATAAATGACCAGTTTTCTAACAAAAAAAATTTACTGATTTCGTAGACTTTCCCGGCGTAATAACTGCTGATATTCTTCACGGGTTTGCAGCCGGATCATTTCGTCCTCCAGACACAATATTTCGGCGGACCAGCTGGCCGCCATCCTCAGGTGAGTTAATGCTGGTGCACTGCCTCGCCGGAACTGAGTTCCAGCCACAACGACGGAAACCTTTATACACCACAAACCGTTCACCGCGCCTGCGCGAGAAGATAGCGCCTCCTGGCGGTAAGAAGACACGCAGCGCGCCGGTGGAGAAAGACGGCGGAAACGATAAATCGCATCAGGAAGGATCCAGAGATCGAAAAGAAGAACGTTTTTGTTTAATGTCCGACAACATCGGATTCCATATTTTGCTTAGAGGAAAGCCTCTATCCCTGTTAATAATATTGCTTGCTAATCTGATTTCAATAGATTCTTTAAGAATACATTCCCAATAGCGAGAAGCAGGAGAGATCAATTGTGTCCTGTCGTACATCATTCTGTGTCCCTCGTTAAGGCAATGTTCCGCCACTGCAGATTTCTCGGGCTGGAGCAACCGAGTGTGCCGATGATGTTCCACACACCGGTCCTTAATCGTTCGAATAGTCTGACCAATGTACTTCTTTCCACAGTGACACGGGATTTCATATACACCGGGTTTCCTTAAACCCAAATTATCCTTAACTGAGCCGAGAAGGGCTCTAGTCTTGGCCACCGGCGTAAAAACACTTTTAATATCATATCTCCTTAGAATTCTTGAAATTTTAGATGATATACTTCCCGCAAAGGGTAAATAAGCAACAGCTACAAAAGTATCCTCTATAGGCTCGCGTGACGGACCAAACTGAAGAGCACGGCATATTTGTTGTTCCGTATATCCATTCTGTTTGAAAACAGTTTTCAAATGGTCAAGTTCTTCTTTCAAATGTTCCTCGTCAGAAATGGCATAAGCTCTTTTGCGGACTTTGGTAAAAAGAGCTTATGCCATTTCTGACGAGGAACATTTGAAAGAAGAACTTGACCATTTGAAAACTGTTTTCAAACAGAATGGATATACGGAACAACAAATATGCCGTGCTCTTCAGTTTGGTCCGTCACGCGAGCCTATAGAGGATACTTTTGTAGCTGTTGCTTATTTACCCTTTGCGGGAAGTATATCATCTAAAATTTCAAGAATTCTAAGGAGATATGATATTAAAAGTGTTTTTACGCCGGTGGCCAAGACTAGAGCCCTTCTCGGCTCAGTTAAGGATAATTTGGGTTTAAGGAAACCCGGTGTATATGAAATCCCGTGTCACTGTGGAAAGAAGTACATTGGTCAGACTATTCGAACGATTAAGGACCGGTGTGTGGAACATCATCGGCACACTCGGTTGCTCCAGCCCGAGAAATCTGCAGTGGCGGAACATTGCCTTAACGAGGGACACAGAATGATGTACGACAGGACACAATTGATCTCTCCTGCTTCTCGCTATTGGGAATGTATTCTTAAAGAATCTATTGAAATCAGATTAGCAAGCAATATTATTAACAGGGATAGAGGCTTTCCTCTAAGCAAAATATGGAATCCGATGTTGTCGGACATTAAACAAAAACGTTCTTCTTTTCGATCTCTGGATCCTTCCTGATGCGATTTATCGTTTCCGCCGTCTTTCTCCACCGGCGCGCTGCGTGTCTTCTTACCGCCAGGAGGCGCTATCTTCTCGCGCAGGCGCGGTGAACGGTTTGTGGTGTATAAAGGTTTCCGTCGTTGTGGCTGGAACTCAGTTCCGGCGAGGCAGTGCACCAGCATTAACTCACCTGAGGATGGCGGCCAGCTGGTCCGCCGAAATATTGTGTCTGGAGGACGAAATGATCCGGCTGCAAACCCGTGAAGAATATCAAAAAAATTTACTGCTGGTAGACACATGACATTTTCATAGCATGCCAGATTTGAGATTCAACACATATAGAACTAGAATAATTAAAATATCTTCCGTTGTCTTCCTTTTATGCCCATTTATTTACAAAATTCTGTCAAAAAATTGAGTGGTGAAAATAAAAAAAGCCGGCCGCAGTGGTCTCGCTGTTCTAGGCGCGCAGTCTGGAACCGTGCGACTGCTACGGTCGCAGACTCGAATCCTGCCTCGGGCATGGATGTGTGTGATGTCCTTAGGTTAGTTAGGTTTAAGTAGTTCTAAGTTCTAGGGGACTGATGACCACAGCAGTTGAGTCCCATAGTGCTCAGAGCCATTTGACCATTTGAAAAAAAAGATAACATTCCCCAGAATTCAATTTTAGTAATAATTCTAGTTCAGTGTATCTAGAAAGGTGCATTCAATATTAATGAGAAATTGTAAATTGGTGTCTTGAAAAGTTTCCAAGATAATTCGTTACAAAATTCGATAACTTAACATTGGCGGCTTGAGCCTTCTATGTCCCCTTTCATACCAGCGTACACTTCGCTGCAGAGTGAAAATTTCATTCTGTACCTGAATACTTATTTATGCACGTGGTGTTTGAAAGAAGAGACACCACATAGATACTGAAGCTGAGACCGGCCAGTGATACTGCAGATACAAACCACTCTCGACAGAACGACACGACTAATTAGGATAACTGACAGGGACACTACGTCAGTAGTGTGCAGGTAAGTTGAGAGGTTTGACGGGAGGCCTGCTTGGGTTGTCTGTGCAGTTGGAATGATCACTGTATTCGGATGGCTCAGTGGTCAGAGCACTAGCCTAGTAAGCACGAGATCCGGGTTAGAATCCCAGTCCCGTACAAATTTTCAGCTTTGCCCATTGATGTAAATCAGTGCCCGTATTAGCTACATATCGTTGGTTGGTTGGTTTGGGGGAGAGGGGCGTAACATGGAGGTCTTCGGTCCCATTGGATTAGGAAAGAATGGGGAAGGAAATCGGCCGTCCCCCTTCAAAGGAACCACTCCGGCATTTATCTCAAGCGGTTTACGGAAATCAAGGAAGAACTTAATCAGGGTGGCCGGACGCAGGTTTGAACCGTCGTCCTTCCGAATGCGAGACCAGTGTGCTAACCACTGCGCCACCTCACTAGTTTACATGTCGTAATTCCTTTGTCTCTAGAATACTTACTGTAGCTTTATACCTAACCTTCCTGACGAAACTCTGCTAATATGACGGTACCTCTCGGCTTCCATGATCTCATTGTGCTTCGCTTGTAGACTTGGTCTCTCGGTCGCTTCTCTACGCTGCGACAGCTTTCGTGTTTGCCGCAAGACCCTTGGCATTTCCTCCTAATTGGCAGCCAACAGGTCCTTGACACAGGCGGTTCAACTTTTAGAAGCTGCCAAGGCACGACTTCAACGAATATTTTGAGTGTCAGCTGGCGATACTCTCCTGGTGTGTAACAGGACTTTTTTAAGCGTCGACACGGACATCAAGGTAAGCTGTAGTCATTTCTGTTCATCAGGAAATAGTACAGTTGCATGAGTGTTCACATCTTTCATATGCATTTACCTTGTATACAGGGATACGGTGTAAAATGGGTTAGAAATTATTAACGAAATATCAACTTTATGTCTGACCTTTGCGTGTCATTTATAAACTTAGACTTCTCACACAACAGTACCATGTAACTCTAAATTTCTGATCGCAAAAACATACATACACGCACACAGACGATTTCGACGAGAAATTACCTTATCCAAATGTATTTATCGTCGCCTACAACGTATTAGTTGCTATACGTCCGGTCTTGCTCATTTCCGAGAGACTAATGCAACACGTATGTAATGCATCCGCCCTGCGCCAATTACACCTGCGACGAACTGTCCTCTTTCCACCCGTGTTCCACTAATTGTTTGCATTACGTGGAGGGCATCCGGCATTAATTTACCGACAGGGGTGCTGCATAACGAGCGCGGCCGCGATAAAATAAAGCTCGTGCAAATACAAACAAACATGCACGCACACAAACGCTCTCACACGCATGGCATTACGCACTTCCGCCCCAACTAACGCTCGTTTGCCCTCGCATGCGCTGGAAAGGATGAAAACAGCGAGTAAATAAGGGAATAGAGAAGTAGGATGATAGTGAGAGGGACAGGAACAAAGAGAGAGGGAGAGAGAGAGAGGGGGGGGGGGAGAGAGAGAGAGAGGGGGGGGAGAGAGAGAGGGGAGAGAGACAGAGAGAGAGAGAGAGAGAGAGAGAGAGAGAGGAGGAGAGAGACAAGTAAATATATTCGAAAAATGTATACGCTCGCTTGCCAATCGCAGCTGTAGCCTCAAGCGATGTGAAATATCAAACTGCAGGCAAGAAATCAAGCCTCTGTAGTACTGTCAGTGTAAAAAAAAAGAAAAAAAGAAACTTTTTACAGGCATTTCCCGTGCCTGCTGTTGATATTGTATGAACTGCGGTCACACACTCGAACGTCGCACACCTGTTTCGAGAAAATTTGACCTTTTCTCATCTGCTAAAATTTGAAATGTGGCAGAAGCATAGAGAGGTGTCATTGTCGCAACGAGAAATAGGTGCAAGAGAAACAAAAAATCTACCCAAAATGAGTGTATCACCCTGCAGCGGAAATGGCGCACTTTCGAATCTTCCTCGTAGAATGTAACTGTATGCTGTAACTCGGACCCTGCTACCCATGGGCAGTCCTGCGTAGCTCCCTAGCTGAGAGCATTACCCATGGAAGGCAAAGCTGTCCATTCGAGTGACGGTCCAGTACAGAGTTTTAAATATGAAACCACTTTTCAAAAGAATATTTTGCTCGCCTAATTTTCCGATAGGAATGTGAAAGACGGCTATTGTATACAAAAACGTAATGTTGAAATGTCAGATTAACATCGGCTTACCCCGAAAGATTCAGTGAATCGGAACAACATAAGGAATTCATTAAGTACCCTTGTCACTTCTAAACATCACAAACTGGAAATCGTTAGTGACAGAGAATCGTGGTTTTTTATAAGACCTCTTGCAGTTTTCAAAGCCTTTTTGCCCTTGCCCTTTGTTGCATAATTCATCTGGAGTGCATCGAAATGGCTACTCACCAGGTGAAAGGGCAATGTGTCACCTGGTATGCAGAATCCAAAAACTTTTAAAACGGTACTGCGGAATTATTGACGGTAGTATGGGAGGGCACTAATAGCGAAACAAGCAAGATGAGGCGGTTCGCTACTCTCGCAGGTTCGAATCCTGACTGGATGTGTGTGATGTCCTAGGGGTTAGTTAGGTTTAAGTAGTTCTAGGTTCTAGTGGACTGATGACCTCAGATGTTAAGTTCCATAGTGTTCAGAGCCATTTGAAACATATGAGGCGGTTGCGAACACAGTGCAAGCAGTAATTCAAAGCAGCTCAAAAAGGCTATTCGTCTTGCATCACGCAAACTGCAGGAGTAAGTTCACCTGTCCATAAAATGTTGACCATGTGGTTACTCCTTTTTGTTTAAAAAGTGCCAAATGGCCGCGTGCAGACAAACGATAGCCCTCTGCGGTATGCATTTCCGTATCACATCCTATCCGCCATAGATGGCGACACTCATTACTTGAGTAAGTGCCTGATTTCAGATGAAGCAACGTTCTGGACATATGAATCGCCACTGCATTGGGATTTGTGTAGGTGGACATGTCAGTTTGATTTTTGTATGTTATCGTAGCGCACGCCAGAGAGAGAGAGCAAGGTATGTTACCGTTAAACAATCTTTGGTATTGTTGCAGTACGATACACCGTTAGTTGAATTGTGATAGGTGATTGACGTATTCGGTAGTGCTGTGCTGACGTGTGATTGGATCTTTTATGTGAAGGAAGATTTACTGTAAAGAACAGCAGAGATGACTAGATAGAGATAAGACTTCAGTACTGCGGAGCTAGTCACCTAGTTAACTTGCTCAGAGGTGAGAGAAGGACCACTCCACTTCCCTGGTTCATGCATTAAGATATCAACTGATTAAACTGTTTGCTTTTTATAGAAAGTCTCTGAGCCGTGCGTGGCTCGTGTTCCCACCATTATGTATTTTACACCCTGCTTTTAACTTACTTTCACCTCGCTACGTGAATTTCAATTACTACAGCCACTCAATTGCTGCTTTGCCTGACCGTGAGCATTTCCCTCTCGTAGAATCTCTGCTTGACTGCTATTACTTCCCAGTCGTCGTCTGTCGTAAGCGCTTCGGATGGTGAGTTCTGGTCTGGAGATTGGATTGGCAGTTCGTGTCGGGACTTCGGTTTGCGAGTTCGGGTCTGCCAGTCAGCTGGAACGCGTCTGGAGCGCAGTCCGCACCTGCCAGTCAGGGAGTGGCAATGCGGCACTAGGGCAGTCGGTCTGGAGTAGCAGCGAAGCCTGCGCCGACATGGCTAGGCAGACGATGGCCTCCACGCATCAGCTTTGCCGGGCCACGGTCTTGGTGGATCGTCGGCCGGTCGTCCTACCGGACGACACGTTTGGGATCGCTTAAACATAGAGGGCTTCTGCTTTTAAAAGATTATGGTAATATATTTTTAATTTCTGACGTTTCATTGTGGCTTTCAGCCATTGGCATTGCACTTAGCATATGTTGCTTTTTTAAAATTATTTTATTACCATCTTAGTTGGATTTTTATATTGTTGATTTTTAAGATTTCTTGTTAGAGGCCTTCAGCCGTGAAAGAGTTGCATTCGGTAAAGATTCGGCTATGTGCCGTTTTCATTGTAAAGGTTATTAAATTACAATAAGTGACAATAAGAAGCAGAAACTCACCTCAACCCTTGGACCTTTCCACAGTCCTATTACCTGTTCTGCCCAGCGGGTTTACAGGGCGTATCAGTCTCTGTTAACATTCTATCAATTTTAAACCACTGTTCACTTTTTGAAGCGTAGTATTGTTCAGACCAATGTTATGTGTGAAGATTTTGCTCTGTCTTTTTGAATACATACTTCGTTCTAAAATCGCTGTCTTGGAATATCATTTCATATGAATAGTTACTCTCCCCATCCCACTGTTTGAAGAAGGTTTATCAGTACGTATTACCTCATTGCACCATATGATATGCACCAGTTTGAATATTCCAGAATGCCACGAAGTTTCAGTTTGAATATTGTTTGCAAATTTTATTTAAAAGTAGAGATCTAGCTTAGCCCATGCCTCCTTACTGTTTGCTGTTGTGGTTTTGAGAAATCTGCAACAACGTTGCCGAGACGCGAGGTAAGGTAATTTTGATCAGGGCCACATAACTCTTTTACTTCAGTTGTGAAATTAATAGATAGAGAAGTTGTATCCCGACCAGTTAAAGTTCAGTTCAAATTAGTTTCTGTTCAGTGGGAGTTGCATAACAGTTTGTTGGTACAGTTTGGTAAAACGTTGATTAATTTTTTTTGAGAGGTAGGTAAAGTTGGGCTCCATTGCATACAGAAACGTAGGGAACCCGCCCAACACGTGTGGACCCATGCATTATAGCCCGAAGCTTAGTGTTTGGTATGACCTAATAACATACGACAGAATGATACGGCTTTTTTATTCTCAGTAAAAACCATAAGGGGGAGTGTTCTCCTTGATATCTTAGACAAGTTCCCATCACCATAGACTGAAGAGCTGCGGCTGGCCATCATTTTCCAGCATGATAGTGCACACCCAGATTGGAGTATGGACGTGCGGGGTGCGCTGAATGACGCATTTACGGAGAGGTGGATGGATCGTTGAGGTGTCATTGCACGGTCTGCGCGATGTTCAAATGTCAAGCAAGAGAATTCTTTTTGCGAATTTACGTCAAGGATCGCATGTACACAACACCAGTCACTGTCGCTGCTACATTCTGTACACGAAGCAAGGAAGCAATCAGAACCGTTGATTCTGATGTCAAGATTCGTACACGGGCAGAATTCTAATATCGCCATGATGTCCTGCATACGAAGAGTGGGGCACACATTGAAGTTACGGTATGACAGAACAAAACCTTGAGATGTGGTAAACGTTTTATCACAAACCAAGATACTCTTTACGTAATTCGTTGCAAATTACGGTTTTTAGAAATGTTAAAGAGACTTTTGGGAAATCTTGTAGCTCTGTTACGTTGTAAGCGTGGCGTTCTTATTCTGTCTAACTGTATCACTTGCTTTTAACCTGAGGTGAAACAGGAGAAATCATCTGTTACTACCAGCTAGGATGAGTTGGCACGCGAAACTCCATCAGGCAGGACTACCTGCTGTGACGTCACCTGGATGACGGCCGCGAACCAGTCCAGCTCGCTATCTGAATTTTCCATGTAGTACTGGTCTGGTGTCTGAATAGTGCTTTGATTTCTGTTGCGAATACTACCTTTGTACTCAACACTGAATTTCTGGTGAAATGAAAGAGTCAGGCGTGATTATGTTTTTCTCGATCATTAACACTGCCTACCAAACTCGAGATGTTATGTATAGTAACGTATGTTACACACAGAATGTTGAATACTGTGAATGTTGCAGTGTAGGACACAAGGGAACGAGTTAATGTCTTACTCTTCTCAACTAACATTAATAACCACTGTGCTAAGGGATTCGTTGACTTCAATTATGCACAGGTTATTAATAGTTTATTACTGAGAATACGTAACTACGTCCTTCCGATTTACCTTCACTTGTAGGCCGCCACAGGAAGAGAGAATCAATGGATATGAGACCTGCGCGGAAGAAATACCGTCATTTCATATATATATATAAAGTGGAAATTACGGCTTATTGTGTGAAATTTTTGTTTATTGCAATTGAAATTTCAGGTAGTCTTCGTTTTCAAGCAAATATTCGTGATTACCTATCAGGGACGTCACAGTTCGTAGCTTTTTTCGGAAAGTCATCGGGAAAACAGAAATGATTTCTGCTAGTGTTTTAGGCCGTCTGCTGTTCCTTATCCAGGTAAACGATATAGGAGACAATCTCGACAGCCGTCTTAGGTTGTTTGCAGATGATGCTGTCGTTTGGCGTCTAACAAACTCATTAGAATATCAAAACAAATTGCAAAACGATGTAGACGAGATATCTCTATAGTGCGAAAATTGGCACTTGACCCTAAATAATGAGAGGTGTGATGTCATCCCATGAGTACTACAGGAATCCCCGAACGCGAAAATATTTTGTTGATGCCGACCTATATAGGGAGAAACGATCACCACGATAAAATAAGGGAAAACAGAGCTCTACGGAAAGATACATTTGTTAGTTTTTTCCGCGCGGGGTTCTAGATTGGAATAATAGAGAATTATTGTGAAGGTGGTTCAATGAACCCCATGCCATGCACTTAAGTGCGATTCGCAGAGTATCGACGTAGATGTAGGTGGGTATCAGAAATGCAAATGATTTATATTCGAAGTTTTAGTCACTCGTGAAATTACTTTTCTAAAATGCCAGAAGAATTGCTCTTTGCTGCAATCATAGCCATAAATATTCTTTAAGTATTCTCCTGGTTTTTAAAGTGAGAACGTACGCACCGCTCAGGGACGTCTTTTGAGATGTGGGGTGTCTTGACTTTAAAACGTGTCTTTTCATATTTTAATAACAATAACTTCGAGTTCTTCACCACATATTCCGCATACTGTGCAACGTGACGTTACAGTAACTGTGGAGCTATTCCCACACTGTGACATACGCTTCAAGTAATATTCACAAACGCATGTGAAATATGAAACTCAATTCAGAGACCATCCTAACGATTTATCCCATCAGATGATGTGTTGACTTTCTTGCCATTGTCATGAAATGTTGAAAACCGAGTACTACGATTGTTAGTAGTTTTCCAGCAATTTCAACAAATTGAACATTCCAGAATATCCATATTATTATATCATTATACGAAAGGCATGAGAAATAGTTTTATTTGTAAACAGCAGAAGCTGCTTGATTACATTTAAATTTTTGTCTCCAATATATCGAGCAGCAGTTCAAGTGAACTAGTCCCTTTCATTTTTCTTCAAAAGAGCTCAGTGGTCATTGTGACGTCCATGCGGTAATATGCAGGCTGCTCGTGAGTCCCACGAAAGCTGAAGTTTTGCGTCAGCGCATATAATTTAATCATTTTTTAAGGTAGGAACAGATCCCTCGCCGAAGATTTTAGGCAAGCTATTTAAGTTCTAATTAACATTGTTACCCCATTTACTACATGCAAGTTGTTTCGGCACTCGCTGGAGCCTCGAACTGCAGGGTGAAGTATTGTTCTGTCTCCTAAAATAATTGTATATCTTGGAAAGGAGCTTACCTTAATGCAGGTATACAAATACCTCAACAAGAAGGCCAACAAGGATGTAACATGTCTGATGAGAACAGTGCTGTTGTGAAAATGGCATTTATGTTAACCTGATAATTATTTTAATCAGTTAACATACGCAACTACAAGGAGCAGTAGAGCCGTCTGTGCTGCAGTGTGCTTATTTGACCTATTCTTTTTTTATTTACTTTGCTAAGTAGCACTTTCAAAAAAAAAATGTTCAAATGTGTGCGAAATCTTATGGGACTTAACTGCTAAGTTCATCAGTCACAAAGCTTACACAGTACTTAACCTAAATTATCCTAAGGACGAACACACACACACACACACACACACACACACACACACACACACACACACACACACACATGCCCGAGGGAGGACGTGAACCTCCGCCGGGACCAGCCGCACAGTCCATGACTGCAGCGCCGCAGACCGATCGGCTAATCCCTCGCGGCTAGAACTTTCACCTTAACTAATTAGATCAGTAGTGGTTTTAAAATATGCCGCAGATTAAAAATACGATTGCTTATGATAGGTAAGAGGAACAGAAGATCTGCAGAATAGCGAGGATGTGCTAGAGGGCATAGCCTACGCAGACGACCTCCTTCTGTTGGTTAGCGGCCGTAGCCGCGAAGAACTGGAACCGAAAATTGAGAGAGCAATTTCTATCTTGACCACATGGTGTCACAGAACAAAAATGACTATATCACCCAGTAAGTCTACATATCTGTTGCTCAAGGGACAACTAGTTAGGAACCCGACGGTGAGAATAGACGGCTCGCCAGTGCTTCGGCGACGTGAGGCCCGGTACTTGGGCGTAATCGTCGATGAGAGATGGAACTATACATCGCATGTTGACACAATAACACAGAGATCCCTAGAAACACTGAATAAACTCATTGGCATAGGACACAAGCGGTTTCACTTACCACCAGACCTAATCAAACTCTATCATAACAGCATACTGACCTCCATTGTGGGATACGCGTCAGGAGTCTGGGCTCACAGGCTCACGAGGGTCATGCCTGCCATGGCCGTGAGGAGAGTGCAGCGGAATATGCTCCTGCGCTCTGTAGGAGCATATAGAACAACACCAGGGGGGGCGCTATTAGTACTCATGGGGCTGTGTCCTCTGGACATTAAAATAAGAGAACAGGCGGCATGGTACTGGGCCAAGAAAGGCAACAGGGATAAAATAATAGAAATAATGGGGATCTACACGGGCTCTAAATCGGAAATTAGAAATAGGGGGGAAGAACTTTGGCAAGAGCAATGGGATGCGGACGAAACAGGTCGGAGAACGCATGAGCTGCTGCCAAATATCAAGGAGCGCTTACAGCTCAGATACCTCAAGCCATCTAGAGGACTTCTGCACTTCCTCACTGGACATGGACCCTATCCAGCATACTTATGCAGATTTGGGAAACGGGCTACACCAGCGTGTGACTGTGGGGCCCCACAGGGCACCCCAGACCATGTGGTGTATGAGTGCCATCTCTTCGACGAAGTAGCATCACAACTCAGACTCCAACTAACAAATCAAGACACGTACCACTTACTCAGGCGCGAGGATCACTTTCAAATTCTAAATAATCTTGCGAATGAGATCTCGGGCAAAATATTAAAGGACTTTCTCAGGAACAACCAAAATTAACCCGAAATTGACAAACACCTGACCAGACCTAAGTGCACCCGTCCCTTTCCGCCGGACGTGGAATTGGCCAGCCGTTTCACGGCTGGGATCCGCCACGCTCCTGGACCAGGAGGAGGGTGCACATTTCTACCGGATTTGACAAACACACTGAAATTGACAGTAGCATAGGAATAGGTTAAGAAGTAGGATAAGTTAGGATAATACCTTAGTATAAACTGCAGCGGTTCAAACGTCTTGGGCCAGCCCGGTGCCAGGGGCATGCCCACTGGACTCAGCCCAGTGGGCCCGGCCACAAACAGTAGGTTTATACTTACGCTGGCACGTGTGTAACGTTGCAGTTAGGTTAAGTAGGTTAACATTAGAAGTAGAAATGCCCATAGCGAAAATAAAAACTAACACTAAAAAGTAGCTAATAATATTACGTAATGAATGCTGTAGTAACTGTATTATTGTATGTAAGTAAAGACCCACTAATGCTTCAGGTGGTGGGTTATTTTGTATCATAATATTGGTTTGAAATAAAGAATTTTTTTTTAAAAAAAAAAAAAGAGGAACAACATGCCGGTCACCGTATCGCGCAACGGTTAACTGAAGTCCGCGTAGTGCTGTTGTCGTATTGGGAGGGGGGGGGGGGGGGGAGCCGGTAATGGCGCCCGTGTTAAATTTTTACCTAACTAATGTTACTACAGTCGCTGTGACGAAACTCGCGCCGAAAAAAATGTTTTTGTAGTTGACTAGAAACTGTCGTGCTTATTCATGAGAACATTGTATCTGTTGTTTAGCTGTCCACAAACTGGAAATTATCGCCCTCTTCGCCTTTGTATATAGTCCATAAATCTATAACGGTATTGATACTGTCTGCTCGTATATTCCTGCGCATCAACATTCTAAAGCTACTACAGGGTGCTTATTTAGTTTGTACAGATATAAGGATCTACTCTTGGATGAGCTTTCTAGCTGTGATGCAAAAATCAACAGAGTGGTTACTCCTTTCATTGGTTACATCCTGAAAGTTTCATTCTTACTAATCAGTAACTGTTTACTATAATTAATATTTTGACTTTTTTCTTACGTGGAGCTATAACTAATATTAAATCATATATTTTTATTCTTTTTATAAATAGAGACTTTTGTGCTGTTCCGAACATCTTGCGTAATTAACGTATGAGGTCTGCATGTAAAACAAAGGAACTTTTTGTCAATATTATTGTTGTTTACCTGGAATTTCGGCTGAAAAGTAAGATCTTTCTACTCATACGGTTGTCCAAGCAGTGCTATAAGGATACAGTTGTCTTTATGACTTATTGTTTCCTTGTCTACAGCAGTTACTTCATATTACAATAATAATGTATACATGTGAGACAAAGGCCTCATTCGAGTCTTTCGACTGGGCGGCACTTTGACTACGTAGGTGTCCCTAAGCTAGCCCAATAATGCCACTGGGGAGAGGGGACTTACAGTTTGATAAGGAAACCGTCCCACCTGCTGTTCCGAACGAATCGTTACAGTAATGAGACGAACGGCATTAGAACACGCGTCCTTTTGTTTGCCTGCCACGAGACCCGACTATTGTTTTAAGTCATAGTTCTTAAAGTCTGCTAATGCATGTATTCGATACTATCGTTTCGTTGTATGGGTAGACCCTCCTTGTTACGAGAGCTGGAACAGGAGTCGAGAATGATCGATAGTGGGAGACCGTGACGCAGTGGCGGGGCTGCTTCGTCGTTTTTTGCGTGCCGTGACGCTGCTTATATGCTGAAAATAGCGTGCTGGACTCGTTTAACACAGGCAGTGATTGAGGGTGAATAGACAGTGAACAGTGACGCCCACCTGATTGGACAAAGACACCTCCGCGAGTTATACGGCAGAACATAGTATACTTGCAGTTGAAATAGTTTGTGAACAGGATAAATGTAAACAGTAACAAGTACATGGCGTCCTCCTTACTCTTCTGCATCTGCATCTGCTCAGCTATGTGGTACTACTGTGATTTCGTGATTAATGAAGATAGCCATTTTTATTGACCTCATTACGTTACCGATACAGTGCACTCTCTTCAAATTTGATGTAATTACTTGAAAGTTTCCGAACATTTTTCAGATTACTATTGGAGAATACGCTGAGGAGCGATGTGGCTTCCGATCCGCCATTCACGAGATTTTTTAACTTGTTAAGAACTCTATTTTCATTGTGCAGCTGAACCAGGTTCTTTAAGTGATAAAGTTCGAACACGTGTCACGATTATTACAGCAATGAACGATTATGGTGTCGGAATTTGTTATTTCCATTAACCGCATTCTAAACGACATCAGAAGTTTACATGTTTTCGAATTGCTACCTGGAAAAAATACTAGTGAAAAGGTCAAACTTTCATTAGCAGATCGATCAGAAAAGGATAATTATTTTTACGTGTTGTAGTATTCAATAGGAACATGTAATTGATGTACTTCTCCAAGCTATTCTGTTCTGTGCAAACCTATTCACTTCTCCTTAACTAATGCAAGGTAGATCCACCTCCATCTGCTTACTGTATTCATCTTTTAGTCCACCTCCACAATTTCTATTCCCCCCCCCCTCCCCCAATCACCCACTTCGCTACATTATCAAACGGAGACTCCCGTTGATGCTTCCGGATGGGTCTCATCAACTGATCGCTTCTTTAAGTCAGAAATTTGTCTTTGCCCCAATTCGATTGCGTAGCCCCTCATAAGCTAATATTCGGCACTCTTCAGTCGCACCAGATATACGTAGATTCGGTTTTCTTCTCGTCTGAACTGCATATCGCCCATGTTTCACTCCCACAAAAGGCTACACTCGGCAAAATACACGCAAAAACCATCAATTTTTGTCTGTAACAAAGGGTATTACCGAGCTAGAGATAATTCCAAACTGTTTCAATACCAGCAGTCCGACAAAGATGTATGACAGCTTTCCTTTGATCATCAGGTGAAAGACACAACAGGAAGTCCGGTCCACAAAATCCCCAATTGGCTTATACTCTAAGATACTGCCAGTCAACTGGGCTGTTTGGTTGGAAAGAACGGTGTTGTGCAAAAACTAGTCCTGGCCTCAAGATTTGGGAAAGAGGGAGATAAAAACTGTGGATGAACAGTGAATTGTCTCATGTAGCTCAAGAGAGCTATAATGTTTAGCGAGTGTACTATAATTAAATAGGTGGTGCAAGTCCACGTTGTCTGAGTGTTTATGTTTTGACTATAAAAGTAAGTAGACAAGGGACGCAACACTTACTGAAACGGTTAGCGATAAACAAACTGGAGACAGCAACTTGGAAATCAAGATCTCCGAATGCCATAATGGCCAGACAATTTCGTAAATGAACAGCGGAATCTAACCACGAGATTGAAAGCAGCAAAAGTAGAGACTCTTGTGATGGACTGTTAGGGAGTGTCACACGCAAAAATTCTGTCTCAGTTGCTCGCCATTTAAAACTAACAAGTAATGTGTGTGAACATAGCTGAGTATGTGCATAAGGATATTCCTTTTCTCTCTCTATGTCTTTATTATTTAATAGAAGCTATAGAAAAGAATCTAACTGGCCACCGAAGCACGCATGAAATGAAATTAGGAGAAATTTAGTAAATGAATAATCGTTCAGGGAGAAAAATAAAAATTAAGATTTGTCAATAAGACTGTAGAAATGACTTGAAAGAAAGGTTGAACGGAATTTGTAGTGTCTTGGAAGGCCATTACACACTAAAGAGGCCACGAAAGTACATGGTACATCTGACTAACATCGTACAGGGAGCCCGCGATCAGAAGTGCCACAACGCGATGTGGTATTGACTCGACTAATGTCTCAAGTAGTGCTGGAAGGAATTAACACAATGAATTCTGCAGGGATATCCATAAATCCGTAAGAGTACGAGGGGCTGGAGATCTCTTTTGAACAGCACGTTGCAAGGCATCCCAGATAAGCTGAATAATGTTCATGTCTGGGGAGTATGGTGGCCATCGTATTTAACTCGAGTGTTCTTGGAGCCACTCTGTAGCAATTCTGGACGTCTGGGGTGCCACACTGTCCTGCTAGAATTGCCGTCGGAATGCACAATGGACGTCAATGGATGGAGGCGGACAGGATGCTTACGTACGTGTCACCTGTCAGAGTCGTATCTAGACGTATCAGGAGTCCCATGTCACTCCAACTGCACAAGCCCCACACCATTACAGAGCTTCCACCAGCATAAATCTTCCCCTGCCGACATGCAGGGTCTACGGATTCATGAGGTTGTCTTCACGCCCGGACACTTCAAGCCGCTGGGAAAGGACTGGTTGGATCAGGCAACATGTTTCCAGTCATCAACAGTGCAATATCTGTGTTGACGGACCCAATCGAGGCGTAAAACTTTGGATTATGCAGTCGTCAAAAGTACTCGAGTGGGCCTTCGTCTACGAAAACCCATCTCGGTGATGTTTCGTTCAATTGTTCGCGCACTGACACTTGTTGATGGTCTAGCATTGAAATTTGCAGCACTGAGCGGAAGGGCTGCACTTGTGTCACGATGAACGATTCTCTTCAGTCGTCGTTGGTCCCGTTCATGCAGGATCGTTTTCCTGCCGCAGCAACGTCGGAGATTTGATGTTTTACCGGATTCCTGCTATTCGCCGTACACTCGTGAAAAGGTCTTACAGGAAAATCGCCACTTTATCACTACCTCGGAGATGCTGTATCCCATTGCTTGTGCGCAAACTACAACACCATGTTCAGATTCACTTAAATTTTGATAACCTACCTTGTAGCAGCACTAGCCGATGTAACAACAGCGCCAGACACTTGTTTTCTTATACAAACGTTGAGGAGCGCAGCGCCTTGTCCTGCCTGTTTACATATCTCTGTATTTGAATACGCATGCCTATATCACTTTCTCTGGCACTTCAGTGTAAGGCAGACATCAAGATAAGTAGAACATCGGAATTGATTTATTGACGAAATAATCATATAATCATATAATCATATAATGAATTGACATCCTACAAATACCAGAAGGGTTTTTTCTATCCGTGCACAAAATAACTGATAATAATTCCTTGCCACTCAGTGCTGTTGTACAACTGTTTCTAGTTCCAATGGTTCAAATGGCTCTGAACACTATGGGACTTAACTGCTGAGGTCATCAGTCCCCTAGCACGTAGAACTACTTAAACCTAACTAACCTAAGGACATCACACACATCCATGCCCGAGGCGGGATTCGAACCTGCGACCGTAGCGGGACTGATGACCTTAGCAATTAAGTCCCATATGATTTCACACACATTTGAACATTTTTTTTTTTTTGAAAGTGCTACTTTGCACTGTTTCTGGTGGACGCCACTTCGTTGTGCCTCAGACCCTTTCCAGTTATCCAATTATCCAAGCAGGGAAAGGGAACCCAGTTTAACGGGGAATTGGGACAAAGTGTCGTTCGTTGCGCATCATTTCATCTTTGAGATACGTGGTGCTGCAGACGAACGCAAAGCATTAAGTGGCTATGTCGTAGAAGTAATGAGGGGCTGCTGCATTAAATACGTGAAAATAGAAATTTGAGACACAACATTACTTAGCAAGGCGATTGCTGTGTGAGACACATCTTGAGACGTGCAAGTGGAAGCTAGTATTGGGGAGAGGGTACAGCGTTTAGAGGGAGACCGAAACTTGAAGACGATGAGCAGGTTCAGCATGTAGGGTAGCAGAAGTTATACAAAGATTAAGCTGCTTACACGGGGTGGGCTATCACGGCGAGCTGTATCAAACCAGTCTCAGGATAGAAGAAAACAACGCCAACAACAACACTGTAATTACTTTTGCGCCTTTTTCTTGCATTTAAAGTCACCTCTCTTGGGTTTTGGGATTCCCCTCCTCAATCGGTAAAAACAAATCCGTTAAAAGACAACATTCTCGTCCGTCTTTGTCTACCCTTTCCATCAGAACGGGGAGAGTTATAAAATCAAAATTTGCGTCAAATTCTAGGGTCTACGGACCACTGGCGGTGTAAAAGGTGTAAGCTTCCAAGCCAGTGCAATCAAAAAGCACCGAAACTTACTCAAAGTATTTTGACACCCTTAAAAACACATAGGAGGAAGTGTCTGTATGTAAATCTTTTTAGCGATGGTTGCGGGACTCGGGTGCTCGACAGAGGATGTTAAATTAAACACCTTTCAGCCGTCATTTGTCAGCCTAATTTAACTGGGGAAACAGTCTCAGCGTTTTCTACGCCATCCTCAGGCTCTGTGTACTGATAACATTGCACCAGTACGAAACAGATAAACAAAAAGGGTGGTCGTGATGCAAGTCTTATATACAGTGGTAATATTTACTAATATAACAATATCAATCAGTACAGGGAGTTACATGAAGTTACAGATAAATTAAGGAATAAAACGGATCGGAGGTTCTAAATGTCTGATCATTTTTTTCATTGTCAATGAAAACTTTCAGCAAACATTCCTCACACACAAATAAAGAAAATATGTTATGTGGGCATGTGTCCGGAAACGCTTCATTTCCATGTTAGAGCTCATTTTAGTTTCGTCAGTATGTACTGTACTTCCTCGATTCAACGCCATGATTTCATACGGTATACTCTACCTGTGCTGCTAGAACATGTGCCTTTACAAGTACGACACACTATGTGGTTGATGCACGATGGAGCTCCTGCACATTTCAGTCGAAGTGTTCGTACGCTTCTCAACAACAGATTCGGTGACCGATGGATTGGTAGCGGCGGACCAAATCCATGGCTTCCACGCTCTCCTGACCTCAACCCTCTTGACTTTCATTTATGGGGGCATTTGAAAGCTCTTATCTTCGCAACCCCGGCACCAAATGTAGAGACTCATCGTGCTCGTATTGTGTACGGCTGTGATACTATACACCATTCTCCAGGGATGCATCAGCGCATCAGGGTTTCCATGCAACGGAGCGTCGATGCATGTATCCTCGCTAACGGAGGACATTTTGAACATTACCTGTAACAAAGTGTTTGAAGTCACGCTGGTACGTTCTGTTTCTGTGTGTTTCCATTCCATGCTTAATCTGATTTGAAGAGACGTAATGAAACGAGCTCTAACATGGAAAGTAAGCGTTTCCGGACACATGTCCACATAACATTTTTTCTTTCTTTGTGTATGAGGAATGTTTCCTGAAAGTTTGGCCGTACCTTTTTGTAACACCCTGTATGTTAACATAATCAGTATAGTTTCCTCGTTATAACTCAGTACTGAATGCAACGCTTTCGTGAGTACTGTACTTATGACACACCACTCTAGGAGGAACACAAAATTGTAATTTGTGGCTCTGAGCACTATGGGACTCAACATCTGAGGTCATAAGTCCCCTAGAACTTAGAACTACTTAAATCTAACTAACCTAAGGACATCACAAACATCCATGCCCGAGGCAGGATTCGAACCTGCGACCGTAGCAGTCCCGCGGTTCCGGACTGCAGCGCCAGAACCGCACGGCCACCGCGGCCGGCTTGTATCTGTGATCCTCATTCTTCTCGCTAACAATTTCGTACAACAAAAGTGTAACGACACACGATTTCGTTTTTACTGATTTTCATCATGTATTTTCTTTGCACATACTCATTAATTGGTTGTAACATCACTTTTGTAGAGTACACTACAGCCGTGCAATTATTATTCTCAAGCAATACAGAGGTCATTAGCTTTTTGTAGCCTAGTAGCTTTTTGACGCGTCCTGGGTGACGTCGATTAACGATGCCTCCACCTATCTACTTGCTTACCTTCATTCTTCGACATATAACCACGATGGCTGCTGCACTACATTGTTTAGTATTATGCTGTTAGTGTTGTGAGTTCTTTTTCTCTTTTCGTTGTTTATATGTTACACGACGTGTGTTAGTTTTCACGCGGTTACTAATTTTATTAGTTGAATTGGGTGTGTGTTCAGATTCCTCACCTGAAATCTGTTCCCATGATAATATCCGACAGTGTTTCGGTGTATTCCTTGATATCCACGTTCTCAATTAGCCATCTAATCACAGAGGTTCTAACTGACATATTACACATTGTATGGATACAATATCCTCTGGTGGTTTTTCTGTAGTATGCCATACTATCTTCTCCCTTCCCTTGTTCAAGGACTACATGACATGTAGAGGTAAATGCCTGTGACTGTTCTGATTATAGTTAGTGTCTTTCTGATATATTGGGTGATCAAAAAGTCAGTATAAATTTCAAAACAATAAACCACGGAATAATGTAGATAGAGAGGTAAAAATTGACACACATGCTTGGAATAACATGGGGTTTTATTAGAACAAAAAAAAAGTATTGCTAGACGCGTGACAGATCTTTTGCGCGGATCGTTTGGAGATGATAGTGTGCTCAGCAGCCACTTTCATCATACTTGGTCTCCCCGGTCCCCAGACTTCAGTCCGTGCGATTATTGGCTTTGGGGTTGCCTGAAGTCGCAAGTGTATCGTAATCGACCGACATCTCTAGGGATGCTGAAAGGCAACATCCGACGCCAATGCCTCACTGTAACTCCGGACATGCTTTACAGTGCTGTTCACAACATTATTCCTCAACTACAGATATTGTTGAGGAATGACGGACATATTGAGCATTTCCTGTAAAGAACATCATGTTTGCATTGTCTTACTTTGTTACGCTAATTATTGCTACTCTGATCAGATGAAGTGCCATCTGTCGGAGACTTTTTGAACTTTTATATTTCTTTGGTTCTAATGAAACCCTATGTCATTCCAAGCTTGTGTGTCAATTTGTACCTCTCTATCTACATTATTCCGTGATTTATTCAGTTTTCAAACTTATACTGATTTTTTTGTTCACCCGGTACTGTGTATGCATCGCAGTACTTCTCTTTTATGCTATTCCGTAGCTTCTGATTTAGTACATCGCCTTACCACATGCCTGTTATTGGCAGACGTATCACTTTCGTGATAATGTGGTTTTACCTTTTCCGTATTTCTAAACTTACTGCTTAGTGGGAATTCGTTACGGTATATTATATTACATTCATGGTCTAATTCACTGATAATGTTTTATTAAATAGGTTGTGTCTTATGAGTTGTGATCGATAAATTACATTGACGTAGTTTCAATCTCTTTTATTAGTCATTAGTAGTTAATGAGGATGCAGGTAATTATGGGATTTACCCCAATAAGTGGTATGTTTTAGTAGTATATGACAGAGTGTAACGAAACGTTTTATGTTGAGTCGAAACTCATCAGTAGATGACTACATTAGTTTACTCCAACATTTCACGAGCATTGCATTATCATTACAACGTGATTATCTATGCATAACACGAAATATTGACCTCCAGTTAGGAGATTCCTTTTTTACGATTACATGACGTTTACGACTAGTTTAAGTTAATCTGGGTTGCCTTGTTCTCTGATTTTATTCTTTAATTTATCTGTAACTACATCCAACTTCCTGTATTGGTTGATACTGTTATTGTTATGTTATTACATATTCCCACTCCATATAACATTTGCACCACGATCCTCCTTGTTTGGTTATCTGTTTCATACCATGTTGTCTGTACATATGGCGTGAAGATGGCGTAGTAAAACGCTGAAACTAATTGTCAAGTAAAATAAGGTTGAGAATTGACGTCTGAAAGTTGTTTAATTTGACATTCTGTATAGGGGAAATGTCTTTATGCACACCAGTAATTAAATTTGTACGATACCCTCAGAGAGCGAGACCTACCCACACATGTCCGACTTTCAAATTTCTTATCAATTTTCTACACAGTACGTAGAGACTCGCCCACTAGCCATGTGGCCTTGGCTTATATGGTGTTGAATTGTATTGCCTTAGATTAAATTTAAAGTTACATTCCATCCCATTCAAAACGCAAAATCAAATGTCTGAATCGTGTTAAAGAATAAAACCGACCTTGTCTGAAAGAAAGTGACACAAAGGGAACTTTTTTTAATATGTCTCTGAAAATGACCTATGCTTTCTCCTATATGTAGACCATTAGCTATGATTGGAAACACTTACAGCTTCAATTTTGTAGCCTCACCAAACTTAGTACCTTAAAATCACGAATTTACGATAAGCATTGCCTGGTGTATTCCAACCAGAAGTGAAATAATGTTGTAAAACTTACTCTATGAGCTTTTACTGTTCTATACTGTTGTTCGAAGCA
This sequence comes from Schistocerca gregaria, assembly GCF_023897955.1. Lineage (NCBI taxonomy): Eukaryota > Metazoa > Arthropoda > Insecta > Orthoptera > Acrididae > Schistocerca > Schistocerca gregaria. The sequence continues at coordinate 136,334,040 of NC_064928.1, forward strand.
AGAGTCAGTTTCTCTCAATTTCGTTAGCATTTCACGTCATTAACGTAATTTGAAACTGCACATACCAAGTTTCGTAATGAAAGTCTCCTCTGTGTTTCTAGCAACAAATATAGATAGATGCTCGTTATTCTAATTAACGTAATGCACTGCAGCGGATCACTAACAGGAACGTTCTCGATAATTACTGCTTGCTGCATATAGTAATGCACAGTATTCTCTACAGCTCTCGTTTCGAGGTTTAATCAGTAATGAAGATGATATGGCAATTTCGCGGAATCCCAGTGGCTCCAAACTTCTGCAGCATTCTCGAGTTTTGTGCGCGTTTGTCTAGCAGCCTCAATTCTGATCAGTTTGCGATGTGATGTTAAACAAGTTCCAAGAAGACTGCGGCTCCTGATACTTAAACTTCCCGCTGTAACCACTGTATTGTCGTTCGGTGTGTGACAGTAGATGAATAGTGCACTCGGAGAATTCCCCCCACCCCCTCCCCCCCGCCTCTTGTAATTTCTGTAGGAAACATAGGGAAGCAAGACTGTCATTAGCCCATTATAAATCCTCTAAAATGTTCTACCGTTACTGACATCAGATGTGTGTTAGAGGAAGTAATCTATCGGCTGATGTACCCAGTCACACGGTCACACGGTACGTATTGCTAGTAGCCAGTCAGGCAATTTCCAGAGGCAAGAGAAATTAGATTTTCAGTTTTTCACGTAACTACTCACCAAATGAAAATTTTAAATTGGTGTCATAATCTGCTCATTATGAGGTACAATCGTACTTTAGTGGTTTAACAAGTCAGTTAACTATTAAAGTTATAAATCGTCATCCTGTGTTTCCGAATAAGAGCACTTAGCGGTATCCAGTAAAATTTTCTCGTAATTTAAAACATTTTCGAAGCTCTTTCTTTCTCTGACCCGTCCACCCCACACACAACACGAAGTAATGGAAGAATAAACGTTCATTTCTAATTACGTTTTCGCCGTTCATACACTAAAACTTCAGTAACGGGCATGACGTTTTAATTGACTTTTAGGCTTCTGTGATTCAATATATAAAAACGAAACCTGTGCAGGATCTCTGTGATGACCGGCTGTCTGCCAGTCGGACTGTTACGAACCCTTTTCCTCAGGAAGGGTGATGATGATGTTTGGTTTGTGGGGCGCTCAATTGCTCGGTCATCAGCGCCTGTACAAAGTCCCAATTTTTACACAATCAAATTTTTCACAGTCCAATGTAGCCAGTGTCACGATTGATGATGAGGATGATGATGTCTCCTCGGGCAGACCCGGCCGGTAATCGAACCCGGGAAGCCGGGACTCAGGAACAAGTAGACGTAACAGGTTCAAATGCATGTCACATATTAACGTATATGGTTCCTTCAATGGTCCGTTGGCGGTATAAAAATCTTAAGATTCTAAGTCAGTGCAGTGGAAAGGCTATGATGTTGAGGTCCCATACTCCGAGGAGCGTAGGGAAAGATGCGGGAGACCCGCATCACCGTACTAGGCAAGGTCCTGGTGGAGGTGGTTTGCCATTGCATTCCTCTGACCGCAATGGGGATATTGATGAAAACGACACAACAACACCCAGTCATCTCGAGGCAGGGGAAATCTCTGACCCCGCCGGGAATCGAACCCGGGACCCCGTGCACGGGAAGCGAGAACGATACAGCAAGACCACGGGCTGCGGACATGTGAAAAGGTAGGGCCATTTATAACATATATTTTGATACTTCAAAATTCCCTTGTCAAAACCTACTGGGTGCTTCCCGCTGACGTTGAATCGTGAAATTTAGCAAGTAGCAAGGTTGAACTGTATAAGTAAAAAGAAAAATCATAACCGTTTCATGTGTAATTATAGCACACTAAAAAAAATTCTTTTTCGTTTGTTATCAGACTTCAGACTTCAAATTACAACATTCTCGAAAGGCAGCGTCATTGTGCCTAACAGAAGAGATCGTCAATTTCCTCGATTCTCAGAATGGGTGAAATGTCTATATGCGTAAGTACGTTTATACGGAAGGCTGAGTACGGAAATCCTACCCACAACTGACCCAAATTTTTGCTTACTAGCAACTCTATTAATAACCCATTTTGCAGATGATGTTTCAGTATACCACTGAATATACCCGCAAAATTGTAAGAAGGCTATCCAGAAAGGAGAGTACGGTTTCGCCTACGCAACAATGGGTTTGCAGATGTCATTTCCACATATTACTGAATATACCAGAAAAATTTTACAAGTGCTACTGAGAAAATATGTTACGTTTTCGTCTGCAGGAGAAATGACCCAGTCTAGCGCGGCCATATTAATATCACATTCTGTCAGTTTAGTTGGCATCCAGTTCCAGCCGTGCCAGAGTAATGTTGAAGTAGTTTCCAGTTATTTCACAATAAACGTTTTAAATCTGCGTCGTAAATGAAAATCCCGCGAATTGTTAATTTCTATCAGCAATAATGTTCTTGTTGGCCCTGGAAGCCCCCAGATAGGCAACCTGTTGCTGATACCTGGCGACAAGCTGATTTTTTACGGTGTAGGCTGATGATTATGTGACAATGTGCTTGAGCACACTGTAAATATCACAACAAAATGAACCCATCTCCCTTCGAAGCGAGCCTCTAATTGCACAAAAATTACAAATTTGTCTTCTCTCTCTACGCAGTAACTAGAAACCAGTGTGGAGTACTGACATTATGGTCAGCTCTGTTGCCATCAACTCAGAGAAATGGGTCACCAGTCTATTTTCGAGGGTAATGTTCTGATGTGACGCTATCTCTGCCGGTACCATGTTGCTCACAGCACCAGGTCAATATACGTGTAAAGTAAGGTGTGAACAACATGACTACTTATGACCTGCAGAAGGGGCCTTTTTCCAGTACATCTTTAGAGGAGAATTGGAGCGTCTAAAAAAAACCGGACCTCGTAATCCACAAACAACAGTCTGTGTGGAAGTTTTGGGACGGCGGTTACATTTCAGATCGTACTGTTTGCAGCTCCAGCAACTGATCAGACTAGAAGAACATAGCCGGTGTCTTCAATTGTGCATCACAATGCAGGAAGCAAGTTAAGACGAACATTTCGTACTCAGATTCGTCAAGGAATTGTGGCTCACGAACGAGATTCACAGAAGGTTAATGGTTGGTTGGTTGATTCCGGGGACGGGACAAAACAGCGAGGCCATCGGTCCCGTTGGATTAGAGAAGGATTGGGATGGAAGTCGGCTATGAACTTTCAAAGGAACCATCCTGGCATTTGTTTGCTGCGATTTAGGGAAATCACGGAAAACCTGAACCAGGATAGCCGGACGCGGGTTCCAACTGTCGTCCTCCCGAATACGATAAAGATGAGAAGGTTAATGTTTTCTGTGCAGCGCTACAGACGGAGCTGTGAAGGTCGTTTTGCTTCTGTGAGAAGGCTGTGATGGGTACGACTTACCATGGTATGTTGTAGTCTGTGATGGTTACTACAAATGACTGCTGAATCTGAAAATTTCATCTTCCAAGAAGACGGGTACTCATTTATTGGAGCATCGATGTTCGTCGATATGTAAACGACGAACTTCCGCATCGCTGGATATGAGGTAGAGGTGAAGGATGATGTGATTCTGTCGCCTTGGTCCTCCAGAACGTCTCACCTAATGCCTTGCGAATTTTTCCATAGGGGGTGCATTAAGGACCATTTTCACGTAGCACTACTCCCAAAATCAGTGGAACAGCTCATGGAACGCGTCAGAGCTGCTGTGATGACCGTAGACATGATGTGGCTACCTTAATAGTGAAAAGAACTTGACCACCGCTTGGACGTGTGTCACTTGAGCAAAGGGGCACACACAGAACATTTGTCGAGTTCAAAACATAAATACGATGAATTTACGGTTCTACTCGTGAATCGATCGTATTTATGCATGTAATAATTTGTTAAATACAGAGCTCTAAAAAGGAAAGATTCATTTATTGTACATACACTCATGCTCATAAATTAAGGATAATTGCAGAATGTGGAGCCACACAACGTGACACTACACGGAGATGAAGGTAACAGCTTAGGCGTATAGGGAACACACACGACACAGATCTGTAAGTCCACGGTATTTGAGAAAATCGTCCCGAAACACATGTGCTACAAAACGCCACTGTCTCCCGACACCAATATGGGATATAATCACCATGCACACGTACACAGGACGCACAACAGGTCGGCATACTCTGTATCAGGTGGTCGAGCAGCTGCTGTGGTTTAGCCTCCCTTTCTTGCACCAGTGGCTGTAGGAGCTCCTGAAGTGTCGAAGGGGTTTGAAGACATGCAGCGATACGTCGACCGAGAGCATCCCAGACGTACTCGATGGGGTTTAGGTCTGGAGAACAGGCAGGCCACTCCATTCACCTGATATATTCTGTTTCAAGGTACTTCTTCACGATGGCAGCTCAGTGAGGCCGTGTGTTATCTATCATCCATCAGGAGGAAGGTAGGACCCGCTGCTCCCTGAAAAGGTGGACATACTTGCGCAAAATGACGTCTTGACACACCTGACCTGTTACGAGTACAGTTCCTCTGTCAAAGGCATGCAGGGGTGTACATGCACCAATCATAATTCCACCCCACACCATCAAACCACGAACTCCATACAGGTCCATTGCAAGGACATTAAGGGATTGGTATCTGGTTCCTGATTCTCGCCCGTCGAGGATCACTGTTCAGACTATACCAGAACTCGTCCGTAAACATAAAGTGGGACCACGGTTGCTATGACAATGAACTGTGTTCTTGACACCAGGCTTTACGGGCTCTCCTCTGACCAGGGGTCAGTGGAATATACCTTGCAGGTCTCCTGACGACTAAACCATGTCTGTTCAGTTGCCTGTAGACTGTGCGTCTGTAAACAACTGTTCCAGTGGCTGCAGTAGTCCGTGGCAGTCTGAGGGCACTGATAGTGAGATATCGGTCTTCTTGTGGTGTTGTACACTGTGGACGTCCCGTACTGTAGTGCCTGGACACGTTTCCTGTTTGCTGGAATCGCTGCCATAATCTTGAGATCACACTCTGTGGCACCCGGAGGGCCCGTACTACGACATGCTGTGTTCGACCAGACTCCAGTCGGCCTAGTATTCCACCCCTCATAACGTTATCAACATGTTTTCTTTGAGCCGTTTTCAACACACAGCCACAATTAGCAACACTTACTCGCTGCACCGTACTCTGACATGCACCAACACACCTCTGCGTATGTGGACTGCTGCCAGCGCCACCGTGCGACAACCGCAGGTCAAATGCACCGCATGGTCGTACCCCGAGGATATTTAAACCAGCAAAACAGGCCAGCAGAGCGTTGTTTCACCATGTATCAGCATTAGCCTTAATTTATGAGCATGAGTGTAGTTTACGTTATTTGTACGGGAGGCGTTCATTAAGTAATACATCACATTTCTTTCTCTACCACTTTCGACTGAATAAATACAGGATTCGCTACGGAACGTCGTGGAATATTCCCGCTTCATCCCCTGTAGCTTCATGAGGTTCCGATAGGTGGCCATCAAAATGGCGTCGGTAACAGAGGTGCGTTCCAAGCACAGAGTTGCTATTGAGCTCCTTTCGGTGGAAAACCATAGTATCGTACATATTCATAGGTGCTTGTAGAGTGTCTACGGACATTTGACAGTGAACAAAAGCACGTATCATAATTGCGACAAAGTCGCGCAATCCAGCCGGTCAGCTGCACACAGCTGTGACTCCTGGAACGTGCGGACACTCTCACTCGATATAACATTGCAGTGCGCATTGCGGTGACCACAGCTGCTTCGAAATACATCCAACGAATTCACAACTGCGCATAAGGTCTACCATCAGCTGTAGAATGGAATGACGACAATGATAATTTGTGCCAGAAGGGGACGCATGGTTGACGACATATGGACGTTCGGGTCAGGCCGTGAGTCGTGCCCGGATAGCCGAATGGTAAGGTGACAGCCCACGATAAGCGGGAATACCGGGTTCGAGTTCCAGTCAGGCACAAATTTTCATTGTCGTCATTTCATTACACAGTTAATGGTAGTCCTTATTAGCAATGGCGAATTCGTTTTATGTGACTCTCATTCGAGGGCATCGATGGATCACAATCACTTCGCTGCTCAACTGGACGTCTCCGTTGGTTGTGCTGACACACTTGTTCATCCTTCGGGGTAGTCAAAGATCTGAGCCCGCTGTGTTCTTCGCCGGCTAACTGAAGACCAAAAGAGGGCCATCTGTGCATGACTGCTTGCCTATTGCGAGGCTGTTCGTGACACAGGAGACAAAACTGGGGTTCATCACTTCGAACCGGTAGCAAACCGGCAATCATTGAGGTGGCGCCACACCATCTCCTCAAATACTTACTTTAAGCCGGTAAACTCATGACGACGGTCTTCTGGGCCTCTGAAGGTGCTGGTCTGCTTGATGTCCACCCTCATGTTGCAACAACCATCTCGTAAGCGTATTGCGCTAACCTCCGGAAATTGCAGAAACGACGACGCATGTCTGGGAGAGGAGCTCTCAAAACTTTATTGGACTGCTGTTCGTCATCCACCCTTCAGCACGGTGTAACATCACAGTAGACAGTGTCGGAAGTTCCATGCGGATTTTCGCGGATGATGATGTAGTATACAGAGAAGTTGCGGCATTAGAAAATTGCAGCGAAATGCAGGGAGATCTGCAGCGGGTAGGCACTTGGTGCAGTGAGTGGCAACTGACCCTTAACATAGACAAATGTATTGTATAGCGAATACACAGAAATAAGGATCCTTTATTGTATGATTACATGATAGCGGAACAAACACTGGTAGCAGTTCCTTCAGTAAAATATATAAGAGTATGCGTATGGAACGATTTGAAGTGGAATGATCATATAAAATTAATTGTTGGTAAGGCGGGTGCCAGATTGAGATTCATTGGAAGAGTCCTTAGAAAATCATCAACAAAGGAGCTGGCTTACAAAACACTCGTTCGAGCTATACTTGAGTATTGCTCATCAGTGTGGGATCCATACCAGATCTGGTTGACGCAGCAGATAGAGAAGATCCAAAGAAGAGCGGCGCGTTTCGTCACAGGGTTATTTGGTAAGCGTGATACCGTTACGGAGATGTTTAGCAAACGTAAGTGGCAGACTCTGCAAGAGCGGCGCTCTGCAACTTGGTGTAGCTTGCTGTCCAGGGCGCGTTTCTGGATGAGGTATCGAATATATTGCTTCCCCCTACTTATACCTCCAGAGAAGATCAGTAATGTGAAATTAGATAAATTCGAGCGAGCCCGGAGGCTTTCCGGCAGTCGTTCTTCCCACGAGCCGTACGCGACTGGAACAGGAAAGGGAGGTAACAACAGTGGCACGTAAAGTGCCCTCCGCCACACACCGTTGGGTAGCTTGCGGAGTATAAACGTAGATGTATGTGTAGGTGTCTTTACATGATTAAAAAAATGAGTGATGCAACTAATTAATCTCAGCCCCAAGAACAGCATGCCTATAGAATCAAAATGGGTCTACACATCTCTTTCTTTTTTCATTCTCATGTACACGTCCTGTGTCCGTACTTTCATTTTTCACCGTTCTTGAAAGCGTGTGATCAAGTGTGAATGATTTGAATGCAGTAGCAGACGGACCAGAGAAGTGGTGGGTTTCGTAACCTACTACCAAACTAAACGGTGTCGGTGCAAGTCACAGAGCAGGACCAGTAGGGCTTGGCCAAATACACTCCTGGAAATTGAAATAAGAACACCGTGAATTGATTATCCCAGGAAGGGGAAACTTTATTGACACATTCCTGGCGTCAGATACATCACATGATCACACTGACAGAACCACAGGCCCATAGACACAGGCAACAGAGCATGCACAATTTCGGCACTAGTAGAGTGTATATCCACCTTTGACAGTAATGCAGGCTGCTATTCTCCCTTGGCGACGATCGTAGAGATGCTGGATGTAGTCCTGTGGAACGGCTTGCCATGCCATTTCCACCTGGCGCCTCAGTTGGACCAGCGTTCGTGCTGGACGTGCAGACCGCGTGAGACGACGCTTCATCCAGTCCCAAACATGCTCAATGGGGGACAGATCCGGAGATCTTGCTGGCCAGGATAGTTGACTTACACCTTCTAGAGTACGTTGGGTGGCACTGGATACATGCGGACGTGCATTGTCCTGTTGGAACAGCAAGTTCCCTTGCCGGTCTAGGAATGGTAGAACGGTGGGTTCGATGACGGTTTGGATGTACCGTGCACTATTCACTGTCCCCTCGACGATCACCAGAGGTGTACGGCCAGTGTAGGAGATCGCTCCCCACACCATGATGCCGGGTGTTGGCCCTGTGTGCCTCGGTCGTATGCAGTCCTGATTGTGGCGCTCACCTGCACGGCGCCAAACACGCATACGACCATCATTGGCACCAAGGCAGAAGCGACTCTCATCGCTGAAGACGACACGTCTCCATTCGTCCCTCCATTCACGCCTGTTGCGACACCACTGGAGGCGGGCTGCACGATGTTGGGGCGTGAGCGGAAGACGGCTTAACGGTGTGCGGGACCGTAGCCCAGCTTCATGGAGACAGTTGAGATTGTTCCTCGCCGATACCCCAGGAGCAACAGTGTCCCTAATTTGCTGGGAAGTGGCGGTGCTGTCCCCTACGGCACTGCGTAGGATCCTACGGTCTTGGCGTGCATCCGTGCGTCGTTGCGGTCCGGTCCCAGGTCGACGGGCACGTGCACCTTCCGCCGACCACTGGCGACAACATCGATGTACTGTGGAGACCTCACGCCCCACGTGTTGAGCAATTCGGCGGTACGTCCACCCGGCCTCCCGCATGCACACTATACGCCCTCGCTCAAAGTCCGTCAACTGCACATACGGTTCACGTCCACGCTGTCGCGGCATGCTACCAGTGTTAAAGACTGCGATGGAGCTCCGTATGCCACGGCAAACTGGCTGACACTGACGGCGGCGGTGCACAAATGCTGCGCTGCTAGCGCCATTCGACGGCCAACACCGTGGTTCCTGGTGTGTCCGCTGTGCCGTGCGTGTGATCATTGCTTGTACAGCCCTCTCGCAGTGTCCGGAGCAAGTATGGTGGGACTGACACACCGGTGTCAATGTGTTCTTTTTTCCATTTCCAGGAGTGTACGAGTAAAGCAAAACTTTTTCCAGGCATAGGTTGCTCATGGGTCTCCCCCACCACCTCGCGCGGTTCGGAGAGATCTCCGCGCGACGGTTACATGTTGAATTGTTCTGAAGACATATAAGCGAGCAGACGTTCCCTCAGAACGTCTGTGTCGAACAAGGTTCAAATGGTTCAAATGGCTCTGAGCACTATGGGACTTAACATCTGAGGTCATCAGTCCCCTAGAACTTAGAACTACTTAAACCTAACTAACCTAAGGACATCACACACATCCCTGCCCGAGGCAGGATTCGAACTTCCGACCGTAGCGGTCGCTCGGTTCCAGACTGAAGCGCCTACAACCGCACGGCCACTCCGGCCGGGCTGTCGAACAAGGGACATAAGGTATTTGAATCTGTCAACAATAATTTGTTAATCTCAACAATATCTTCTCCTGGCCATATTTTGAATTATCATTTAGGTTCTGGTTACAATTCTTTGTTCAGTTATTCAGTGTCATAATAGTGTGATTTCCGTTAGGCGCGACCACGCAGTCTATAGATTCAAATCGCAGCCAGGCCTTAAAACTTACCGTTGTCATATTATTTTAACTGTGCGGGACATTTTTAAATTATCAATAAAACTATACTGAGAGTTTATTCGACAATATGAATCGATTTGATTCCAAGCGCTTCACGCAAAGATATGCAAACACCAAAATCCTGCTCGATGCCAGCCACGACATGCATACAATTCTTCCCATTAATAAATGACATTTTGTTTGCCGTGTGAATTAGTGCATGTGAATGTTTTTGTTACAAACTTGAGCAGTGGCCAAGTGCACCGGAGATTTTCCCATCCCGCAGGACGCTACAGATTAAGGCCAACGTGGCTTGATATTCTCGTATGAGAGAGCAATAGTATCGTATATAAATGTATCAGGAATGTTTTGTGCATCTATTAAATACAAAAGTATTACTGTTAACAAGCGAAATATTACTCAAAAATAAGTATTTCCTCATTTGAAGCTATTTCCGTGATCGTTAATTTATTTTCAGTACATCTGAAAATAGTGTCACATTTGTAGTATTGATAATTAAGGTCGTAAAATCCAAAGTGCTTGGCTCAAGTTTAGCTATCGGTACGTAGCTTTCTCTGATTGCCCATAGAATACCATTACGTTATCCCTCGCAACGGATAAATTCGATGATTAAACGAAATGTTTCTAAAATTTGGATGGGGCTAAATCTATTTCAAATTACAGGCAAAACTATTCAGAGAAGGTTAATTCGCCAAAGAAACATAAGAGCGAATGTGGACAGGATATAAATAGCAGGATGTATAACATAATAAGTATAGATGACAATAAAATGTTGAAATGTATTGAATTAATGAGATTAATTTTTCGGCATGAATGACAAGCACAATAAGCTGAGCTGTGCCTGGAAATAAGTTCGTATTAGTTCATATTATTTGGCATGGCGAAGTAGTTTCTTTCTCCGCTGTAGATTTGTCCTTACCATTCTTTATAATGCTACGTTTGATCACCGTGTTCACCTTTGAAGTCTTGACCGTTTTCCCATTAAGCTTATCGGATCTTCGTAACTTTCCAAAGTACAGAGGTGGGCTTCAGTTCTTGTAATTATCGTACTATTTGAAATAACAACTCACACGACCTTTTCTGTTAGTAAGACAATACTGTATTTTTCTCCTCATTTATTCATAGCGACCCCAAAATGGCAGCCTACAATTACGCGCTAGAAATGGCGTGCTTCTCACTTGTTCACTAGCTGAGCGCGAATCCTCCCTTCCTCATACTGGTACCAGAAAATCTCCTCCCACTTTTAACAACTGATAATAAAAAATACCTACCGCTTCATCTTTCCTCTTTGCCTTTAAAGAAGACGAAAACATAGAAGAAATGCATTAGGTTTATAACAGCTGGAACAATAGAAGTAATAATAATCAAAAGGAGCTATTGCTAGGGAGAGTAAGTAACCCTCCTTAGGCTGCCACTGAATGAGTAGCAAGAAAAGCAGTGGTGAGTTACAACGGATCTCGCTCCTGCCGACTTCCACATGTCTGGTCCAATGAAGGCTACAGTCTGCGGGGAGCAGTACGGTGATGGCGGGGTGATGCAGCAAGGTGTCGCCTTCGACGTCGACCAGTGGAGTGGTACAATGCAAGGCCGTAGCACCGAACGGAGATTATGCTAAAACATACTGCTTTGCACCAAAAATACTAGGGAATATACTATGTATTGGAATCCTGAATGAAACCAACCCGTTTTCAGCAAAAAATGTGCTCCATTACTGAACGCCACTCGTGTTACTATTATTTTGGAGATAGCACCCTTCGTCAGCTGAGTGCGAGGTAATTTTCGTAATTTGACATATTATCGGAGTACAAATGCGCAGCTGTCGTAACCATTAATTTCGTAGCAGAAGTGGTTAACGAGCGGGCTTGTTAGCGAGCGGTGCGGCGCGGTCCGTATTAAACTGGCCCAACTTTATAAACGGCTTAGCGGCGGATCTGGTGCCGAGTTTTGCGACAATAAAGTCCTGCCCCCACGGGGGTGGGGGTGACCCCTGCCATTACTACTGCCGCATCGACACCCGCCACACGCACTCACACACACTCACACACACACACACACACACACACACAAGCAAAGCGCACGCAGCGGACCGCAAGGGCAGCAGAACCTGCCGCCGCTGACCCAGCAGGAAAAACTCCTTGCTGCTCTTTTCACTTAGCTCAGTACGGGGGAAATTTTTTTCAGTGGGAGCCGGGAGACCGAAGCCATCGAATGCGATATAATGGCCAATTACGGAGCTCATAAAAGCCGAAGCAGTGCAGTTCCCGTCTCTTAAAGAAGGTGGCCCGGCCTGTCGTGTCGTTTAGAAATAAAATTTCGTTCGCCGCTCCATCGTCTACGCCTTCGCCTCGCCTGCGCTCCTACTATTGCCCTTTCTCCATAGAGACCTATTTGCGTAATTGGCAGCGAAAAGGAGATCTCCAAACGAGGTATTCGTCGTTCTACGACGCTTTCGTCGACTAAACGAAGTTTCCTTCTCCCTTAATTTTTGTTTTCTTTTTCCTCTTTGACTGGATCGTGGTCTTTTGTAGTTGCGCTGAAGATTTATCAGATTTCGCTTAAAGTAATACTGAAATGGTAATGCTGTTACGGGAATTTGGCAGTCGACCATGAAGATTAGTGCCCAAACCACGCTTGAGACGAGATGGGAACCGTGTTCCAACACAATGCAACGTGTCTATCCTCTTAATTCTTTGGAATTCAGCGATTTATATACTACGTATTTGACGGCGACTGAATTAGAGATAACAAAGCATCCGTCAGTTCCTAAATTTAAACTGACTCTGATATACCGTTACGGTGTAAACCCAAGACGTTTTTGCGATATTTAACTCATGTCAAAAAGCTTCGAGAGCTTCGAATTTTTCATCATGAGTTTGTATCAGATAGCAAGTATTTGCGAGCAATACAGAGCTATACAGTGGCCTTTTGGACAAGGTGTAGTGTGTATTTCAATGTCTTATCGGTTAAAAGACGTTGATAATGTGCTGAGTTTTATTCACGTGACATCTTGTGAACAAGGTTCAGCGTAAATAAATACATTTTACTCAAAAAAATATTTAAGTTTCTTACAGACGTGAAGACGACAGCTAAGAATGTTGATATCTGCTGTCTTGAATAAAAAAGAATTTGTGCGATCTTCAGTGGTTTTTAACGTCAGGAGCTTTGGAGAAAGTGTATTCACTTATGTAATAAGCATGCCTCTAAGCACAGATTAAAACACGATACTTAAACGTGATTCCATTGATAATAATCACGGACTGGTTGTGTAGTCAAAAGACAACTCGATAAACTTAACTGCCAAATTTGTACATTAATAACAAGATTTCTCTGTTATCTAGACCCACCGATGTGATGCGTAGCTTAAGGGTCACCGGATGGTGGAACCGGATGATATTTAATATCATTCGATGAGTTAAATTAAGACAGCCGAAAGGTGGCGTAAATCTGAGACTTTCGGAATCGTTGAATTCGAAATTGGGCTGCAAAGGGGAGGGAGCAGCTTCGAACTAAATGGTGCAGAAATAACATCTAAATATAAGGTAATTATTTTAATTTTCATAATTGGTGGACTTTTGCGCACTACATCGTGTATGTGATGTTGCCCAAGGATGTGTCATTGGTCGTTTATTTTTTCTTATCTGCATAAATACAGGGAGCGAAAGGCTATTTACAATTTGTACAGAAACCAGATGGCAGTCATAAGAGTCGAGGGGCATGAAAGGGAAGCAGTGGTTGGGAAAGGAGTGAGACAGGGTTGTAGCCTCTCCCCGATGTTATTCAATCTGTATATTGAGCAAGCAGTAAAGGAAACGAAAGAAAAATTTGGAGTAGGTATTAAAATTCATGGAGACGAAGTAAAAACTTTGAGGTTCGCCGATGACATTGTAATTCTGTCAGAGACGGCAAAGGACTTGGAAGAGCAGTTGAACGGAATGGACAGTGTCTTGAAAGGAGGATATAAGATGAACATCAACAAAAGCAAAACGAGGATAATGGAATGTAGTCCAATTAAATCGGATGATGCTGAGGGAATTAGATTAGGAAATGAGACACTTAAAGTAGTAAAGGAGTTTTGCTATTTAGGAAGTAAAATAACTGATGATGGTCGAAGTAGAGAGGATATAAAATGTAGACTGGCAATGGCAAGGAAAGCGTTTCTGAAGAAGAGAAATTTGTTAACATCGAATATAGATTTAAGTGTCAGGAAGTCATTTCTGAAAATATTTGTTTGGAATGTAGCCATGTATGGAAGTGAAACATGGACGATAACTAGTTTGGACAAGAAGAGAATAGAAGCTTTCGAAATGTGGTGCTACAGAAGAATGCTGAAGATAAGGTGGATAGATCACGTAACTAATGAGGAGGTATTGAATAGGATTGGGGAGAAGAGAAGTTTGTGGCACAACTTGACTAGAAGAAGGGATCGGTTGGTAGGACATGTTTTGAGGCATCAAGGGATCACAAATTTAGCATTGGAGGGCAGTGTGGAGGGTAAAAATCGTCGAGGGAGACCGAGAGATGAGTACACTAAGCAGATTCAGAAAGATGTAGGTTGCAGTAGGTACTGGGATATGAAGAAGCTTGCACAGGATAGAGTAGCATGGAGAGCTGCATCAAACCAGTCTCAGGACTGAAGACCACAACAACAACAACAACATCTGCATAAATGGTACGGTGTGAAGTCAGCGTCGGCACCCCAGTCGGGAACGACCGAGTAGAGGAGGCTGTGAGAAGAGGTCAGGCAATCGGACACTGGCCCACCTCCCTCCAACACAAAACGCGAGCGGCCCGTATGTGAAGACGACATAAGCGCCGCGACCGAATGTTGACGGCCCACTTCGATAGCAGCTTCAGCGCTTGTCACTTTGTTAGCCTACGGATCATGGCCTCTGTCATTACCCATCTCTACATAGCACTGAATTCTGTTTGTCTATTCTGAAGAAGACTGATTATTTTGTATGTCGCCCTTTGCTGGTGACACACCTAGCGAAGTTTAGTATTTGCATCTGTCCTGCCGTAATAAAACTCATGAATACAAATTGTATGATTCAGGCGACCTTCCATTCAGAAGTCTGTTGCACTCAGCGACTGTTATATTGACTTGTAAGTAATAGATTGTAGCTATGAGTCGTCCTTTTTAAATTTTATTGCCTGATCTAGATTTCAGCGAGAAACTAGCCATACTCAATGTACTATACTTTTTATCAATGCATGAAATGCCTGTTTGTCATGCTTCATCCAATGAACTGTGGACCAGAAGGTATTACATGCATTGAACAAAAGTGATGGTGCATTGAGAATGGCTAGTTCATAGCTGAAATCTAGATCTGCCAATAAAATTTAAAAAGGACGACTGATAGCTGCAATCTATTATTTACAAGTCGATTGTTTGTCTAACGAACCGAGTATGGAAGATTGCTAGACACATCACTATACGCATTAGGAGATAGTCAGAGCAGCCCTCTTTGACTGTTTCCAGGTAATTCCGTCTTTAATCGTCTAATTAAGTCAAGTTACCAACTAAACGATGTAAAAACTGATTCGAACAACGTATCTGATTGTTGCAAAATGTGCGATTGATTATGAACAATAACATGTGCGAGGTCCTCTTCATGTGTACTACGATAATTCTAATGAATTTGTATTCTATGGCAAATGATACGTATCTAGAGGTAGTCGATTGAAATAAACATCGTAGGGAGGGCCGTAAATTTGAACCACCATCTACAAAATACGTAGGAGAGCCGCGATTTTATCCTTAGAACACTTAAAAGGTATTACAAGTCTGTCAAAGAATTTTCTTACACGACATTTTGACCCTGGATAGCTGATGCCAGTAGAACCCAAAGTTACTAATGTTTGTAAGATGACAACGCACCATTTTTAAACTACGGAAACTTGGCGCCACGCGTTCCGATTGGTCGTGGGATCGCCCTGTTGCCGTTGTCGGTTGGCGGGCAGCGCTATGGTTGTCGGTTCACACACACAAACGTCCCTCGCCGCGCCACTGCTGTTTATCTCCACCTCACGTCTCTCAGGAGTACACACACGTCACTTGGAGTTTAGTCATACAGAAAGCATCATGGCACAGTATTCGTTTGAAGTACAACGAGATATGGTTTTTGTTTATAGACTAACCGACGGTAATGCGCATGAAGCTCGACGGTTGTTTGAGGAGCGGTACCCAACAAGACGCCACCCACACCCGCAAACTTTTAGTGCATTTCAGCGGAAACTGGGCGAAACAGACTCGTTAGCGGAATATCATTGTGATGCTGGAAGACCTCTAACACGACGGGATGCAGCATTTGAAGAGAGTGTTCTCGAGCACTTCGAGGAATCAGCTGCGACAAGTACTCGAGCAATTGGACAGGACATGGGGGGCCACTCATCGGTTACTCCGGGACGTTTTGAGGGATGACGGCCAGCATCCATTTAATTTCTACCAAGACTAAGTCCTGTGGCGGACTATGAATATAGGCTAGGGTTCTGCCGGTGGTTTCTGCGATGTGTTGGCCGAGATCCCGCCTTCCCCGCCATTGTGTTGTTTTGTTGTTTATCGACTAGTGCATTTTCCATTG
Organism: Schistocerca gregaria; assembly: GCF_023897955.1. NCBI lineage: Eukaryota > Metazoa > Arthropoda > Insecta > Orthoptera > Acrididae > Schistocerca > Schistocerca gregaria. The sequence continues at coordinate 136,350,338 of NC_064928.1, forward strand.
ACATCGCCTTTACAACATTCGAAACATTCATTCTGGGCAAGGGGAAACACGTCACATATATCCACAGACACCAGACCAGGAACGATTTTCGCTCATAATATGGGCAAGCATTTTGCGTGACCTTCTGATTGGGTCGGTCCATCAACCTCCTCGACTTTCCAGGGCAAACTACCTTCACTTTTTGCAAGAAACTCTAACCAGCTTGCTGGAAGATGTTCCCTGGATATATGGCAACACATGTGGTTGCAGTATGATGCGGCAAACACACGGTCGTACTGTGCGTGGATATTTAAATGAACTCTTCAACGACCGGGTAATTGCGAGAGGTCCTCGTAGGACACGGCCCCCGCGATCACAAGACCTCGAAATGGTTCAAATGGCTCTGAGCACTATGCGACTTAACTTCTGAGGTCATCAGTCGCCTAGAACTTAGAACTAATTAAACCTAACTAACGTAAGGACATCACACATATCCATGCCCGAGGCAGGATTCGAACCTGCAACCGTAGCGGCCGCCCGGCTCCAGACTGTAGCGCCTAGAACCGCACGGCCACTCCGGCCGGCACAACACCTCACGCCACCGGACTTATGATGGACGTCTTCTTGAGGAATATCATAACAAATTCTGTCCTATTGGAAAGTTAGATCGTCAAAACACCGAGTTGGCTGCAGCAGCCGGTTCTTACGCCACTATTGCCAAATTGTCCAAATGTTTACCGTCTTGTCTACCGTGGAGGACATTCAAGCGTAATCGCAGAGGGTACTAAACACGCTGAAAGTTATCTAAATAAATAAAAATATTGAAAGTTATCTCAATAAATAAAAATAATAGCCTGAAGTACTCTATTTCCGATTGTAAGACAGAGCTGTAATAATAAATGAATTGTTGTATTGAAGCTTGTACTGTCATAATGTGAAACAGAAGCTACACTGTTAAATTAATTAATTATCATAACAAATGGGAAGTATTTCATACTGTACAAGTTAACAATCTGACTGCAAGAATTTTGAACAGTTTAAACTGGCTGAATAATTTATTTGGATAGGAAACCTAGAGTGATTAGCTTTGCAAAACTTTATCACAGAAACTGTCTCTGAATAACATAGATTGTCCTTCATTGAATAAATAAAAAAAATCATAATCTTCTCTCCTCACCTCTCTTCTGAACAAATCTGGATAACGCGTTTCAGTACTGCTCCGTCTAGTGAACCGCTATGATGTAGCTGTAAATTTTTACGTATCTACACAGAGATACTCGAGAGGTGCAATGCGCTCTCTGTTAATTGCAAACCGAACTGTTTATCGAAGATACTTGGCTGAACGTATCTAGTAAAAAGAATTGTAAGTGAAAGGTCTGTAAGAAAATGATAATTCGCAAAAATGACAACGCTGTTTTTTTTATATTGAAATAATGTGCTCAAAGCAGATTTTAAATTTGATGACCTTCTCAACATCCAAACAGTACACTTTCCCACCTCTCCATTCTAACAATTTTCAGTACAATAACCAAGTAAGTTTGATGGCGCAGCAGTAGTGAAACAAAGTAACATCATTATTGTGTTAACCTGACATTCCATTAGATTTATTCCTTCACAAATTAGGTTCATAATCACATTATTTGAACAAAATTATGAACTGAGATATTAAATTTGAATCATTATATTGCCGTAGCTTTTTCACTATAACACTGCTTAACATTATCATCCTGACTAACACAGCTCAACTTCGACTGCCTCACTCAACCAAATATTATCATTTACTGCTCCACTACTCCGTCGCGTACATCATCGATGTTAGCTTAACTTCTGCAGTACAGCTTCAAACATAGCTGCTCGCTCACAATCGTTTCAGATACCAAATAGTCAGATACCAAAATTATACAAGACTATCAACGCTAACTACGACACGCTCACATGATGAATTTCAAAATTGGTAGAAACATTTTGGTGTGTTTATTCGTTCCCAAGGCAAGAACTATGAACGTAATAAAGCAGGAATTATATTTAAGTACGTCATGATAATTTTAATTGATATAATTAAGAATATTTTGGGCAATAAGTCTGAAATTGACCAAGGACATGTGCGAGGCTCTTTACTGTTCATTATCTGTACACACGAATTACAAAACAATTGGAGCAGCCCTCTCAGACTGTTCGCAGGTCATTCCGTCTTTGAAAGATAAGAAAGATGGCGTGAAAAGATAGGAGACAATCACTAAAGCTCTTTTAGTCTATTTTTAGATAATTTCCGTCTTTAACAGCCTAATTAAGATAACAAGAAAACGAGGTAAAGATTGATTTAGACAAGTATTACAATGATAAAAAGGGTAAAAACCACCTTGAGCAATAACGTTTGTTGTTATGATGTGAAAGGGGAGGGAGTGTCACGTGTATGGTAAGTTGATAAGTGACTCAGAATAGAAATAATCAAAAGTAACATGTCGGTCATTGTGATGAAATCTTTTCATAAAATTTCCCCAATATCTTTCTCCAATGAAAGCAGAACATTATGTTACCTTCCTCACATACAGCGAGGACGACCATCGAGATAACGAAAGGAATCAGAGCTCTCACTGAGATCTTTGTGTCTTTATTTTTCTGCCACACACTGTCCAAGAGGGGATCGGTGACGATACGTTCAATAACGTTGTGTGTTACCGTTACGTGATAACAGTCTATAGTCTTCCTAATGTTTCTGCCAGCCGGTGTGTGATTCTTAATGCAGTTTCCCCACAGTCGCCTACACGAAAGCTGTGTTTGTTAACGAATCTAAGCACATTAAAAAAGACGTAAAATATGTTAGCGGAACACTACTTCCTAAAAATAGTGGCATGCGCTACGAAAGCAAGTGAACAAGTCAACAAACAATTTAAAAGAGATGTATGATATATGCTGTCCATTCACGTCTCTTCAGAACATATCAAAAGAGAATCAATGGTGGTGGGTGCCAACTGATGGTAAGTGACACACAGAACTTCAATAAATTTAAAATAAAAACGTAATTGTTTATTTATTTCACCAAAAAGTTTACAATGTAGAACCAGCTGTTACACTTTCAAAACCATCCAAAATATGAAATTTAATGCTAGAAGTACGAAAAGTTCACACTTTGGAAAACATATACATAAATTTAGAATATACTTCATTTATAGAAACATATTGTTTACCTTCCTGCTCTTAAAATAAAATACGTTGTTTCTCTCTAAATTCTGTGATGTCTCACGTATTCATGTTTCACATATAACCAAGATGTCTGAACAAGTGTGTAAGAAAAGACACTGAAACCTGCTGGAGATTCGGCAGAAACGTTCATACAGGGCGATTCGGCTGCCCCTACCGATGCAGTTGCATGTAACAGAACAATGTTGTTGGCCATTTCGCTCTGGAGGTGTGAAGTATACATAGATATCTTAGACCTATTATACGAATTTTGTTTGTGAAACTACACTCGCGCTCATAAATTAATGATAACGCTGATACATAGTGAAACAACGCTTTGGCGCGCGGTTTGCAGGTTTAAATCACCTGGGGGTATGACGATGTGGTGCATTTGACCTGCAGTCGTCGCACGGGGGCGCTGGCGGCATTCCACATATGCAGAGGTGTTTCGGTGCATGTCAGAGTACGGTGCAGCGAGTAAGTGTGCAGACGTTTTCAGACGTGCTAGTGGTGACTGTGTGTGGGCTGGTCAAACACAGCAGGTCGTAGCACAGGCTCTCCATGTGCCACAAAGTGTGATCTCAAGATTATGGCAGCGATTCCTGCAGACAGGAAACGTTTCCAGGCGCTACAGTACGGGATGTCCACAGTGCACAACACCATAATAAGACCGATATCTCACCATCAGTGCCCGCAGACGGCCACGGAGTACCGCAGGTAGCCTAGCACGGGACCTTACCGCAGCCACTGGAACAGTTGTCTCCAGACACACAGTCTACAGACGCTTGAAAAGACATGGTTTATTCGCCTGGAGACGCGAAAGGTGCATTCCATTGACCCCTCGTCACAGGGGAGCTCGTAAAGCCTGGTGTCAAGAAGACTGTACATGGTCACTGGTACAGTGGTTCACCAACGAGTCCCGGTATAGTCTGAACAGTGAGTCTCGTAGGGTTTTCATCTGGCGTGAACCAGGAACCAGATACCAATCCCTTAATGTCCTTGAAAGGGACCTGTATGGAGGTCGTGGTTTGATGGTGTGGGGTGGGATTATGACTGGTACCCGTACACCCCTGCATGTCTTTGACAGAGGAACTGTAACAGGTCAGGTGTATCGGGACGTGGTTTTGCACCAGAATGTCCGTCTTCTCAGGATTGCAGTGGGTTCCACCTTCCTCCTGATGGATGATAACGGACGGCCCCACCGAGCTGCCATCATAGAGGAGTGTCTTGGAACAGAAGGTATCAGGCGAATGGAGCGGATTGGCTGTTCTGCATACCTCAACCCCATCTAGCACGTATGGGATGCTCTCGGTAGACGTATCGCTGCACGTCTTCAAACCCCTACCACAATTCAGGAGCTCCGACAGGCACTGGAGCTAGAATAGGAGGCTATACCCCAGCAGCTTCTCGACCACCTGATCCAGAGTATGCCAACCCGTTATGGGGCCTGTGTACGTGTTCATAGTGATCATATCCCATACTGATGCCGGAGTACATGGGAAGTAAACAGTGGCTTTTACTAGCACATGTGTTTCGGGACATTTCTCTCAACTTTTCACCAATACCGTCGTGTGTGCTCCCTATGTGCATATGCTATCAGCGCCAATGTTGTGAAGTGCCACGTTGTGTGGCACCACATCCAGCAATTGTCCTTAATTTATGTTCATGAGTGTACTTCAGGACATTAACACGGAGAGTCATAAATTAATCTTCTCAGTTTGTTATATTCCTGAGATTCGTTATTTCCACACTTTTCATTTTGATATCTACTGATACTTTTGTTGTTTCTGATGGTAGAACACTACAGAACAACGTTTGTGGCCCATTTGCGAAAGACTAAATGCTACAAATTCAATTACTTACAGAGACAACTAAAACCTCGATGACTGCAGTGCTAGTTACACAAAGATTGGTGGCACTTAGATACGTATGGCAGAAGTAAGGTATATCTTGGTCCAAAAGTGCTGTGCAACTCATGGCCAACCCTCGCTGACTTTTTCTACAATACAGTCCCGTTTTCTAGTAACAGTCGGACAAAGATCTGAGAGAGAACTTAAATCGACTATGTTGTGGCTGTCACTTGTCTGGATACCGTTTCTGATACAGGCGTTGTGCGGGTTACGTAAAAAGACATCGGTAGGAGCCGGGGAATCGCCTTGTACAGCTGCCGTAACTGAAAGGTACTTGGGTTCGTCGGCTGTCTCACACGGAGAGAAACCACTCAGACCCAGTAAGTGAATGAAGGAGCATCCATATAGCTGACATGGTCGCAAAGATTAGTTGCCCTCAGTAGTATTATTCGACCGAAAACCAACTGACCGAAAATACAATCAGCTCACTGACGGGTTGTTAAAAACAATTGTTCTGTCACTATTCTTTACGTGAGTATTGCAAGTAGTTACATGGCAATGAATACGGATGTGACGTGAACTGACTTCCCGTACAGTCTATGTATCTTCTGCGTAACAAAGTACCAAACACTTCATAAGCGATGGCAGAATTCTTATCACAGGCGAGCTGCTATAAAGTTTTTCAATTTTTACAGTAATTTTATAACCGATCTCATAGTTTAGAACAAACATATTGCATATCCTATGGCCAAGTAAGAAGAATGAACATCAACCAGAAAGTTTATTTCAATATTATCGGTGATCAAATACTGAAATATCTGAAACATATTCACAGCACCCACACTATGGACACTCCTGGTATCAAAGACGACGTTAGTCGCATTGACAGAGCTACACACACACACACACACACACACACACACACACACACACACACACACACACACACACACATTCCTGATTTGACCAATGCTTAGGCGCAGTGTCTTACATTGACTGACTAAATCATCCGGTATGTCCCACAGACATTTATAAAGAGCGCATCGTCCCCGCATTTTTTATTGATCTGCCCCGAGGTCTGTCAGTGAGAGGCTTCGTCGGCGAATTGAGACAGTGGTGGTATTTTGCTATTTTACCGTCATGTGTCCTGGAACTATAATTTTTTTTAAATTCAGTGTGCTCACCATGTACTAACTTCATTAAAAAGATCTATACCTTCTTCATGTGCGACGACTGCTCCCTTCTCCTGGTTACTTCCATGACGCAGTAAGATTCCATTATTTCTTCTGTGAGTTAAAAGTAAGCTTCCATTCGTCTGATTTACGGCACTCATCTCTTTACAAAAGTTTTAGAATAATGGCTAAGTTCCTCCTTGCCAGCTTCCAGGCTTCTGCTGGGATCTAATTAATTGGACTGTCACGACGTTGTCATTTTGGTCCTTTGTTAGCACACTTCTTCGTCTATTTGCTCCTTTCTCTATTTCTCTCTTTCTCAGTTACTCCAGAGAGCGTGGCACCACTGCAGCACAGCAACAATACAGCACGAAAAATGAACTGAGTGTTCTGCGCAGGACAGCCGCACAAAGAAGCTGATGTATCGACAAAATTGTCCGTGATTGCCGAGTGAATGAGGGAGTAATTGCGAATGAAAAACGAGAGTTAAAGAGCAGCGCGGAGGTAGCATTTCGATTGCAGGAAAGAACAGAGAGGGAGAGAAAGAGGAAGAGAAAGAGGAAGAGAGAGAGAGACTGTGTGATGTGGTGGCAGCACTGCACGCAGGTGCTGTGTCTATTCATTGACAAACAATGGCGGGTTAAACGACACGCACTTCTAAGGCCGCTCCCAAATTTCACCATGGCAATCTCTTCGTGTCATAGTTCGGACGGCGGAACAGTGTGTGAAACTCGACAGTTGTTAGCTTTCATGTGACTAAAGGGTCGGACAATCAACCAAACATTCAAATGGCACTAGCTCTCATGCGTAAGTTGTGTAAACAGACTGCTGTGATGGCAGTAATATCAATGGACATTGGCACCTCCTGGGGAACGTTTTCTCGGAGTATAAATTCAGAATAACAAAGACTACAGCACATTTCATTTTCAAACTTACTTGAAAACAGGACATATCGATTTCTAAATGTGCACACTGTGCAGATTGCTTGGCAAAGTTTTGTTGGTACATGATATAGCATCATGATTAAAAAAGAAACGTTTTTTAGAGAGTTTACTAAGTCATGCATGTAGTAATATAACTGCTTGAATTTTCTCATTCTCAGAAGACATATATTCCTTTTTTTAAAAATATAACAGGTCTGCACTGCTACCTTTCAGTTGTACCTCACACGCCGTTTACGGTGGATTTTCGATGTTTAGAATATGTGTCCAGCTTATGTAAACAGATGTGCTGCTGTGTACTGTATTATATAAAACTGGGGTTCCTATTTAAAAAACGCAGTTAGCGGGCGAACCGTAGCGCCATCTCGTTTCCCCCATCAAGCTGGACAAGTTTTGTTCCATGTAGTTTTTTCGTTTGACGCTTATTTCGTGATTATATATATAAACTTGTCTAGCTTGAAGGGGGAAACCAGATGGCGCTACGGTTCGCCCGCTAATTGCGTTTTTTAAATAGGAACCCCAGTTTTTATTGTATATTCGAGTAGTACGTAAAGAGATATGAATGTTTTATTTGGACCACTTTTTTCGCTTTGTGATGGATGGCCCTATAATAGTCACAAACATATTGCTCACAATTTTTAGACGAACAGTTGGTAGCAGGTAGCTTTTTAGATTAAAATACAGAACGTAGGTACGGTTGAACATTTTATTTCGGTTGTTCCAATATGATACATGTACCTTTGTGAACTTATCATTTCTCAGAACGCACGCTGTTACAGCGTGATTACATGTAAATACCATATTAATGCAATAAAGGCTCAAAACGATGTCCGTCAACCTTAATCCATTTGGCAATACTTGTAACGACATTCCTCTCAACAGCGAGTAGTTCGCCTTCCGTAATGTTCGCACATGCATTCACAATGCGCTGACGCATGTTGTCAGGCGTTGTCGCTGAATCACGATGGCAAATATCCTTCAACTTTCCCCACAGAACGAACTCCGGGGACGTCAGATCCGGTGGACGTGCGGGCCAGGGTATAGTGCTACGACGACCAATCCACCTCTCATGAAATATACTATTCAATACCGCTTCAACGGCACGCGAGCTATGTGCCGGATATCCATCATGTTGCAAGTACATCGCCATTCTGTTATGCAGTGAAACATCTTGTAGTAACATCGGTAAAACATTACGTAGGAAATCAGCATACATTGCACCATTTAGATTGCCATCGATAAAATGGGGACCAATTATCCTTCCTCCCACAATGATTCACTATACATTAACCCGCCAAGGTCGCTGATGTTCCACTTGTCGCAGCCATCGTGGATTTTCCGTTGCCCAATTGTGCATATTAGGCCGGTTTACGTTAACGCTGTTGGTGAACGACGCTTCTTCGCTAAATAGAACGCGTGCATAAAATCTGTCATCGTCCCGTAATTTCTCTTGTGCCCAGTAGCAGAACTGCACACGACGTTCAATGTCGACGCCACGCAATTCCTGGTGCATAGAAATATGGTACGGGTGCAATCAAAGAGTAATTAAAAGGCTGTCTCTTAATGAGAGACCACGCCCCATTGTTTTTCCTTTTATCGAATTCTCGATTGTAAAACAGACAAGAGATGTTCGAAATTAACATACGACGTCTTCAAAGTTTTTAATCTAAGTGAAGTCCTGTGATTTTAGATAACTGAATAGTGTTTCCTCTAACATATTTTTCCTTTTCTTATTTTTGTGTTTCGTCTTGATTTTCACTCATTAGCAATAAAGCAACATCAGTGGCGACTGCTCTGGTTTTGAAGAATAACTGCAATTCTGTAAGAAGTACTTGTGGCGAGTTCCGGAAATAAACTTACCACAATGACTTGGAGAAGTAAACTTGAGCAAGTTTTTGTTCTAATGTAAACACCTCAGCAAGTGTTTACAGAAGTTGTTTGTTAGTGAACGCAAGCGTTTTGTAATACGTCGCAGCTAGGGCACCTCGACGCTGGCAGCGCGTGGAGACAAATGAATATCTTTCAATTAGTGCCTATCTTACCCGCTTCCGTCAGCACTAGCGAAATTGTCAAGTTATCGTGGCCAAATGATACCCTCCCTACTGGTGCTCACCACACGCCACGACACCCTCAATGATGTGGTCTTGGATGCCACTTCATTTCGTAGCAGGTGTTATTCGCGGCACCCTTACAGTAATGCGGCACTTCAACGATATTATACCTGCAGGTTTGTTTCCCTTCATGACAAGCCACCCTGGGCTTACATTTCAGCAAGATAATGCCCATCTGCACTCGGCGAGAATTACTACTGCTGGTCTTCTTTCTTGCCGAACTCTACCTTGGCCAGCAAGGCCACAGGATCTCTCCCCAGTTCCTATCGTTTGAAGCATTTAGGGCGGGGCCTTCCAACTATTTCTGGCTGTTGTTGACCTAACGCGCCAATTGGACAGAATCTGGAACGATATCCCTAAGGAGGTCACCCAATAACTCTATTTGTCACTTCCTATTTGTCAAAATGGATCTGAGCACTATGCGACTTGACTTCTGAGGTCGCCTAGGACTTATAACTAATTCAACCTAACTAACCTAAGGACATCACACATATCTATGCCCGAGGCAGGATTTGAACCTGCAACCGTAGCGGTCACACGGCTCCAGACTGTAGCACCTAGAACCGCATGGCCACTCCGGCCGGCCCTATTTGTCACTTCCAACACGAAAAACTGTTTCCATAATGAGCAGAGGTAGGCCAACGCGTTTTACTTGTGTGTACCGGGTGATCAAAACGTCAGTATAAATTTGAAAACTTAATAAACCACGGAATAATGTAGATAGAGTGGTAAAAATTGACACATATCCTTGGAATGACATGGGGTTTTATTAGAACCAAAAAGACACTCCATATTGCTAGACGCGTGAAAGATCTTTTGCGCGCGTCGTTTGGTGATGATCGTGTGCCCAGCCGCCACATTCGTCATGCTTGGCCTCCCATGTCCCCAGAGCTAACTAAGTCCGTGCGATTATTGGCTTTGGGGTTACCTGAAGTCGCAAGTGTATCGTGATCGACCGACATCTCTAGCGATGCTGAAAAACAACATCCGACGCCAATGCCTCACCACAACTACGGACATGCTCTACAGTGCTGTTCACAACATTATTCCTCGACTACAGCTATATTGAGCATTTCCTGTAAAGATCATCGTCTTTGCTTTGTCTTACTTTGCTATGCTAATTATTGCTATTCTGATCAGATGAAGGGCCATCTGTCCGACATTTTTTGAACGTTTGGATTTTTTCGGTTCTAATAAAACCCCATGTAATTCCAAGCATGTGTGTCAATTTGTACCTCTCTATCTACATTATTCCGTTGTTTGACTTTTTGATCACCCGGTACACCTACAAGATGTGTGGTTTCCGTCCCATTCAGATAATTCCTCGTGGCGCGATTTTTTTGTTCTGTTTTACAGTGATTTTTCCCACGTTGTAAATGGAAACAATGGACAGAAGGGAGGAACACACTTTGACAGTCATACACCAAATAGTTGCATGGAAATATGGAAATTTGTGGTAAGTTCCTATGAGACCAAACTGCTGAGGTCATTGGTCCCTAGGCTTACCGACCACTTGATCTACCTTAAATTAAGTTACGCTAAAGACAACACTGACACCCATGCCCGACGGAGAACTCTAACCTCCGACGAGAGGAGCCGCACGAACCGTGGCAAGGCGCCTCAGACCGCGCGGCTACCCCGTGCAGCTGTTTCGTGATTTCAGTACAAATGTTTTGATGCACAAATCACTGAAGTGGCATGAAATAGAAAAAACTGTGGTCGTTAAACCCAGACGGGGTGTGGATGCTATTCGATAATTCCTTTTGCTTTGTTGTTATCAAAGATATTGCATCCACTTGGAAGAAATGATCTTCGTACATCCATATTAAAATTGGATGATGGTGGTACACCAGCTGGTAAAATTGTTATTAAAAATGAGCTCCTCCAGCTGTACTTAATATAATGGAATATCAGGTTAATACAATAATGATGTTACTTTCTTTTCGCTATCGCTGCGCCAACGAATTAACTTAGTTATTGTGCTGAAAGTTGTTGGATTTGAGAGGTAGGAAAGTGTATTGTTGGATGTTGAGAAGTTCATTAAATTTAAAATCTGCCTTGAGCACGTTTCACAATATACAAGTAAGTTCGTTTTACGAGCCGGTTAAGGGCATATCAGCAACGTTAAGATAGACGGAACAACAGATGCTGTGCGACAAAATTTAAGAAGGAGGATGAAAGTTCTATGGGAACAGCTATCGATCTTAAACATTTTTGTTCAACATTGGTGGCGGATACTGAGTATTTTGCGATAAGGCAACAATGGTCACGACTTAAACAAATATGTCAAATTCACAACTTTTAGTATGGATTTTATTTCCTGAAACTGAGATACATCGCAAAGATGTGTTCTGTAGCTACTAGTTTCGAAGCTACGTCAACGCCATCTTCAGGCTCGTACACTTTGGTGATATCAATTGTGTGTGGCTGAGTACTAGAAGTCCACGATGAGACCAATGCGTGCTCTACAAGGATGATGGGCAGTACAGCTGGAGGAGTTTCAGTTTTAATAAAAATATAAAAGAAACGAAGTTAGAGATTAAGTGGCTCACGTTGTTCTATTTTCATGTGTTTGACGACACAAACATATGATTATTTCACATTTCGGTAACCGATTATGAACAGCCAGTTGTCATCTTCAGACAAAAGACGTTCGTTGCCAGTCACCTCTGGCAGGTCGTGATAGAGTACGGCTTTCTGAAATGCTCATGCTGTTGCCTTCGACTTAGGCAGCATAGCGTAATCGGGAGATTGCGAGAATATTGAACAACTGCACACTGATGAGCAACACGTTATGTCCACTACACAGGAAATGTATTGGCAACTGCAGACATGAAATACCATCGGCTGTATAGTGGAATGAGGACAATGAAAATTTTTGCCCCACTGAGACTAGAACCCATACTTCCACGCTTCTGCTATCGAGGTGCAAATCACAGCGACCTCCATATATCGTCTTACATGTGTCACGGCCTGCACTAGAATGTTAGTACAAAAAAAAAAAGGTTCAAATGGCTCTGAGCACTACGGGACTTAACATCTATGGTCATCAGTCCCCTAGAACTTAGAACTACTTAAACCTAACTAACCTAAGGATATCACAAACATCCTTGCCCGAGGCAGGATTAGAACCTGCGACCGTAGCAGTCACGCGGTTCCAGACTGAAGCGCCTTGAACCGAACGGCTACACCGGCGGGCTATGTTGGTACACTCTTGTCCAGGAAGGATGTATTTATTGAGAGTCGAGGGCCTGGTAATGGCGAATAAATACCAAATTAGAGTGCCTGTGTTATTAAAACGTACATTTATGTATGTACGATGGAGCAGTGCGTCGTACTTCGGAATAACACAGACACTACTGTTTCGTATTATGACTACAGCTCACCGCAACTCAGCAAGTGGCTTTACGGGCACGTGACGCAGTAAGGCAATTACGTAAGTGAAGCAGAGGCGAATGACGAATCGTTCTAAACATGATATGGGCAGGAAATGGGGAAATCCACTGACTTAAGAGACTTTGACAATGGACAGATTTTTATGCCGAACGAGCGCCAGGAAACGGCGAAAATGTAGCACAATGTCTGCTAATGCACGACAGACTCTGACTTCAGTCCTCCGTAAGGGTTTCTCAACTATAATAATGTGTTGCGACGTCCGCCTCTCTAGAGTAATAGCCACTGATTAGCTTTGTCCACTAAAACCCAAGGGTTCTCTTTCTACCACACATCACTTTGAACTCAGATTAACTCGTGGGCTCGAAGATCGTCTTAGAAACACCCTATTGATCGCGGTCATATACAGTTATGGAATGATCGATAGCTCGCTACAGAACATACCTTATCTCAGGTTGTGAAACAAAATCCATACTCAAAGTTGTGAATTTGACATACTTGAAAATGGATTACTTATTTAAGTCTTCTTACCGAATGAAGCGTTCGTGACCATTGTTGCCTTATCGCAAAATAGCACCCGCAACCAATGTTGAACAAAAAGGTTTAAGATCTATAGCTGTTCCCATAAAACTTTCATTCCTCTTCGGAAATTTTCTAGCACTTTATCTTGCCCTTACACCCATCTTGAAACGAACTTCTTTCGTGACTTCCGCATTACTGCAGCTTAGGTTTTGTAGGTATTGCAGACTGTTCTTCGGTCGTTGTACTTCAACTCCGAACTTGTGAGAACGGTGAACATTTTCTTTTCTTCTCGATATTACCGAAGACGTTCTCTAAGCTCGAAAATACTAGAAATGTGTTTCGAATTTCCCTTCCGTCCTCTTCCCTAGCCAAGTGTGACGTGAGAATAACTTCTTGGATATCTTTTTCTTCCATGAAACTGAAATGATTGCCGTCCAATACATCTTCAGTTTTTCTTCTTACTTTTCTGTATGCTGGTGTGATCAGTAGACTTGTCAGAGCAGGGGTAGTAATAAAGACTTAAACATCATTTAGAAATTTAAGAAACTCATAACTGATTTTTGTTTATTTACAGGTACACGTCTACGTCCCTGATATACATGAAAATCCCTCATAATACTACTGTCGTACACCGCTAGAGGAGCCAAACAAGATTGTGCCGCACATTCATAAAATGGAGTATACTGTGGAACTTTTTTGTTTGAAGCGGGCAAAGCTGCAACAACGCATGCTGAGTTTTTGGAAGTGTATAACAATTGCGTATTATGTCTCCATGCTCGTCGTCAAATATGGGGTGTCTATGAAAGCTGCTTACTCGTATCCCTAGACAACGATCAAAACAAATCGTATTAATGAGCCTTATTTAAAAAATGAAAACAGACAATAGTTAACTTGGCAATTCCACAGATATGTCGCAAGCAAATGACGTAGTAAGTAATCAAGCTTGTTCAGTATAAACAATTCCAATTCTGTGCTACGCGCAGTTGTGAAGCGGTGGAAATAAAGTTGACGCTGCTGTAAAAGTCGCTAGTCCTGAAGCTGCTGTTCAAATGGGGCGTCTCCAGTCGGGTGCGGTGCTTATGTCCTCTTCACCTTGTCCTGGGGAGGGGGGGCAGTCTGGTCAGTGTGCGATTGGCTGATGCCTTCTCACAGACTCTTGCCTGTTGTTCACGACTGGCGTGCCGGAGCTTGACTTTACGTCGTAACACCGTGCACCATTACTGGTGCAGTGAGTAGATGGCGCCAATGCTTCCAGTGTGGTCAGACAAGTCTGAATTGCGAAGGATGAAGTGGCAGAGCATCTCTCTGTGAACAGAATCGAAAGAGACTGCTGCTCAAGGACTGGCTACCGCAATCGAGGCGATGGCGAAAAAAAGTTCAAATCAGTTTTGTACATCTTGCACGACATTTTGAACAAGTAAACGGTCGTTGCCCGCTGGGCTCCGAGACACTAACACTGACACACACACACACACACACACACACACACACATACACACACACCCATACATTCAAGAAGCCGACCGAAGCAACGAAGCATCGAAGCTGTTGCAGGTGTGTGACATCATTCCAGATGACTTCCATAACAAGCTGTTCATCGTGTACGAGTGCTGGATGAAGATGATGATTTTTGTATCCCGCCTGGAACGCGGTGCTTGGGGTGGATCAGGAAAAGGTAAAACACATCGGTACTGCTGTATGAATCTAAATCCCCTTCACTGAAGCAATAAGAATACGTAAGTTGCAAGGGGGTGCGAGGTAGAAGCGAAGTGTCCTGGCTGGCTGCACCTGACGAAACTGGCTGCATTTGTAGCGGAGCTCGTAGCGCTGCACAGCACCAGCTACTATGTGGCATCATTACCATCGGTACCACAATGATGATGATGTCTAGTGTGTAGGGCGCTTAACTGCGAGATTATCAGTGCCCCGTACAAGTTCCCAAACTTTGTTCAGTCCAATATAGCCACTTTTCGTGAATGATGACGAAATGATGATGACAGCACAAACACCCAGTCATCTCGAGGCACGTGAAAATCCCTGACCCCACTGGGATTCGAACCCGGGACCCCGTGTTCGGGAAGAGAGAACGCGACCGCGAGACCACAAGCTGCGGACACAAGTGCTGGGGAAACTGCTGTGACCCTCAGGCAAAGAAGTAAAGCCAGCAGAGAGAACACGTGGAATCACCACTGTGGGGAAAGGGACTGACGCAACTACCATCAGGCTGGAGGATGATTAGTGGTTGTCGGGGCTGCCGTGTTGTGTTGCCAGTATCCACTTTAAGAGGGATAAAACCTTGGGGAAACCTTCCAGCGACGCTTCATTCTGACAGCTTCCAGTAACCTCGCTAGAAGATCTCGGTATGATCCTCCTGTAAGGGCTCGACCATTACGAGCACAACACAAAAAACGGTGCACCATGAAGGAATTACCAAAATGGGACGGAAATCGGTACATATGGTGTAGATGTAGAGGCAAACGAATGATCCGATCTTCAGAAAAACTGGATGACTTATTGAAGCGAAAGAGCTTCACAAATTGAGCAAGTCAATAAAGCGTTGGTTCACCTTTATCCCTCATGCTTGCCACTGGAAGAGTAATCGGAACGCCTCCTGGGGAGTACCGTTCCAATCACTCTTCAGTGCGCGTGCTGGTTCGTCAAAATCCCGCCCTAGTTGGAGGGTCCTGCCGTAACGCTCCAAAGGTTCTCAGTTGGGAAGAGATCCGGTGAATTTGCCTGCCAAATGAGCGCTTGGGTAGCAGTACATACTCTCGCCCTTCGCGGACGGGCATTATCTTGCTGGAATGAAAGCCGAGCGGGCTTATCATGAAGGACGAAGAAAACGGCTAGTAGAATGCCGTCGACGTACCGCTGTGCAGTGTGAGTGTCGCGGATGACAACGACAGGACTAACGCTATGAAATAAAAATGAAATGAAATCCCACCCGAGCACTTCACTCCTGCTTCATGGGCCGTATGTGGAATGAAAGTCGGTTTACTACCCCACCACTGTCCAGTAGGTCTCCACGGACATCCGCTCTTGTCATCGGAGCTCAGTTCGATGCGGGACTCGTCACTGAAGACAATTGCCCCTGACAACCATTAGTCATGGTCTGGGTGCAATTTTGTTTCATAGCAGGACCCCTTTGGCTGTCATCCGTGCGCCATTACAGCACAGAGGTTCGTCGACGATATTGTAATCCCCGTTTTGGTGCTCTTCAGGGCAATCTATCATCGGCTCAATTTTCAGCAGGGTGAAGGTCATCTGCACTCAGTGCGCTTTTGTATTACCTTTCTTCGCTCTTGCCAAACTGTACCTCGGCCAGTAAGGTCGGCGTATTTCTTCCTAGTTTAGGCGCATTACCGGTAGGGCTCTCCAACCAGCTTGGAATTTTGACTTTCTAATGTGCTAATTTCGGGCTATTTACCACGACATTCCTCAGTGTGGCGTCTGACAATCAAAATTAAGTCGAATAACTGTCTGCGCAACGGCCAGACGTGGACCAACGCATTACTGACTTGCTCAGTTTCTGAAGCTCATTCTCTTGAATAAATCATTCATTTCTTCTGAACATCGAATCGTTCGTTTGTCTCTACATGTACATCACATCTACCGACATTCGTACCATTTGGAAAATTTGATCATGGTGCATTGTTTTCTGTGTTGAGAGTGTATTATGCTCATAATGGATACTACCGATACCTCCTCACGAGGTTATGGGACGCTGTCAAGATAAAGCGTCACTGGAAGCTTTGCAACGTTTTCATTTTCTTTTTCTCTTTTTTGTTTAAATACAGTGTCGCTTGAGGTCCAGCGGTCTTTGTGTGGCGTCTTTAGTCCGGGTTCGAAACCAATCACTGCTTAGATTCTGAACACAAATCATCAGCAATAGCTGCAAAAGCTTTCTGGTGTAAGTAGCTATAATGAGCTACACTCTTTCTACCAACGGCCCATCAAAGGAGTTTCTAAGGTGGGCAGAGGTTCTAATGGTTATTTCCCTCTTCTCAGTCCCCACTCGGAGATCCGAATGAGTATATTTTGCCAATGGAGAGATCTTTCTTACCCTTGACGATGGAAACTACTCCTAAAAATCGGAAGACTCAGTAATGATCAACGGCGTGGACATATAGAAGTGGATTGGAACCACTCTTTTAAATATGCATACGTCGTATCCACAGGACACGTGCCATGTAAATGAAAAGTGTTACGATGACATGTTCATTGACAAAATATTCTGGATTGGTTCCCCATTCGGATCTACGAGAGGGGACTGAGAAGAGGGAGGTGATTACTAGAAAGAAATGGAATAACTAACGAGTTGGAGCACGGAATGTCAGAGGGAACAGAAAATGGGGAGGTGACCACTAGAAAGAAATGGAAAAACTAACGAAACGATAACATTCTACGAGTTGGCGCATGCAATGTCAGAAATTTGAAGGTTTTACGAAACCTAGAAAACCTAAAAAGCGAGCTGCAAAGGCTCAATCTAGATACAGTTGGGATCACGGGAGTGAAATGGAGAGAAGGTAAGCATTTCTGTTCAGACAAATATAATGGGGTATCAACCAGAAGAAAATGGTATAGCGGAATCGTTATGAATAGGAATGTTGGGTAGAGATTTACTGTGAATGGATGTGTGATAAAGTGTATATTGTGGTATATCATGTTACATGATTTCAGTCATAATTTTGGTGATGAAAAGAGTTCTAAACACGTAAACAAATACTTTTAACAAGTCAAGTGTTGAAATGTCGTTATTAGTAACCTAATAAATTTGTGGGATAAGATGTGATAAATATTCTTCAGCAGTGTCACGATAATGTGTTCTAGGAAATGTGATAATTTATTACCTGTTTCATACATTTTCGACACTAAGCCCAAATAATATTTTAGTTTCTATACATCCCACAGATTGAAGCATAATTCTTTATTGCAGGAAAATATACAGTATCTCATTCGTCATGGCCGATTAGCCATTGGATTACTGCACGTATGCTCGAAATATCGAAAATTAGTTAATATCACTTGGATAGAACATTATTAAAATTTTATGAAATCAGTAATATATTTCGTTTGTGGAGCTTCAAGCGGACTGAAATTTGGAAATTTAAATCGTTTCCCTGAATTACCTTTGTTATGGCGCACCTGCATTCGAATACTATCCGATCTGTCATTGCAAACATATTGACATTAATTTGTCACTGTGTACCCGAGTAATGTAGTCTGCTATTGCCTGTGTAATGACGATGGCCATAAACACAATTAACAGCATGTTTCCGGTAAGCAAACAGACCATTTACATACAGAGATTTGTTTTTGAGAATTACACAACAGACTGTAAACAGAACGGTCGTAACCTAGTACGGACGTTAATCTTGTAGTAGTTGAAATGTAAAATTAACTTCTTGCAAATGATTTGCTGTTACATCACTCTCCGACTCTTTATTTGTGCAGTTTTACTATGTGTGACACAATTAACGATCTCACCAAGTGTGAGATTCGTAATCTGATACTTTTTCTGAATGCAGTAATTGACCACCCCACTGAAATTTACAGGAAGGTAACCAAAGGTTAGGGAAATGTGATGAGGTCTGTTCGAAAAATTTTACTTTCTGATTAATAACATACGAACGAATATTCACGATGATGAACGATCAGGCCGATCTTCTGTTTTGACTGACGAACTCAGATCAATGATCCAGCAAACAATTCAACAGCATAGTTGTTTTACTATTTAGCTTTGCTGAAACTACACTGTTCGTTCCTCATGAATCTGTTGTGATTTGGGCTATAGCAAAGTGCTTGGCAGTTGCGTTCCTCAACTTTCTAAGAACGATCACAAAAAACTATGAATGGGAGTTGCACCGATTTTTCTTCTTTAGTACAAGGGTGGCCAGAAGTTTTTGAATCCCATTATGTGACGAGACCTGGGTTTCACATAAAGGATGAAATACGAAACGTTAGTCAGTGGAATTGCACCGTTCACTGTGCCGAACAAAACGAAAGAAAAATGCTTCGTCCTCATGGACTT
This sequence comes from Schistocerca gregaria, assembly GCF_023897955.1. NCBI lineage: Eukaryota > Metazoa > Arthropoda > Insecta > Orthoptera > Acrididae > Schistocerca > Schistocerca gregaria. The sequence continues at coordinate 136,369,517 of NC_064928.1, forward strand.
TTGGTCCTAAAGGAGAAACAATAAATGTGGTGGCCTACTGACAGGATCCTTCACAGACTCACCATCATCTTGAAAAATTTCTAGCGTTAAGCTGTTTTTATTTTGGAACAAAGACTCGCCTCATAGTCTTGTTGTCCCACCCTCCTCCTATGTTCGCTTTGGCCGAGTACTCGTCTTTTTTTTCTGTGTAGTCTTCCACACCCTTCAGTCATCCATTTTATGTATGTTTCTTTGGAATCGTCTTGTTTTCCACTCTCTTCAAGTACTGATGCCATCTTCGCCTTTATGTTTCTATCTCGCTTCATAACATACCTGTCATGTGCTAACATACTTTTTCTTCATTACCCATATCCCAGATGCATAGGTCAGTTGCCCAATTCAGAACAAACGACGTGGAATGTTTTCCAGAGGGATTGTACACGACACGCTCTACTGTGCTGATCGAATATTTGCTTCTGCAGTTTGTGTGCCAAGTGTTTCAACATCCGCGTTATAAACAGATTTGAAACCGTAATTTTTTTCTCAAAGTGAAGGAATTTTCGGGCGGAAATCTCTATTGGAATGACAGCGTACTGAAAGAGAAGTTCATTTCCTCGCCCCACTAGGTGGTCTCTGACGGCACAGAAGGCGTCGAAAAGCGCATAGAGCACCACGAAAAATTCTCCGTGGAGAAAATGTCATCTACAGCTAACTCTTTGCTTTCCACATTTTGGGTGGTGGTAGTATGGACCAAAACAAGAAAAAAACGTCGATACTACATTCATCAAAAATATGGGAACCAAATAGGCAGTAGCAGAAATGCTGTGTTCCACAGTGTCGAAGATGAGCGTTTTAGGGCCCGTTTTTTCTGGGCTTTTTCATTGTTTTCGTCCATATTACCAATGCCGGAAGTTGCCTGTCCTAGAATCATAGCCTACAACATTAGAACCGGCACATAAATTCAACTATCAAAGGAGTCAGAATCATTATGGCATTATCGATCACGGTCCCTTACCTCAAACTGATATATTTAGCCTTCTTCGACATCCATGAAAGTTTGTAACATCATCGCGGAATTATATTGTATAACATGCCATTACGTTGTAACTTTTTACACAGTTTCTGTTGGTTAAAATACTTTTACATGAAGCCTAAGCCAAATCTAACGTGTCCACTCTAGTGTCGTTCCTGTTTCTTAACTGTTAATTGTTAATTTTTAAATCTTTATTCCCGCGACGGTTTTTCAGATTTGGATTTTTTTGAATCTAACGAAATATAAATTGGACAATCTGCGCCATGTAAACCTTAAGACCAGACCACTGAAATTCTCCAGTATATATCCTGAACTAGAATTCAGATATATCTTCTACTTTCAAGATTTATTCTGCAACACATATACATAATCTGCTCTTTGTTACTTTCGAGATGTTGGTGAGCTTCGGTTCAGTGCGTCGATCTTTTATTGATGCTGATACGTAGTATATGATTGAAGCAAATAATTCCTTTCAAGTTATCACTCATTATTACCAATTTCCTTTACGACACCAACTTTTATCATTGATCGCATTGCATTATTTCGCCAGGTTCATCATGTTCTTACAATTACACGTGTTCGATAACGTTTTTATCCAGTAGTCATTCTGATTTTGCGTCTTCCGTGTTCTTTCTGAAATTGTTAATTGTATCAGTATTTGTGCAGCACTCCCACATCATTCGACATCGTTACCGCAAAATCCACCACACATACATTCTTGGTGTTGTGACACTACAGACCCTGCTCCGGAGTTTCCTGACAAACTGCTTTAGCGTCCTTACGTTGCACGACAGAGATTGCATCACAGGGTTTCACGTCATTTGCCAACGACTGCAATATATTTCAAACAATTTCCTTTAGTAACCGGCGCTTTTTCGTAACAAACTCCTACATTAACCTGGAGTTGAGCAGAGGGTGAATGTAATTATACGGTTACTTGAAAAACATTAATTATTTTTCAATTACTAAAGCGGAAGATTTCCGTAGTTATGGTCACATTGGCAACATTGCACTAAATTCAATTTAACTTGATACAGGTCCCGCCAACTCTGCGTACATTCACTGATGAGCAAAACGTCAGCACGAAAGTAACTTTCGTACGGTTTGGCACTTCAAATTAACATTACAAAACTTCGACCTTACAATGGAAGAACTGCTACAGCATAGTACAGAACGTAACTGATAGAAATACGCAATGGGATGAACAGAAATGAGATTGTGATTCAAAGATAATAATTACACTGTAGTCACTGCTATGTATTGTGTCCAGGCATGGTTTCTAATATTACGTGTTAACAGCACTGACAGCAACGTACGCTCTCCAATCTGCTCCCATACTGGCCATCAGGTTGTTACACTATGTGATCAGAACTATCTGGACACCTCCAAAAATATACGTTTTTCATATCAGGTGCTAAGTGCTGCTACCTACTGCCAGGCACTCCGTATCAGCGACCTCATTAGTTATTAGACATCGTGGGAGAGCAGAATGGGGCGCTCACGGACTTCGGACGTGGTCAGGTGATTGGGTGTCATTTCTGTCATACGCCTGTACGCGAGATTTCCACACTCCTAAACGCCCATATGTCCACTGTTTCCGATGTGATAGTGAAGTGGAAACATGAAGGGACACGTACAGCACAAAAGCGTACAGGCCGACCCCGTCTGTTGGCTGACAGAGACCGCCGACAGTTGAAGAGGGTCGTAATGTGTACTATGCAGATATGTATCCAGACCGTCACATAGGAATTCCAACATGCATCAGGATCCACTGCAAGTACTAAGACACTTATGCGGGAGGTGAGAAAAGTTGGATTGCATGGTCGAGCGGCTGGTCATAAGCCACTCATCACGACGGTAAATGCCAAACGACGATTCGCTTGAGGTAAGGAGCGTGAACACTGGAAGATTAACAGTGGAAAAACGTTGAATGGGGTGGCGAATGACGGTACACAACATGGCGATCCGATGAAAGTGTGTGGGTATGGCGAATGGCCGGTGAATATCATCTGCCAGCGTGTGTAGTGCCAACAGTAAAATTATGATGCGGTTGTGTAATGATGTGGTCGTGTTTTTCAATGAGGGGTCTTACACCCCATGTCATTTTACGTGGCATTATCACGGAACAAGCCTCCGTCGATGTCTTAAGCGCCTTCTTGCTTCCCACTTTTGAAGAGCAATTCGGGAATGGCGAATGCATCTCTCAACACAATCGAGCACCTGTTCATAATTCACTGCCTGTGGCGGAGTGGTTACATGACAACAGCATCCTTGCAATGGACTGGCCTGCACAGAGTCCTGACCTGAATCCTATAGAACACCTTTTTGATGTTTTGGGACGCCAAGTTAGTGCCAGGCCTCAACGACCGACATCGGCACCTCTCCTCAGTGCAGCACTCCGTGAAGAATGGGCTGCCATTCCCCAAGAAACCTTCCACCACCTGATTGAAAGTATTCTTGCGTGAGTGGAAGCTGTCATCAAGGCTGAGGATGGATCAACACCATACTGAATTCCAGCATTACCGAAGGAGGGATCCACGAACTTGTAAATCGTTTCAGCCAGGTGTCCGGATACTTTTGAACTTATATTGATTTGTGATAGGGCGTTCCATTCGTAAGTGGTTTTTGGTACACGTGGATGTGATGCAATACGTCTCTCCAATGCATCCCAGACGAGCTCGAACTGGCTCAAGCTAGCGAAACGGGTCGGCCACTCCATTCGCCCAATATCCTGTCGCTCCACCTGCAATGTTAGACACGGTCACGCATTGTCATCCGTAAAACTGAAGTTAGGGTCAAATGGTGTCCAGAAAACCTGGCCGTCTCTAAACAACCGTATATAAGTTTCAGAATAGGACTCACAGATCCAACCGGTTGCAAGTATCCGTTTGGTACATTGACTTAGGTTTCGACACCTCTAAGCATTTCTTCATCAGAACGCAATTATAAGAAACAATATGAATTAATAGATACAGAACTAAGCTTGGTACAGTTATTGACAAGGATGACAGTCGTCATAGCATACAGATGTTGAACGGAAAAAAATGTTCAAATTTGTGTGTAATCTTATGGGACTTAACTGTTAAGGTCATCAGTCCCTAAGCTTACACACTAATTAACCTAAATTATGCTAAGGACAAACACACACACACACATGCCCGAGGGAGGACTCGAACCTCCGACGGGACCAGCCGCACAGTCCATGACTCCAGCGCCTTAGACCGGTCGGCTTATCCTGCGCGGCGTTGAACGGAGTCCACTGAGGTACACATGTATGTGGCACCCGCATACGATAATAATATTAATGTAAACTAAAATGAAACTGTTATATGGTAAAATATGTATGTCTCTAATTGGCTCTACAAAGCGGATAGCTGACTGTGTACTACCGCAGAACCAACGATACTGCTTCCGGTCTGAGATTGTAGTGTTGGAGTAAGAGAGCACTTGGCGCACAGTTGTAGGTAGCTATCCGTCGGTTGGCTCTTAATCTGGAGGTAGGGACCAAACAGAGAGGTCATCGGTCCCATCGGATTAGGGAAGGATGGTGAAGGAAATCGTCAATGCCCTTTCAAAAGAACCACTCCGGCGTTTGCCTAAAGCGATTTAGGCAAATCACGAAAAACCTCAATCTGGATGGCAGAACGCAGGATTGAAATGTTGTCCTCTCGAATGCGAGTCCAGTGTGCTAACCACTGTTCCACCTCGCTCGGTAGGTAGCTGTCTGTGAGTAAAAGAGGATGGTGCAGGCGGTTTTGGTGGTATGCTCTATGAAGCCACCCAGTGTTAGGTTACTGTACGAATTACGAGAACATGAAAGCAGACGTCTTCATGCAAGGAAGGTAAAGATGTTAAATAATTATGACTTTCGTTTTGCCAGCGCGTTATTACTGATGAGTTAGCTGATAATTTGTAATTGTTGAGTAACTCCAGAATGTACGTAAACTGATTGATAAAAAGGCTAGTTGGACATTTCCCTTTTGAAATCCTTCTATTATTTGTTAACAGAGCTTTAAGTAATTTGATGATTTGCGTTTATGCTGGATTAGAGGTTAGATAATACTTGCTGTAAAAATCTCATTGTTTATGGATCAGCTGGTAAATATATATTCTTTATTTGACCAATGTAACTTCAATTGTCATATGTTTTTTTAAAACCCAAACTTAACTTGCAATATAATTACCCTAAAAACGCCAGTGTTAGTAACTCACCCTAATCAGTACCGCCTCCCTTTCTGGGTCATATATTTTTCAAAGAAGTTGGATTTTCTTAAATGTTCTCCTCTGTCATCCAAGAGAATTTCATGTGCATTTCAAGTATTACGGCCAGCATTGTACGCTGCTGAGCGTGTAGGACCTTAGCTAGCAGTCATATAATTTTTATGTGCGTAGGGACCAAAGTTATAAGTTTTGAACAGAGCCAGAAGATTCAGTGCCCATGGGGCTGAATCTATTTTGCAATGACTGCGTTTCTTTATTGGTACTGGGAGTTACATTGCCTAAATAGTTCGTATAAAGTCTTGCTAACAATAACACAGAGTAAGCACACCATCTGGAGTTACAACACGCTACACAATAATTCGAGTATTGAGTTCATTCCACAGTTCAGACATTCATTCAACGTAATCGTAAAGTTTTCTTTTTAGAAACACGTTACAACGATACCCCATGAAATTACACTGAGTGAAAGCGGTGGTTAAATTTTCGAGCCGATATGCTCAGATCAAAAATTAAAATTAAACACGTTCAAGCCTTTGGCACGTATGCCTAGCTAGAAACAACATCGGACTGATCGACCTACTGCCTTACATGGCTGCTTTGAAAACAACAAAGTGATGTGCCCGGTGGAGACATTGTGACGGAAATAATACGAATCCGTACATGTATATGTCTAAAGCTACCTTCACGTAGATATTTTTTGGATTGTGCAGCTGTTTGTACAAATATTCTTTAATACCTTGTGTTTTACGTAATGTTAATTTCTTTATGGGCTAATGGATGGCTCTTTTATAATTCTTCCTCTTATCTTTTTTGTATTTTCAAAACCACATTAAGCTCTCTTCCTTTCTATTTTGCTTTTATAATTAACTGTTGTTCAGTTCAGTGATTTGTCCTTTCTCGCAACGTAATTTTACGTAAGTAACCTTTGTATACCATTACAATTGTCATCTCGGTCAATAATTTGTCAAACCTCATTTTCTGTTTATTATTATGTAGAAAGTATGTAAATTAGAGACTGTCGTCCATGGAACGTTTTTAAAAAAAAAATTGACAATGGACGAACTTCCGACATAATTCCCTACTCCTAAAAGTGAAAAGTTAACAAGATACAGTTTACAGATTCAGCTAGACGTGACATAAATTATCATACTGAAGGCCCAGAGAACCAAAATAAAGTCACAGTTCTTGAATCAATAATCGTACAAAATTCATCTGCTGCAAGGAATGGAGGTTGCTTGAATCAATAAGGCAGACGTATATAAATGTTTCTGCGCCTTCTTTTTCCTAGCCACTGTCCCGGGATGGACATACTATAATGTATTTGGAAACGGAAGAGTCCAGCTTGCGTCTAGTGTTATCCAAGTGAAAGTATGGGAACGCTTTACGAAATGTTTACGAATCGTGTAAGTGAGGCGGGATGTAAGTACCGGAGGATATGCACGTTTCAAATAAGGGATTTTGCCACAGCTTTCAACTAAAGCAAAGAAAAGGTTTGATCTCTGCTGTAGAGGACATTCTTGCATACAAAGAACACCTTTTAACTTCCGAGAACTTCACATCGCCTGTTATTTGATAGACATTTTTCTGTTACTGAGTAGCGTTTTAAGACAAGACGGTTTTTTTGTTTGTCATCTGGCTGTTTTCATACGACCCGCCACGTACTTGCATCCTTAGTGTTCAATTATTTGTTCACATTTTCTAATTTCTCTTTTCCACATTTTCGCCCTCTACTTTCCCTCTCTACTAGTAAGGAAGCTATTGCATACTGTCCTATCCTATTCCTTTCCTCTACATTTATGCGGAAGAACTCATTCCGTATCTGTTCACCTTTTTTCGGCGTCCTTCATCATATCAGCTGCTTCGAGTGTCTTCATCGTTGGTTTTTCCAACAGACCCTAATTCACTCTCATTAAATGTTGGGCTCCAAACACATGTGCCAATGTTTGATAAGCAGTAGTCCTTCTTTGCTCAGGCATATGTTCTTTGCTTATGCTTTTCTGCTCCATATACCCTCCTTTCACGTCCGTCATGAGCTATTTTGATTTCAAGTCAGTAGAATTATTTAACTTCGCCTCCTATATAATCGACAAATTGGATGCTACGTTTGTCGCTAGCCCAGTTTCTAACCCCGTAAGTACCTCTCTCCCCATATTCTGCACTGAACAACCTGTCCGGCTATTCAGTAAGTCGCCTGATTCGTACTCACTGTTAAGGAGTACAGCAATGTCAGGGCAGAATTTAATTAATTATCTTTTCATAACCGGGATTCACAGTAATGTAAATTTTTTGAAAGACATCAAGTTTACGCCAGTGGCTGTTAAACTTTTTATTTCCACTATTGAAGTTTCGGCTTTTGGGCCATTATCAAGAGCAGACTTTATACACTTTGACACATTTATATGTAGTTGTTATTTGCTGTTATATACATTCGTAACGCTGCTAAGTAGTGCGTGTATACATTTCTATATACCGAATGTGGGTCTGGTTTGGCCCATCTTCTAATCGTAATGCCGCGCGGGGTAGCCGCATAGTCAGGGGCACCTTCTCACGGTCCGTGCGGGGCCCTTCGTCGAGGTTCGAGTCCTGCCTCGTACGTGTGTGTGTGTGTGTGTGTGTGTGTGTGTGTGTGTGTGTGTGTGTGTGTGTGTGTGTTTTGTCCATAACGGTAGTTCAAGTTAGATTAACTAGTGTGTAGGCTTAGGGACCGATGATCTCATCAGTTTGGTACCATAAGACTTTACCACAAACTTCCAAATAATCGTAATGTTGTGACATTTGGAGGACTGATCTATGCTTTATTAAGCTTAACGCTGTTGGAAGCCAGTAAGGACACTTCAAGACAGTTTACAAGAGGCAAATAGTAACGAGCATGCCAACTCTCAGCTGTCCCGTGGTAGGAGTTCCACTTCAGAGAATTTACTGGTAACTCTGTAGACCGTTTAGACGCTGTTACAAGGTGTCAGAGTAGAAAGTGGTCGCAAATAGGCACGTGAAGGAAGCACAATATTGGATGCTAGGAACAGCAATGTCATTGCGTTCAGACAGGTTAGAGTGAGATGGGAAATGAGTAAAATTGCTGGAAAACCGCTCCCCACTCACGAGAGCACACAGGGTGGGGCCAAGTGATGGGAAACGCTATTGCTACTATGCGTAGCAGGAGAGCAGTGACGTTTAGCCTCCAGACGAACGCTGTTGCTGCCAAAGGTTGTTAGTATAAAGGCCAGGATCACCCCTATCTACAGAGGACAGGAGGAGAAAGACCTGAAGGTGGTTGACCAGACGCACCCTAGAGGAGCCGCGCCTCAGATTGGAGGCCCGTAAAGTGCCGGTGGATTGGGCACAACAATACATTTGAGAGCCAGGTTTATTTTCTTCAGAGAGAGTCGCTGGGGAGCCAATTGAGAGTCGCTCGCCGCTAGATTCGTATAAGCCGGAGCTTAAGACTGCCTCTCTCACTTGGAATGCTGCTGCAAAGTTCTTACTTGGCAGTGCCACTGCTGATTGCTATATCTGTCAGCTCCCACTCCTGGGACTCATAGGCAGTCTCATTTTTGCCTTTTTAGTGCTCAGATTTATCCTGTAATGTAGTAGTTAGTCTGAAGGAAAGAAATATGTTAGTGATCGACGCAGACGAAATGAATTAAAATTTAAACTGCGGCCGGGACTAGAACCCGGGTCTTCTTGCTAGCCAGGCAGATATGCTAACCATTACACCACCACCGTACAATGGTCAGCATTGCTTCACGAACTACCTACGCTGAGTGCCCTCCCCAACCCAACTTCAACTCATTTTTCCCCTTACGTATTGTCGGGGAGGGCAATTAGCTTAGGTAGTTCGTACAGCAATATTCACCATCGTACTGCGGTGATGTAATGGTTAGCATTTCTGCGTATTAAGCAAGTACATCCGGGTTTCGAGTCCCGGCCGTAGCACAAATTTTAATTCATTTCGTCTGATTACATCATTATCGTAGATAATGAAAAGAGACTTAAATGTTTCAGGGAAACATTTAATTATAAGAAATAACTTAGTTTCAGACCACTCACTACCTTCAGTCGCCTACTGCGAGTATCCTACGAAGTTCCAAAATCCGCGCCTCTCATTTGAAGGTATTTCGTGCTGACGCAAGCAATCAACCTGCCAGCACTACAAGTTTGTCATTCTACATTTACTTCTGACTGTTCGGGCATTGCCCACTGTGTGTATGGTACTCACGACTCCAGATAGTACCGCACCTCAATCGGCAAGGACGTTCGAAACAGTCATTGCGCAGCAGCTGTATGGGTTAGCAGTACGAAATATGCCGGCGTCCGCAGCTGCTGTTCCACGGGAGTCACGTGTGTAGATAGCGATTGGTCGACGCCTCGTTATATACCGGATCACTGAGCTACGGCGGAACTTCTCTTCAGTGAGTCGAGCCGTGTGCAGTCTCCCAGTTACCGCCGAGTCCACAAGCTGCAGTGTTCATGCGAGGTCTCCGAGACTTGACTCCGTAGGCATCGTAGGCCAACAGTGGACGCTAAGCAGCCATCACTCAGAGGCACTGTGACAGAACCTAAATATTTTAGAGGACTTGTAGTAATTGTGCTAGACATTTCACAAGAAGGAGCATCATTTAAGATCAGAATTTCTTGATGTTTAATAAATATGGTTTTGTTACTAATTGTGCTAGTTATGGAAGTAGATCGTACGCGATACAGAGGCTATAGAGCGAAATTTGGGGCCAGACTCAGAATTTCTGAAAATAATGATGTAGCACGTTATCTTCCATCTAGGGTCTTTGACAACTGTAGAAGTAACTTTAAAAGTGCGATAGGGAAGCGTCTCGTGACCCTTCCTGTTCACTTTGTATATCAGTGACCTTGCGGAGAATACATTAATAGTAACCTCTAACTATTTGCAGTTACCAATAATGAAGTTATTGTTGTTGTGGTCATCAGTCCTCAGACTGGTTTGTTGCAGCTCTCCATGATACTCTATCCTGTGCAAGCTTCTTCATCTCCCAGTACTTACTTCAACCTACCTCCTTCTGAATCTGCTTAGTGTATTCATCTCTTGGTCTCCCTCTATGATTTTTGCCCTCCACATTGCCCTCCAATGCTCAATTTGTGATCCCTTGATGCCTCATAATATGTCCTACCGACCGTCCCTTCTTCTTGTCAAGTTGTGCCACAAACTCCTCTTCCCCCCAATTCTATTCAATACCTCCTCATTAGTTATATGATCTACCCATCTAATCTTCAGCATTCTTCTGTAGCACAACATTTCAAAAGCTTCTGTTCTCTTCTTGTCCAAACTATTTATCGTCCATGTTTCACTTCCATACATGGCTACACTCAATGCAAATACTTTCAGAAATGACTTCCTGACACTTAAATCTATATTCGATGTTAAAAAATTTTTCTTCTTCAGAAACGCTTTCCTTGCCATTGCCAGTCTACATTTTATATCCTCTCTACTTCGACCATCATCAGTTATTTTGCTCCCCAAATAGCGAAACTCCTTTACTACTTTAAGTGTCTCATTTCCTAATCTAATTCCCTCAGTATCACCCTACTTAATTCGACTACATTCCATTATACTCGTTTTGCTTTTGCTGATGTTCATCTTATATCCTCCTTTGAAGAGACTCTCCATTCCATTCAACTGCTCGTCCAGGTCCTTTGCTGTCTCTGATAGTGTTGTGGTTTGCACACCGTATTACTAAAGGAGGCCGAAATGCACGCGTCTCAGCTCACGCAGGCTGGTGTGTGGTCTGGAACATGACAAGGGAATTAGAATTGAGAAAAACGGACGTAGCTGGTGGAATACTTGACTTTAATCCATTAATGACGAACGTCGCTCTTGACATTACATGATTCACAGTATCAATAGTAACAGATAAAGGCGCCTTGCTAGGGCGTAGCAAATAACGTAGCTGAATCCTATGCTAGCTATCGTCTCGGCAAATGAGAGCGTATAAGTCAGTGATCCATCGCTAGCAACGTCGGCTGTACCACTGAGGCGAGTGCTAGAAGGTCTCTCTAGACCTGCCGTGTGGCGGCGCTCGGTCTGCAATCACTGATAGTGGCGACACGCGGGTCCAACCTATACTACCGGACCGCGGCCGATTTAAAGGCTACCACCTAGCAAGTGTGGTGTCTGGCGGTTACACCACAGACAGAATTACGATGTCATCGGCGAACCTCAAAGTTTTTATTTCTTCTCCATGGATTTAATACCTACTCCGAATTTTTCTTTTGTTTGCTTTACTGCTTGCTCAATATACAGATTGAATAACATAGGGGAGAGACTACAACCCTGTCTCACTCCCTTCCCAACCACTTCTTGCCTTTCATACCCCTCTGCTTTCTGTACAAATTGTAAATAGCCTTTGCTCCCTGTATTTTACCCCTGCCAAGTTTAGAATTTGAAAGAGAGTATTCCAGTCAACATTGTCAAAAGCTTTCTGCAAGTCTACAAGTGCTAGAAAAGTAGGTTTGCATTTCCTTAATCTTTCTCCTAAGATAAGTCGTAAGCTCAGTATTGCCTCACGTGTTCCAATATTTCTACGGAATCCAAACTGATCTTCCCCAAGGTTGGCTTCTACTAGTTTTTCCATTCGTCTGTAAATAAATTGCGTTAGTATTTTACAGCTGTGGCTTATTAAACCGATTATTCACATCTGTCAACACCTGCTTTCTTTGGAATTATTATAATGAAGTAGTGTCTGATAAAAGCTGCACAAATATTTGGTAACATACTGGTAACATTTCAAACTTCAGCTTGCTTCAAATGTTCGGAAATGTCGAATTGTGGACTTTCAAAAAACGAAAAAGTCTAAATTATAAGTACAATGTTAACTAGGCACATTTGGAAACAGTCATCTCATGCAAATACCTGGTGTAACGGTTTGGGGGGAAGTGAAATGGAACGATCAAATGGAGTGTAATAACATGTAAATGACAGATTTCGTTTTACTGGTAGAGACAATCAGTCTGCAAAGGAGATTGCTTACAAAATACTGGCCTGAGTGATCATAATACATATGTTAAACATGTGGGATACTGAATGCATGTAAACAAGGGCCACACGCATGATAAGAGGTTTGTTTGACTTGTGGGAGAGTGGAGCAGGGAAAATGAGAAACGTGAACTCGCAAATGCCTTACAGACTGTGTATTTCAGCCTCCTCTATATTTACACTACATGCTCATACCAATTTACTGTCTTGCAGGAATCTATAATAAAGTTTTATCTATTGTTTGATGGTGTTATTTATACATAAGTGTAACGAGGGTCGCTGTATAAAATAGGCATCGTTATTCCTTAAACGTAACGGTATGTAACTTCTATGTATCTTTGGCAGCTCTTGTCTGGTAGGAAACATTACATATATATGTAAAAAAAAGTCTGCGTAAAAGAAACAGTCGAACAATATTGTGTGATTGGACTCGGATTTGTTAAGATGGACAGATGCAGTGCATCTGATAATTAGTTAAAATGTAGCAGTTCGGTGAAAGGGGCAACAGTTTTATTTAGTAGCAGTGGAAAGTAAAGAAGCTTGGAAGACTTGAGGGAATGTGTACTGTGTCTGAAAACGCAATAATTCATGTGGGGGGACTAGAAGACAGAAGTGTTTCGTAAGCGATTACTTCACTATTGTTGCAACACTTTACCAATATTTCGAGGCGAATTTTTAATCCGAAAGCCGACGGAGAAGAGGATTTTGCAACAGTTCAAGAGCCTTGAAGAAAAGAAGAATGACAAGAGAGAAAAATTATTTCAAGGCCCACTGCAGAAGGCGTTGAGAAGAAGAAGAAGAAGCAGATAATACCTAGAAATACTAAGGACCAAACGCAAACGCTTCCAGAGTTCGCTAATACACCATGATCTCTTCAGGTTGTAGCTGAGTGATTTTGCTTATTATATTAAACAGAAATGGGACAGTCAGTTTTGTTCGTCGTGTGAACTGTGTCACGAGTGTAGACGGATGGTTATTGTTATGTGTATCGAACTGCAAACTGTTTTCAAAAGTGTAGTTAAGCACAGTGAGAGCCAAAGCTGGCGACCATTTAAAATCGTTGTTATTAATGAAAGTGACGGCTCACTGCAGAAAATTGCGAAATCTGTGGCTACAGTATTGACCACAGTATTACAATCCATCCCATTCGGAATTTGTTTAAAAAAATTGTAGTGTGTTCAACCACGGATGACGCATGGGAGCGGCCGCGAGAGGTTTATTTCAATTTTGTTAATTTTCCCGACTGGAGTGAGAGAAACCTATGTATGTGAGTGGTATCTACCCTGCTGGATATGTCCGACATAACGGATAACACTAAAATACATATATTTCTGTAAGAGCGCGACAGCTCCATGAAGTTTCAGTGCGGATGCAGTAACGTCGTTCGCACTCCTAAGGGGATCAATAATTGGTGAGTATGAGGTTAATGGACGAGAGACGCTGCATTGGAGCGAGCGATAAGTTGGATATACAGGGTGTTTCAAAAATGACCGGTATATTTGAAACGGCAATAAAAACGAAACGTGCAGCGATAGAAATACACCGTTTGTTGCAATATGCTTGGGACAACAGTACATTTTCAGGCGGACAAACTTTCGAAATTGCAGTAGTTACAATTTTCAACAACAGATGGCGCTGCAAGTGATGTGAAAGATATAGAAGACAACGCAGTCTGTGGGTGCGCCATTCTGTACGTCGTCTTTCTGCTGTAAGCGTGTGCTGTTCACAACGTGCAAGTGTGCTGTGGACGACATGGTTTATTCCTTAGAACAGAGGATTTTTCTGGTGTTGGAATTCCACCGCCTAGAACACAGTGTTGTTGCCACAAGACGAAGTTTTCAACGGATGTTTAATGTAACCAAAGGACCGAAAAGCGATACAATAAAGAATCTGTTTGAAAAATTTCAACGGACTGGGAACGTGACGAATGAACGTGCTGGAAAGGTAGGGCGACCGCGTACGGCAACCACAGAGGGCAACGCGCAGCTAGTCCAGCAGGTGATCCAACAGTGGCCTCGGGTTTCCGTTCGCCGTGTTGCAGCTGCGGTCCAAATGACATTCAAACGCGGCAACCCCTCAGCGCCGCTACCATTGCTGCACGAGAGACATTCGCTAACGATATAGTGCACAGGATTGATGACGGCGATATGCATGTGGGCAGCATTTGGTTTACTGACGAAGTTTATTTTTACCTGGACGGCTTCGTCAATAAACAGAACTGGCGCATATGGGGAACCGAAAAGCCCCATGTTGCAGTCCCATCGTCCCTGCATCCTCAAAAAGTACTGGTCTGGGCCGCCATTTCTTCCAAAGGAATCATTGGCCCTTTTTTCAGATCCGAAACGATTACTGCATCACGCTATCTGGACATTCTTCGTGAATTTGTGGCCATACAAACTACCTTAGACGACACTGCGAACACCTCGTGGTTTATGCAAGATGGTGCCCGGCCACATCGCCGACGTCTTTAATTTCCTGAATGAATATTTCGATGATCGTGTGATTGCTTTGGGCTATCCGAAACATACAGGAGGCGGCGCGGATTGGCCTCCCTATTCGCCAGACATGAACCCCTGTTACTTCTTTCTGTGGGGACACTTGAAAGACCAGGTGTACCGCCAGAATCCAGAAACAATTGAACAGCTTAAGCAATACATCTCATCTGCATGTGAAGCCATTCCGCCAGACACGTTGTCAAAGGTTTCGGGTAATTTCATTCAGAGACTACACCATATTATTGCTACGCATGGTGGATATGTGGAAAATATCGTACTATAGAGTTTCCCAGACCGCAGCGCCATCAGTTGTTGACAATTTTAACTACTGTAATTTCGAAAGTTTGTCCGCCTGAAAATGTACTGTTGTCCCAAGCATATTGCAACAAACGGTGTATCTCTATCGCTGCTCCTTTAGTTTTTATTGCCGTTTCAAATATACCGGTCACTTTTGAAACACCCTGTATGAGCCGGTCAGATAGAAGAAGCGGTTAAGGGCAACCACTCATGAGAAGCGGTAAATCCGGGTTCGAGTGGAAAGCAACGAATTCCCACCCGTTCCGTCCCTTTCTTTACCCATTCTCTTACAAACGGTATAGCAACAGGAGAGCCGGTGCTACGGTGTCAGAGAGAACATCCATCAATGTAGGTTCAGTGCAAGGTGAGACACTGCAGGGTTCTAGCGATGAATATAACTTCTATCATTGCTGTAGGACGGGTGAGAAACACAGTTGTAATAAATTATTAAGTGGACGTAGACTAAGAAGAGTAATTTCATCATTTCTTGAGAAAACTTAATAGCATTTTATTGCATATCAATATCTAAGTAGCATAGAACTCACTGTTAGAACTATCAGTCGTTCGATATAAGTCGATATGTGTAGGAGATAAAGTTTGGAAGTGAGGTATGTCAACTATCAAACAGATTTTAAAATTGACTAACGAAGATGTCCGACAATGGGTAACTTCACAAAACACGCCAAAATATAGGACGTGGCTTACGGAGAATGACAGTACGTTTTCTTTGATCCGTGTTTCCAATACTGGACTGAGATTTCCCACTAAACAGGTTATTCAAGACCTACATAACCCAAAAGACCCTATTTCGTGTGTTGAACAAATCCGCTACATTTTTCTCATTAGAAAACTTACTCAAAACCCTCAGAACCAACTAGATATTTTTCGTGTTTGTAGCAAAACGATTCGATTGTTACCTTTTATGTTGAGCAGCCAAAAATATGAGAATTAATTTTTCCCAGTTTGGTTAACGCTAGAACATTATTGTGTGTTACAATGCACTTAACTTACAGAAAATGAACAGCTCGGGGTCATCATCGTACCTCGATAAAAGGTTCAACAGCAGAGCAGAGGTAGCAGCGGATAAAGTACATTCGGATGTTTTACGTGCCTGTCACAGTTCTTGTCTGCTTCAGCATTTCCGTTGGCAGTTAATTAATTTTGGCAACATTGTTTCTTCCTTCTTATTCCTGCTCGAATCGACAACAGCGAATTTTTCGGAATTCTTCCAGTTCCTCGCTTTACTTTTAATAACGTTCATCTCGCTAAAAAGTCTTTCCACGTCTGTATTTGACCACGGTAACACTAGTTGTGATGATGCAATTGCCAATTGGTGAGATGGGTTGCTGTCCCTTGCATCTTTATATTTCACCGCCTCACACCATAAATTTACAGTGTCTGTGGTTTCGGACCATTTGAGAAGAGTTAAATTTTGCTACTGAAAATAACGTTCTGCTATTGCAGCAGCATCACTGCCACACGTTTCAAAGATAGGAATGAATGGCTAAAGAGCCTTGGAAACTGATGGAAGTGAAATTTTCCTCATAATTTCAGTGTTGTCTGAAAGTCTTTGCAACAACTGAGTAACTGGCAGACAAACTGAATGCACCTCTGAAATAGGACGTGTTCTTGTTCTAAAATTTTCTAGATATGGTTTGTGATATAAGTGCTTCTGAGAGTTATTTTTAATCTTCAATGTACAGGATACCTTGAGATAACAACTTATTTCAAAAAAATGGCTCTGAGCACTATGGGACTCAACTGTTGAGGTCATAAGTCCCCTAGAACTTATAACTAATTAAACCTAACTAACCTAAGGACAACACACACATCCATGCCCGAGGCAGGATTCGAACCTGCGACCGTAGAGGTCGCGCGGTTCGAGACTGTAGCGCCAGAACATCTCAGCCACCAGCGGCCGGCTAACTTTTTTCATTAATGACTCTATTAACATAACGATGTCATTCAACAGCTTTCGTGCATCCAGTGCGATGGATTCAAACTGTTCATTGACCATCTGCAAATCGGAAAGAGGATGATTTAGAATTATTAAATAACACAAATTGCATTCATTAGAAAACTTTGCATAAAGCTTTCTGCAGTCTATCACTTGTCTTTCATTCGACTGTTGGTGACTGGAAACATGTTGGCTGGTCAGACGAGTCTCGTTTCTAATTGTATCGAGCGGATGGACGTGTACGGGTATGGAGACAACCTCAGGAATCCATGGACCGTCGATGCCAGCAGGGGACTGTTGAAGCTGCTGGAGGCTCTGCAATGGCGTAGGCTGTGAGCAGTTGGAGTGATATGGGACGCGTGATACGTCTAGATACGACTCTGACAGGTGACACACATGTAAGCGTGCTGTCTGACCACCTGTATCCATTCATGCCCGTCATGAATTACGACGGAGTCGGGCAGTTTCAGCAGGACAATGCGACACCCCACACGTCCTGAATTGCTCCAGAGAGGCTCCAGAACCCTCTTCTGACTGAACACTTCCTCTCACCCCCAAACCCATCAGACACGAACATTGTTGAGCATATCTGGGATGTCATGCAACGTGCTGTTCAGAAGAGATCACCATCGCATCGTATCCGTACGGATTTATGGACAGCCCTGCAGGATGCAATGTGTCAGTTTCCTCCAGCTCTACTTCAGACATTAGTCGAGCCCATGCACTTTTGCATGCTCACGGATATCCTACACGATGTTAGGCAGATGTACCAGTTTTTTTAGCTCCTAAGTGTATGTGTTGAGACATCATTGAAGTTGCTGTACATGCTGTCACCGACATGTTGCGGCAAATTCTCCACCAAACGGTGGCTTAGCACAGGTTTTAGAACTGCGCTATATTTTGTTCGAAGTATTGGAAGTTTTGCGGACATCACTGTCTCTGGACGTACTCTTGCACACGTGACTTCCGTCAACACATGGCAAGGTCGATCAGTGGCTGGAAGCAAATAATGCAAGCATCAGGTACATACACTTCTAAAGATTCTTTCAAAGTTTTGAAACGTATTTTTGTTTGTCTTACGCTAGAAAATGATACTGCGGCTGTCTTGCGGTTTTTTTTTGGTCACGGTGTTTTAATATGTAGCATAACGCGCCAACAATGTAAAAGACAGAATTTACAATATGCTCTTGTGTCTTCACGTTAAACTATTTCTAGTCACTCTGCAAACTTACTATCGCGCAGCCATTAAGCACGAAATATCTTTGTATACTGTGCCGTTAGTTTACCCGTATTTAGCACTGAAAAAAACACAACTTTGACACCGGCACTACAGATATCACTCGCACGATGTATCCTGGGCCTTGGCAGTCGGCGGAGAACGTAAACAAACGACGACTTACTGTGCATGGCGGGCAGCGGACGCACGTGTCCCCTGCTGCTGCGAGAGCTGGTCTGATGTAATGGTCATATGGGTCGCTAATACCTCCTGGTGTTGCGAGAGGCGTACTTGAGCACCGTAACGGTCTCTGCATTCATTTCAGAATAGTAAATGGAAACACCGAGCCATGCGTTGTACAAAACAAGGCAGATTGCACAAAGCATTCGACAAAGGTTAAGGCGCAATCGTTTTCTGGGGTTGGTATTATAAGGGTGGTAGTTCAAGTCCGACCTGTGTCAGTATCTTGCACAACCACAGCAACACTCCCCTCCCCCCCCCCCCCTCCACTTAAATTGCCATCTAAAAGTGTCCGCATAATGTGTAGTGTGACAGGAGATGGAGGTTTATAAATACCGCAGTGCATAACAATACGGGCGCACAACAATACGGGAACGAAGAGAAAATAACGCGCGTTATAAATATTTATCTGATACAAATGTAAGAGCTCCTAGACGACAGAAAATTAAATAGTGCGGTTGCTGTATGTTGCATGGATCAACTGCTCTAAAAAAAAATTTATTGAAAAAAACCAAAATATTTTTAAAATCCACCATAATTCCCAGTAGGCAATAGATGCAAAACTTGAACACCAGACAGATACTCAAAACCACCTGATTTAGTGGGTGCAAAAATGGTTCAAATGGCTCTGAGCACTATGGGACTTGACATCTATGGTCATCAGTGCCCTAGAACGTCGAACTACTTAAACCTAACTAACCTAAGGACATCACACAACATCCAGCCATCACGAGGCAGAGAAAATTCCTGACCCCACCGGGAATCGAACCCGTGAACCCGGGCGTGGCAACCGAGAACGCTACCGCACGAAGACGAGATACGGGCAGATTTAGTGGGAATACCGCTAAGTAGCCAACACTATCTCTAAGCCACTTAAGAGTTTGCGATGCCATTCAGAAGTGCTGCTATTATGTATTGCATCAAGTGTCAGTTTGTACTGTAATGACTCTGGTTAAGTTCTGTACATTCGTATCCAACTCACATCTCTATACTCAACGAACAGTTATTATTTTCATTCTGAATATTTCATGAAATAGTGGACAGGCAATACACGTTATTAGCACACATATTTATAAATTTGCTCTTTGCTGAATACTACACTCGACGTAAGTAACACATTGACCTCATCACCGATTCACATGGAAACGATGAACTTCACAGAATTTAGTATTACAATATGGAAAAAAATGCCTGCCGGTATGAGACTATGTTAACTTTCTCATAACAGTCAGTCATAAGAGAAAAGCTATCAAAAACACGATTTCACTAGTATATTAATTAGTGGTTCAAAGGGCTCTGAGCACTATGGGAATTAACTTCTGAGGTCATCAGTCCCCTAGAACTTAGAACTACTTAAATCTAACTAACCTAAGGACATCCCACACACCCATGCTCGAGGCAGCATTCGAACCTGCGACCGTTGTGGTCGCGGTGTTCCAGACTGTAGCGCCTATAACCGCTCAGCCACCCCGGCCGGCTTACTAATTAGTATCTAAATTATTCTGTGTTAAGCTGAGCCCGCATCTCGTGGTCGTGCGGTAGCGTTCTCGCTACCCACGCCCGGGTTCCCCGGTTTGATTCCCGGCGGGGCCAGGGATTTTCCCTGCCTCGTGATGACTGGGTGTTGGGTGATGTCCTTAGGTTAGTTAGGTTTAAGTAGTTCTAAGTTCTAAGGGACTGACGACCTAAGATGTTAAGTCCCATAGCGCTCAGAGTCTTTTTTTTTTTTTTTTTTTTGTTAAGCTGAATCTGTCAAAATGGGCTTGGTGCTACAATTAATTATGGTTAGTTATGTGATATTGTGGCCATGTTGTGGAATAAGGTGGTACGTTTTTGCAACGACACATTAGACTCTTTACCAAGTAGAACTCTATAAACAGTGATGCTATAGTACCGGGTTTGGCTATATTTGTCAGTTACAACAGGTGATAGTGCGGTTTACATCTGCATTTTTCGTATTTGATTAGTTATGCGTGAAACAGTCATAACAATCCTACAGCAGTTGTAGCCGCTATAGTTAATATAGCTTAAGGTAAAGAAAGGCCCTATTACCCCAACGTGTGAATCCCACATTAATCGCGAGGACAAGACGGCACTAGTTACAGGGCGAAAACAGGCGTTTAAGCAATCATCATGTGTGAATGGAAGGACAAGAAGCAATAAGTGAACAATGGGAAGTGCCCTTTCCAATGCACTGCAAAGCGCTAGCAGGATAATGGATATGGATATTGATTATTGCCTTACGCGCTTTTTATGACAGTGTTCCCCCCAAGGCTTTACTTTCCGCTCGGTTCTTGCACATATTGTGTATTACACATCTTCCCATACACAGCGTTATTTTTTCTACCGTGTACTAGCTCCAGGGACTGATCGATGATAGAATGTGGGACGAAAAAGGTCTAATGAACTTATGTCCGGAAATGCATGGTTTCCATGCTAGAGACCATTTATTCAGTCATACATTGTTACAGAGACTGCAGTGTAATAGGCACTGTGCCAAGCAGCCACAATTGTGTGTTGAAAATGTTTTCCATGTTCCTTAACACATGCGTGTACACGTTGTAACATGTTGTGTCTTTCACGTTCACACAGGCAATGTTGCAACCGCACAGTGTAAAAGGCAGAACGATTACGCTGCTCCAGTATTTCCACATCTGGAACGGGCTGTGCAGACACAACACGTCTGAGATGGCGCATAACCATAAACTGCACGGACTGAGATCCGGTGAACAAGCAGGCCATGAAACTGGACCCCCTCGTCCGAGCCATCGAGTAGGGAAGATACGATTGAGATGCGTTCGGACGTTAAGAGCGGAATGGGCTGGAGCATCATCATTTAGCAGCCACGTAACCCTTCAAACCATCAATGGCACTTCTTCGAGCAGGGCAGGTAAAGTCACTCGCAAGAAACACCCATGGTTCCGGTCTGTTAGGCGACGTGGAGGGAAGCCTGGTCAGAAAACGCGGTCGTTAATTATCCCGGCCCACACATTCCGGCTGCACCGATTCTGATGATCCGCATTCACTACAACTTGAGGGTTCTGCTACTGTCCCACAGATGACTAACATGAAAGCTGAAGATACCACTCTCCGTAAAGGTGACCTCATAAGTGAATAGAATGGATGACACAGATCCAGGAATCGGGGGTGTCTGGTGAAGAAACAAATGCCGGATGCTGTGACCGAGCGGTTCTAGGCGCTTCAGTCCGGAACCGCCCTGCTGCTACGGTTGCAGTTTCGAATCCTGCCTCGGGAATGGATGTGTGTGATGTTAAATTTAATTACTTCTAAGTCTACGTGACTGATGACCTCAAATGTTAAGTCCCATAGTGCTTAGAGCCATTTGATTTTAAGAAACCAAAACTGCTCCCGATGTGGAAATTCTTCTCCTAGTAAGCCCTGCACACACCATAGGTGATAATGCTGTCATGGATAATGTTCCACACGGTCGTATGGATTACCCTCTACTGGTGGGGCCAACTTCCTGGTAGCGACACGGCGGTCGCCTTCCACAGTGTTAATCACATTCCCCTCTAAGTTTGGTGTTCGAACATTTCGGGAAAGTGCTTCATGATTACCTGCTTCCTGAAACGACCGTGTCTCAGACTAACGGCGCAACACTGTTGCAAACACTGACTGCTGTGGTTGTTGTCAGCGGGGATGTCTCTCCTGATACAACTTTGCTACCCGCCGCCCGTTGCCATTTGCCTCTCCACAAGCAAGCAACATTTCGGCAAGCTATCTATTTGAATGCGGAACCATTGTTTACAACGCTGTATCACATCCACCACAAGGTGAGTCACCAAGAGAAGTGTATCGGACACAACATTACCAATTACTATGGCAGAAGAGGGTACTACGGCATGACGTATGAGGAACAGTACCACCCTCTAGGAGGAAATTATGCATACTGTAACTGTGGCTGCATGTACCCCGCTTACTGTTCTGCTGCCTCTGTAACAAAATGTGACTGAATAAATTGTCTTTAGAAAGCATTTCCTGCCTAAGTTTATCAGACCTTTCTTGTTCCTTATCCATTCATCGACCAATCCCTAGAGTCTGTACATGGTGTAAAAAATGACCTGTATAGCGCATACAGAAGACATATTGAATTTAATTGATGAAAGGAGAAAATATAAAAATGCAGTAAATGAAGCAGGCAAAAAGGAATACAAACGTCTTAAAAATGAGATCGACAGGAAGTGCAAAATGGCTAAGCAGGGATGGGTAGAGGACAAACGTAAGGCTTATCTCACTAGGGGTAAGATAGATACTGCCTACAGGAAAATTAAAGAGACCTTTGGAGAAAGGAAAACTTCATGCATGAACATCAAGAGCTTTGATGGAAACCCAGTTCTAACCAAAGAAGGGAAAGCAAAAAGGTGGAAGGAGTATATAGAGGGTTTTCACAAGGGCGATGTACTTGAAGACAATATTATGGAAATGGAGGAGGATGTAGATGAGGATGAAATGGGGGATATGATAGTGCGTGAAGAGTTTGACAAAGCACTGATACACCTGAGTCGAAACAAGGCGCCCGGAGTAGACAACATTCCATTAGAACTACTGACAGCCTTGGGAGAGCCAGTCCAGACAAAACTCTACCATCTGGTGAGTAAGATGTATGAGACAGACGAAATACCCTCAGACTTCAAGAATAATATAATAATTACAATCCCAAAGAAAGTAGGTGTTGACAGCTGTGAAAATTACCGAACTACCAGTTTAATACGTCACAGCTGCAAAATACTAATACTAATTCTTTACAGACGAATGGAAAAACTGGTAGAAGCCGACCTCGGGGAAGATCAGTTTGGATTCCGTAGAAATGTTGGAACACGTGAGGCAATACTGACCTTACGACTTATCTTAGGAAATAGATTAATGAAAGGCAAACCTGGGTTTCTAGCATTTGTAGACTTAGAGAAAGCTTTTGACAATAATGATTGGAATACTCTCTTTCAAATTTTGAAGGTGGCAGGGGTAAAATACAGGGAGCGAAAGGCTATTTACAATTTGTACAGAAACCAGATGGCAGTTATCAGGGTCGATGGGTATGATAGGGAAGCAGTGGTTGGGAGGGGAGTTGAGACAGGGTTGTAGCCTATCTACGATGTCATTCAATCTGTATACCGAGCAAGCAGTAAAGGAAAGAAAAGAAAAATTCGGAGTAGGTATTAAAATCCATGGAGAAGAAATAAAAACTTTGAGGTTTACCGATGACATTGTAATTTTGTCAGAAACAGCAAAAGACTTGGAAAAGCAGTTGAACGGAATGGACAGTGTCTTGAAATGAGGGTATAAGATGAACATCAACAAAAGCAAAACGAGGATAATGGAATGTAGTCGAATTAAGTCGGGTGATGCTGAGGATGACACACTTAAAGTAGTAAAGGAGGTTTGCTACATGGGGAACAAAATAACTGATGATGGTCGAAGTAGAGAGGATATAAAATGTAGACTGGCAATGGCAAGGAAAGCGTTTCTGAGGAAGAAAAATTTGTTAACATGTAGTATAAATTTAAATGTCAGGAAGTCGTTTCTGAAAGTATTTATATGGAGTGTAGCCATGTATGGTAGTGAAACGTGGACGATAAATAGTTTAGACAAGAAGAGAATAAAAACTTTCGAAATGTGATGCTACAGAAGAATGCTCAAGATTAGATGGGTAGATCACATAACTAATGAGGAGGTATTGAATATAATTGGTGAGAAGAGGAGCTTGTGGCACAAATTGACTAGAAGAAGGGATCGGTTGGTAGGACGTGTTCTGAGACATCGAGCGATCACAAATTTAGTATTGGAGGGCAGCGTGGAGGGTAAAAATCGTAGAGGGAGACCAATAGATGAATACAGTAAGCAGATTCAGAAGGATGTAGGCTGCAGTAGGTACTGGGAGATGAAGAAGCTTGCACAGGATAGAGTAGCATGGAGAGCTGCATCAAACCAGTCTCAGGACTGAAGACCGCAACAACAACAGCGCATACTTATTTTTACAAGAGTTTCATACATCTTGTATCATTTTACGATGTCGAACACTTTTCATTCGTCGAAAAAAATTTATATGTACTGTCTCGATTTTGCTTTTGACCAGGTTTTCATTCAAATGAGCACACAGGCAAAGTTTGAAAATTTTTTAAGACATAAAAAGCATCTGTTTAGGGTTGTGATCGTACTTCGAACTTTATTTTCAAAAATTATAAAAAATTGACATATTTCATTCATTATATGTTTAAGCTCCCAAGAAAAGTGTTTTCTTTTCCGGGGTCAAAAGTTTTTTTTTTTTTTTTTTATGGAGCATGCAATTCTGAAAAGTCGTTTCTCGAGAAAAACTGCGAAACTATGCATTCGTATGAAATCTTTAAAATTTATGAAAACTTTTCCATGTATTATTAGTTCAATCTGCATAAAAACTATATGTTCTTATGCGTTCTTGATGTCGCTGAACACAAATATGAAGTTAGGTTTTAAAAATTCGAAATGGATAATCTAATAAGGCAGAAAAAATTATGTTTTTACCAATTTTGACTGAAATTTGACAAAAGTAGAGTTTTCGTTACTTAGTCTTTGTAGCCTGGAATTCCAGGACTTGATAATATTAAACCTTTCTCTAGCTCTAATTGCTCCTGCAGAGCAACTCCGTCGTTTGTCTTGACGAAAAAGTGCTCTGGCTGAGCTGGATTTGCTGCGTTCGGCAGCCTGCACACGTTGTTCGTCAGCTTTTCCGGCGCATACGTTTGCATGCACACAGCAGTATAAATCATTTTGTGAACTGCGTCACGGCACAAATTTTCTACCAGATCCGAGCGTCTTCGGCTGTGAGCATCCCACGGCGGACGGGACAATGTTTCGATCAATGGCCTGTAGAAACTTTTTTAGCATACGTATTAAAAAGAATCAAAATTTCGACCATTTGGAATGAATAC
Source organism: Schistocerca gregaria (assembly GCF_023897955.1). Lineage (NCBI taxonomy): Eukaryota > Metazoa > Arthropoda > Insecta > Orthoptera > Acrididae > Schistocerca > Schistocerca gregaria. The sequence continues at coordinate 136,394,884 of NC_064928.1, forward strand.
GTGGCCTTAAGGCTGGCATCCACTACCAACCGAACTGTCGGCTCTCCTCTCTGGAGCCTTCATATTTCCAGAAACTAAATAGAACGTCATCGATCATCAATTTTCTCTTCAATTCTTCCGTACGTTATTCTTGTCAGCAGCTTGGGTGCATGAACTGGCTAGATGGTTCTGCGATAGCATTCGCGTTATCTAGTCTTGTTATTTACGGGATTTGGTGCGTGATATTATTGCTAAAGTACAGTGACATGTCTCGAGAGTCCTACGTCCTACACACTAATCGCTTGGTGGCCACACTGAACTACAGCTAATTGTGTCAGATTAACAGGCCATTTTCTATTTAAACCTGACGTTATTACTTCCTTATTAAGGTATAAATTAGCAACTTGCTGTCGAATTTTGGCAGTTCTATTAGCTAACTAATGGAAATGTAAGAGGTGAGTGTAGGAATTCGTTACACAGTTGCCAGCAGGTCCTGAAGTTAGATGCAACGCTCCCAGAACTACAGATGAAATTCCAACTTTTTTCATTACGGACCTCTCTGGTGCACGCATTCCATATGTAGCTTTCAGAATGGCCACTTTGCTTGGAATAGGTTACGGTAGTTTACCGTGTTCACTCCCTACAGTTAATTAACACAAAACGTAACCATTGTTTTAACAAAAGTAAGTTGTCAGCTACTTGTCGAGCAACATACTCTTTTACTTGTTCAGTATTGTACGCAATAATGAGAAAGGTTTCTATTCCTGCACTTTCTGAACATATTATTAACCTTTTTTATGGTCGAATAATCCGTTCACAATTGTTGGGCTTTGGAATTCATGTCTCTGTAATAATATTGAAAAGCACTGTGTTGGGAAGGGGAAGCTACAAGACGGGAGTTGGTGTGGAGTGAGTTTGAATGATGTTGATGTGTGCTGTCGTGTGGGTTCAAGGAATGCTCAGGCGCGTGCTAACAGTAGAATTTATTGAGCTGAAATTTTTCTTGAAAATATAATAACTTTGTCGTCAGTGTCAAATGCACGAGAGTAAGTCAATCATTATCCCCAGTGTAGTTATATTTTTGTTTATTTTGGTAGTTCTGTCGTTTTACGTTGATGATGCATACTTTGTTTATGTGGTGTTATATCTTTGCAACTCTCAAGCTACTAGGTTAGTTTCGTATTCGCTGCCGTGCTGTTAATCATGGCTGCTCCGCTGTCTATTTGCTCCAAAGAAGAGCAACGTTCAGTGACTGGTTTTTTGTTGTCGGAAGGCGTATCAGGGGCCGAAATTCATCCAAGACTTACGGTACACTATAGGAACAATGTTTTGCCATAAAAGAGTGTCTACGAATGGATTCAAAAATTCCGAAAATTTCGCACAAGTGTTACGCACGATGAAGTAGCCGGACGACCGTTTACCGACAAAAATAAAGAAACCATTGAGCGTTCATGTGAAATGATTCTCTTAGACAGATGATTAACTGTTGACGAGGTGGCACATCGTCTGCAAATTAGTAATGGTTCTGCCTATGAAATCATACAGACTTTGGTACCATAAAGTTCGTGCAAGATGAGTCCCAAAACAAATGACACAGTTGTATAAACAAACGCCCTTGGACATCTGAAAAAAACATTTTGATCGTTATGGTAACGAATGTGGCCATTTCATAGGCAATCGTTACTGCTGACGAAACACAGATCCATCGTTACTAGCTGAAGAGTAAACAGCAGAGTAGGGAATGTAAACATCCTAATTAGGCGTCCAAGAAAGAGTTCAAGACCCAATCGTCCGCAGGAAACTGATGCTTACGGTTTTTTGGGACGCACAGGGTCCAGTACTGGAAGTTTATGGCGAAAGGGGCACAACAATAAACAGTGTACGTTACAGTGAGATGCTTACTGCGAGTCTAAAGCCTGCAATTAGAAGTAAACGCCGAGGATTGGTGTCAGAAGGTGTTGTGTTGTTGCACGACAATGCCCGTCCACATACTGCTGCCCACACTGCTGAAACGCTCCAGAAACTCAAATTTGAAGTACTGGATCATCCTCCATATAGTCCCGATCTTGCCCCTCCTGACTGTCACTTGTTTGGTCCACTCAAACAGTCATTGAGGGGCCATCGATTGGCCTCAAACGAAGCAGTGAAAGATGCGGTGCATTCCTGGCTCGCAGCTCAACAGCGAACCTCCTTTTACGAGCGTATCAGTAAGCTTGTACAGCGATGAACCAAATGCTTTGAAACGCAAGGAGACTATGTCGAAAAATGATGTTCTTGTAAGTTTTCTATTGAATTAAGATAAAATTTTATAACTACTTTGCCGATAATAATTGACGTACTCTCGTAGGTTAAAAAGTTCATCTGGTTTCTCTTCTCGTACCACACTGAAATTAATAACAAGGAAAGGGTGGAAGTTGTCATGTTGGTTCCTGCTGTGGAATTTTGTCAATATTTTTTTATGAACTTAACCTGCCAAAAGGAGGAGGGAATGACTCGTAGAGAGAGGATGAAAAAGGAGCATAGATAGAAGAAGATAGTTAACGTTCGTTGAAATCCACTTGCTAAATTTCAACTGCTAGCGTCACCTGGAGGTTACTGAAAAAGTACGACATTTATTGCATGGTTTCCGAACTTGAAGTAACCAGTGGGGTAGAGAATTGAACCTTTCGCTGCACTGCGCGGCGCTCTTTTGTCTCCCACTGATTTGTGCGACGATAGCTGAATGGCCGATTGGCCGATTGAAAGCGATTGATGTCGAAGTTGAGTGAATGTATGTAGATACGAGACGACACAGACAAAAGTTCTAGTTGGTGTGATGAACGGCAGCTAGCTCTGAATGTGGACAAATTTAAGTTAGTGCGGATGAGTAACCTTCGCTTACTGTATTACCAGTATCCTGCCTAGCACAGTCAGGTCGTTTAAATATCCTCGCGTAACGTAGCACAGCGATATAAAATGGAACGAGCTCGCGAGAATTGTCATAGGGAAGTATAATGATCGACTACGTTTTATTGGGAATTTTCAGGAGGGACTGGTTCACCAGTAAAGGCATGTAGGACACTGGTGCGACCTACTCACGAGTAGTGCTAGAGTGTTTGGGATCCGTGCCAAGACGGAGTGAAGGAAGACATCGGAGATAGAGGCGGGTTGCTAGACTTGTTACCGGTAGATTGGAACAACAGGTAAGCGTTACAGAGATAATTCGGGAAATCAGATGGGAATCCCTTCATTCATCACCTGCCGAATATCGAACAAACAGTGGAATGTTTGTTTAACATTTGGCGGTCTATTTTCAAGTGATCTCTGCCTCATAAATCTACAGATACCTGGTACTGAATGCTGGGCCCTATTTTGTCTCGACCAAAGATGGGAGTCTTCCTACACATCGGCCAAGGGGCCTGAAGATTGCGCAATAAGTAACCGAAAGACATTTCAAATTTAGACCGTTGAAACATGTTTGATTTGGCATTATGTACTGAACAGCCGAGATCCCACAAACATCTGTGAAAAAAGATACAAACAGCGATGTGAAAGTATCTGTTGGATGAAGAAAGATTTACTGCAAATGAGAGTAGATATGGGCATGATGTATGTATTAGGAGGCGAAACCGATATAAATTTTGAACAATATTACTTTTTATTTTTGAACAATATTACATTTTAGAGCAGAGGGCTGAGGCAAGACTGCAACACTGCTCAGTCAGTTTGTTGGACTTGCTCGGACTGAGAGAAATACCAAGCGACTGATTCATGTGTTAAGATATCAACTGATTAAACTGTTAGGTTTTCATAGAAATTCTCTGTTAACACTGTAGCCTTTTTAAATCATTCGTCACTTTTTCAAGCATAGTGCTGTTGAAGCCAATGCTATGTGTGAAGATCAAGCGAAATTTAACGCTGTTCTTTTGAATAGATAGTTCATTATAAGAGCGTTGTCTTGGAATATCATTTCATAGGAATAGTTACTCTAATCATCCCACTGTTGAAAGAAGGTTTATCATTACGCATTACCACATTGCATTAAATGGTATGCAACAGTTTGAATATTGTTCGAAGGCGGCCCCTCCTGCCGGAGGCTCGAGTCCTCCCTCGGGCTTGGGTGTGTGTGTTGTTCTTACTAGGGGGGCAGCGACGTTTGGAACGAGGATTAACTGCAAATTTCGTACACTCGTAGTACTGTGTTAGGACAACAAAATGTTTAAGCCGTAGCGCGTACTTCTCCAGCGTTCTTGAGAAAATCGTAAGATAATAATGGGAAAATACGTGTAATCGGATGAACTTTTTTAAATTTACAATGTTATTCGGCAGTCCACAAATTTTTACTTTCACAAATAATATAATATTCATAACTACCGACTGGTAAACGACCAAACACAATAGGGGTACTGAAAATGTATGCTTTTCCGTGTCTTCAAAATTGTTCGTATATAATCGAAAGAGAACGAGAAATTGCTTCTCGTGAAGGCACTATAAAATACAGTCGATACTGTTTGACCAATTATCAGATCCGATGTTTTAGGAAGTGCTGCGTTATGCATCGTTTGCTTCCAAATTATCATCTGAAACAGAGGTTTTTCAAAATGTTAACAAGGTTTGTTTTTCCATGGAGAATCAAAAGACCTTGCGTATGCGGAAACATAGCATTTATTCAATGCAGCTGGTGCCGTTTAACTTAATGTTTTCCATGTTTTTGAGAAAAATACCAACCTTCAACATCTACTCGTAATGTCGAAAGCGACGATTAATTGTACATCTTACGAAAGTTTTCTGTGCGAGTCAAAACTTGAAAGTAACAAGTCGTTTTGGGCTCCTTCCAGGTATGAGGCATTTCTCAAATCACTGACAAGCATACATTTTCAGTATCACTTTATGCGTTTGGTCGTTTACTAGTCGATAGTTATGAATATTATATTATTTTTGATAGTAAAAATCTGTAGACTGCCAAATGCCATTGTAAATTTAATAAAAGTTCATCCGATTATACGTATTTTTCCCATTATATCAATCGTATTATAAATAGTAAAGAAAGTGACTGTGCTGAAAATAAAAAGAAACTGACGAACGGTACTCGATCCAGCGATTTCGGTACTTGATCGCTAACCACTCTCCTGCCGCCGCTTCATGGGAAAAATGGCCACGCACAGGTATATGTTGGAAGACCGAAATTATCTTGCGATTTTCTCAATAATGCTTGAGAAGTACGCGCCACTGCTTACACATTTTATTGTCCTCACGGAGTACTACGAGTAAAACCGCGTTCCAAACGTCGTGGCCTCCCCCTGTTAGTATAACTTAGTTTAAGTAGTTTGTAAGTCTAGGGACCGATGATCTCAGCAGTCTGGTCCCTTAGCAATTCACACTCATTTGAACATTGTTCGGAAATTTTATTTAAAAGCAGATATCTAGCTTAGCCGCTGCCTGCTTGCTGTTTGTTGTTGATCTTTCTAGACATCTGCAACAATGTTGTCAAAACACGGTGTAAGCGGACATTTTGATTGGGACCACATAATTGTGTTACTCCAGTTGAGCATTTAGTAAAAGACAAGTTGTGTTCAGACTAGTTACAGTTCATTTCAAATTAGGTTTTGTTTAGTCAAGTGTTGGCATACGAGTTTAAGTTGTGCAACAGTTTCTGGGTGCATAGGTTTGGTAATACATAGACGTTTATAGACTGGGAGGTAAATTTGTGCTGTATTTCATACAGAAACATATGGCAGGGAGCTTACAAGGAAATATGTCGACAGTGAATTTTGACTCTACTGCGACGTGTGCGCTGATTTCAAATTTCCTGGGAGATTAATACTACGTTCTGGAGCGTGAATCAAACCAGAGGCCTTTGTCTTTCGTCGACAAATGCGCTACTGTAAGGCGTATCAAAGCTGGACTCTCACCTTCTCGAGTGCTAGTCATGCATCTTTGATGTTTGGAAAGTGCGAGTTGAGGAATCGGCAGAAGTAAAGCTGTGATGATTAATCGTGGGCCGTTCATCGACAGGCATGTTCGGCAGAAACACTTGCCCGCGAATGACCAAGGTCCCAGTTTCGAGTCCAGTTACTCCACGGCGTCTTAATCTGGAATGTCCAGTAACTAACGTACTACCTACAACATCCTTCATCATTGGCTGGAGACAAGCAGCAACCACATTAAGGAATTAAAGGCCCATGCGTAGCCTGCCGTTAAGACCACAACAGAAAAGAATGGCGTCTCGAGCATTGTCGGAGACTTTATCGATGACCTGGTGAGCGGCCCAATTCTTCCACTCTTTTGGAGAGGCGCAATGATGCTGCTTATGGCGTTATTGTCTGGTAGGACATCGGGTATCACGTCTGGTAGGACTGAGTAAACTGTGACGACACGACGGTACGTTATGGATATCCTATGTCCTCATGTGTTACCTCGCACGCGGCAGTATCGTGATGCCACTATTCAATAGGACAGTGCTTATTCCCAACGGCATATATTGCTAGGAACTGCCTGCGTGGTGCTGAGGTACCTCAGTGGGCAGCAAAATGTCTAGACTTGGTGACGATATAGAATTTTGTGGAGCCAGGTCGAAACACAGTTCTGTCCCAGTGCCTGTACTGGAAACGTCAAGGACGAATTACAACAGTTCTGGGAGAGGTTGCCACAGGAAAGGATTCAAGGGCTCTGGGGCACCTTTCCCAAACAAATCAGTGAAGGCATCCAGTCCAAACGGAGTCTAATGTCGTACCGATTAGTTGACATAACACCAAGTCGTCATTCTGACTAGATTTTTTATCAGTGAAATAACATCGGCTATCTTCTTCATCTGTTAAGTTTCATTTTCTCCTCACCTTCACTCTCGTTTAATGTTTTTGTCACGCAGCGTATTTTGTAAGAGGGAGAATTGTATTTTTATTTTTTCTTATAATATTCTCTAGCGTTCTACGAATATGTTCGAACGTTAACCAATGTTTTCTGCTGTTCTAGAACGCAACTTGGAAAAGGCAGAAATTCCATTAATTGCAGTCCGGCAAAATGCCCTTGGTAGATATGTGTGCAACGTAGTAATCCAAAACGTTTATCCAGTGTGGAGAGAAAGTACGTATACAAAGAGTGAGTGAGCAACAGTCGCGGAGGACCTCGCGTTTGTTTAGAGAATTCTATCTTTTGTGAAAGGAGAATAACTAAAATTTTCAGTAAATTATTTGTAGTAGTATCGCATTCATTAATAACCCACTCCTTCTGAAATTATTTATGACGCATATGGCCGTCAAGTAGCCTAGCACAGAGCTCTATAGAAGTTTTTCCACTGCAGTATAGGGACCGGGAATGAATAAGCTGTCTTGAATTTCGGAACAAAGACTGAAAGAGCGCAACCCGAACTCTCAAACGTCAGAGGCTGCTGGGATTTAAAGCAATGCGAGCGACCTTGCTATGGGAATGAGCCGTCTGTTTTGTGGCGCACGCTGTTTTATTACTGGAACGGGTCACAGTGAAACGGCACGGGAGGAAGCAGACCGCAAAGAGAGAACAGGTAGACAGGCAAGAATGAACTTAGCTACTTCAAAGGACCCTACCGATTCGCTCCAGATATACGAAACAAAAATTATCTTTCCACTATATGCAGATCCAAACTGTTGTCTCTCTAGTCAGCCTTGCCAGTTGGCTGTAGTCAACAACACTTTGTAGCCCGTACAATGGATGTATACACTGAAGTGAGGCAAGTAATGGGATTCCTCCCAATGTATTAACGGACATCCGTTTGCCGAGGTTAGTGCAGCAACTCAGCGTGGGATGGACTCAATAAGTCATTGGAAGTACTCTGCAGAAATATTGAGCCATGGTGCTTCTACAGCCATCCGTATCTGGTAAGGCTGGTGCCAGGTTGAGATTCATTGGGAGAGTTCTTAGAAAATGTAGCTCATCTACACTGGAGGTGGCTTACCAAACACTCGATTGACCTATACTTTAGTATTGCTCATCAGTGTGGGATAAGTACCAGGTCGGGTTGACAGAGAAGATCCAAAGAAGAGCGGGGCGTTTTGTCACAGGGCTATTTGGTAAGCGTGATAGCGTTACGGAAATGGTTAGCAAAGTCAAGTGGCAGACTCTGCAAGAGAGGCGCTCTGCATCGCGGTGTATCTTGCTGTCCAGGTTTCGAGAAAGTGCGTTTCTGGATGAGGTATCGAATATATTGCTTCCCCCTACTTACACATCTCGATGAGATCACCAATGTAAAATTAGAGATATTCGAGCGCGCACGGAAGCTTTCCGGCAGTAGTTATTCCCGCGAATCATACGCGACTGGAACAGGAAATGGAGGTAATGACAGTGGCATGTAAAGTGCCCTCCGCCACACACCGTTGGGTTGCGTGCGGAGTGTAAATGTAGATGTAGAGAAAGATTTGCCGGTGCAGTATTTTGTGCACGCAATAACCGCTCGATAACGTCTCACACACGTTCGATGGGATTCAAGTCGGGCGATCTGGGTGGCGAAATCATTTGCTCCAATTGTTCAGAACGTTCTTCAAACCAGTCAGGAACAGTTGTCGCCCGGTGACATTGAGCACTGTCATCTGCCAAAATTCCATCCTCGTTTGCGAACACGAAGTCCATGAGTGGCTGCAAATGGTCACCAAGTAGCCGAACATCAGCGTTTCCCGTCAATATCGGTTCAGTTGGACCAGAGGACCCAGTCTATTTCACGGAAAAACAGCCTACTCAATTATGGAGCTACCAACAGCTTGCACAGTGCCTGGTTGACAGTTTGGGTGCACTGCTCCGTGGGGTGCGCCCACATTCGAATCCTAACACTAGCTCTACCAGCTGAAGCCACCACCCATCTGACCAAGCTACGGATTTCCAGTCGTCATCGATATCGTCACGCTCGCAGGAGATGCGCTGTTAGCAAAGGCACGCGCATCGCTCGTCTGCTGCCAAATTTCGGCGTACTGTCCTAACGGACTCTTTCGTCATACGTCACACACTGATTGCATTATTTTGTGCTTCCTGTGTTTATCACTGATAACTCTACGGAAACGCAAAGTGCTCTCTATCGTGAAAGATCTCGGAATATTGAATTGCCTGACGATTTCCGAAACGGATTGTCCCTTGCGTCTAAATCCACCATTACGGGTTCAGCCTTCATTTCCTTCCCGCGGCCGTAATCATGTCGGAAATCTTTTCACATCAATCACCAGGGAACAAATGACAGCTCCGCCAATGCGCTGCACTTTTATACCTTGTGTATGCGATACTACCGACAATTGTTAATGTGCGTAACGCTATCCCTTGATAAGTAGTCTGGAATCCCAATGCACACGTTGTACCTGTTATATCGTGAAGCACCAGTTCGATGTTTATCAAACATTATAGAGATATTCAGGACATGTCATTTGGAACTGATGCCCACCGTCATCATCATCTTCATCACCTCAAATTGGTTGAAATGCCTCTGAGCACTATGGGACAACATCTGAGGTCATCAGTCTCCTAGAACTTAGAACTACTTAAACCTAACAAACCTAAGGACGTCACACACATCCATGCCCGAGGGAGGATTCGAACCTGCGACCGTAGCAGTTGCGTGGTTCCAGACTGGAGCGCCTAGAACCGTTCGGCCACATCGGCCGGCCATCATCACATCACCAGTACTGAAATGTGATACTACTGACTGCATTCACTGTCTCATGGAAGTAAACAGCCTCTGAATGTCACGCTGCGTGAGTTCATGAAGACTTTTGGGTGAAGGCTGAGATGAAAGTGTATTTTTTCCTGCTGCATCCCAGTCATGCCCTACAAATTTAAAGTCAGAAGACCGGACAGGCCAGTGAAGGACCCATTCATTCGTCTACATGTTTGTGCTTTGAAATGCTGCGTAGAAACTTGCACTATCTTGCTAGAGTATGCCATTTAGCAAATACTCGCAAACATTCAGCCACCGTTCAGCAATTACCAATGAGGCCTGTTCACATATCTACTAACACCCAACACTTTTTTCAAGGTATGGAGGCGTATGTGTCTCGAAAATCGTTGCTCCCTGCATACTTCCACCATCTCGTCCACAACAAGATGGTGTCGACAAGAGAAACTGCTGTGGAAATCATTCCTGAACAACACACAATGCCCTTAGAGTCCTAGTCATTTGTGGCTGTAAAGCATGCAAGTCCGTTTTTGGTATGGTGTCTGTGGTATCACCTACCGACAACACCCCATGGACATCATAACAACGTAATTGCAAGTTTCCGTCTGATGCAGATGGTGGTCGCACAGCACCTGGTGGACCCAATCACGCGCGCCCGCTGAGTCACGCCTCCAGTGGCTCTGCACTTCGAGCGCCCTCTGCCGCTGCAGTGTAGGACGGCCGGAGGTGTCAGCTCAGTGCACGCGGGCTCACACACACTTTGCAGGATGATGTTCGGAGATGCTCTTTTGTCGCAGCTCCAGCTTCATGATTCGTGCGTTACTACAGAGAGATTTTTTCTTGTAGTCTTTGTGATAACTGTACTCTGTTTCTTGCTGCAGTGTGTGTACTGAGTCTTCGAGCGTTTCAAGAAATACGAGTAAAAATCATTCTGTGTTACTTGCTCCTGTTCAGTTTTCATACGGCGACAGTTGCTCTGCGGCACACCTCCCATGCCCTGTGTGTAAAGTTGTAACTGCACGGCACTGTGTCTGGTAAAAGATTGATGGGGACTCGAGACTTCAACCCAGTGAGACGCCTGGTTAGATCCGCAGGACGGAACAGGTAGTTGCAATTGTAGAAAGTGGCCAAAAATGAGCGGCTATCAGTTACACTCGAATACATATAACTTTATTTAGTTGCCCAAACATTACAGCCCAAATTTCCGACCTTAACTATCGACTCAAAATGTCACACAATCTTATGGCTTAAGGGCACAACCTCTTTAATTTTCCCAACGGCTAATGGTCCATCATCAAAACACAAGTACAATAAATTTTCAAAAGGCAGAGAGCGCAGATAATAATACAAATGAGGCTGAAGGCCCAAACAATCTAAGACTTGACAAGTTAGGAATTTTAATTTTAAAACTCCTAAAGGCCCATTATTTAAAACCCAACTAAAAGTATACAAATTCAAACCATCGGCTATGAGCCATTAAAATACACAATGAAACACCAATATGAAAAGGCAGTACAAATAGCGGTGCTGAGAAGTTTCCGGGGGTCGGTCTGCACTCGGAATATTAACGTTCGCTAAGAGAGACAGGTAGTTGGCTCAACTACATCCGATCCGCCGGCAACCCAACCAAGAGACAGTCAACGGATCCACCGACAAGACAGACAACTTGCATTCCACTCGACCAGTACACAAGCAACTTCAAAGCCAAAACGTAAAATGTGTAGCCGCCCACAACGAAGTATGCAAAAGCAGTCAAAACTAAACACACGTGTTTGGCAGTGACAGTACGGTGAGGAAAGTACGCTGCCTGAATTTTACGTCAGCGGCCCCGGCAGGTAACCGGAACGCTAACGATCACAAGGCAGAAAATTGCGCCGGTGCACTTTAAATAACCAAAATTCAGTCAAACTCCACCGGATGGTGGACAAACCTTCGCCAACTTGAACACTCGCTGTTGCTCACGGGAGTACCCCCAACAGCCAACCATGAAACCCCACGACACGATGTCAATAGACTGGCTTCGGTAATTAAATCACCACTCAACTTTGATGTCCTGGGTCGGTGAGCCACGAACCTCGTAGCACTCGGAACAAAAAAATGGTTCAAATGGCTCTGAGCACTATGGGACTCAACTGCTGTGGTTATTAGTCCCCTAGAACTTAGAACTACTTAAACCTAACTAACCTAAGGACATCATACACATCCATGCCCGAGGCAGGATTCGAACCTGCGACCGTAGCAATCGCACGGTTCCGGACTGCGCGCCTAGAACCGCGAGACCACCGCGGCCGGCCACTCGGAACAGCCCCTACACAATCCGACACTGCGTAGAGACCACCAGCGGGTTCGGCCCACTGCACCGCGCAGAGATTTCCTGGCTGATTCACACCAACCGACCGACTGCCACACCTCGGCACGGAGACAGCACTAAAATAACTGAGCAGTCGACATCACAAGCTACAGACACATTCACGAACACTTGCATGAAGGAGTAGACAATACTAATGGCAGCGACTGTACAGTAACAAGAACGAATCACGAGTCGGCACACACAGGCAACCCATAAGCGATCGCCGGCCAACATACACGTCGTCCGACCGACAGACGACCAACCAAGCTGGCCCGCACTCAAGTGGTATGTATCGGCAACCGTCGGGCGAGTGATGGCTGTCCGGACCTGACTGCAGCCCCGACTGAACTTGTGCTCCGTCAAACGCTACCAGGTCCAAATTGCACTACAGGCGCCTCCCAACTCACTGGCAGATCCGAATTAGCTCTCCACACACGAGCACCGGGAAGTAATAGCAGTCAGCAACGATAATACGCCAGAGATTGTATCGATTAGCGCCGCTGCTTCCGCTCACGGGCAGAAAAGGCGAACTCAGTATCCCCAGTAATTGAAATTAACATAACGAGGTGGTAGTACAGTAAAAACAGGACGTCAAATGAGATATGGCACGAATACGAGTCACGCACGGCTCACCCAGCTTCCAGAATGTGTTCCCGACTGTCTGTCATGACATTCTTGTACAGGTTACAGCTTCTGTCACCTGGCTATTTATCAGAGCCAGGCCAATAACCTACCAATGCTGTCGTGATGCAGTCCCTCTGGGAGGAACCGTGGCCACTCTTAAGGCCACACTATCGTGCTGAGTCCGTCTCTCCACCAGTCGTTTTGCACTCATAGCTCACAGCTTACTTTTTGTGAGAACTTTACTGTGATGCACCCTTGTCACTCATGGCTTTGAGTAGAACTCTTCCAGAGTGTGAAAGATTGCATTCTTTTCTATCTAAAAGTTTTCTACTCTGTCACAAGAGAAGAATAGTGGCAGCTTTGAGTAACCATGAGATAATACACTGAAACGGCAAAGACAGTGATACAGGTATGTGTATTCAAATACAAAGATATGTAACAGGCAGAGCCCGGCGCTGCGGTAGGCAACGCTGATACAAGGCAACAAGTATCTGGTGCAGTTGTTAGATCAGTACTGTTACTACAATGGGAGGTTATCAAGATTTCAAGATTTTACTCAGCGCACGAGCAATGCGACACACCATCTCAGTGTTAACGATGAAGTGGGGATTTTCCCCTCACGACCATTTCACGAGTGTACCGTGAATATAAGGAGTTCGGTAAAATACCAAATGTAGGATATCATTGGGGCCGGAAAAAGATCCTGCAACAACGGGACCAACCATGACTGAAGAGAATCGTTTAAAGTGACAGAGGTGCCACCCTAACACAAATTGTTTCTGATTTCAGTGCTGGACCATCAGCAAGTGTCAGCGTGTGAACAGTTCAACGAAACATCACAAATATCGGCTTTCGGAGCCAAAGGACCATTCGTGTGTCCTTGATGAGTGCATGACACAAAGGTTTACGCCTCGCCTGGGACTGTCAACTCCGACATTGGACTGTTGATGACTGAAAACATGTTGCCTGGTAGGACGAGTCTCGTTTCAAATTGTATCGAGTGGATGTGCATATACGCGTATGGAGACAATGTCATGAATCCATTAACCCTGCATGACAGCAGGGGACTGTTGAAGCTGGTGGATGCTCAGTAGCGATGTGGGGCATGTGCAGCTGGAGTAATATGGAACGCCTCATACGTCTAGATACGACTGTCAGGTGACACGTACGTAAGCATGCTGTCTGATCATCTGCATCCTTTCATGACCATTGTGCATTCTGACTGAGTTGGGAAATTTCAGCAGGACAGTTCGACGCCCCACACGTCCAGAATTGCTTCATATTGACCCCAGGAACACTCCTCTAAGTTTAAACACTTCCCCTGGCCACCAAACTCCCCAGACATGATCATTATCGAGCATATGAGTGATTTCTTGCAACGTGCTTTTCATAAAAGGTCTCCATCCCCTCGTACTCCTACGGGTTTATGAGAAGTCCTGCAGGATTCACGGTGTCAGTTCCCTCCAGCACTACTTTAGACATAAGTCGAGTCCTTGCCACGTCGTGCTGTGCCACTTCTCCGTGCTCGCGGGGGCCGTACACGATATTAGGCAGGTATACCAGTTTCTTTGGGTCTTCAGCGTACAGTTACAGAAAGGTTATAGAATGGTCGCACACAAGTACAGAGCAATCTCCTTAACATCATCAGGTTACCCACCAGTCAGAGGCTGTTGCACGCAGTGACCGTTATTTTGATTTGAAAATAATAGATTTCAGCTATCAGTTGTCCTTTGGAATTTTTATTGGCAGATCTAGATTTCAGCTAGAAACTAGCCATTCTCAGTGCACTATCCTTGTTTTGTTAATACTAGTAATGCCTGTTGGTCTGGCTTTTACTGATAAGGTAAAGGATGGGGAGGTTCTACGCAGGATCGGAGAGGAAAGGAATTTGTGGAAAACACTGATAAGGGGAAGGGACAGGATGATAGGACATCTGTTAAGACATAAGGGAATTATTTCCGTATTGTTAGAGGGAACTGTAGGGGACCAAAACTGTAGAGGAAGACAGAATTGCAATACATCCAGCAAATAATTGAGGACGTAGGTGGAAAGAGCTACTCTGAGATGAAGAGGTTGGCACAGGAGAGGAATTCGTGGCGGGCCGCATCAAACCATTCAGAAGACTGATGAGGCCCTCTCCCCCGAAAAAAACCCAAAACAACCGAGGCTTGTAGAGAGTGGTTTTCCCCTCACATAGTTTGAGACTCCACCGGGAAAGTAATTGAATACTAGTGATTAAAGGTATCCTACGCCATGCACGGTAGAGCGGGTTGAGGAGTAAAATGTTCATAAATGAAACTGGACCTATACAGAGAGAGTGAAATTCATTTTCGCTTTGAAAATAGAATTGTGATGAAGAAGAAAGAATTGCTCTAAGCCGTCTTCGATTTGGTGACGCTGCTTTGTTTGATCTGACCTAGGTGATCTCCGGGAAAAGATAAAGAGTGTGAACAGAATAAGCATTTAACATGTCCACTTACCGGCGTCCAACCTTAACGCGACATCTCAAATACTTGTTTTTCTGTGCGGTCATTAGTCTTCTGACGGGTCTGATGCTGCCGCTAAGCAATCCTGTCCTATGTCAACATCGTCATCTAAGAATATAGCTTGCATCCAACATTCTCAGTTATTTGCAATGTTTACTCCAATCTGTGTCCTCCGCAACAGTTTCGACCCTCTACAACTCCCTCTAATATCACGGAAGTCATCCTGTGATACTTAAACAACAAAGCTTAAACAGTAAAGCTTACCCAGGACTAGGAGCTGCTGACGACAGTGCAAAGAAGGCACTTGTATGACGAGCGAATACTTGGCAAAGTATTGTGATTTAGTGAAAATTTTCCACGATGTCTGACGTGATTGACAAAGACGGCTCAGTAGGTATTCTGCATTAACAGTTGGAATTCCTTACAGACGAATGGAAAAACTGATAGAAGCCGGCCAAGGGGAAGATCAGTTTGGATTCCATAGAAATGTTGGAACACGTGAGGCAGTATTGACCCTACGACTTATCTCAGAAGGAAGATTAGGGAAAGGCAAACCTACGTCCCTAACATTTGTAGACTTAGAGAAAGCTTTTGATAATGTGGATTGGAATACTCTCTTTCAAATTATGAAGGTGGCAGGGGTAATATATAGAGAGCGCAAGGCTATTTACAATTTTTACAGAGAGCAGATGGCAGTCATAAGAATCGAGGGGTATGAAAGGGAAGCAGTGGTTGGGAAGGGAGTAAGACAGGGTTGTAGCGTATCCCCGATGCTATTCAATCTGTATATTGAGCAAGCGATAAAGGAAAAAAAGAAAAGTTCGGAGTAGGTATTAATATCCATGGAGAAGAAATAAAAACTTTGAGGTTCGCCGATGACATTGTAATTCTGTCAGAGACAGCAAAGAACTTGCAAGAGCAGTTGAACGGAATGGACACTGTCTTGAAAGGAGGTTATAAGATGAACATCAACAAAAGCAAAACGAGGATAATGGAATGTAGTCAAATTAAATCGGGTGATGCTGAGGGAATTAGATTCGGAAATGAGACACTTGAAGTAGTAAACGAGTTTTGCTATTCGGGGAGCAAAATAACTGATGACGGTCGAAGTAGAGAGGATGTAAAATGTAGACTGGCAATGGCAAGGAAAGCGTTTCTGAAAAAGCAAAATTTGTTAACATCGAGTATAGATTTAAATGTCAGGAAGTCATTTCTGAAAGTATTTGTATGGAGTGTAGCCATGTATGGAAGTGAAACGTGGACGATAAATAGTTTAGACAACAAGAGTATAGAAGCTCAAAAATGGTTCAAATGGCTCTGAGCACTATGGGACTTAACATCTATGGTCATCAGTTCCCTAGAACTTACAACTACTTAAACCTAACTAACCTAAGGACAACACACAAAACCCAGTATAGAAGCTTTCGAAATGTGGTGCTACAGGAGAATGCTGAAGATTAGACGGAAAGATCACATAACTAATGAGGACGTATTGAATAGAATTGGGGAGAAGAGGCGCTTGTGGCACAAATTGACTGGAAGAAGGGATCGGTTGGTAGGACATGTTCTGAGACATCGAGGGATCACCAATTTAGTACTGTATGGCAGCGTGGAGGGTAAAAATCGTAGAGGGAGACCAAGAGATGAATACACTAAGCACATGCAGAAGGATGTTGGCTGCAGTAGGTACTGGGAGATGAAGAAGCTTGCACAGGATAGAGTAGCATGAAGAGCTGCATCAAACCAGTCTCAGGACTGAAGACCACAACAACACAGTTGGTTCCAAGTGTATGAGTGATTAATAACAGTTCATACCTCAAAAAACTAAATTCATTTTTGGGCTTCTTGTTTACCATAATCATCTTCCCATGAATATCATGTCAAAAATATACAATGACGACACCGTAACTGAAGTGACGCACTCAACACCATTTTCTGCCGTTACATAGGTGAAACAGTAAACATTGATGCCACAATTCCGAAAACACCGTTTCAACTGTTGAGAAGATATCGAGACACAGATTAAGAAATGAACAATGGAGTTCATCGTACACGAATAGACGTTGTACACCATTTTATTAATATTACGCAGCCAAATTGTAAGAAAGCAAAGCTGTTGCCGAGCAATGAGTCTGATGACAATTACGTAGTTATAAACAGCAAAAAAAATAGTTTTCTAATAGCCATTAAATAGACACCAAATATTCAACAGTTAATCTGTCTTTGAGGTTTGGGAACAGTAGGAAGCCGAGGATTTCATTTGATTATTGTTATATAAGATACATGGCTATCAGTGCCAGTTTTGCATTCAGGAATTGCTGTAGTACTACAGGCTGGTTCACACTTCGCATTAGACTTATAGGAGTTGTAGAATGGACATTGTAGATAAAGTTTTGATAAGGTACCTACCAGTTGGATGTAACGTAAGTTTCAGGATTGTATCATTTGCCGACGTCTCGCTTCACGGTGCAAACACAGCGGAAGCAGTGTGCACTGTAGGAGGCGATAACACGGGCGGTGTTCTGCGTACTCGTCGCCCGGTTCCTTCTATCTGTTGAAGGACGGCCTCTTCAAAGCCGAGAGTGGAGCACAGCAGTAAACATTCCCTCTTGCGAACATTCTCTGACACATATGTTAGATGATGTGTAAGGCCAGGATTTTTAGGTTCTCACCATTTTTTGTTAGGTTGAATTAGAGCTCTTCGGAAAGATACCACAGCGCGAAATTTAGCCTCTGGTTGAGAATAAAACACATTTTTGAAACCTCTTTTTCCCTTTATGGAACTATTATCCATTCTTTCCTCAAACCGTTACCCTCTATTGTCACTGTAGCGTTTCTACGACTACACCTACCTAGAAACTCCGCAAGCCACCGTACTGTGCGTGGCGGAGGGTACGCTGTACCACTACTACTCATTTCGTATCTTATATTACGTGTTATGTATGTTGGCAGCAATAGACCAGTTCGGCAGTCACTTTCAGAGGCTGCTCCTCTAAATTTTCTCAATAGCGTTTCTCGAAAAGAATCCCCAGTGATTCGCATTTAAGTTCCTGAAGCATCGCAATTGCTTCGATGTCTTTCTTCAATCCGACCTGGTACGGATCCCAAACACTCGACCAGTACTCAAGAACAGGTCGCACCAGCGTCCTATACACAGTCTCCCCTACAGGTGAACCAACCTTTGTTGAAATTCTCCGAATAAACCGAAGTCGATCATTCGCCTTTCCTATCAGAATTCTCATATTCTCGTTCCACCCCACATCGCTTTGCAACGTTACGCCCAGGACACTAATAATACTGTATCCAAACATTACAAGTTTGTTCTTCCTACTCATCCGCATCACCTTACATTTCTACACATTAAGGGCTAGCTTCCATTCTTCACAAGAACTGAAAATTTTGTCTAAACTGTCTTCCATCTTACTACAGTCTCTCAGCTTCGACACACTTGCGTACACCAATAACCTTACCGTTTCAGTAACATTCTTGAGCGCATTTTTTTAATAAGAGAAATGACTTGCGACCTCAGTTCCATTTGTATGTGGCTTCGAACAAATAAAAACTATTTAACTTTAAAATGCGTTCTCCTCAGTTTCCATAGAACATACCTAGAACAGCGTAGCTCTTTGAGGAAGCGTGAAACTGAAACTACATCTGCCACACTGGAAAATAATTGTGCTTACGACAAATCCCCTTTCTCTCATTTTACCGCTATAAATAGCCTGCAGGTGGCAACGATGCAAGTATGAACGAGTGTATTTCATTCTATGCTTTTCATTTAACCAGTATCAATAGGCTGTTACGAAACCAATGCATTACTAGACTTCTACGTCGAAGGAGGTCAGTTCACGAATTTTTGTACTGGCTCAATAATTAAAACAAGATTCTATAGCAACTGATGTAACTCTATTGCGTTGACCTATTTGCTGTTCGGATACTTTGTTAGATGACAAACCTCAGCGGGATAGCACCAAACAACACATTGTCAAAAGAAGACAACTCTTCCCACAAACAAATCACAGCAGCGTCTATTACGAAATGCATTTCAACAGCGTTGTTTAGGAATCCAAAATCTGAACGAATTCAACAGTGATTTGTGCGCAGCTGTTACACACGGAGGAACTCCACTCAGAAAGGTGAACCAACGGACCGTAATGGAATTTCTTCAAAAATGCAGAAAGGTGTAATTGTCCGATGACAGTGATTTAAGAAACAAACCCATGGGCCTGCTTACCGAAAAGGCATAGAAAGAATGAAGGAGAAGATGTCTGATTAATATAGTGGGATTCATTCTGACTGAAAACACAGAGTCAATGGAACGATCTGTTTTGAACATTTTTGTTTCTCCCTTAGTAGTAGAGGAAGTCAATCTTGCGTTGTTAAAAACGTATGAGTTGCACGAAGCAACTGTCACTAGAGTAATGCACTTAGAGTTTTGTCGGAAACAATGCTTTAGAGTCACTCCAGGTGTAATGAATGGCAGCTACCTCTAAATGTGCAAAAATGTTAGCTAATGCAGACGAGTAGCAAAAATCAACTCTTCATGTTCGAATGCACCTTTAGTAGTGTGCCGCCTGACAGTCACGTCGTTTAAATATCTAGGCGTTAACGTTGCAGAGTGATACGAAATGGAACGAGCATGTAAGGACTACAGTACGGAAAGTGAAGGGCTAACTTTAGGACAATGTGGTCCAACTATAGAGGAGACCACATAAAGGATATTCTGCGACCTAATCTTGAGCACTCCTCGAGTGTTTGGGATCGATGCCAAGTCAGATTAAACGAAGACATCGAAACATTGAGCAGCCTACTACATCTTCGTCTACATCTACATAGTTACTCTGCAATTCACGATTAAGTCCCAGGCAGAGGGTTCATCGAAACATTTTCATACCACTTCTCTAACATTCCATACTCGAATGACGTCTGGGAGAAAGGAACCCCGACGTGTTTCCGTTCGAGCTCAGTTTTCTCTTATTTTATTATGATGATGATTTCTCCCTACTTAGATGGATGTCAACAAAATATTTTCGCATTCGGAAGAGGAAGTTATTGAGTGAAATTTCGTAAGTAGATCTCGCCGCAAAGAGAACTGCCTTTGTTTTATTGACGGCCACCCCAACTCGCGCATCATATCAGTGACACTCTCACCCCTACTGCGCGGTAACGCGAAACGAGCTACCCTTCTTTGCACTTTTTCTATGTCCTCAGTCAATCCTACATGCTAAGGATGCCACACCGCGAAGCAATATTGGCTCTAATGGTTCAAATGGCTCTGAGCACTACGGGACTCAACTGCAGAGGTCATAAGTCCCCTAAAACGAAGAACTACTTAAACCTAAAGGACATCACACACATCCATGGCCGAGGCAGGATTCGAACCTGCGACCGTAGCAGTCGCGCGGCTCCGGACTGCGTGCCTACTACCGCTAGACCACCGCGGCCGGCCGCAGCAATATTCCAGCACAGAACGGACAGGGGTAATGTAGGCTGTCTCTTTAGCAGGTTTGTCTCATATTCTAAGTGTTCTGTCAACAATGCACAGTCTTTGTTCCGCCTTCCCCACAATATTGTCTATGTGGTCTTTCCGATTCAAGTTGCTCGTAATTGTAATTTCTAGGTATTTAGTCGAATTGACAGCCCTTACATTTGTGCGATTTATCGTATACGCAAAATTTATCGGATTTCTTTTAGTACCCATGTGGATGACCTCGTACTTTTCTTTGTTTACTGCCAGTTGCCACATTTTGCACAATACAGAAATTCTCTCTAGGTCATTTTCTAGTTGATCGTCTGATGATTTAAGTAGACTGTAAATTACAGCGTCATCTGCAAACAATCTAAGGGGGCTGCTCAGTTTATCACCTACAACATTTATGTAAATCAGGAACAGTAGAGGGCCTATGACGCTACGTTGGG